>NC_135233.1:978280305-978909305 GCF_051348905.1 Ranitomeya variabilis | reverse complement strand
AGACAGGAACTCAGGAATTTCAGAGGGAATGGATGATGAAATGGAAACCACAGGTACATCCCCATGAGCCCCCTTACATCCCCAGCTCAACACTGACATAGCTCTCCAGTCGAGGACTGGGTTGTGAGATTGCAGCCAAGGCAATCCTAGCACCAAATCATCATGTAGATTATTCAGCACCAGAAAGCGAATAATCTCCTGGTGATCCGGATTAATACGCATAGTTACTTGTGTCCAGTATTGTGGTTTATTATTAGCCAATAGGGTGGAGTCAATCCCCTTCAGAGGAATAGGAGTCTCCAAAGGCTCTAAATCATACCCACAGCGTTTGGCAAAGGACCAATCCATAAGACTCAAAGCGGCGCCAGAGTCGACATAGGCGTCCGTGGTAATAGATGACAAAGAGCAAATCAGGGTCACAGATAGAATAAATTTAGACGGTAAGGTGCAAATGGAAACAGATTTACCAAGCTTTTTAGTGCGCTTAGAGCATGCTGATATAACATGAGTAGAATCACCACAATAGAAACACAACCCATTTTTCCGTCTAAAATTCTGCCGCTCGCTTCGGGACAGAATTCTATCACACTGCATACTCTCTGGCGACTTCTCAGTGGACACCGCCAGATGGTGCACTGGTTTGCGCTCCCGCAAACGCCTATCGATCTGAATAGCCATTGTCATGGACTCATTCAGACCCGCAGGCACAGGGAACCCCACCATAACATCCTTAATGGCATCAGAGAGACCCTCTCTGAAAGTCGCCGCCAGGGCGCACTCATTCCACTGAGTAAGCACAGACCATTTACGGAATCTTTGGCAGTAAATTTCCGCTTCATCTTGCCCCTGAGATAGGGACATCAAAGTTTTTTCTGCCTGAAGCTCCAAATGAGGTTCGTCATAAAGCAACCCCAAGGCCAGAAAAAACGCATCCACATTGAGCAACGCAGGATCCCCTGGTGTCAATGAAAAAGCCCAGTCTTGAGGGTCGCCCCGGAGCAAGGAAATCACAATCCTGACCTGCTGTGCAGGGTCTCCGGCAGAGCGAGATTTCAGGGACAAAAATAATTTGCAATTATTTCGAAAATTCTGAAACCCGGATCTATTCCCCGAGAAAAATTCCGGCAAAGGAATTCTCGGCTCAGATACAGGTGCATGACAAACAAAATCTTGCAAATTTTGTAGCTTCGTGGCGAGATTATTCAAACCTGCAGTTACACTCTGAAGATCCATTACAAACAGGTGGACACAGAGCCATTCAAGGGTTAAGAGGAGGTAAGAAGCAGCTAGACAGCAATTAAGGGCTAGGCAGCAAAACTCTGAGGGGAAAAAAAAAATAAAAATTTCCCTTCAACACTTCTTTTTCTCCTGCTTCAGCCCAAACAATTAACACTTTGAGGG
This sequence comes from Ranitomeya variabilis, assembly GCF_051348905.1. Lineage (NCBI taxonomy): Eukaryota > Metazoa > Chordata > Amphibia > Anura > Dendrobatidae > Ranitomeya > Ranitomeya variabilis. The sequence continues at coordinate 978,907,904 of NC_135233.1, read as the reverse complement.
CCGGTCAAACTGTCATGATCTCAATGGCAAGAGAACATAGCATAAGCATATATAGGAACTAGCTCTTGGAAGATGGGAACTGAGCTGACCATGAACTAAACCTAACGCACAACTAGCAGTGGCCGGGTAGCATGCCTACGTTGATTCTAGATGCCCAGCACCAGCCGGAGGACTAAATAAAGCTAGCAGAGGAAAATATTAGTCCTAGCTCACCTCTAGAGAAATACCCCGAAAGGAGACAGAGGCCCCCCACATGTATTGGCGGTGAGTTGAGATGAAATAACAAACGTAGTATGAAAATAGGTTTAGCAAATTTGAGGTCCACTTACTACATAGCAGAAGACAGAAAGGACACTTTCATGGTCAGCTGAAAACCCTATCAAAAACACCATCCAGAAATTACTTTAAAACTCTGGCATTAACTCATAACACCAGAGTGGCAATTCCTGTTCACAAGAGCTTTCCAGACACAGTAACGAAACTACAGCTGTGAACTGGAACAAAAATGCAAAAACAAACATGGACAAGAGTCCAACTTATCTAGTAGTTGTCTAGGAGCAGGAACAAGCACAGAGAGGCTTCTGATAACATTGTTGACCGGCAAGCAACTAACAGAGCAGCAAGGTTATATAGCGACTCCCACATCTTGATGGGAACAGGTGAACAGAGAAGATGAAGACACCAGTTCAATTCCACCAGTAGCCACCGGGGGAGCCCAGAATCCAAATTCACAACAGCCACCCAGGGGTTAGGGGTACCTTGGAGTTGGTGTCGCATCGGTTTTGGTGGCCCAAAATCTGACAGGACGTGGTCTCGTACGTGTCAGCATGCACCACGTGCGCTAGGGCTAAGACTCCCCGCTCCCGTCCTGCTGGCACACTGCTTCCTCTCGGGGTACCCAGTAGGCCATGGACGGAGATCTCCATGGATTTTATCACAGATTTGCCCTCCTCAGCTGGGAACACGGTCATCCTGGTGGTTGTTGATAGGTTCTCAAAGATGTCGCACTTTGTGTCCTTACCTTCGTTGCCTAACGTGACGACTCTGGCTCAGGTATTTGTGCAGGAGGTGGTTAGACTTCACGAGGTCCCGTCTGACATCGAGTCTGATAGGGGTACTCAGTTTGTGGCAACATTTTGGAAAGCATTTTGCTCACGGCTGGGGATCAAGTTGTCGCATTCTTCGGCGTTTCATCCTCAGTCAAATGGTCAGACCGAGCGTATGAACCAGAATTTGGAGCAGTACTTACGCTGCTTTGTTTCTGACAACCAGGAGGAGTGGTCGACGTTCCTTCCTTTGGCTGAGTTTGCCATAAATAATCACAGACAGAAATCGTCTGGGGAGTCCCCGTTCTTTTGTGTTTATGGGCACCATCCTCAATTTTGTACTCTGCGTCAGGGGGGCTCTGCTGGCGTCCCAGAGGAGGACCAGCTAGGAGCAGAACTGTCATCCATCTGGAGGAGAGTGATCAGCGCTTGCTGAGCGTGGGTGCAAGGTACAAACGAGTGGCTGACAGTAGACGTGTGCCAGGTCCGGACCTGAGTGTGGGTGACTGGGTGTGGTTGTCCACAAAAAACATAAAACTCAAAATACCATCCCTGAAATTGGGTCCAAGGTTTATTGGTCCATTTAGGGTCGCCGCCATCATTAACCTGGTAGCATACCGATTGGAGCTCCCTACGGTATATAAAATACACAACGTGTTCCACAGATCTTTATTAAAAAAGGTGGTGGGTTCCGTGGACGCGGCGCCGATGCCACCTCCAGTCTTGGTGGATGGCAATTTGGAGTTTGAAGTCTCCAAGGTGGTTGACTCTCGAGTAGTGCGCCGCACATTACAGTACCTGGTACACTGGCATGGTTATGGGCCGGAGGAGAGGTCCTGGGTACCAGCCTCGGACATACATGTGGATCGGCTGGTCAGTATGTTTCACCGCCGCCATCCGGACAAGCCAGGTCCTATAAGTCGTGAGGGCCCTGGGGTCCCTCGTAGAAGGCGAGGTACTGTCATGTCGGACGCTATTCACTCTAGGGCGTCCGACAGACAACGGTAATTCCACTTACGTCCACTATACGCTCAGTGGCACCGGCTAGACTTGATCCAGGTTGCTCGGGGTTAATCTAGCTGGTAATCTGGTTGGAGGCTGGGTCACGCCCACAGCCTTTAAATAGTCGTGCTGGACTTTGGGCATCGCCGATTATAGCTTGTGCCTCATGCCTAGTGATTCCGGTCTGGAGTGGTGGTCTAGGAGAAGTAATATCGTATCTGGTGGTGTATTTGCAGCGCCCCCACTGCCGCAGGGTCGAGGGGTACCCGGTACCGGGCCTCTGAGCCTCTGCTCTGGGGTTGTCACGGTGGCTAGGCCCCGGTCCGTGACTCTGCCGAGGGGCGCACAGTTTATGAAGTGACGGATGTAGATGGTGCGGTGCAGTAAATAACGAGGACACCAAGTTTGCAGTCTCTTTACCTCTTTACTGAAGATCTCTGGGTCCTCAGTCCGGAATCCAGATAACCAGGCTGCGCAAGTCCGGCCGGCCCAATGGCACCTCCAGAGTTCTCTTAGCAGGTGGAAATCTGTGCCTTCCTTCTAGCGCTATGTGTTGCGGTCCTTCCCTGCTGTGCTTACGGAAAGTCCCCACAACTGTTGTGTCTGTTTCTTAAGTTCCCTCACAACTCGATTAGATGATGTTCTGCTAATCCTCCGTCCCTCCCTGATGTTACGGTTAGGACGGCACCCGTTTGACGGGTAGGCTCGGAGCTCTTCCGGGACCCTAGAGTCGCCCCTCTCCACAAGTTGCCCCCCAAGACTGCATAGGTGATTTAAGTGAGACAGCCCGCCTTAGACTGACTGTCCTGCCGCTGTTTAGAGTATTGCTTGAAGCTGAATATTGTAATACTCCCTCGGCGTTCCGGCCACCGGTTGTGCGCCTCAGTAGGATGTTGCCTTGGTCTTACAGCACGACTCCTACTGGTGTTCTCCTTATTGCTTTGATCTCGTTTCTTACTCAGCACAATCTATCTCGCTTCTGATCCTTCCTTGGGCACCGCCGCTATCCTGAGCAGGCACGGTCCCGTTACGTTCGCTCAAGTCGCCAAGCCTCTGTCAGGATCCCACCCCTGACAGAGACCCTACTGTATCTTCCCCCACAACACCCTCTGCCACAAGGTGTTGCCTGGTTCCAACCCAGTCAGCTCTCTCTCTAACTTCCTGCCTGACCCCCAGTTTTACCAGTGTGTGCGGAGTGGCCTAATGAATAGAACCCTTAGCTCCCCCTGGAGGCCCGGCGGTGAAATGTATTGGTGATTGTGATACCTGATCAGATGAACTCCTTCAGTGCCATCAGACGTACCATAGCTCCCCTTAGTGGCAGAGCCACAGTACTGCAACGACCAGGACTCTGGGGCGCTGCACTCCCCCCTGGTTAAACACAGTACTCCGGGACTGGGAAGAAAACAACAATACAAGTTAGCAAAAAGACATACAGTTTTGTTGAGTGCAATAACAATAAGTATATTTGAACAAAGCTTCCCTTTATGGGAGGTGAGGACACTTGAACGTTACAAACATGGTTAACATTATAAATTACAAGCTATAAATAACTCCTGTTACCCAACCGGGTATTCTACTTAGTGCAAACTTTTGAATAATAAGTTAACATTGTCCTTAAGGATGTACACTCTGAATCCGCTAAAGACCTTCTTATAATCACATTATAAGGCAATTTAACTTTTACATTCTCCTTCTTTAAATCTGCAGGACCGCCTGTCCTAACGGCACCAGACCTACTGCCTCTCCTTTCTTACAGGACCGCTCCTTTCAGCCCGAGCCTTCTGTCTTTTCAACTACTATACACAGTATAGAACATAACACTACTTTCAGTTTAAGAGCACTGAGCCATCTCTATATGGCTCCTAGGAGGACTCAGGGTTCACCTTCTGTCCTCATTGTCTATCAACATTATCAAACATTTTCTATATAACATTAAACCTTCTCATTACTTTCTTACTAACACGTATGCAGGACACTACGTCTACCCCTACGGGCCCACTGCATCCTTCTTCTAGCTTTCACTTTCTTTCAGGGAACGTTATCAGCCTTTCTTTACAATTAACTAGTTGGATACATAGAACTTTCTCATACAAACATTATCATCACTTTCTTTTCGTCAAAACATTATTGCTACCTGTCTTAAAGCAATATCATTTAAGTGCAACAAATGAACATCCCCTTTAAGAGGGGACCAAGTCTCTATGAGGTAGCATATCTTCTCAAGCTACCAGTCCGTATTCAGCAAAGGTTCCAGTGTGGTATCTTTACAAAGAGTTCTTTTTGAAGTAAAACCAGTAGGGAGCACCTTTAATAAGGTGCAAACTATTTACAAAAAGTTTGTATCATGCACTGTTCATGATTGCGGCAGTTCTGAAAACTTGTGCAAAAACTTAGAAAACAAACCAAAAAGAAGCAGAAACAATAGGGATCCCGGGTCAACAAAGGGATCCCCTTTAAAAGTTAACCCTGAACGGGTTTAGCAGCAAAAATCAGGAAACGAACAAACAGTTTAGGAACTATTTACATGTTTAAGAGTAGTATTATCTTACTCATCTTGTAGTGTGGGGGGTGGTCTTCTTCCGGGCCTCACCCGGCCAACGGGTCGCCTTGGTGTGGCAAGGGCCGGTCCTGGCTCCAGCAGCGACAGGATCCCTCGCCGGGATGCCCTCCTAGCTTGTGGGCGAGCGCGACCCAGAGGCACGTGGTGGACCCGGTCCTCCTGCGGCTCCATGGGGACGGGTTCCGGCACCTTCCCTACAGAAAGCTCATCCTCCGGCACTCCAGTAGCAGCCTGCAGGGTGACGCACCGCTGGACACCCCGAGCTACCCAGCCTGTTCCACCCGCTTCCCTCCTCCACCGGGTGTAGGTCACGGCATCGCCAGGCTCCAGGTCGGCGTCATACCTTCCTCCACAGAGCTCGACTTCTTCCCGGTCAACGCGGACCTGCAGTGGCTCCCCGATCTCTTGGATAACTCCCTTCCCATGTCGGGAGTTGAAGGAGACCACCACACCCCAGTGGGACGGTGGGGTTTCGTCCACACGGGTTAGATCCACTTGGGCGGCAGGCTGAGGTCTGTCCCGCCATGCTGCCATGAGGCGCCACAGATGTTCAGCCTCCGGCAGGATCCTCAGGCCCGACGCGCGCAGCTCACACTCTGCCGCGGCCTGAATGAAGGAGACAGGAGACACTGGAGACAGGCGGACCTCCGTAGGCTGGCCCAGCCGAGAGATAACACAGGCTTCGGCTTCCATGCGGTAAGCTGTCCGCCGGGCCTCAGCTGCGGCCACACACTCCTCTGACAGCGGCCTAGGAGGTCGGCCCATCATTGGCTCTGCAAGGGTCAGCTCCCGCAGTGACGGCGTATCTTGGGCTGCATCGGGCTGTTCGGCCTCTCTCCGAGTCTGATCATTCCCATGTGGGGTCTCCGGCGTCGCCATTTTCGTTTTTCCTCCAGTGTCCTCTTCCCGCGGTCTCTTTCGTGGGCGGCCCCGTCTCCATGGTCTCCATCCTCCGAACAAGATCAGGAGGCGGACCTCGGCTGTTGACTGACACGTCCTCAGGACACAAAAATATTTAGACTGGGGCGGCCATTGTTTTTCCGCGCTCTTCGGCTTGTCTACGCCTACTCCACGCCCCTCTTCTCTTCCTGCGCTCTCCTCAGGGCTGTAATGGCAGCGGATTTTGGCGGCAAATAGCGCAGCACAGTCCTTGCAATAAAGTACAGTCCAAGCACAGTAAATCACAGTTCCAAGGCACACATGACCTGATTCTTCAGGCTTAAGTAGATCCTGTTCGTGACGCCAAGTTTGCAGCGCCCCCACTGCCGCAGGGCCGAGGGGTACCCGGTACCGGGCCTCTGAGCCTCTGCTCTGGGGTTGTCACGGTGGCTAGGCCCCGGTCCGTGACCCTGCCGAGGGGCGCACAGTTTATGAAGTGACGGATGTAGATGGTGCGGTGCAGTAAATAACGAGGACACCAAGTTTGCAGTCTCTTTACCTCTTTACTGAAGATCTCTGGGTCCTCAGTCCGGAATCCGGATAACCAGGCTGCGCAAGTCCGGCCGGCCCAATGGCACCTCCAGAGTTCTCTTAGCAGGTGGAAATCTGTGCCTTCCTTCTAGCGCTATGTGTTGCGGTCCTTCCCTGCTGTGCTTACGGAAAGTCCCCACAACTGTTGTGTCTGTTTCTTAAGTTCCCTCACAACTCGATTAGATGATGTTCTGCTAATCCTCCGTCCCTCCCTGATGTTACGGTTAGGACGGCACCCGTTTGACGGGTAGGCTCGGAGCTTTTCCGGGACCCTAGAGTCGCCCCTCTCCACAAGTTGCCCCCCAAGACTGCATAGGTGATTTAAGTGAGACAGCCCGCCTCAGACTGACTGTCCTGCCGCTGTTTAGAGTATTGCTTGAAGCTGAATATTGTAATACTCCCTCGGCGTTCCGGCCACCGGTTGTGCGCCTCAGTAGGATGTTGCCTTGGTCTTACAGCACGACTCCTACTGGTGTTCTCCTTATTGCTTTGATCTCGTTTCTCACTCAGCACAATCTATCTCGCTTCTGATCCTTCCTTGGGCACCGCCGCTATCCTGAGCAGGCACGGTCCCGTTACGTTCGCTCAAGTCGCCAAGCCTCTGTCAGGATCCCACCCCTGACAGAGACCCTACTGTATCTTCCCCCACAACACCCTCTGCCACAAGGTGTTGCCTGGTTCCAACCCAGTCAGCTCTCTCTCTAACTTCCTGCCTGACCCTGTTATGACCCCAGTGGACAGGGTCTCAGAGGAACGTGTAAGTCTGCAAGATACAAAAATCCAGCTCATAGGGCTGTGGTAACTGGGTTGACCAAATAGCTACTCCTAACGCCAACACTAGAAGTAGCCGGGGATCATGCCTACGGTGATCGCTAGATGACTCGCGCCAGCCGGAGAATCTAACTACCCCTAGGAGAAGAAAACAAGACCTCTCTTGCCTCCAGAGAAAGGGACCCCAAAGCAAGATACAAGCCCCCCACAAATAATAACGGTGAGGTAAGAGGAAATGACAAACACAGAAATGAACTAGGTTCAGCAAAGAGAGGCCAGCTTACTAATAGCAGAATATAGCAAGATAACTTATCTGGTCAACAAAAACCCTATAAAAATCCACGCTGGAGATTCAAGAACCCCCGAACCGTCTAACGGTCCGGGGGGAGAACACCAGGCCCCTAGAGCTTCCAGCAAAGGTCAGGATACAGATAGGAACAAGCTGGACAAAAATACCAAACAAAACAAAAGCAAAAAGCAAAGAAGCAGACTTAGCTTGAAAAACAGGAACCAGGATCAGAGGACAAGAGCACAACAGATTAGCTCTGATTTCAACGATGCCAGGCATTGAACTGAAGGTCCAGGGAGCATATATAGCAACGCCCCTGAACTAACGGCCCAGGTGAGGATATTGAAAAAGACAGACGCTCCAGAGTCAAATCACTAATGACCACTAGAGGGAGCAAAAAGCAAAATCACAACAGTACCCCCCCTTAGTGAGGGGTCACCGAACCCTCACCACGACCACCAGGGCGATCAGGATGAGCGGCGTGAAAGGCACGAACTAAATCGGCCGCATGAACATCAGAGGCGACCACCCAGGAATTATCTTCCTGACCATAGCCCTTCCACTTGACCAGGTACTGAAGCCTCCGCCTGGAGAGACGAGAATCCAAGATCTTCTCCACCACGTACTCCAACTCGCCCTCAACCAACACCGGAGCAGGAGGCTCAGCAGAAGGAACCACAGGCACAACGTACCGCCGCAACAAGGACCTATGAAACACGTTGTGGATAGCAAACGACACAGGAAGATCCAGGCGAAAGGATACAGGATTAAGAATTTCCAATATCTTGTAAGGACCAATAAAACGAGGTTTAAATTTGGGAGAGGAAACATTCATAGGAACAAAGCGGGAAGAAAGCCACACCAAATCCCCAACACGTAGTCGGGGACCCACACCGCGGCGGCGGTTGGCAAAGCGCTGAGCCCTCTCCTGTGACAACTTCAAGTTGTCCACCACAAGATTCCAGATCCGCTGCAACCTATCCACCACAGAATCCACCCCAGGGCAGTCAGAAGGTTCCACATGACCCGAAGAAAAACGAGGGTGGAAACCAGAGTAGCAGAAAAACGGCGAAACCAAGGTGGTGGAACTAGCCCGATTATTAAGGGCAAACTCAGCTAACGGCAAGAAGGTCACCCAATCGTCCTGATCAGCAGAGACAAAACACCTCAAATAAGCCTCCAAAGTCTGATTAGTTCGCTCCGTCTGTCCATTAGTCTGAGGATGGAAAGCAGACGAAAACGACAAGTCAATGCCCATCCTACTACAAAAGGATCGCCAGAATCTGGAAACGAACTGGGATCCTCTGTCTGACACAATATTCTCAGGGATGCCGTGCAAACGAACCACGTTCTGGAAAAACACAGGAACCAGATCGGAAGAGGAAGGCAGCTTAGGCAAAGGAACCAAATGGACCATCTTGGAGAAGCGATCACATATCACCCAGATAACAGACATGCCCTGAGACACCGGAAGATCAGAAATGAAATCCATGGAGATATGTGTCCAAGGTCTCTTAGGGACAGGCAAGGGCAAGAGCAACCCGCTGGCACGAGAACAGCAAGGCTTAGCTCGAGCACAAGTCCCACAGGACTGTACAAATGACCGCACATCCCTAGACAAGGAAGGCCACCAAAAGGATCTGGCCACCAGATCTCTGGTGCCAAAAATTCCTGGGTGACCTGCCAACACCGAGGAATGAACCTCGGAAATGACTCTGCTGGTCCACTTATCAGGCACAAACAGTCTGTCAGGTGGACAAGAATCAGGCCTATCAGCCTGAAATCTCTGCAACACACGTCGCAGATCAGGAGAAATAGCTGACAAGATAATACCATCCTTAAGAATACCAACAGGTTCAGCGACTCCAGGAGCATCAGGCACAAAGCTCCTGGAAAGAGCATCGGCCTTCACATTCTTTGAACCTGGTAAATACGAGACAACAAAGTCAAAACGGGAGAAAAACAATGACCAGCGGGCCTGTCTAGGATTCAGGCGTTTAGCAGACTCGAGATACATCAGATTTTTGTGATCAGTCAAGACCACCACACGATGCTTAGCACCCTCGAGCCAATGACGCCACTCCTCAAATGCCCATTTCATGGCCAACAACTCCCGATTGCCCACATCATAATTTCGCTCCGCAGGCGAAAACTTCCTAGAGAAAAAGGTGCAAGGTCTCATAACAGAGCAACCAGGGCCTCTCTGCGACAAAACGGCCCCTGCTCCAATCTCTGAAGCATCCACCTCAACTTGAAAGGGAAGCGAGACATCAGGTTGGCACAAAACAGGCGCCGAAGTAAACCGACGTTTCAACTCCTGGAAAGCCTCCATGGCAGCAGGAGCCCAATTAACCACATCGGAGCCCTTCTTGGTCATATCCGTCAAAGGTTTCACAATGCTAGAAAAGTTAGCGATAAAACGACGGTAGAAGTTAGCGAAACCCAAGAACTTCTGAAGACTCTTAACTGACGAGGGCTGAATCCAATCAAGAATAGCTCGGACCTTGACTGGGTCCATCTCCACAGCAGAAGGGGAAAAAATGAACCCCAAAAAGGGAACCTTCTGTACACCAAAAAGACACTTTGAGCCCTTGACAAACAAAGAATTTTCACGCAAAATTTTAAAGACCATCCTGACCTGCTCCACATGCGAGTCCCAATTATCAGAAAAAACCAGAATATCATCCAGATAAACGATCAGAAATTTATCCAGATAGTTCCGGAAAATGTCATGCATAAAGGACTGAAAAACTGAAGGGGCATTAGAGAGCCCAAAAGGCATCACCAAGTACTCAAAATGACCTTCGGGCGTATTGAATGCGGTTTTCCATTCATCCCCTTGCTTAATGCGCACAAGGTTGTACGCACCACGAAGGTCTATCTTGGTAAACCACTTGGCACCTTTAATCCGGGCAAACAAGTCAGACAACAGCGGCAAAGGATACTGAAATTTGACAGTGATCTTATTTAAAAGCCGATAGTCAATACAAGGCCTCAAAGATCCGTCCTTTTTAGCCACAAAAAAGAATCCCGCACCAAGAGGGGAAGAAGACGGACGGATGTGTCCTTTCTCCAGAGACTCCTTGATATATGAACGCATAGCGGTATGTTCAGGTATCGACAGATTAAACAGTCTTCCCTTAGGAAACTTACTGCCTGGAATCAAATCTATTGCACAGTCACAGTCCCTATGAGGAGGCAATGCACTGGACCTGGACTCGCTAAAGACATCCTGATAATCAGACAAGTACTCCGGAACTTCCGAAGGCGTAGAAGAAGCAATAGACACAGGCAGGGAATCCTCATGAATACCACGACAGCCCCAACTAGACACTGACATAGCCTTCCAGTCAAGGACTGGATTATGGGTCTGTAACCATGGCAGCCCCAAAACAACCAAATCATGCATTTTATGTAGAACGAGAAAACGTATCACCTCGCGGTGTTCAGGAGTCATGCACATGGTAACCTGTGTCCAATACTGCGGTTTATTTTCTGCTAATGGCGTAGCATCAATACCCCTAAGAGGGATAGGATTTTCTAATGGTTCAAGAATAAAACCACAGCGCTTAGCAAATGAGAGATCCATAAGACTCAGGGCAGCACCTGAATCTACAAACGCCATGACAGGATAAGATGACAGTAAGCAAATCAAAGTTACAGACAGAATAAACTTAGGATGCAAATTACCAACGGTGACAGGACTAACAACCTTAGATATACGTTTAGAGCATGCTGAGATAACATGTGTAGAATCACCACAGTAGTAGCACAAGCCATTCCGGCGTCTATGAATTTTCCTCTCATTTCTAGTCAGGATTCTATCACATTGCATCAAATCAGGTGTCCGTTCAGACAACACCATGAGGGAATTTGCGGTTTTTCTATCGCATTGCATCACATCAGGTGTCTGTTCAGACAACAACATGAGGGAATTTGCGGTTTTGCGCTCCCGCAACCGCCGGTCAATTTGAATAGCCAGGGACATGGTATCATTCAGACCTGTGGGAATGGGAAAACCCACCATAACATTCTTAATGGCCTCAGAAAGGCCATTTCTAAAATTAGCGGCCAGTGCACACTCGTTCCAATGTGTCAGCACGGACCATTTCCGAAATTTTTGGCAATACACCTCAGCCTCGTCCTGGCCCTGAGACATAGCCAGCAAGGCTTTCTCTGCCTGAATCTCAAGATTGGGTTCCTCATAAAGTAAACCGAGCGCCAGAAAAAACGCATCAATATCAGCCAATGCCGGATCTCCTGGCGCCAACGAAAAAGCCCAATCCTGAGGGTCACCCCGTAAGAATGAAATAACAATTTTTACTTGTTGAGCAGAGTCTCCAGACGAACAAGGTTTCAGGGACAAAAATAATTTACAATTATTCCTGAAATTCCTAAACTTAAATCGGTCTCCTGAAAACAGTTCAGGAATCGGAATCTTGGGTTCAGACCTAGGATTTCTGGTAACATAATCTTGTATACCCTGCACACGAGCGGCAAGCTGGTCCACACTTGTAATCAAGGTCTGGACATTCATGTCTGCAGCAAGCTTAAGCCACTCTGAGGTAAAGGGGAAAAGAAAAAAAAAAATGAGAGAGGGAAAAAAAAAAACTCAAAATTTTCTTTCTTATAATCCCACTTCTGCAATGCATTAAACATTTAATACTGGCCTGGCATACTGTTATGACCCCAGTGGACAGGGTCTCAGAGGAACGTGTAAGTCTGCAAGATACAAAAATCCAGCTCATAGGGCTGTGGTAACTGGGTTGACCAAATAGCTACTCCTAACGCCAACACTAGAAGTAGCCGGGGATCATGCCTACGGTGATCGCTAGATGACTCGCGCCAGCCGGAGAATCTAACTACCCCTAGGAGAAGAAAACAAGACCTCTCTTGCCTCCAGAGAAAGGGACCCCAAAGCAAGATACAAGCCCCCCACAAATAATAACGGTGAGGTAAGAGGAAATGACAAACACAGAAATGAACTAGGTTCAGCAAAGAGAGGCCAGCTTACTAATAGCAGAATATAGCAAGATAACTTATCTGGTCAACAAAAACCCTATAAAAATCCACGCTGGAGATTCAAGAACCCCCGAACCGTCTAACGGTCCGGGGGGAGAACACCAGGCCCCTAGAGCTTCCAGCAAAGGTCAGGATACAGATAGGAACAAGCTGGACAAAAATACCAAACAAAACAAAAGCAAAAAGCAAAGAAGCAGACTTAGCTTGAAAAACAGGAACCAGGATCAGAGGACAAGAGCACAACAGATTAGCTCTGATTTCAACGATGCCAGGCATTGAACTGAAGGTCCAGGGAGCATATATAGCAACGCCCCTGAACTAACGGCCCAGGTGAGGATATAGAAAAAGACAGACGCTCCAGAGTCAAATCACTAATGACCACTAGAGGGAGCAAAAAGCAAAATCACAACATGACTCCCAGTTTTACCAGTGTGTGAGGAGTGGCCTAATGAATAGAACCCTTAGCTCCCCCTGGAGGCCCGGCGGTGAAATGTATTGGTGTCTGTGATACCTGATCAGATGAACTCCTTCAGTGCCATCAGACGTACCATAGCTCCCCTTAGTGGCGGAGCCACAGTACTGCAAAACCAGGACTCTGGGGCGCTGCATATTATCCTTTGTTATATTTCTCCTTCCTATATTTGTATTTGTTTTGCCCTGTGCACATTATTGTGTTTCCCTGTGTGCCTGCGGCATGGTGCGTTTTAAGTTTTCCCTGTCTGTGCTTTCTGTGGGGGTTGGTGTGTGGTCTCTTCACTGGGTGGCGGGTGGTGGTTTCTGCATAGGGCTGAAACAGGAGTTAGGGCCAGGGCTGGTGGCCCAGACAAGCACACCATTAGTTTAAATTCTGGGAGAGGGACAGACAGGGTTCCCCTAGTCTGAGGGATATCGCAGGGGCCCAGGTAACCAGCCTTAGCCTCCCTAGGCTCCCCGTGACATTATGGAAGACTCTCGAAATGTATAGAGTAAGGTGCTGTGGTTAGATAGGACTAAAATGTAACTTTTTGGACACCAAACCGAACGCTATGTCTGGCGCCAAACCAACACAGCTCATCACCCCAAGAACATCATTCCTACAGTGAAACGTGGTGGTGCCAGCATTATGCTGTGGGGATGTTTTTCGGCAGCAGGAACAGGGAAAATGGTCTGAATCAAGGGGAAGATGAATGGTGCAATATACAGGGACTTTCTTGTGTAAAACCTGTTTCGGTCTGTCAGTGATTTGAGATTGGCATGGTTGTTCACCTTCCAACAAAACAATGACCCAAAGTATACTGCTAAACCAACACTCGAGTGGTTTAAGGGAAAACATGTAAATGCTTTGGAGTGACCCAGTCAAAGCTCAGACCTTAATCCAATTGAGAATCTGTGGTCAGACATGAAGATTTATGTTCAACAGAGGAAACTATCCAACTCGAAGGAACTGAAAACAGTTTTGCCTGGAGGAGTGGGTAAAAATCCAAGTGACAAGACTTATCCAAATCGGCTTGCAGCTTTAATTTCTCCAAAAGGAGGCTCTACAAAATACTGACTTTAAGGGATGAATAGTTATGGGCATTGACGTTTTCAGTTATTTTGCTCGATTTGTTGTTTGCTTCAAAATTTTTAAAAAAATGGATGTTCACAGTTGTAGGCATGTTCTTTACATTAACCGATGCAAAAAGTGAAATTCCAGGTTGTGAGGTATCAAAACACAAAAAATGAGAAGGGGAGTGAATACTTTCACAAGCCACTTTAGTTCATCAGGTGAAATGATCTATTATGCACAAAGGAAGATCATTAATTAGTGATGAGCGAATATACTCGTTACCCGAGATTTCCCAAGCACGCTCGGGTGTCCTCCGAGTATTTTTTAGTGCTTGGAAATTTAGTTTTATTGCCTCAGCTGAATGTTTTACATCTGTTAGCCAGCATAAGTACATGTGGGGGTTGCCTGGTTGCTAGGGAATCCCCAATTGTACTTATGCTGGCTAACAGATGCAAATCATTCAGCTGCGGCAATAAAAACTAAATCTCCGAGCACTAAAAAATACTCAGAGGACCCCTGAGCGTGCTTGAGAAATCTCGAGTAACGAGTATATTCGCACATCACTAATCATTATTCCTGGGAGTGCATTGCCCTTTGTAAGTGGAATTTGCACTGCCAAGAACAATGGCAGCCTATGCATATTGAGCAATCTAGCCTGCCTAGTAAATAGGCATTCATACAACTGCTGATTGGTAAAAATATAACAATTGGTGGACGTATTGAGCAGGTCAGTCGGTCTGTTTAAATGGATCCTTACAAACTCTGCTGTCAGAAAGTCAGAACGAGTTTACTGATGCATTCTCAGTTAACTCATTCTGCCACCAGGAATAGATAGCGTAAAACAGAGAGACTTGACAAAGAAAACAGTGCAAAGGACACCCTCTGACAAAGGCTACGTGCTGAAACATGTAAAAAAAAAATTGAGCTTGGTTTAACTTGGTATACATGTAGCACATAAACGCATGTTCACATTGGCCATAAAGCAAACAAAATCTACAAGAAACAAAATGAGCAAAATCCCTGCCGAAACACGTGCTGGGATCTGGCGCCAGCACAGCAGTCGGAGATGATCACAGGTATTTATTGGTCTTTATTCATGTTTGTTTTTCATAATGTTTTGCATTTATACTTTTCTACTTTATGACATGTGTATTTGAGGCTGAGGTCACTTTGTGGAATCTTTTCTTGAGCCCATAATCCTTATTCTTGCCTGCTGTGCAGCCCTGTGTACACTCATTTATGCATCTCCTTCCTGCTTGTCTTGTCGCCCTAGCTAGATCACTTTATTAATGTATTTTGCACATATTTTAATATTCTTCTAAAATGAATAAAAATGTATAATATTTTACTACTTTGTGGCTATATAAAGTTTATTTATAGGTTTTTTTAATATGCAAATGTTTTAATGAAGTCTGTCAACAAAAATGTTTTTTTGATCAAAAATATGTGTATTTAAGTGAAAAAAAAATTGTCCTCAAAAGGTGGACAGCCCCTCATAGCCCCTCTAAGCTATTTGTGAAGATAAGAGAGAGGCAAAATGGGTATGGTACAAAGGAAAATGCTGCAACCCTTATATGCTCTAGGAATTAAAGTTTTATTAACCCCTTCCCGACATTTGACGTACTATCCCGTCGAGGTGGGGTGGGCCCCCATGACCGCCGACGGGATAGTACGTCATACGCGATCGGCCGCGCTCACGGGGGGAGCGCGGCCGATCGCGGCCGGGTGTCGGCTGCATATCGCAGCTGACATCCGGCACTATGTGCCAGGAGCGGTCACGGACCGCCCCCGGCACATTAACCCCCGGCACACCGCGATCAAACATGATCGCGGTGTACCGGCGGTACAGGGAAGCATCGCGCAGGGAGGGGGCTCCCTGCGGGCTTCCCTGAGACGATCGGTACAAGGTGATGTACTCACCTCGTACCGAACGTCTTCTCCCTGCAGGCCCCGGATCCAAAATGGCCGAGGGGCTGTATCCGGGTCCTGCAGGGAGCACTTCCGGGTCGGAGCAGGCTGCAGATGAAAGCTGCAGCCTGCACGGCTGTAAGTGAGATCGGAGATCTCACAGAGTGCTGTGCACACTGTGAGATCAGCGATCTGTAATGTCCCCCCCTGGGACAAAGTAAAAAAGTAAAAAAAAAAATTTCCACATGTGTAAAAAAAAATAAAAAAAATTCCTAAATAAATAATAATAAAAAAAAAAATATTATTCCCATAAATACATTTCTTTATCTAAAAAAAACAAACAAAAACAATAAAAGTACACATATTTAGTATCGCCGCGTCCGTAACGACCCAACCTATAAAACTGGCCCACTAGTTAACCCCTTCAGTAAACACCGTAAGAAAAAAAAAAAAAAAACGAGGCAAAAAACAACGCTTTATTACCATACCGCCGAACAAAAAGTGGAATAACACGCGATCAAAAAGACGGATATAAATAACCATGTTACCGCTGAAAGCGTCATCTTGTCCCGCAAAAAACGAGCCGCCATACAGCATCATCAGCAAAAAAATAAAAAAGTTATAGTCCTCAGAATAAAGCGATGCCAAAATAATTATTTTTTCTATAAAATAGTTTTTATCGTATAAAAGCGTCAAAACATAAAAAAATGATATAAATGAGGTATCGCTGTAATCGTACTGACCCGACGAATAAAACTGCTTTATCAATTTTACCAAACGCGGAACGGTATAAACGCCTCCCCCAAAAGAAATTCATGAATAGCTGGTTTTTGATCACTCTGCCTCACAAAAATCGGAATAAAAAGCGATCAAAAAATGTCACGTGTCCGAAAATGTTACCAATAAAAACGTCAACTCGTCCCGCAAAAAACAAGACCTCACATGACTCTGTGGACCAAAATGTGGAAAAATTATAGGTCTCAAAATGTGGAGACGCAAAAACTTTTTTGCTATAAAAAGCGTCTTTTAGTCTGGTTTCACACTTGCGTTTTTATCTGCATGCGTTTTTTAAAAAAACCACATGTGTGAAAAAATGCATGTAAACGCGGTAAAACGCATGCGTTTTTATAGAAAAACACAAGAAAACAAGAAAAAAACAAAAAACCCTAACCCTACCCCTAACCTGAAATACGTGGCACTGAAATACGTGGCACTGAAATATACGTTTATATACGTATATACGTATATAAGTGCCACGATATTTCAGTGGCCACGTATATAAGTGCCACGTATTTAAGTGCCACGTATTTAAGTGCCACGTATTTAAGTGCCACGTATTTAAGTGCCACGTATTTAAGTGCCACGTATTTAAGTGCCACGTATTTAAGTGCCACGTATTTAAGTGCCACGTATTTAAGTGCCACGTATTTAAGTGCCACGTATTTCAGTGCCACGTATTTCAGTGCCACGTATTTCAGTGCCACGTATTTCAGTGCCACGTATTTTTCAGTGCCTGAAATACGTGGCACTGAAATACGTGGCACTGAAATACGTGGCACTGAAATATCGTGGCACTGAAATATCGTGGCACTGAAATATCGTGGCACTGAAATATCGTGGCACTGAAGTATTTACGTGCCACGTATTTTTCAGTGCCTGAAATACGTGGCACTGAAATACGTGGCACTAAAATACGTGGCACTAAAATACGTGGCACTGAAATATCGTGGCACTGAAATACGTGGCACTTAAATACGTGGCACTTAAATACGTGGCTCTTAAATACGTGGCTCTTAAACACGTGGCACTTATATACGTGGCACTTATATACGTGGCACTTATGACTGTCAGAAAATGTTCAGTAAACAGTTAGGGGTGAGGTTAGGGGTAGGGTTTCAGGTAGAATTGGGGAGTTTCCACTGTTCAGGCACATCAGGGGCTCTCCAAACGCGACATGGCGTCCAATCTCAATTCCAGCCAATTCTGCGTTGAAAAAGTAACACAGTGCTCCTTCCCTTCCGAGCTCTCCCGTGCGTCCAAAAAGGGGTTTACCCCAACATATGGGGTATCAGCGTACTAGGGACAAATTGAACAACAACTTCTGGGGTCCAAGTTCTCTTGTTATCCTTGGGAAAATAAAAATTTTGGGGGCTAAAAATCATTTTTGTGGGAAAAAAAATATGTTTTATTTTCACGGCTCTGCGTTGTAAACTGTAGTGAAACACTTGGGAGTTCAAAGTTCTCACAACACATCTAGATAAGTTCCTTGGGGGGTCTAGTTTCCAATATGGGGTCACTTGTGGGGGGTTTGTACTATTTGGGTACATCAGGGGCTCTGCAAATGCAACGTGACGCCTGCAGACCAATCCATTTAAGTCTGCATTCCAAATGGCGCTCCTTCCCTTCCGAGCTCTGTCATGCGCCCAAACAGTGGTTCCCCCCCACATAGGGGGTATCAGCGTACTCAGGACAAATTGGACAACAACTTTTAGGGTCCAATTTATCCTGATACCCTTGTGAAAATACAAAACTGGGGGCTAAAAAATCATTTTTGTGAAAAAAAAAATAATTTTTATTTTCACGGCTCTGCGTTATAAACTGTAGTGAAACACTTGGGGGTTCAAAGTTCTCACAACACATCTAGATAAGTTCCTTGGGGGGTCTAGTTTCCAATATGGGGTCACTTGTGGGGGGTTTGTACTGTTTGGGTACATCAGGGGCTCTGCAAATGCAACGTGACGCCTGCAGACCAATCCATTTAAGTCTGCATTCCAAATGGCGCTCCTTCCCTTCCGAGCTCTGTCATGCGCCCAAACAGTGGTTCCCCCCCACATAGGGGGTATCAGCATACTCAGGACAAATTGGACAACAACTTTTAGGGTCCAATTTATCCTGATACCCTTGTGAAAATACAAAACCGGGGGCTAAAAAATCATTTTTGTGAAAAAAAAAAATAATTTTTATTTTCACGGCTCTGCGTTATAAACTGTAGTGAAACATTTGGGGGTTCAAAGCTCTCAAAACACATCTAGATAAGTTCCTTAGGGGGTCTACTTTCCAAAATGGTGTCACTTGTGGGGGGGTTTAATGTTTAGGCACATCAGGGGCTCTCCAAACGCAACATGGCATCCCATCTTAATTCCAGTCAATTTTGCATTGAAAAATAAAATAGCGCTTCTTCCCTTCTGAGCTCTGCTATGCGCCCAAACAATGGTTTACACCCACATATGGGGTATCGTCGTACTCAGGACAAATTGCACAACAACTTTTGTGGTCTAATTTCTTCTCTTACCCTTGGGGAAATAAAAAAATGGGGGTGAAAAGATCATTTTTGTGAAAAAATATGATTTTTTATTTTTACGGCTCTGCATTATAAACTTCTGTAAAGCACTTGTTGGGTCAAAGTGCTCACCACACATCTAGATAAGTTCCTTAGGGGGTCTACTTTCCAAAATGGTGTCACTTGTTAGGGGTTTCAATGTTTAGGCACATCAAGGGCTCTCTAAATGCAACATGGCGTCCCATCTCAATTCCAGTCAATTTTGCATTGAAAAGTCAAATGGCGCTCCTTCCCTTCCGAGCTCTGCCCTGCGCCCAAACAATGGTTTACACCCACATATGGGGTATCAGCGTACTCAGGACAAATTGCACAACAATTTTTGGGGTCCAATTTCTTCTCTCACCCTTGGGAAAATAAAAAATTGGGGGTGAAAAGATCATTTTTGTGAAAAAATATGATTTTTTATTTTTACGGCTCTGCATTATAAACTTCTGTAAAGCACTTGTTGGGTCAAAGTGCTCACCACACATCTAGATAAGTTCCTTAGGGGGTCTACTTTCCAAAATGGTGTCACTTGTTAGGGGTTTCAATGTTTAGGCACATCAGGGGCTCTCCAAATGCAACATGGCGTCCCATCTCAATTCCAGTCAATTTTGCATTGAAAAGTCAAATGGCGCTCCTTTGCTTCCAAGCTCTGCCATGCGCCCAAACTGTGGTTTACCCCCACATATGGGGTATCAGCGTACTCAGGACAAATTGCACAACAACTTTTGGGGTCTATTTTCTCCTGTTACCCTTGGTAAAATAAAACAAATTGGAGCTGAAATAAATTTTGTGTGAAAAAAAGTTAAATGTTCATTTTTATTTAAACATTCCAAAAATTCCTGTGAAACACCTGAAGGGTTAATAAACTTCTTGAAAGTGGTTTTGAGTACCTTGAGGGGTGCAGTTTTTAGAATGGTGTCACACTTGGGTATTTTCTATCATATAGACCCGTCAAAATGACTTCAAATGAGATGTGGTCCCTAAAAAAAAATGGTGTTGTAAAAATGAGAAATTGCTGGTCAACTTTTAACCCTTATAACTCCGTCACAAAAAAAAATTTTGGTTCCAAAATTGTGCTGATGTAAAGTAGACATGTGGGAAATGTTATTTATTAAGTATTTTGTGTGACATATGTCTGTGATTTAAGGGCATAAAAATTCAAAGTTGGAAAATTGCGAAATTTTCAAAATTTTCGCCAAATATTCGTTTTTTTCACAAATAAACGCAAGTTATATCGAAGAAATTTTACCACTAACATGAAGTACAATATGTCACGAGAAAACAATGTCAGAATCGCCAAGATCCGTTGAAGCGTTCCAGAGTTATAACCTCATAAAGGGACAGTGGTCAGAATTGTAAAAATTGGCCCGGTCATTAACGTGCAAACCACCCTTGGTGGTGAAGGGGTTAATCAAGATAAGCAAATATATCAACTATAACATATGGGAAAATTAACTGACTGCATGTGCGAGTGTTAATGCAAAATGGAGGCACATAAGAAGGATAAGACCTGGATAGGTCTACTTCAGATGGAAACAGGGCTTTCCAGAACCTATAATCCCAAGCACAAGTGGAGTGAGATGGGATGAGGGATTATAAACAAGCTGCATGGGAAGTATTGACTCTTTCTGCTGTAACTCCCACCCTCACTCCCTCCCTCTGCCATGGACTATGATTTTTACAATTTTTTTTATTATTATTCTAGCATAGGAAACAGATTAGAACTTGTTATTCTTTGATTCTAGGAGAAGTAAGCAGAATCATTCAGCATTGACATATTATAGGAGAATGAAATTCTTTACTTGGGCTTATAGCAATTATTACCTTCATCATCAAAAACATGGAAAATACAAGAAAGAACTGACAAATAAAAAACAAAAACAAAAAAACAAAGAGGACACAAAGTTAACGTAGCACCATTTGCTGTCTGCTAACCACAGCTCCACGGCACAAGCCTACAGCTGTAGTATACCCCAACCCTCCAAGCCTACATCTGTAGTACAGTGACATGTAAAAGTTTGTGCACCCCTGGTCAAAACTACTTTTAATGTGAACAGTTAAGCACGTTGAAGATAAAATAATCTCTAAAACGGCCTAAAGTTAAAGATGACACATTTCCTTTGTATTTTAGGCAAAACATATATTTATATATATTTTGATATTTTACATTTTAAAAATTACAAAAAGAAAAATGGATCGATGCAAAACTTTGGGCACCCTTGGAGATTTGTGTGCTCAGGTAACGTTGACCAATGTTTCAGACCTTAATTAGTCTGTTAGGGTTATGGCTTGTTTAGTATCATCATTAGTAATGTCCAGGTGATGCAAATTCCCCAGCTTTATTAAAACCCAGCCTCCTCTAACCATGTCCCAAAAACCAGCAGCCAAACAGCTGCCTAGTACTCTGAAAAATGAAAATGGTGGAGGCACACAAAGCAAGAGATGGCTATGAGAAGATATCAAAACATTTTTAAGTTGCCCTTTCCTCAGTTAAATATGTAATTAAGAAATGGCAGTTAATAGGAACACTGCAGGTCAGGCTAAAATCTGGTAGACCGAGCTAAATTTCAGTGAGCTGCTCGTCGGATTGCTAAAAAGGCAAATCAGAACCTCCTCTTGACTGCAAAAGACCTTCAGGAAGGTTTAGCAGACTCTGGAGTTGTGGTACATTGTTCTACTGTTCAGAGACAATTGTACAAATATGGCCTTCATGGAAGAGTCATCAGAAGAAAACCTCCCCTGTGTCCTTACCATAAAATGCAGAGTCAGAAGTATGGAAAAGAACATTTAAACAAGCCTGATGCATTTTGGAAACAAGACCTGTAGATCGATGAGGTTCAGGAAAAGAAAAGAACATCTTGCCAACCATTAAGCATGGTGGTGGAACAATCATGCTTTGGGGTTGTGTTGCAGGCAATGACACGGGGAACATTTCATGCATAGAGGGAAAAATGGATTCAATTAAATTTCAACAAATTCTTGATGCAAACAATACCATCTGTACAAAATCTGAAGTTGATAAGAGGATGGCTTCAACAAATGGATAATTATCCTAAAAACATGTCAAAATCCACAATAGACAACCTAAAAAGGCACAAGTTGAAGGTTTTACAATGGCCCTCCCAGTCACCTGATCTGAACATTATCTGTGACTAGACCTCAAAATAGCAGTGCATGCAAGATGAACCAGGAATCTCACAAAGCGGGAAGAATTTTCCAAGGAAGAATAGATAAAAGTCCCTCAAACAAGAATTGAAAGACTCTTTGCTGGCAACAAAAAGCGTTAACAACCTTTGATACTTTCAAAATGGAGTGCTACTATGTACTTACCATGTAGGGTGTTAAAACTTTTGCATCGGCCCATTTTCTTTTTTCTAATTTTTAAAATGGAAAAGATGACAATTTTTTTTTTGCATAAAATAGAAAAGAAATGTGTCATCTTTAATTTTAGGCCTTTTAGAGATCATGTCATCTTCAACTTATTTAACTGTTCACAGTAACAGTAATTTTGACCAGGGGTGCCCAAACTTTTACTTGCCACTGTATGCAAAAACCAACATTTCCCCCAGTCAGAATGTGCCAGTAGCAGAAATATCACATGGAGTTTCAAAGAGACCTGAGCAATCTGTATCTCTGCCTGTTATACACAAGTTAAACCACAACATGCCCAATCAGAAAACATATCAGTAATGCCGGTTACTCTTTTGTAGGTCCTTAATGCTCACTGGATGTCTGTTACCTAGTAATCTATGTCATATGAGGACACAGTAATAGCATTGAAAATGTATAAATGATTATCCACTTTGGCAATGACTATCATCCTTTTTCCTTCCAGTCTCAATGGGGTGCATCACACACACTTGTAGACCACAGGTCTTTGCTGTCTCCAGGCCTCCATCTTCAGGCCTCCGCACACAACTCAGGGGAACCGAGGTCATTGCAACATGCACACGCTTACTAGTCGGTTCAAGTTCATCAATTGGTAAAACGTTGGATAGGGCACAACACTTCAAATTCCTTACTTTCTTGGCACAACACATGTGCAGACATACTATTTATTCCTCCTTGAGCATAATTTTGCCCTCTGACTCTGCTATCCCCAGGGATCTCTCTTCCCGTCCAGCATAGCACCAGGGATTCCCTTCCGCATTTGCTGGCCCCTCTCCATCTTCTCCTGTATACCAAAGGACATGAAGTGCCCAGTAGCCCCTATGTCAGACCTTGGTCTCCGGGCATGACAGGAGAGTATGGTTGGGATTCCAGTATGACATCCCACTGGCTCAAATGGTAGACCCATGCTGATCACAGCAACCCACTGGACTTGAACTTGGATTTGTCACTGCACTTCTTTATCTCCCCTACTATCAGGAAGTGCCCACCTTTTATTAACATTAGTTCCCATCCACTGGGCTGGTTCTATTATGAACTATGTACTATTCTATAGAATAAACTTATTGTTCTAGGTGTTACTAAGCCACTTACTATATAGGCAGTACTTATTTATCTCTAATCTAATCCTGTGCTTACCCTGCACTACCCACATTATGCATAAACAAATTACATTAATTACAAGCTGTACATTACCATAACACAATATATAAAAAATGAACATTTTATTTAAAATTATTGAATCTGTCCAATTACTTTTGGTCCCTTTAAAAACAGGGTGGCACATGTTAAGGAGCTGAAACTCCTAACCCTTCATCCAATTTTAATGTGGATACCCTCAAATGAAAGCTGAAAGTCTGAACTTCAACTGCATCTGAATTGTTTTGTTTAAAATTAATTGTGGTAATGTCTATAACCAAAATTTGAAAAATGTTGTCTCTGTCCAAATATATATGGACCTAACTGTAGATAAACAAGAACCTAGGCATGTTTGGTGTCTATGAACTCATAATGACCTGGAGAATCAAAATGGCAGGTCAGTTTTTTCATTTAGTGAACCTAGCAAAAAATCCAAACAAAAAAACAGTGCTGGATTGCACTTTTTTTGCAATTTCACCGCACTTGGAATTTTTTTCCCATTTTCTAGTAAATGACATGCTAAAACCAATGATGTCGTTCAAAAGTACAACTTGTCCTGCAAAAAATTAGCCCTCACATGGCCATATTGACGGAAAAATAACAAAATTATGGCTCTGGGAAGGAGGGGAGTGAAAAACAAAAATACCCCGTGTCATGAAGGGGTTAAAAGCTATAAGTTCTTCTTCTGGAATGGGAACATACAACATGTCTTTTACTTCTGTCCATTTTTACTAGTGCATATATTTATTCTACTTCCATCAGCAAGATAGATTGTTTTCTTGTTATTTAAAGAGGTTGTCTACTACTTTACCAATGATGACCTATCCTTAACATAGATCATCAATGTCTGATCAGTTGGGTTGCGAGACCCTCACCGATCAGCTGTTTTCAGTTCCAACTGTGACCAGAACTGCTCAATTAGGGAGCTGCTCCATCTACTGATAGTAGCCATAGCCGGGTACTGCACATCCGCCCCCCTATTGATTTTTATAGGGAATGGATGTGCAGAACCCAGTAGCAACCATTATCAGTAGATGAAGCATTTCAGGCCACCACCGGTATTGGGAACAGCTGATCAGCAGGGTTGCTGGGTATTGCACCCCTACTGATCACACATTGAAAACCTATCCTAAGGATTGGTCATCAATGTTAAAATATTGGACAACCTTTTTAAGTAAAGTCCTGTGAAACAGCTTTTGTTACATGTCATGTGACTTGAAACTCCAGAGTCAATGCATCAACCTTGCAATGTGTGATTGCCACTTTGAAGGTGGTTTAATAATTATCTGTACAAACATCAAAGATTGTTGTTGTAACCATTTGTTTAGTCACCTTTTGAAAACTATTTCTGTCATTCTGCTTTCCTTATTGTATAGCCTTTCTTTAAGCATGGTGTCTCAGTGGTTAGCACTGCAGCCTTGCAGCGCTGGAGTCCTGGGTTCAAATCCCACCAATGACAACATCTGCAAGGAGTTTGTATGTTCTCCCCGTATTTGCGTAGGTTTCCTCAGGGTTCTCCAGTTTCCTCCCACATTCCAAAGACATATTGATAGGGAATTTAGATTGTGAGCCCCATCGGGGACAGCGATGATAATGTGTGTGAGTCGCCCTGCCAGGGCCATGGGGTACTCGGTACCGGGTCCGGTGTTCACAGGGGGATGTCACTGTGGCGACCCAGTCCGTGGCCCTGGGCGCCCAGGTAAAAGGGGAAAGTGAACAAAGTTTATAGAGTTTATATTCGTGATGCCACCTGTGGTATTCGGTCAGTGGGGACCGACGCTGCTTTAAGGGGTCCTCTTGTGTGATGTTATGGCAGCTAGATGGTATAACTTCCAACAGGTGAAGTATATCCCCAGGGCTCCCGGTGTGTAGATGGGAGATGGTGAATGGCGCAGTAAAGAACGAGGACACAAGTTTTGCAGTCTTTTTACCTTGTTTACAGAAGACTTCAGGCAGCCACAGTCCAGGGCACCAGATCACAGGGCAGGCAGGGTCCAGCCGGCTTGGAGGCAAGTTAGGAGTCCCCTTATCCAGGTGGAGATTAAAGCCTTCCTCTAGCGCGGTGGTGTTGTAGTTCCTTACTGCTTATGGCTTCATATAAGGTCCTCACAGATCGTCTCTCTGTCCGCCATATAGGATAGAACATAACCCATATGACTGGTGACTTGAGCCTTTTTCCAGGGACTCTAGCATGCCCCGGGCTCTAGAGGTGTCACTGTGCTTCCTGGGTATTAGGGGGGGACAGGTAACTTGCAATTCAGCTGTCCTGCCGGTCTCTGATGTAAGTCGTAGAGGCCCTTACAACCTCGGTATTCTGGCTACCGGTCTCTGCGCCTCAGAAGGAGGCATCCTGCTCGTGGCTGGTCTCCCACTGATATCCTCTCCTGTGCTTCTCTCTCCTGCACGCTCACTGCAATATATTCGGCTTTCGTATAATCTCTTTCTGGGAGCTGCAGCACTGTGGCTACACAGCTCCGTACACATTCCTCTGCCTCAGACTGCTCCATTCTGTTTCCTGGCACGAACTGTCTAACTTTCCCTGGACACAACCATATATATGGGGAGTCACCTAGTAAATAAGATCAAAAGCTCCCCCTGGTGGCCTGGAGTGTGAACATGCAGCGCCCCAGAGTCCTGGTCGTTGCAGTACTGTGGCTCCGCCACTATGGGGAGCTATGGTGCGTCTGATGGCACTGAAGGAGTTCATCGGATCAGGTATCACAGACACCAATACATTTCACAGCCGGGCCTCCGGGGGGAGCTAAGGGTTCTATTCACTAGGCCACTCCCCACCATAGTGGGTAAACTGGGGGTCAGGCAGGAAGTTAGTCAGAAAGCTGACTGGGTTGGAACCAGGCAACACCTTGTGGCAGAGGGTGTTGTGGGGGAAGATACAGTAGGGTCTCTGTCAGGGGTGGGATCCTGACAGAGGCTTGGCAACTTGAACGAACGTAACGGGACCGTGCCTGCTCAGGATAGCGGCGGTGCCCAAGGAAGGACGAGAAGCGAGATAGATTGTGCTGAGTGAGAAACAAGATCAAGGCAATAGGAGAATACCAGTAGGGGTCGTGCCGTAAGACCGAGGCAACACCCTACTGAGGCGCACTACCGGTGGCCAGAACGCCGAGGGAGTATTACAACATCCAGCTTCAAGCGATACTCTAAACAGCGGCAGGACAGTCAGTCTAAGGCGGGCTGTCTAACTTAAATCACCTATGCAGTCTTGGGGGGCAACTTGTGGAGAGGGGCGACTCTAGGGTCCCGGAAGAGCTCCGAGCCTACCCGTCAAACGGGTGCCGTCCCAACCATAACACCAGGGAGGGACGGAGGATTAGCAGAACATCATCTAATCGAGTTGTGAGGGAACTTAAGAAACAGACACAACAGTTGTGGGGACTTTCTGTAAGCACAGCAGGGAAGGACCGCAACACATAGCGCTAGAAGGAAGGCACAGATTTCCACCTGCTAAGAGAACTCTGGAGGTGCCATTGGACCGGCCGGACTTGCGCAGCCTGGTTATCCGGATTCCGGACTGAGGACCCAGAGATCTTCAGTAAAGAGGTAAAGAGACTGCAACCTGGTGTCCTCGTTATTTACTGCACCGCACCACTACAGCTTCACCACCATCATCCGTCATACTTATCTATCACTGTACGCCCCTCGGCAGGGCCACGGACCGGGCCTAGCCACCGTGACAACCCCAGAGCAGAGACTCACAGGCCCGGTACCGGGTACCCCTCGGCCCTGCGGCAGTGGGGGCGCTGCAAACATGTTGCATGTTTGTGTTTACCTGGTGACCGTTATCCTTCCTTGCCTCCAAGCGTAACATCACTCTCCCCGTGAGGAAAGCAATGTTACTGTAATGACCAGGACCCTGGGGCGCCACATGTGCAAACCGTAAAGCGCTGCGGAATATGTTAGCGCTATTTAAAAATATAGATTATTATTATTATTATTATTAAGTGTCCCTGTGTGGCATCTAACACACACTCTAGTTTCCTTTTTGTCTGACTTTGATCTGTCACTTAAGTCCAGCAAATGTTAATCTCTTCTTTGGTATTCATCTACTAACCTGGTCTTTACAAATTCTAGTGTCAGGTCTATCTGTGCACTTATATGTCAGGTGCACTGCAGCATAGTAATATGGCTGTAACATATCTGTCTTTTATAGCCTCACTAGAAATGTGAGAATATATTTGAGTGGAATTGAATTCTACTTGAATACTAGAAAAATCTGCATTTAACAAAATGTGGATTTTTTTGTAACTCACAAATGCACTGATTCAGCACAATGACAGCAAACTGGCTGCCATGTTGCTGACCTATAGAGGGCCATCAGAAGGTTAAAAAATACTTATACTCACCTCACCGCTCAACTCTCCAAGACCTCCACTCTACAGGACCTTTACTCTACAGCATCCTCCAACTGGCACAGGGACTGCTCACAGTTCCAGTTTGTTTAGATCTTTTTGAATCATATCTCTCTCTTATCTAGTATTAAGGTACCTTCACACGAAACGACTTTGTAACGATATCGCTAGCGATCCGTGACGTTGCAGCGTCCTGGCTAGCGATATCGTTTAGTTTGACACGCAGCAGCGATCAGGATCCTGCTGTGATGTCGCTGGTCGCTGAATAAAGTTCAGAACTTTATTTGGTCGTCCGATCGCCGTGTATCGTTGTGTTTGACAGCAAAAGCAACGATACCAGCGATATTTTACACTGGTAACCAGGGTAAACATCAGGTTACTAAGTGCAGGGCCGTGCTTAGTAACCCGATGTTTACCCTGGTTACCAGCGTAAAATGTAAAAAAAACAAACAGTACATACTTACATGCGTCCCCCGGCGTCCACTTCCCACACTGACTGAGCGCCGCAAAGTGAAAGTGAAAGCACAGCACAGCGGTGACGTCACCGCTGTGCCCTGCTACTGCCGGCGCTCAGTCAGTGCAGGGAAGCGGACGCCGGGGGACGCATGTAAGTATGTACTGTTTGTTTTTTTTACATTTTACGCTGGTAACCAGGGTAAACATCGGGTTACTAAGCGCGGCCCTGCACTTAGCAACCCGATGTTTACCCTGGTTACCCGGGGACCTCGGCATCGTTGGTCGCTGGAGAGCGGTCTGTGTGACAGCTCTCCAGCGATCAAACAGCGACGCTGCAGCAATCAGCATCGTTGTCGCTATCGCTGCAGCGTCGCTTCATGTGAAGGTACCTTTAGCTGTTTCTCTTAGCTTTGTGTCATCAGAAAATTTATCAGTTTACCGTCAATTCCTTCATCTAAATCATTGATAAAGATGTAGAACAACACATTGCCCAGGACAGAGCCCTGTGGTACCAAACTTGAGACATTCGTCCAACTGGATCACTATGCCAGTTATGAATCCACCTTACAATTGCCTTGCCCATTCCATAGTTGGTCATTTTTTCAATAAGGATGGTATGTAATACTTTATCAAATGCTTTGCTGAAGTCAAGATATGCTATATCTACCGTATTTCCCTGACCCCCCAATCAGTGATTCTGTCATAAAAAAAATTTAAGCTAGGCTGACATGGACTTATTAGTTACAGACCCATGCTGGCTCTGGTTAATCACTTTGTTCTCATAAAGATACTTGCATACATGCTGTTTAATAATTTGTTCAAATATATTTCCTAGTATAGAAGTAAGGCTCACAGGCCTAAAGTTCCCTCAGTCCATCTTTATATAGTTACATACAGTTGCGTGAAAGTGCTTTCCCTCCTGATTTCCTATTCTTTTGCATGTTTGTCACAATTAAATGTTTCAGCTCACCAAATAAATTTAAATATTAGATAAAGATAACACAAGTACACACAAAATACAGTTTTTAAATGAAGGTCTTTATATTAAGGGAAAAAGAAATCCAAACCTATAGAACCCTGTGTGAAAAAGTGACTGCCCCTTAAACCGAATAACTGGATGGGCCACCCTTAGCAGCAACAACTGCAATCAAGCATTTGCGATAACTGGAAATGAGTCTTTTACAATGACCTGGAGGAATTTTGGCCCACTGATCTGCATTACAAGTGTGGTGCCCCAGGGTCCTGGTCATCACAGTAACATTGCTTTCCTCATGGAGAGAGTGATATTACGCTTGAAGGCAAGGAAGGATAACTGTCACCAGGTAAACAGAAGCATGCAACATGTTCACACTCCAGGCCACTATGGGGAGCTTTTGATCCTATTTACTAGGCGAATCTCCATATATATAGTAGTTTTGGAGGGAAAGTTAGTTAGTTGGTGCCAGACAGCAGACTGGAGCAGTCTGAGGCAGGAAGAACGCATGAGGAGCCGTGCAGCTACGACACAGTGCTGCAGCTCCTGGACAGAGACAACATCAGAAGCCGGATATATTGCAGTAAGCATGTAGGAGAGAGGAGCACAGGTGAGGACATCAGGGGAGACCAGTTAAGATCAGGCTGCCTCCCTCTGAGGCGCAAAAACCAGTAGCCGGAACACCGAGGTTGTAAAGACTCTACGACTTACAGAACGGGCTATGTCCTATCCTATATGGGGGACAGAGAGAAGAACTGTGTGGACCTTATCTGAAGCCATAGGCAGTAAGGGACTACAACACCACCGCGCTAGAGGGAAGGATCTTAATCTCCACCTGGAAAAGGGGACTCACAACATGCCTCCAAGCTGGCCGGACTCTGCCTATTCTGTGATCTGGTACCCTGGACTGTGGCTGCCTGAAGTCTTCAGTAAACCAGGTAAAGACACTGCAAATCTGTGTCCTCGTTCTTTACTGCTCCATTGACCATCTTCCATCTACACACCAGGAGCCCTGGGGACATACTTCACCTGTGGGAAGGTATACCATCTACCTGCCATAACATCACCCCAGAGGACCCCTGAAAGCAGCGTCGGTCCCCACTAACCGAATACCACAGGTGGCGTCACGAACATAAACTTTATTCACTAAATCCCTTCTAAAAATTTCCCCTTTTACATGGGCGCCCAGGGCCATGGACCGGGTCGCAGCCGTGACACGTCCCCTTAAGTACTGGACCCGGTACCCAGTACCCCACGGCCCTGGCAGGGCGACTCCCATATGCCCTCAAAAACTTTGCACACTACTGATGTCAGGGTTACCTGATGGTAGTTTCATGGATCCACCTTCTTATCTTTCTTAAATATAGTTACCACATCAGCCACCCTCCAATCCTGTGGCACCACCCTTGTTACAAAAGAATCTAAGAATATGAGATACAGCCACAAGTCAATTACTGAGCGCAATATGTAGTCTTTGAAATGAAAGTGAACAGTAATTCTTGACTGTGAACAGTGTCACATATAAGAAGTCTAAGTGCTAATGAGTCGCCCCCAGGGCAGTGGGGTACTCGGTACAGGGTCCGGTCACAAGGGGGGATGTCACGGTGGCTGCGACCTGGTCTGTGGCCCTGGGCATCAACGTTAAAGGGGAAAATGTTCAAAGTTTATTGTGACGCCACCTGTGGAGTTCGGTCAGTAGTTGGACGGACGCTGCATTAAAGGGGTCCCCTGGGGGATGGTGCGGCAGCACAGATGTTACACTTCCCACAGGTGAAGCGGGGTCCCCAGGGGTCCTATGGTGTAGGGCGTGGATGGGATAGCCGGTAAATAAATGGAGTGGAATGTGTTGCATGTGTGTGCCTTACCTGATGAAGAGAACTCCTTTGCCTCTGAGCATGACATTACCTTCCCCAAAGGAAAAGCAGCATCACTGCAGCAACCGGTAACCTGGGGTGTTGCACTAATGTTTGAGTGTGAAAAGGATTACTGGAGACTGAAGCCAGTCTATGAGGAACTGATACATGGTGTGATGCCCGGGAGACCGAGGTACCCAGCACCAGATCAATGAGGTCCGTCTCTTGAGGGGGACGTCACTAGTGGCTTGACCCGGTGCTGTGGCCTCAGGCGATGCACAATGTAAGGGATATCATGAAGGAACAGATACTTACTTGATCAGCAGCAGGTCCTCTCAGCTGTGATGACCCCGATCCTGGATCGATGGCCATTGTCCAAATGAAAGACCGAGGCGCTGAAACGTCCAACCAGTTCACTTCAGCAAAAAGGGATTTGCAACCAGTACTGTCACCGGAGTCTGTATAAGAACTCTGAATTACTTTGACCCTGTCAGGATTTCCACCTCTTATTATACGCAGTTTCTGTATGGCCCTGCTGCTGTTTGTGAACTGGCTGCCGACCCAATCTGTCTCTTCTGTGCTCTGGTTCGACGGACAACCCGAGTCCTTTTTTTTGTCGGCTTACCCCCTCTGGGAGTACTGCTGAACTCTGTGTCTGTTGCTGCGTCTTACCCTGGTGAAGCTGATATCACCTCACTTCCTTCCGGTTGCTGTATTATATATAATGAATATAGCCACGGATCCGGTATCCATCTCTGCGCCTATTCTGGGTAGAGGTTATTGCTACCCGGTTCTCACAATGTCCTTTTTCTCTATTCCTCTTTTCCTACTATGGGTATCACGGACCTATAATCCGTCATAGGGCTGTTAGGAGTTCAGTTATACGACCTCTCACTTTCAACTCCTCAACCCAACTGCCAGTCCTTTTCTCAGACCAGAATAGATCAAGGGGAGTCTCTGGAGCTCCCACTTCTGGCCGGAGATGGTAGTGCAGTCTTGCTATTTTAATATTTGTATTTGGTGTCAATAACTATTTTTGTGGCAAATACCCCTAGGGGCGCCACATTCCCCCTTAGTTAAGAACAGTACTCCGGGACTGTGGGATGATAACATTTTGAAATAACAATTGATATGTACAGAGTCTTAAAAATGAAAAGTTACAAAAACCACTCAAAGAAACAAAAAAAAAATGGAATTCTGTAAAAAGTCACTTCAAATAGCGTCCATTAATACAGTTCTATCCTTGAAGGTACTAGGAAGCAAAGTTCACAAAGCAGTCTTTCCGGAACTTTGATTTAGTGTTTCCGGGCTGATAAAAAGTTCAAGAATATGCAAAAAGTTCATACAGGTAAGTCTCTGTAGGTACTGGGCTTAAACGTTACAGAGCGATAACAATGACTATAGTCTTATAGTTGGTAATCCGCATACCTGGCCGGTAATTGACCCTGGGTACTACGCTGGGATCTACGTAATAGCGGTGTCTCTTTATGTGGTGTACTTCTGTCTACTGCGGATATAGTATCTGCCCTCTCTGCTAAAGATAATTCCACCACTAAGGGGTTGGCAAGTCCACCGTGAATGGGATCACTCTGATCAGGAATCTGTTCTTCCTGACCTGGAACCTCTTGTAGTACGGGGTCAACCTCTTCCTGTCTTGGGACTTCTAATATTGGATTCGGTGTTGGATAAAAGGCCATCATGGGAACCACTACTGCACCATGGTATGTTAGTAGGGTTTTGGGAAAGTCTCCTATACAGGTGTGATACATTTCCTCCTCTTTTTCCTTTACTGGTTGAACCTGTATAGGTTGAATAACTTCTGATTCTGGCTGGACAACTTCTGGCTCTTTCAACGTTTCCGGACATAATTTAAGATTGTCTCTTGACACTAGTACAGATGTTAAACCTCCGTTTTTGCTAATGAGACACATTTTAGGATTATCCATTCTTGTTGGTAAAACTGTGTAGGGTACGGCTTCCAATTGATTATCCAGTTTATTGGTTCTACGATTCCTCTTGAGTACTTGGTCACCCGGTCTTAATGGAGTTGCTAGAGCATTCTGGTTGAAAGTTCGCTCTTGTCTTTCTCTGGTTTGCTGGAGGCTTCTTTCCACACTCTCTTGCACTTGGCGATACTGCTTTTGCCGTACAACATCCCAATTGGAGTCTTGAACTTCTGCGTCTGGTTTCAGAATTCCCATTTCTAGATCGATTGGCAATTGGCCGGGTCTTGCACGCATAAGATAAGCTGGGGTGCAGTTGGTAGAGCTCACCGGGACATGATTATAGAGATCCACCAAGTCAGGCAATTTCTCTGGCCATTGATTCCTTTCCGTTTCAGGTAAAGTCTTTAGTAGGTCTATCACAATATGGTTCATCTTCTCACATAAGCCGTTTGTTTGCGGATGATAGGCCGTCGTCCGGATCTTTTTGCAACCATACATATTACAGAATTCTCTGAAGATCTCTGATTCAAAGGCTGTACCCTGGTCAGTGAGAACCTGTTCCGGATATCCATGGGGTCTACAAAAGTACGTTTGGAACGCTTTGGCTGCTGTTTTTGCAGTCAGATCTTTTACAGGTACTACTACCAAGAAGCGTGAATAATGATCCACGATAGTCAAGGCATAGACGTAACCGGACCGGCTCGGTGTCAACTTCACGTGGTCCATGGCTACCAGTTCAAGTGGTTGTTTGGTGATTATGGGCTGCAGTGGTGCTCTTTGGCTCTTTTGATCGTTCCTTCTGAGGTTGCACGGGCCACAGTTTCTACACCACTGTTCGATTGATTTTCTCATCCCGACCCAATAAAATCTTTCTCTCAGAAGTACTTCTAGCTTTTTCCAACCAAAGTTACCAGCACCATTGTGGTAAGCCTCGAGGACCATCCTCACATCTTGTTTAGGCACGATAATCTGCCAAACCAATTCATGTGTTTTCGGATTGGTGTATCTTCTACAGAGTTTCCCTTGATACAGGAACATTTTGCCTCTCTCTTTCCAGAGTTGATGCGTCTCTTCTGGGGCATCCTCATCGGGATATGCACTTTGCTCAGTCAATAGTTCCTTCACTAGCTTCACAGCCGGATTGCTATCTTGGGTGTCAGCCCATCTATGGTGTGCTAACGGATTAAAATTCACTTCTTGTTGTTTCTGATAGGTATTTGACTGATGATGTTTTACCTTGGGCTGATGAAAGGCTGGTAGTTCAATTTCGTCAAGCTCCCCCGTTTCTTCTTCTACATCTCTCAAGTGTGGCATCCGGGATAGGGCATCGGCATTTCCATTCTTGCGACCTGCTCGATACTTGATCACGAAGTTGTAATTAGATAACCGGGCTATCCATCGCTGTTCTAACGCACCTAATTTAGCCGTGTCTAGGTGGGTCAATGGATTGTTGTCAGTATAGACAATAAATTCTGCACCGGTCAAATAGTGTTTGAAACGTTCAGTCACAGCCCAAACTACTGCCAGTAGCTCCAATTTGAAGGAGCTATAATTTTCAGAATTTCTTTCAGTAGGCCGGAGTTTTCTACTTGCAAAGGCGATGACTTTCTCCCGACCTTCTTGCTTTTGTGACAGCACCGCTCCCAATCCCACATTACTGGCATCGGTGTAGAGGATGAAAGGTTGATGGTAATCCGGGTACGCCAGAACTTCTTCTCCAGTTAGTGCCTTCTTTAGTTGTTCAAAGGAGTCTTCTCTTTCGTCGTTCCACTGAAAAGGAGGGTTTCGGTTTGAAGGTTTCTTCGTCTGCCCTATCAAAGCATCTTGCAAGGGCGCTGCCAATTTGGTAAATCCTTTTATAAATCTACGATAGTAACCCACTAATCCCAAGAATTGCCTCACTTCTTTTGCGTTGGTAGGTCTTGGCCAATCCCTTATGGCAGTTATTTTCTCGGGATCCGGTGCTACTCCCTCCGAACTCACGATGTGCCCTAAGTATTGTACCTTTGGCTTGAGAAGGTGACATTTGGATGGTTTGATTTTCATACCATACTTGGATAAGGCTTCGAACACCTCTGCCAGGTCTGTTAAGTGCTGTTCGTAAGTCTTTGAGTAGACGATCACATCATCTAGGTACAGGAGGACGGTCTCGAAGTTCTTGTGTCTGAGGCAACATTCCATCAGTCGCTGGAAAGTACCGGATGCGTTGCAGAGTCCGAACGGCATGCGATTAAATTCGCTTAGACCCATTGGTGTGGTGAATGCCGTTTTTTCTTTATCTCTCTCAGCCACAGGGACTTGCCAATACCCGCTTGTTAAGTCTAAGGTGGAAAAATAATTAGCAGATTTCAAAGCAGTCAAGGACTCTTCTATCCTAGGCAAGGGATAGGCATCTTTATGGGTGATGTTATTAATCTGCCGGTAGTCTACGCACATTCTCATGGTTCCGTCCTTTTTTTTGACAATCACCAGAGGGGCCGCCCAAGGGCTACAACTATCTCTTATTACCCCGGCCTGTTTCATCTCTCTCAGCATGTCCTTCGCGCATTGATAGTGAGCGGGCGGTATGGGTCTATATCTTTTTTTTATCGGGGGATGGTCACCGGTGGGGATTGTATGTTCCACCCCTTCTATCCGTCCGAAGTCCAATGGGTGTTTACTGAAGACCTGTTCATAATCCGTCACTAATCTATACACCCCTTGTCTTTGATGGGTAGGTGTTGAATCTACACCTACGTCTAGCTGTTGGCACCAATCCTCCAATTTTCCATCTGAGCCGTTATTTTCCACCTGACAGGTCGATTCTAAGGGCTCAACGGTTGTGATGGCATTGTTGTCAACAGTATATAACTTGGCCACTGTAGCGTACCTTGGCAAAGTGACCTCTTCCTCTCCACAGTTCAAAAGTCGTACTGGCACCCGTCCCCGGTGTACCTCGACCACCCCTCGTGCCGTGAGTATAGTGGGCCTGCTGTCGGTGTACGCTGGTTCTATTAAGGCTTGATAGTCTCGTCCTTTAGTACCAATGGCCGCTCTACACCATACCAGCATTTCTGTTTTTGGTGGGATTACAATAGACGTTGGATCACTCACCCTCACACTGCCGATTTCTCCACCTGCAACTTCTATCTGTTGCCTTAACATTAATACTTTTATTTCCCTCCGGAGAACTCTCTGCTGGCAGGATCGGGCAGTTTCAGCAATTTGTTGTAAGACAGAAATAACTTCGGAAAAGCAGTTCTCTAACACATTCATTCCTATCAATACAGTTGGTTCACAGTTCTGTCGGTCAACATCAACGACAATTATACCCTGTTTCTTCAATTCTGCTTTACCAATCTTTATGGTCATCTTCCTGAATCCTAGTTTCGGTACCAACTTACCATTACTGGCCCATATATCTAGTTCAACATCAGAGGGTCCTTTATCAATATCTACCTCAGCCCAGTACCTCTTATAAAGGATATATGGTATAGATGAAATCTGGGAACCTGTATCCAGCAAAGCGTTGAGGGGAATTCCGTCCAGCACGATAGGGATGATGGGTAGTGTTGAGCGATACCGTCCGATACTTGAAAGTATCGGTATCGGAAAGTATCGGCCGATACCGGCAAAGTATCGGATCTAATCCGATACCGATACCCGATACCAATACAAGTCAATGGGACTCAAGTATCGGATGGTATCCCTGATGGTTCCCAGGGTCTGAAGGAGAGGAAACTCTCCTTCAGGCCCTGGGATCCATATTAATGTGTAAAAGAAAGAATTAAAATAAAAAATATTGCTATACTCACCTCTCCGACGCAGCCTGGACCTTACCGAGGGAACCGGCAGCGTTCTTTGCTTAAAATGCGCGCGTTTACTGCCTTCCGTGACGTCACGGCTTGTGATTGGTCGCGTGCCGCCCATGTGGCCGCGACGCGACCAATCACAGCAAGCCGTGACGTAATTTTCAGGTCCTGAATGCAGAATTAGGCATTCAGGACCTGAAATTACGTCACGGCTTGCTGTGATTGGTCACGTCGCGGTCACATGGGCGGCACGCAACCAATCACAAGCCGTGACGTAATTTTAAAATGCGCGCGTTTCCTGCCTCCCGTGACGTCACGGCTTGTGATTGGTCGCGTTGCCCATGTGACCGCGACGCGACCAATCACAAGCCGTAACGTAATTTTCAAATCCTGAATGCCTAGAATTAGGCATTCAGGACCTGAAAATTACGTCACGGTTTGCTGTGATTGGTCGCGTCGCGGCCACATGGGCGGCACGCGACCAATCACAAGCCGTGACGTCACGGAAGGCAGTAAACGCGCGCATTTTAAGCAAAGAACGCTGCCGGTTCCCTCGGTAAGGTCCAGGCTGCGTCGGAGAGGTGAGTATAGCAATATTTTTTATTTTAATTCTTTCTTTTACACATTAATGTTGTTTCGATACCGATACCCGATACCACAAAAGTATCGGATCTCGGTATCAGAATTCCGATACCCACAAGTATCGGCCGATACCCGATACTTGCGGTATCGGAATGCTCAACACTAATGATGGGTCGTCCTCCGATGTACCTGTCGTGCCAGGGTGTTGGGCCTTGAAAATTCATTCCTGCGAAGCGGCCCGCATTCCCAGGGGATTCCCGTTTAAATCACAATTTCGTGCAAAGTGGCCTGGCTGCTGGCAATGGCGGCAAATGGGCTGTCCATCCAGTTGGTGGTGGTCACGGGGTCGTCTTCTCCATGTCGGGTATCTCCGGGACCTCATCCATGGAACATCCTCTCTACGGTTTGCCAACTCCATCTTGGGTTTTCTCATCTCCTGCATGGTTTTAGCCATTGAAGCAACAACATCAGTTAAAGAGTCAAGCTTTTGCTGAAGAGCCTCATTAGTAATGGGCCCCAGGGACTTAGCACTGGCACCGGACGTAGCTGATGTCACTGGCATTCCCCGTTGCTGAAGTGCATCTGCCATGGGTTGTGTGAGATCCTGATCCCGATGTGCCTCTGCCAGCTGGAGACGTATAGCGCTCTCCTTTAATTGGGCAAATGTCAATTCAGGGTTCTTAAAAACAAGCATGCTCACATGCCCCCGGTGAGAACGGGTGTAGAGTCCCTCAATAAATTGATCTCTTAGCAGTTTATCGGCTCCTGTGTTAAAAATGGGTTCAGCCAGTATAAGTGATTTAACCCCTTCATGACCCAGCCTATTTTGGCCTTAATGACCTTGCCATTTTTTGCAATTCTGACCAGTGTCCCTTTATGAGGTAATAACTCAGGAACGCTTCAACGGATCCTAGCGATTCTGAGATTGTTTTTTCGTGACATATTGGGCTTCATGATAGTCGTAAATTTAGGTCGATAATTTCTGAGTTTATTTGTGAAAAAAACAGAAATTTGGCGAAAATTTTGAAAATTTCGCAATTTTCACATTTTGAATTTTTATTCTGTTAAACCAGAGAGTTATGTGACACAAGATAGTTAATAAATAACGTTTCCCACATGTCTACTTTACATCAGCACAATTTTGGAAACAAATTTTTTTTTTGCTAGGAAGTTATAAGGGTTAAAATTTGACCAGTGATTTCTCATTTTTACAACAAAATTTACAAAACAATTTTTTTTAGGGACCAC
The DNA here is from genome assembly GCF_051348905.1 of Ranitomeya variabilis. Taxonomy (NCBI): domain Eukaryota; kingdom Metazoa; phylum Chordata; class Amphibia; order Anura; family Dendrobatidae; genus Ranitomeya; species Ranitomeya variabilis. The sequence continues at coordinate 978,869,234 of NC_135233.1, read as the reverse complement.
CTCACATTTGAAGTCATTTTGAGGGTTCTATATGGCTGAAAATACCCAAAAGTGACACCATTCTAAAAACTGCACCCCTCAAGGTGCTCAAAACCACATTCAAGAAGTTTATTAACCCTTCAGGTGTTTCACAGCAGCAGAAGCAACATGGAAGTAAAAAATGAACATTTAACTTTTTAGTCACAAAAATGATCTTTTAGCAACAATTTTTTTATTTTCCCAAGGGTAAAAGGAGAAACTGGACCACGGACGTTGTTGTCCAATTTGTCCTGAGTACGCTGATACCTCATATGTGGGGGTAAACCACTGTTTGGGCGCACGGCAGGGCTCGGAAGGGAAGGAGTGCCATTTGACTTTTTCAATGAAAAATTGGCTCCAATCTTTAGCGGACACCATGTCGCGTTTGGAGAGCCCCCGTGTGCCTAAACATTGGAGCTCCCCCACAAGTGACCCCATTTTGGAAACTAGACCCCCAAGGAACTTATCTAGAAGCATAGTGAGCACTTTAAACCCCCAGGTGCTTCACAAATTGATCCGTAAAAATGAAAAAGTACTTTTTTTTCACAAAAAAATTATTTTAGCCTCAATTTTTTCATTTTCACATGGGCAACAGGATAAAATGGATCCTAAAATTTGTTGGGCAATTTCTCCTGAGTACAACGATAACTCACATGTGGGGGTAAACCACTGTTTGGGCACATGGTAAGGCTCGGAAGGGAAGGAGCGCCATTTGACTTTTTGAATGAAAAATTATCTCCATCGTTAGCGGACACCATGTCGCGTTTGGAAAGCCCCTGTGTGCCTAAACATTGGAGCTCCTCCACAAGTGACCCCATTTTGGAAACTAGACCCCCCAAGGAACTCATCTAGAGGCATAGTGAGCACTTTAAACCCCCAGGTGCTTCACAAATTGATCCGCAAAAATGAAAAAGTACTTTTTTTTCACACAAAATTTCTTTTAGCCTCAATTCTTTCATTTTCACATGGGCAACAGGATAAAATTGATCCTAAAATTTGTTGGCCAATTTCTCCTGAGTATGCTGATACCTCATATGTGGGGGTAAACCACTGTTTGGGTGCACGGCAAGGCTCGGAAGGGGAGGCGTGCCATTTGACTTTTTGAATGGAAAATTAGCTCCAATCGTTAGCGGACACCATGTCGCATTTGGAGAGCCCCTGTGTGCCTAATCATTGGAGCTCCCCTACAAGTGACCCCATTTTGGAAACTAGACCCCCCAAGGAACTTATCTAGATGCATAGTGAGCACTTATAACCCCCAGGTGCTTCACAGAAGTTTATAACGCAGAGCCGTGAAAATAAAAAAATAATTTTTCTTTCCTCAAAAATGATTTTTAGCCCAGAATTTTTTATTTTCCCAAGGGTAATAGGAGAAATTGAACCCCAAATGTTGTTGTCCAGTTTGTCCTGAGTACGATGATACCCCATATGTGGGGGTAAACCACTGTTTGGGCGCACGGCAGGGCTCGGAAGGGAAGGCACGCCATTTGGCTTTTTGAATGGAAAATTAGCTCCAATCATTAGCAGACACCATGTCGCGTTTGGAGAGCCCCTGTGTGCCTAAACATTGGAGCTCCCGCACAAGTGAACCCATTTTGGAAACTAGACCTCCCAAGGAACTAATCTAGATGTGTGGTGAGCACTTTGAACCCCCAAGTGCTTCACAGAAGTTTATAACGCAGAGCCATGAAAATAAAAAATAATTTTTCTTTTCTCAAAAATGATTTTTTAGCCCACAATTTTTTATTTTCCCAAGGGTAACAGGAGAAAAGGACCCCAAAAGTTGTTGTCCAGTTTCTCCTGAGTACGCTGATACCCCATATGTGGGGGTAAACCACTGTTTTGGCACACGTCGGGGTTCGGAAGGGAAGTAGTGACGTTTTGAAATGCAGACTTTGATGGAATGCTCTGCGGGCGTCGGGTTGCGTTTGCAGAGCCCCTGATGTGCCTATACAGTAGGAACTCCCCACAATTGACTCCATTTTGGAAACTAGACCCCCAAGGGAACTTATCTAGATGTGTAGTGAGCACTTTGAACCCCCAAGTGCTTCACAGAAGTTTATAACGCAGAGCCGTGAAAATAAAAAATGTGTTTCCTTTCCTCAAAAATATTTTTTTAGCCCAGAATTTTTTTATTTTTGCAAGAGTAACAGGAGAAATTGGACCCCAAAAGTTGTTGTCCAGTTTCTCCTGAGTACGCTGATACCCCATATGTGGGGGTAAACCACTGTTTTGGCACACGTCGGGGTTCGGAAGGGAAGTAGTGACGTTTTGAAATGCAGACTTTGATGGAATGCTCTGCGGGCATCAGGTTGCGTTTGCAGAGCCCCTGATGTGCCTAAACAGTAGGAACTCCCCACAAGTGACTCCATTTTGGAAACTAGACCCCCAAGGGAACTTATCTAGATGTGTGGTGAGCACTTTGAACCCCCAAGTGCTTCACAGAAGTTTATAACGCAGAGCCGTGAAAATAATAAATGTGTTTCCTTTCCTCAAAAATATTTTTTTAGCCCAGAATTTTTTATTTTTGCAAGAGTAACAGGAGAAATTGTACCCCAAAAGTTGTTGTCCAGTTTCTCCTGAGTACGCTGATACCCCATATGTGGGAGTAAACCACTGTTTGGGCACATGCCGGGGCTCGGAAGGGAAGTAGTGACGTTTTGGAATGCAGACTTTGATGGAATGGTCTGCGGGCATCATGTTACGTTTGCAGAGCCCCTGATATGCCTAAACAGTAGAAACCCCCCACAAGTGACCCCATTTTGGAAACTAGACCCCCCAAGGAACTTATCTAGATGTGTGGTGAGCACTTTCAACCCCCTAGTGCTTCACAGAAGTTTACAACGCAGAGCCGTGAAAATAAAAAATCATTTTTCTTTCCTCAAAAAAGATGTTTTCGCAAGTAATTTTTTATTTTCACAAGGGTAACAGGAGAATTTGGACCCCAATATTTGTTGCCCAGTTTGTTGTGAGTACGCTGATACCCCATATGTGGGGGTAAACCACTGTTTGGGCACACGTCAGGGCTCGGAAGGGAAGTAGTGACATTTGAAATGCAGACTTTGATGGAATGGTCTGCGGGCGTCACATTGCATTTGCAGAGCCCCTGATGTGCCTAAACAGTAGAAACACCCCACAAGTGACCCCATTTTGGAAACTAGACCCCCGAAGGAACTTATCTAGATGTGTGGTGAGCACTTTCAACCCCCAAGTGCTTCACAGAAGTTTATAACGCAGAGCCGTGAAAATAAAAAATAATTGTTCTTTCTTCAAAAATTATGTTTTAGCAAGTAATTTTTTATTTTTGCAAGGATAACAGGAGAAATTGGACCCCAACAGTTGTTGCCCAGTTTGTCCTGAGTACGCTGGTACCCCAAATGTGGGGGTAAACCACTGTTTGGGCGCACGTCGGGGCTTGGAAGGGCGGGAGCACCATTTGACTTTTTGAACGCAAGATTGGCTGGAATCAATGGTGGCGCCATGTTGCGTTTGGAGACCCCTGATGTGCCTAAACAGTGGAAACCCCTCAATTCTAACTTCAACACTAACCCCAAAACACCCCTAATCCTAATCCCAACTGTAGCCATAACCCTAATCACAACCCTAACCCCAACACACCCCTAACCACAACCCTAACCGCAACACACCCGTAACCCTAATTCCAACCCTAATCCTAACCCTAATCCCAACCGTAACCCTAATCCCAACCCTAACCACAACTGTAACCCCAACACACCCCTAACCCTATCCGTAACCCTAACCACAAGCCTAATCTTAACCCTATTTCAAACCCTAGCCCTAATTCCAACCCTAACTCTAATTCCAACCCTAACCCTAAGGCTATGTGCCCACGTTGCGGATTCGTGTGAGATTTTTCCGCACGATTTTTGAAAAATCTGCAGGTAAAAGGCACTGCGTTTTACCTGCGGATTTACAGCAGATTTCCAGTGTTTTTTTGTGCGGATTTCACCTGCGGATTCCTATTGAGGAACAGGTGTAAAACGCTGCGGAATCCGCACAAAGAATTGACATGCTGCGGAAAATACAACGCAGCGTTTCTGCATGGAATTTTCCGCACCATGGGCACAGCGGATTTGGTTTTCCTTAGGTGTACATGGTACTGTAAACCTGATGGAAAACTGCTTCGAATTCGCAGCGGCCAATCCGCTGCGGATCCGCGGCCAATCCGCTGCGGATCCGCGGCCAATCCGCTGCCAATCCGCTGCGGATCCGCGGCCAATCCGCTGCGGATCCGCGGCCAATCCGCTGCCGATCCGCTGCGGATCCACGGCCGATCCGCTGCGGATCCGCTGCGGATCCGCGGCCGATCCGCTGCGGATCCGCGGCCGATCCGCTGCGGATCCGCTGCCGATCCGCTGCCGATCCGCTGCGGATCCGCGGCCGATCCGCTGCCGATCCGCTGCCGATCCGCTGCGGATCCGCTGCCGATCCGCTGCCGATCCGCGGCCGATCCGCTGCGGATCCGCGGCCGATCCGCTCTGTGTGCACATGCAATAACCCTACCCCTAACCCTAACCCTACCCGTAAGCCTAACCCTAACCCTACCCCTAGTTCTAACCCTAACCCTAGTGGAAAAAGAAAAAAAAATATTTTCTTTATTTTATTATTGTCCCTACTTATGGGGGTGATAAAGGGGGGGGGGTTTATTTATTATTTTTTTATTTTGATCGCTGTGATAGAACCTACCACAGCGATCAAAATGTACCTGTAATGAATTTGCCGGCCGGCAGATTCGGCGGGCGCACTGAGCATGCGCCCGCCATTTTGGAAGATGGCGGCGCCCAGCGAGGAGACGGACCGACACCGGAAGCCTCGGTAAGTATAAGGGGGGGAGATCGGGGCACGGGGGGGGCGTCGGAGCACCGGGGGGTGACATAGGAGCAGGGGGGGAGCGGGCAGGAGGACGGGGGAGCGGAGCACAGGACGGAGGGGACCGGACCCCATAACGGAGCACTGGGGGGGCGATCGGTGGGGTGGGGGGGTCACTTCAGGTTTTCCAGCCATGGCCGATGGTATTGCAGCATCGGCCATGGCTGGATTGTAATATTTCACCAGTTTTTTAGGTGAAATATTACAAATCGCTCTGATTGGCAGTTTCACTTTTAACAGCCAATCAGAGCGATCGTAGCCACGGGGGGGTGAAGCCACCCCCCCTGGGCTGAAGTACCACTCCCCCTGTCCCTGCAGATCGGGTAAAATAGGAGTTAACCCCTTCACCCGATCTGCAGGGACGCAATCATTCCATGACGCCACATAGGCGTCATGGGTCGGATTGGCACGGGTTTTCATGACGCCTACGTGGCGTCATGGGTCGGGAAGGGGTTAAGGGCTTCCTGCAGGTTTAAGGCAAAATCTCTCACGCCCTCATTAGCTTTTTGTTTGCAATTAAAGAATCGTACTTTAGCTTTGCTGCTGGCAGTGGTTTCAAATGTAGCTTTTAATCCAGCAAATATGCGTTCAACAGTACCTTTTAGATCAGTTGCCCATGCCATGACTTCTCGCTTAGCATGGCCACTTAACTGCATCATCAGGAGACTAACACGCTGAGCTTCACCCACGGGGAACACATCAAAATGAGCCAGCATCTTTTCACTGAAACCGTCAAGGGTATTAGGTTCACCTTCATACATTGGAAGCCACGGGCCACCCGGGGTATATGGCATCAACACCGGCATGATGGGCACCACTCCTTGCACTGCTGCGCTGCCAGGCTCTCTATTGACACTCTGTCTTTCAGCTGCATTAGCGTCGCCGGGTGCTGCGGCGTCTCCGTGCTGCGACATACTGTACCCCCTTAGTTAATCCAGACCCCTCCGGTCCCAGCTTCCGTCTAGATAATGTAGATTCGTTCCTCTGTGCAGCAGGATGACAATGACACGCCCCCTGCTGCCTCTAACTGCCGCACGCTCTGTGATGGTGGATTTTGAAGTTTTTCAGTTAGACTGGGGCTTGGGTAATGACGTAGCTCGATTAACAGTTTTGTGCCTAACGGTTATGAGATGATCACATCAGGGGATGGCGGCCATTTTTACCCCATTATAACCAATGGAGAAAAGTCACTTTCAATAGTTTTCAATGGGAACGGGATTTTCTTTAACAAAGTCAATCTCCAAGATTTTTCATCCAAATTTTCAGTTTCAGACTCCAATTACGGCACACAATACCCGGTGTACGGGCTGGCCCAATCCTGTTCGTGACGCCAGTTGTGATGCCCGGGAGACCGAGGTACCCAGCACCAGATCAATGTGGTCCGTCTCTTGAGGGGGACGTCACTAGTGGCTTGACCCGGTGCTGTGGCCTCAGGCGATGCACAATGTAAGGGATTGAAGGAACAGATACTTACTTGATCAGCAGCAGGTCCTCTCAGCTGTGATGACCCCGATCCTGGATCGATGGCCATTGTCCAAATGAAAGACCGAGGCGCTGAAACGTCCAACCAGTTCACTTCAGCAAAAAGGGATTTGCAACCAATACTGTCACCGGAGTCTGTATAAGAACTCTGAATTACTTTGACCCTGTCAGGATTTCCACCTCTTATTATGCGCAGTTTCTGTATGGCCATGCTGCTGTTTGTGAACTGGCTGCCGACCCAATCTGTCTCTTCTGTGCTCTGGTTCGACGGACAACTCGAGTCCTTTTTTTTGTCGGCTTACCCCCTCTGGGAGTACCGCTGAACTCTGTGTCTGTTGCTGCGTCTTACCCTGGTGAAGCTGATATCACCTCACTTCCTTCCGGTTGCTGTATTATATATAATGAATATAGCCACGGATCTGGTATCCGTCTCTGCGCCTATTCTGGGTAGAGGTTATTGGAGCGCCCCCACACCGCCGCAGGGCCGAGGGGTACCCGGAGCCGGGCCTCTAGGTCTCAGTCCTGGGGTTGTCACGGTGGCTAGACCCGGTCCGTGGCCCTGTCTGTCAGTGGGGGACGTCCGGTGTAATAAGTGGTGTTGTAACGGTGCAGTTGTGGGGTGCAGGTCGCGGTAAATAACGAGGACACCAGGTTGCAGTCTCTTTACCTCTTTACTGGAGATCTCTGAGTCCTCAGTCCAGAATACGGTTCACCAGGCTGCGCAAGTCCGGCCGGTCCAATGGCACTTCCAGAGTTCTCTTCACAGGTGGAAATCGGTGCCTTCCTTCTTAGCGCTATGTGTTGTAGTCCTCCCCTGCTGTGCTTATGGAAAGTACCCCACAACTGTTGTGTCTGTTTCTTAAGTTCCCTCACAACTCGATTAAATGATGTTCTTCCAATCGTCCGTCCCTCCCTGATGTTACGGTTAGAACGGCACCCGTTTGTCGGGTAGGCCTGGAGTTCTTCCGGGACCCTAGAGACGCCCCTCTCCCGCAATTGCCTCCCAAGACTTCATAGGTGATATGTGTTAGACAGCCCGCCTTAAACTGACTGTCCTGCCGCTGTTTAGAGTATTGCTTGAAGCTGAATGTTATAATACTCCCTCGGCGTTCCGGCCACCGGTAGTGCGCCTCAGTAGGGTGTTGCTTCGGTCTTACAGCACGACCCCTACTGGAATTCTCCTATTGCTTGATCTCGTTTCTCACTCAGCACAATCTATCTCGCTTCTAGTCCTTTCTTGAATCCCGCCGCTTCCCGGAGCTGGCGCGGACCCGTTACGTTCTTTCCAATGCCAAGCCTCTGCCAGGATCCCACCCCTGGCAGAGACCCTACTGTCTCTTCCTCCACAACACCCTCTGCCACCAGGTGTTGCTTCGTTCAATCCAGTCAGCCTTCTCTTCTAACTTCCTGCCTGACCCCCAGTTTACCCACTATGGTGGGGAGTGGCCTAATGAATAGAACCCTTAGCTCCCCCCGGAGGCCCGGCTGTGAAATGTATTGGTGTCTGTGATACCTGATCAGATGAACTCCTTCAGTGCCATCGAACGCACCATGGCTCCCCATAGTGGCGGAGCCACAGTACTGCAACGACCAGGACTCTGGGGCGCTGCACTCCCCCCTGGTTAAACACAGTACTCCGGGACTGGGAAGAAAACAACAATACAGGTTAGCAAAAAGACATACAATTTTTGTTGAGTGCAAAACAATAAGTATACTTGAACAGGCTTCCCTTTATGGGAGGTGAGGACACTTTAACGTTACAAACATAATTAAATATCATAGCAACAGGCTACAATTAACTCTCATTACCCAACCGGGTATTCTACCAAGTGCAATTTAATGAACAATAATTTAACATTGCCTTCAAGGAACATACACTCTTAGCTCGCTAAAGGCCTTCCCATAATCACATTACAGGGCAAGTTAACTTTTCATTCTCCTACTTTGAACCTGCAGGACCGCCTGTCCCTATGGCACCAGACCTACTGCCTCTCCTTTCTTTGACAGGACCGCCCCGTTCAGCCAGGGCCTACTGCCTTTCTCTACTATACATGGTATAGACATAACATTCCTTCCAATTAGAGAACATGGAGCCGGCTCTACTTGGCTCCTATTAGGACTCACTCACTAACCCCTACGGGTTCACTTTCTGTCCTTAGTAACACATTATTAACTTTCTATGTGGACTCAGGGTTTACCTTCTATCCTCACCTTCATTATTACTTTCTTACTTTCACTTAAGCAGAACTCTAAATCTGCCCCTACGGGCTTTCTGCATCTTTCTTTTTCAAAGAACATTATCTAGGTTTCACATTTTAAACAAATTGAACACACATAACTTTCCTATATGCAAAGCAGTTACATTTCTTCCAGAGCATCATCATCAGCATTTCTTCACATTTAACTAGTTAAAACACATACAACTTTTCTCATTCCAACATTACCATGACATTACTGTTCTTAAAACAGTATCTCTCGTAAGTACGCTGTTGGACATCCCCTTTAAAAGAGGATCAAGTCTTTCTGAGGTAGCTCGTCTTCTCAGCCTACCAGTCTTTGTTCAGCAAAGGTTCCAGAACGGTATCTTCGCAAAGAGTCTTTAAATAAAACCAGTAGGAAGCGCCTTTAATAAGGTGCAAACTATTTACAAGAAAGTTTGGATCATGCACTGTTCATGATTTCTCAGTTTGTAAAACTTGTGCAAACTTGTAGAAAAACAAACAATAAGGATCCCGGGTCAACTAAGGGATCCATAAAAAGTTAACCCTGGACGGGTTTAGCAGCAAACAGTAACCAAACAGTTAAAAGGAGAACTATTTACATTTTCAGGTTTCCGAGGTTTATCCTTATTCAGGCGGCCTTGGCCCTTGGGCCCCGTCCACGGTGGCACGGATTCCAGCGGCAAACCCCGCAGGGGCCACCAGGTCACTCGGTGTCTGGATTTGAAGATTAACCCGGCGGGCAAGCTCGGGAGCTACTACAAAGCGCACAGTGGAGACAGTAACAAGATCCGGCAACTCTAGACCAACCGTAGTTGGGGCCACAGGTGAGACTCTCTCAGACTCACATCGCTGTACCTTCCGGGCACGCCATCCTTGCGCATTCTGGTGACGGGTATACGTCACCTGATCTCCCTCCCGTAGTGGCTCGCCTTCTCGATCACAGCAGGGAGTTTCCACGTCGTAGCCAGCAACGAAGATGCCAGTAGGTAGACCCGACTCCCAAATGGAGCCCCATCCTTTCTTGGGGTGGAAGGCCGACACAATTCCTCGTCTTACCACATCCATTCCACCATATATCAACTTCTTGCTTTGCAATTCCCGTTTTTCAACTTCGTTGCGCTGCCCCCAGTGCTGGAGCACGCATTGTTTGTACTGGTCCCAGGTAAGTATCGCAATAGTGAGACCATCCACTGGAACCCCATCCTGCTCGACCCAAGGGGTATCCCACCGAAACATCACTCCACCGGGGTCCATTTCTATGGGCTCTCCCCACTTAGTTGGTAATGGCGGTAACAGCTTCCCGATCGCACTGGGGCCGAGGACCACCCGCTCAATAGTGAACGAATGATTACTGCTGCGGGGAAGATCGGTCGCGGGAGCGGGACCGAGCTTGGGGGCAGGGATATCTGTCGTACCTGGGCCTGATGTGGTTCCACTGGTGTCGAATCGGTCCGCTGACAAGAACGCTGGAGTCGGCTGCTGCTCGGTCCGCGGCTCTTCCAATGCGGACCCCGAACGCTGCTCCACTCGCTGGGGTTTCTCCTCCGCTGACTCCGAGGCCAGGATTGGGTGACTCGGCTCCGCTATCTGTTCCAAAGGCTTCGGATCTGCCGGCTGTAGAGGACACGGGTCCACCTCTAGTGAACGAGGGTAAGCCGGGACTGCTCCTTCCCCGTTCCGGCACTCGCTGTTCTTCATCATGATCTGTTGATCGGTGGCAATGCATGCATCTAACTCCGCCATTTCTCCGAGGTCGGGTTTCTCCATCACCCGCTTCCCGCCGTTGCAAATCAGGGGGTTGTCCTCTGCTTTGGGGCAGGTCATCTCCTTGCAGCCAGAAGCGCAGGGGGCGGTATCCATTTCTCGCGCCATTCTGGTAGTCTCCTCCCATAGCACGCCCTCCTTCTTCTCCGAAGTAGCAATGGCGGCGGCTTTTGGCGGGAACTTCTCTTGGTCAATGGTAGCACACAGTCTTTGCAATAAAGTACAGTTCAAGCACAACAAATCACAGTCTCTAGGCACACATGACCTGATTCTTCAGGCTTGAGTAGATCCTGTTCGTGACGCCAAGATTTGGAGCGCCCCCACACCGCCGCAGGGCCGAGGGGTACCCGGAGCCGGGCCTCTAGGTCTCAGTCCTGGGGTTGTCACGGTGGCTAGACCCGGTCCGTGGCCCTGTCTGTCAGTGGGGGACGTCCGGTGTAATAAGTGGTGTTGTAACGGTGCAGTTGTGGGGTGCAGGTCGCGGTAAATAACGAGGACACCAGGTTGCAGTCTCTTTACCTCTTTACTGGAGATCTCTGAGTCCTCAGTCCAGAATACGGTTCACCAGGCTGCGCAAGTCCGGCCGGTCCAATGGCACTTCCAGAGTTCTCTTCACAGGTGGAAATCGGTGCCTTCCTTCTTAGCGCTATGTGTTGTAGTCCTCCCCTGCTGTGCTTACGGAAAGTACCCCACAACTGTTGTGTCTGTTTCTTAAGTTCCCTCACAACTCGATTAAATGATGTTCTTCCAATCGTCCGTCCCTCCCTGATGTTACGGTTAGAACGGCACCCGTTTGTCGGGTAGGCCTGGAGTTCTTCCGGGACCCTAGAGACGCCCCTCTCCCGCAATTGCCTCCCAAGACTTCATAGGTGATATGTGTTAGACAGCCCGCCTTAAACTGACTGTCCTGCCGCTGTTTAGAGTATTGCTTGAAGCTGAATGTTATAATACTCCCTCGGCGTTCCGGCCACCGGTAGTGCGCCTCAGTAGGGTGTTGCTTCGGTCTTACAGCACGACCCCTACTGGAATTCTCCTATTGCTTGATCTCGTTTCTCACTCAGCACAATCTATCTCGCTTCTAGTCCTTTCTTGAATCCCGCCGCTTCCCGGAGCTGGTGCGGACCCGTTACGTTCTTTCCAATGCCAAGCCTCTGCCAGGATCCCACCCCTGGCAGAGACCCTACTGTCTCTTCCTCCACAACACCCTCTGCCACCAGGTGTTGCTTCGTTCAATCCAGTCAGCCTTCTCTTCTAACTTCCTGCCTGACCCCCAGTTTACCCACTATGGTGGGGAGTGGCCTAATGAATAGAACCCTTAGCTCCCCCCGGAGGCCCGGCTGTGAAATGTATTGGTGTCTGTGATACCTGATCAGATGAACTCCTTCAGTGCCATCGGACGTACCATGGCTCCCCATAGTGGCGGAGCCACAGTACTGCAACGACCAGGACTCTGGGGCGCTGCATTATTGCTACCCGGTTCTCACAATGTCCTTTTTCTCTATTCCTCTTTTCCTACTATGGGTATCACGGACCTATAATCCGTCATAGGGCTGTTAGGAGTTCAGTTATACGACCTCTCACTTTCAACTCCTCAACCCAACTGCCAGTCCTTTTCTCAGACCAGAATAGGTCAAGGGGAGTCTCTGGAGCTCCCCCTTCTGGCCGGAGATGGTAGTGCAGTCTTGTTATTTTAATATTTGTATTTGGTGTCAATAACTATTTTTGTGGCAAATACCCCTAGGGGCTCCACAATGGCAATTCAGTAAGTAGGCTGCAAGAGTGTGCAAATTGCCAGACAAGATGTACTGCAGAGCGTGGAAGAGGGGTGTAAGCAGCACTGAGACTGTGACCTTTACTGAACAGGAGCTGTTCTGCAGCACGCAGGAGAGGCCACTACACAGTGTATCTAGCTGTGGTGTCCTGTATGTACACTGTTTACATTCAGCTGCTTCCGGAGTTAAGGATAGGCATCCAGCACCCCCATCATCAAGCAGTTACTACTAGGTTATCTATATCAGCAGTGGATAGAAAGTGGAAAATATGTGAATCCCCTGAATATACCATATGAGTAGGCTATGGGTTTTTTTTATTTTGATTTGCAGTTCTGGGTTCCTATGTTCAAATGAAACCAAGATCATCTTCATGGAGTTTGTATGTTCTTCCGGTATTTGTGTCAGTTTTCTCCGGATGCTCTTGTTTACTACCACACTATTAAGAATTTCTGATCGGGATTGAGGCTGTCAGTGCTACACCAGTTTTTGTTTTTGTTTTTTAAACACAAAAACAACACTTACCCATTATAATCTGTGATGCTACGTGCATGCCTGTGCTTTTAATGGACCGTATGTCTGTGCAAAACACAAGGACTCATGTCCGTTTTTCTCCAGTTGCACGTGTGCTGCCCGTGTTTAGCATTGCCAAGTATAGGAGAAGCTTTATCTTTTATTTATTTCTTTATCCATCCATGAAAAGCACTGACGACACATTGATGGTAAAAACAGACACACGGATGCGCATCATTAACAGCACAGGTACTAATGTTTCTCGTGTGTGATTAAACACAGACACAAGAGATTGCGAGCCCCATGAGTAAATATAATGTCTGTAAATCACTATGGATCATGATATATAAATAAATTATTTATCATTTTAATGCATTGCTGGCATTTGATCCTAAATGACCTTTGTGCTGGTAAGTAAAACATCTCTACATGTTTGACAGGTAAATGCTCTAGAATTGGAATATTTCTCAGTTTACAGTATATCATCCAGTTATAAGTAGCAAGCGTCAACAATGTTATACTGCGACAAAATAATTGGAGGGTTTTTTACTCCACTTATTATCTTATGAATACATTAAAACATTTGTTAATGAGGCTAAGATTTTTTTTATGGGACAGATGGGTTCACCAATAAAAGTTTATGTATCTATTTATATCAAAATCATAACACCTATTGTTCCCCTTGTGGGATATAGACACCTTCAGGATCATTGTTGCGATAGGCTTTCATTAATTAATCTTAACCGTTTGGATTTCACAGCCCCTATGTCTCTGGGGACATAGCAGAGATGGTAGAATTAGTTCAGCTGAACTGTAATGGAGTAATGTATTAGCTTAGAAGAGATCAGGAGAAAAGAAAGAAGGGTCATAAACACTATTTTAGAACAAGCTCACTGACAGATTCATTGTTAATTCATTCTGCAGTTACCCAAAAACAGTGATACATAGGGGCTGTAAAAACAAAAAGGGGTGGGACAATATATATCTTATTGGTAAAATAATTTTTTTACTAAAAAAAATACGATAAAGTACGGTCCAAATGCTAAAAAGTCATACTCAACTAATTCCCTTTCTGCCTCCCACAGTGTCCGGTCCCCCTGCCAGTCTCTGTACTTCCCGCAGCTGATGTCTGGTCCAGCACAGTTGTACCTGCCACAAAGATGACCTCATGTAGTGTCACACATGCCTCCCATGGTAGCTCTCACCATAGGAGTATCCAGGTTTTCTTGGCGAGCTGCTCTCCCTAATTCTCTCAATGTTCAGTGAAAGGCCGTGGTCACACATGCGATTGCAATGCGAGAAACTCGTGTCAATACCCAGCAATCGATCTCCCTGCTCTTCCGCCCGCTATGGGGCCCCTGAGCAGGCCGGGGGGGCCCGGTGCCAGTAGTGGGCCCCCTGCCCATCACCGCACTGATGAGGGAAGGAGCACTGCGCTGCGCTCCTTCTCCCATCATCCCCCTCTCAGCGTCTGGCGTCACTGATGCCGACAGTGGGCGCGATGACGTCACCACCCGGCGCCCGCTGTCAGAAGATGAGCGGGAGGTCGAAGCACCGCAGGAACATGGAGGAAGAGGGTTGAGTATTTATTGTTTTTTCTATGGGGGCTGCCTTATACTTCAGGATCTGCCTATAGGGGGCTGCCTTATACTTCAGGATCTGCCTATAAGGGTGCTGCCTTAAACTTCAGGATCTGCCTATAGGGAGGCTGCCTTATACGTCAGGATCTGCCTATAGGGGTGCTGCCTTATACTTCAGGATCTGCGTATAGGGGGCTGCCTTACACTTCAGGATCTGCCTATGGGGTGCTGCCTTATACTTCAGAATCTGCCTATGGGGGTACTGCCTTTTACTACAGGGTCTGCCTATGGGGTGCTGTCTTATATTACAGGGTCTCCCTATGGGGTGCTGCCTTTTACTAGAGTCTGCCTATGGGGTGCTGTCTTATACCACTGGGTCTACCCATGGGGTGCTGCCTTTTACTAGAGTCTGCCTATGGGGGGCTGTCTTATACTACAGGGTCTGCCTATATGGGTGCTGCCTTATACTTCAGAATCTGCCTATGGGGTGCTGCCTTATACTACAGGATCTGCCTATGGGGTGCTGCCTTATACTATAGGGTCTGCCTATGGGGTGCTGTCTTATACTACAGGGTCTGCCTATGGGGATGCTGTCTTGTGCTATAGAGTCTGCCTATGGGTGCTGCCTTGTGCTATAGAGTAGGCCTATGGGGAGTGCATTATACTATATGGAGTCCTATGGGGAGTGCATTATACTATATAGAGGCTTATGGAGAGTGCATTATACTATATAGAGACATATGGGGAGTGCATTATACTATATTTAGGATGATCTGGTGCGTTATACTATATGGAGGCCATCTAGTGGGCCATCATACAGTGTGGAGATTACAGTGAAGGGGCCATCATACAGTGTTGGAGCCATCACACACTTTGGGGGCTACTAAGGGGTCAGTATACTGTGTGGATGGTACTATACAGTGAGGGGGCATTATACTGTATAGGGGAGCTGTATAGGGGGAGACTCGGGACATTATTAAACGTAAAGTGGGCACTTCTTGTTATAGGGGATCTCAGGTTACTGTGACTATCAAAGGGGTACACATGGCAATATTACTTATTAGGGAGCAAAATGTGGGCACTGTTTTCTAGGGCACTTGCACCTGGCATTACTATATTATAGAGGGTGCTTTAGATTTTAGAAGGCACAGAGAACCACACAGCAGGTGCAGTAATAGGGACACATACGGTAGCAGCGGCTCTGTATTGGGGTATCAGCAGAATGAGGAGTTTGTGCAGGTTGGGTATAGATGGTGATGGCTGGAATATAAGAAGTGAAATGTGTCTTTGTTGTATTCTCTGCAGACGAGTCCTGGCTGGAAGACCTTGTCATGTCGGTCTGTGCCAGATGGAAAAGACGGGAAAAGTGAACGATTCCATCAGAGAACATCAGTGGTAAGACATTATCTGTAACTGTGCTGTGATTTCTTATATGTTCAGTAGGACTGGTATCTACCACTGACCATATGGCGGTAATATCCATGTTGGTCGTTATATAGAGATTATCTTCAGTAATAGCGCGGTCATCTGCTGAGATTCTCTTCCACTATTAGGGTGCGTCACCGAATTGTAAGAAAGGTTACCTGGTTAGGGACCCACTCAGAAGCTTCGCCCCCCCTGAACCAAAACCCTAGCTACGCCTCTGCATGGAGGGAATAGCTGTGTAGTATTAAACATGCACCGAGATGAAGCTTGCATAGGACACCAGTCACATAGATACATGTGATGCAGAGTGTCTGGCTTACAGCCTATTAATGATGCCCATACTATTAGGCGGGCTGTCCAGAACTATATAAGTGCACCCCACAAGGACAGACACCCCAGTACACCCAACCAACACTAAAGTGCCTGGCTGCATCATGCATAAAAATATCAACCAATACCCCATGTAATGTTATGTTTATCTTATACATTATTGATCTTTTTTATGGCACTTTTTTCCATTTTGATAGAAGTGCTATGGCCATGATATCCATCATCTGCAATTGAGAAACTATCTTGCTGGCTGGAGCAGGAGATATGAGCTACGGTCATGGTATAGAGCATGGACTGTGATTACTGACTATACTGGTGGGAGATACAAAAGCTGTGGGCCAAGCAAAAGCTGGGGACAGTGGGTATCACCTGGTATGGGGGCAATGGAACTATTGACCCCAAGATGGGCTCTTGTAGGCTGGGGACATTGCATTGTGACCATTTACCTGGAATTATAATAATACCATGGATGTAAGGAATGAAAATAGCGAGTGAATAGTAAGAGTGTCTTACAAAAAACGTCAGACCGCAGTAAGAGGTGTTCACCGAAAAGAGCGTGATGTGGAAGGAAAAGGCCCACCTATCCAAGTATGAGAAGGGAAAATGGGAGGAGGCACTAGCAAAATGTACTGTGCGCCAAAGGAAATCCCACCCAGTGAAAGGCGAAACAGTGACTTTTGACGTGCAGCAATGCAAAAGGTCGATGACATTGGCTTGATGGAGAATGGAGAGTGAATTGTGCAGCCCTGTGTGTAAGAGTGGTTTAGTGATGATGGAGAGATGGCAGTAGGAAAACCCTGATGGCAACAGAAAGCGACCCAGGGTGGAGCAGATCTGCACCAAGGGGGTCCGAGGCCTGGACTACTCCAAGGTGAGGATGGCGGTAGGCCCATCATCAGTGGCGTAACTTGAAACTCATGGACCCCGATGCGAAACCTCCAACGGGGACCCCAAATATTTTAAATCTTTAATAGCAATAGTCTTTTTCTAAAGGCCAAAGGGACTTTTAGCTACAACATGACACAATTGGGAGCGTGATGGCCCACATAGCAGGTGGTATGTTGATGCTGCTGGGGGAGGTACCATGTATGACGGTGTCACCCAACATCCTGGACTGTCATGGTGCTGAAAAGACCGGAGGCCTGCTGGTGGAGTGAGGCCGAGTGGGTCCCAGACAGAGAGCAAACAGCAGGGCCAGAGACTGCCCTGGCTGCCTCTATAAGATATAAGCCCTGGGAGAAATCAGAAAGAAAAACAATTCAGTCCACAGCCTTGTAGAAAGTTCTCACTGCAATATTTGTTCCAGATTGTATCTGTTCTTGTTCTCTTGTGTGATAAGATCTTAATGTGCTGTGGGGGTGGTGGGGATGTGCTTCCTTTATTCTGAAGATGAACTTAAGGTACCTTCACACGAAGCGACGCTGCAGCGATAGCGACAACGATGTCGATCGCTGCAGCGTCGCTGTTTGGTCGCTGGAGAGCTGTCACACAGACCGCTCTCCAGCGATCAACGATGCCGAGGTCCCCTGGTAACCAGGGTAAACATCGGGTAACTAAGCGCAGGGCCGCGCTTAGTAACCCGATGTTTACCCTGGTTACCAGCGTAAAATGTAAAAAAAACAAACAGCACATACTTACATTCACGTCCCCCTGCGTCCACTTCCTGACTGACTGAGCGCCGTACAGTGAGAGCAGAGCGGTGACGTCACCGCTGTGCTGCTTTCACTTTCACTTTGCGGTGCTGAGTCAGAGGAGGAAGCAGACTGCAGGGGACGCAATGTGAGTATGTGCTGTTTGTTTTTTTTACATTTTACGCTAGTAACCAGGGTAAACATCGGGTTACTAAGCGCGGCCCCGCGCTTAGTTACCCGATGTTTACCCTGGTTACCAGTGTAAAACATCGCTGGTATCGTTGCTTTTGGTGTCAAACACAACGATACACAGCGATCGGACGACCAAATAAAGTTCTGGACTTTATTCAGCGACCAGCGACATCACAGCAGGATCCTGATCGCTGCTGCGTGTCAAACTAAACGATATCGCTAGCGAGGACGCTGCAACGTCACGGATCGCTAGCGATATCGTTATAATGTCGTTTCGTGTGAAGGTACCTTTACTTAGAGCACTGACAACTTAAAGAGAAGAGGAAGCTTTTAATAAGGCAGATCATATACAGGAAATCATTACTAAAGGATAGGGCAGAACAAGATTGGAGCCAAGATAATGCAATTAAAAGGTTTATCATATAAACGGCATCACAGATTAACAGGACATTAAACTCCACTGACAGGTTTACAAAAAAGGACAGCTGCATGGAAACTACTAAATGTCCCACACAGCAGATCTATAAAACGAATTGTTCAGTAAATTGTAATGAAGTAGATTAATTACGGTACATAAACAGCTACCTGTATTTGTGCATTCGGTGACTAATTTAAAGGATATGTCCACTTTACCTTAATGTGTGTGGGATATGATTTTGTGGCACTTACTAATATATAAAGTATCACATATTCTTCTAGTAATGAATGGGAGACTGTGGAAGGTAATGGAGGGGCGTAAGACCAGACCTGTCCATCAGCCTCTTTCAA
Source organism: Ranitomeya variabilis (assembly GCF_051348905.1). Classification (NCBI taxonomy): domain Eukaryota; kingdom Metazoa; phylum Chordata; class Amphibia; order Anura; family Dendrobatidae; genus Ranitomeya; species Ranitomeya variabilis. The sequence goes on along the minus strand of NC_135233.1, from coordinate 978,850,650 downwards.
TCAGCTTTCAATGTATCCTTATTCAGTATGCAGAAAGAGTGGCTCCAAAATGGAAGAGGTGCAAAATTTTACATTAGAACCTTCTCTGCTCATATCACACTTCAGGTTTTGGTTTACTAATACTGATGAAAAATACTGGCCAACAATGTGAATCTGACCTTATGAAAATAAATACCCAGTTACATAATTTGCTACAATCAGGTTCATCAATGAAATTCCTAAAAGGTGTTTGGGATAACTGCATTGTAAAGAATAAGGCTCACATTTATCAAGCTCTCCACTAATTTTTGGACTAAAGCTACTCAGTGATTTGAGCATCGAGCAGAGGTTGGAGAATACTGTGTCATATCAGATTATAACAGACAAGAAAGTCTGTCTAATTTGTAATTATAAAGAAGGAGTCACATCTGGTGTTCCACCTAAACATTTATTCCACCAAAAGTCTATACTGACTGTGACACAAAGGCTTAAAAAGGGAATCAATCAGCAGGTTTTTGCTATGTAATCTGAGAGCACTATTATGTAGGGGAAGAGAACTTTATTCCAGTGATGGGTCTCTTACTGGTCTGTGTTTTGCGGTTTCAATATAATCAGTATTTATCAGCAGGCAATTATCACCATAGGACAACTGGCCTCATGCCTGGTAGTCTAACTCTGCCGTCATCACTGAACAGCAGCTCTCTATAACTATGCAGAAGCTTCAAATCGGTGGAGTGGGCTGGCTGTACATAGTTCTGTTGGCAGATATGCAACAGATACAGACTTATTTGTGTACAGGAGGAGTTTACACTTTTCTGACAGTAGATGGAGATGTTGTTACTGTTATATGCTTAGTTGAATGTAATGCATATACTTGTTGTACTTTGGTTTCACTTTCTCTGGTAAAAGGTCCTTTAGACTTCCTGTAATGCTGTATTAAGAATCTGATGCATGTACCTCATGTTCTGTGTAGATAAAAGATGAATTACCCCATATAATCTTCTCAAAAGTTTCTTCTGCGACCAAACTGTGCAACAAGTTCAACAACTAAGCTCTGCTAGAACTGTAGCAAAGAAAAAAGAGATTCAGTCACACCTAGTCAACCGACACATCGCTAAATCAGGGTTTCTGTTCCTACATTATGCTGCTGTCAGATTACATAGAAAAACCTGCTGACAGACAGACTCCTTTAAGTTGTTCTAAAAAAATTCTTCCAAAATGTTTTTGAGAGTAGAAAAAAAACTGCTATTGCACCAAAAGTCCAATTTACACTGTAGTGTCGAGTTATAATGGCTTTAAAACTGTATTACTTTCTTGGACAAGGAACCTGGACTTTGTTCTATTTGTAGTGACAGTTCCTGTTGATAACCCCGCTTCAATCTTGGGACATTAGAGACCTATATCACATTGGTTAAAGAAGACCTGTCACCAGGCCAAAAGTTATTTTATTCCTTTTTTTTTTTAAGAATTTCATTTTAGTTTTCTTTAACCCACCATACGGGTCCAGAGATATGGGCCTTTTTAGTTAGTGGTAATTTTTATGGTCTTTCCAAGGAGACATTCTCCATCATTATATATCTTGAAAAATTAGAACTAAATAAAAAGGTCCATAGCTCTGCAACAATATGGAAAATTAAAATGAAAAAAAAAGTAGTAAATACTCTGTAGAGCAGCAGGAATAGAATAAGCAAAAAACACTAAGCACACCCGGGAGAGGGATGTACCCACCAAGAACAGGGAACCTACTGAAATAAAAGGGCAGTACCTCTTCCCCGCATGAGTTGGGTTACAGAGCATGTGGGAGGACCTCCAAAAATTATATACATAACCAACACCAATATCAACTCACCCAAATCTTTAGTGAACACCACACAATGAAAAAGGGGGTGTGGGGAGAATATACGGGTGATGTCATGAGCTCTGGAAAAAACGGCTACCAGTAAGTAACCTTGGCAGTTTCCCTTCACCCATGACATAACAGCTGAGAGATTTATGGAGAAACTAAACAGCTTAGGGAGGGACTACCACTTGCAGAACCCTTCTACCAAACGTTACATCAGCAGAGGAGGAAAGATCTAGTCTGTAGTGCTTAAAGAAAGTAGAGGGTGAGCACTATGGGGTTTTCTGCTACCTTTGGAAGGTAGGCCGGATCAGTTCTTAACACAATTCTATCATACAGTGGGTACGGAAAGTATTCAGACCCCTTTAAATTTTTCACTCTGTTTCATTGCAGCTATTTATTAATGTACACTCTGCACCCCATCTTGACTGAGAAAAAAACAGAAATGTAGAAATTTTTGCAAATTTATTAAAAAAGAAAAACTGAAATATCACATGGTCATAGTATTCTGACCCCTTTGCTCAGTATTGAGTAGAAGCACCCTTTTGAGCTAGTACAGCCATGAGTCTTCTTGGGAATGATGCAACAAGTTTTTCACACCTTGATTTGGGGATCCTTTGCAATTCTTCCTTGATGATCCTCTCCAGTTCCATCAGGTTGGATGGTGAATGTTGGTGGACAGCCATTTTCAGGTCTCTCCAGAGATGCTCAATTGGGTTTAGGTCAGGACTCTGACTGGGCCATTCAAAAATGGTCACAGAGTTCTTCTGAAGCCACTCCTTTGTTATTTTAGGTGTGTGCTTAGGGTCATTGTCTTGTTGGAAGGTGAACCTTCAGTCAAATCTGAGGTCCAGAGCACTCTGGAAGAGGTTTTCATCCAGGATATCTCTGCACTTGGCCACCTTCATGTTTCCTTCAATGACAACCAGTCGTCCTATCCATGCAGCTGAAAAAAAAAACATAGCATGATGGTTTTCTCCACACATACCGCTTAGAATTATCACCAAAAATGTCTATCTTCATCTCATCAGACCAGAGAAACTTATTTCTCATAGTCTGGGAGTCCTTCATGTGTTAGGCGGGTTTTCATATGTCTTGCACTTAAGAGAGGTTTCCGTCGGGCCACTCTACCATAAAGGCCCGACTGGTGGAGGGCTGCAGTGATAGTTGACTTTGTGGACCTTTCTCCCATCTCCCTACTGTATCTCTGGAGCACAGCCACAGTGATCTTGGGGTTCTTCTTTACCTCTCTCAGGCTAAAGTCACATTAGCGTAATTGTGTGCAGCGTATCATCTACATGTGCAAACGCATGCAAAAACGCTGCGTTTTTCATCTGCATCAGCTTACGCATGACGCCAAAAAAACGCTGCGTGTGCATGCATTTGCATGCGTTTGCATTTTTGCCTTTCATTATGCGCATGAGTTCGATATTTCCAGGGGGCGTGTCTCAATCTGTTCCTGGACATGTGCAGTCCGAAGTACGCAAGCGCATCGAACGCATGTGTACGCATGTCCTTGCGTACCAATGCGTCCCCATATACAGTAATGCATTGTTTATACGCACTCGTCCGCATGCGTATGCCTCCGCCTATTTGACACCTCAAAAATGCAACATGTTGCGTTCTCCATACACTGCGAAACGACGCACGGGGACGCATCTGCATACAAACTGATGCCAATGCATGTCCCTGCTTATACAATGTTAAAGATAGGTAAGCAAGACGCATGCGGACAGTACGCAGGCCTATGCTGCGCTAAAAAATGCTAAAGTGAAACCAGCCTCACCAAGGCTCTTCTCCCACGATTGCTCAGTTTGGCTGGCTGGCCAGGTCTAGGAAGACTTCTGGTGGTCCCACACGTCTTCCATTTAAGGATTATGGAGGCCACTGTGCTCTTAGGAACCTTAAGTGCTGCAGAAATTCTTTTGTAACTTTGTCCAGATCTGTTCCTTGATACAATTCTGTCTTTGAGCTCCTTGGCCAGTTCCTTTGACCTCATGATTCTCATTTGGTCTGACCTGCACTGTGAGCTGTGACGTCTTATATAGACAGGTGTGTGCCTCTCCAAATCAAGTCCTATCAGTTTAATTAAACACAGCTTTACTCCAATGAAGGAGTAGAACCATCTCAAGGAGGATCACAAGGAAATGGACAGCATGTGACTTAAATATGAGTGTTTGAGCAAAGGGTCTGAATACTTATGACCATGTGATATTTCAGTTTTTCTTTTTTAATAAATTTGCAAAAATTTCTAAATTTCAGTTTTTTTTCAGTCGAGATGGGGTGCAGAGTGTACATTAATGAGAAAAAAAATTAACTTTTTTTGAATATACCAAATAGCTGCAATGAAACAAAAAGTGAAAAATTTAAAGGGGTCAGAATACTTTCCGTACCCACTATATACCTGAGTAAAAGGAAGGTTTATTGAAAGGGCTTGAATATCATTCACCCTACGGGCCGAGGTCAGTGCTACCAATATTATTGCCTTCAACATAATACTTAACCAAAAATTAAGCCCTTACAGGATTTATCAGTTAACACCTCCAATGCCAAGTTTAGATCCCATGAGGCATCCCTTACAATTGGGACTGGCCTGGATCGGTCACAGGATTTTATAAACCTCGATATTCATTTATTGGCTGTGAAATTGTAAGTAAGGCTGAAACTTGCACCTTAGGGTTATTGGTAGATAACCCAAGCTCAAACCCACTCTGGAGAAATTCTAGAATGGAACTGATCAGAATCTTCCTTCCTAAAGCCTCCAAAGAAAACTTCAAAAACTTACTCCATGTTCTGCCATAAAATTTTTTTATAGGTCTTCTACTCTTTAATAAAAGGTGGAAACTAACCCTGGAGAAAATTCTTTCTGACTCAACAGTGCCCTTTCAAATGCCATGCTGTTAAGTGGAAACCCTTCACATGAGAGTGGCATAGTGGACCCTGAGCGCGAAGATCCAGGATCTACGGCAGGATCCATGGATCTGACACAGGCATTCTCATTAAAGAAAACTATGATTCTGATTGCTCCATTTTGGCCAAAAAGACCACTCTTGCCTGATCTTCCTCAAGACTGCTGGGATCATAACTATCGACGGAAAGGCATATGCTATCTGAAGTTCCAAGGCATCTGAAGTGGATCTGCCACATAAGGTTTTTCTTTTGGATTTAGTTAACAGAATTTCCTCACTCTTCTGCTCTGCTTGTTGGCAAACAGATCTAATTCTGGTAACCGCCACAAGTTACATAGTTACATAGTTATTAAGGTTGAAGGAAGACTGTAAGTCCATCTAGTTCAACCCATAGCCTAACCTAACATGTTGATCCAGATGAAGGCAAAAAAAACCCATGTGGCAAAGAGTAACTCCACCATGGGTAAAAAAAATTCCTTCCCGACTCCACATACGGCAATCAGACTAGTTCCCTGGATCAACGCCTTAACAAGGAATCTAGTGTATATACCCTGTAACATTATACTTTTCCAGAAAGGTATCCAGTCCCCTCTTAAATTTAATTAATGAATCACTCATTACAACATCATACGGCAGAGAGTTCCATAGTCTCACTGCTCTTACAGTAAAGAATCCGCGTCTGTTATTATGCTTAAACCTTCTTTCCTCCAAACGTAGAGGATGCCCCCTTGTCCCTGTCTCAGGTCTATGATTAAAAAGATCATCAGAAAGGTCTTTGTACTGTCCCCTCATATATTTATACATTAAAATAAGATCACCCCTTAGTCTTCGTTTTTCCAAACTAAATAGCCCCAAGTGTAATAACCTATCTTGGTATTGCAGACTCCCCAGTCCTCTAATAACCTTGGTCGCTCTTCTCTGCACCCGCTCCAGTTCAGCTATGTCTTTCTTATACACCGGAGACCAGAACTGTGCACAGTATTCTAAGTGTGGTCGAACTAGTGACTTGTATAGAGGTAAAATTATGTTCTCCTCATGAGCATCTATGCCTCTTTTAATACATCCCATTATTTTATTTGCCTTTGTAGCAGCTGCCTGACACTGGCCACTGAATATGAGTTTGTCATCCACCCATACACCCAGGTCTTTTTCATTGACGGTTTTGCCCAGAGTTTTAGAATTAAGCACATAGTTATACATCTTATTACTTCTACCCAAGTGCATGACCTTACATTTATCCCCATTAAAGCTCATTTGCCATTTATCAGCCCAAGCTTCTAGTTTACATAAATCATCCTGTAATATAAAATTGTCCTCCCCTGTATTGATTACCCTGCAGAGTTTAGTGTCATCTGCAAATATTGAAATTCTACTCTGAATGCCCCCTACAAGGTCATTAATAAATATGTTAAAAAGAAGAGGGCCCAATACTGACCCCTGTGGTACCCCACTGCTAACCGCAACCCAGTCCGAGTGTGCTCCATTGATAACCACCCTTTGTTTCCTATCCCTGAGCCAGCTCTCAACCCACTTACACATATTTTCCCCTATCCCCATTACTCTCATTTTATGTAACAACCTTTTGTGTGGCACCGTATCAAAAGCTTTGGAAAAGTCCATATACACTACGTCCACTGGGTTCCCTTGGTCCAGTCCGGAACTTACCTCTTCATAGAAGCTGATCAAATTAGTCTGACATGAACGGTCCCTAGTAAACCCGTGCTGATACTGGGTCATGAGGTTATTCCTCTTCAGATACTCCAGTATAGCATCCCTTAGAATGCCCTCCAGGATTTTACCCACAGTAGAGGTTAAGCTTACTGGCCTATAATTACCGAGTTCAGTTTTTTGCCCCTTTTTTGAATATTGGCACCACATTTGCTATACGCCAGTCCTGTGGTACAGACCCTGTTATTATGGAGTCTTTAAAGATTAAAAATAATGGTCTATCAATGACTGTACTTAGTTCCTGCAGTACTCGGGGGTGTATCCCATCCGGGCCCGGAGATTTGTCAATTTTAGTTATTTTTAGACGCCGCTGTACTTCCTGCTGGGTTAAGCAGGTGACATTTAATGGGGAATTTTTATCACTAGTCATTTTGTCTGCCATGGGATTTTCTTTTGTAAATACTGATGAAAAAAAGTCATTTAGCATATTGGCTTTTTCCTCATCCTCATCCACCATTTCCCCCAGATTATTTTTAAGGGGGCCAACACTGTCATTTTTTAGTTTCTTACTATTTATATAGTTAAAGAATGTTTTGGGATTATTTTTACTCTCTCTGGCAATGAGTCTCTCTGTCTCAATCTTTGCTGCCTTGATTTGCTTTTTACAGAACTTATTTAATTTTCTGTATTTATTTAATGCCTCCTCACTACCTACTTCCTTTAATTCTCTAAATGCTTTCGTTTTGTCCCTTATTGCGCCCCTTACAGCTCTATTTAGCCATGTTGGTTTCCTCCTATTTCTAGTATGTTTATTCCCATACGGTATATACTGTGCACAGGTCCTATCCAGGATGCTAATAAACGTCTCCCATTTTCTTTGTGTATTTTTGTGTCTCAGGATATCGTCCCAGTTAATTGCACCAAGATCCTCTCTCATCCGTTGGAAATTTGCCCTCCTGAAGTTTAGTGTCCTTGTCACCCCCCTACTACCCATCTTATTAAAGGTTACATGAAGACTTATTATTTTGTGATCACTATTCCCCAAGTGACCCCCAACCCTTATATTTGATATGCGGTCTGGCCTGTTGGTTAATATTAGGTCTAGCAGTGCCCCCCTCCTTGTTGGGTCCTGAACCAGTTGTGAAAGGTAATTGTCTCTCATAGTTGTCAAAAACCGATTACCTTTGCTGGAACTGCAGGTTTCTGTTCCCCAATCTATTTCAGGGTAGTTGAAGTCCCCCATAATAATGACTTCTCCTTGAGTCACAGCTTCATCTATTTGCTTTACGAGGATATTCTCCATTGCTTCCATTATTTTTGGAGATTTATAACAAATCCCTATCAGTAATTTATTATTTTTTCCCCCTCCCCTTATCTCCACCCACAGGGACTCTACATTTTCATTAAATTCACCTATATTATCACGCAGGATGGGTTTTAAGGAAGATTTTACATATAGACACACCCCTCCCCCTCGCTTATCTGTCCGGTCATTTCTGAACAGGCTATAGCCCTGCAAGTTAACAGCCCAGTCATGGCTCTCATCCAGCCACGTCTCAGATATCCCCACCATGTCATAATTATGCTCCAACAACATTAGTTCTAATTCATCCATTTTGTTGGCGAGGCTTCTGGCATTAGTATACATGCACTTGATGTTACTCTCTGTACCTCTATTCTTTCTTAAATTACTAACTGTTCTAACCCCACCCCCCATGCCACCGCCACCCCCAACTTCCTTATTTGTGCCCAGGTCTCTATCTGCACTATCTTCCCCTCCTATAAAATGAATACCCTCCCCCCCAATCCCTAGTTTAAACACTCCTCCAACCTTCTAACCATTTTCTCCCCCAGCACAGCTGCCCCTTCCCCATTGAGGTGCAGCCCGTCCCTAGCGTAGAGCCTGTAGCCAACTGAGAAGTCGGCCCAGTTCTGCAGGAACCCAAACCCCTCCTTCCTACACCAATTCTTGAGCCACTTATTAACCTCCCTAATCTCCCGTTGCCTCTCTGGCGTGGCACGTGGTACAGGCAGTATTTCGGAAAATACCACGTTGGAGGTCCTTGCTTTCAGCTTGCAGCCTAATTCCCTGAAATCATCTTTAAGGACCTTCCACCTACCTCTAACTTTGTCATTTGTGCCAATGTGCACCATGACTGCTGGGTCCTCACCAGCCCCTCCCAGTAATCTGTCCACCCGATCAGCGATGTGTCGGACTCGAGCGCCAGGTAGGCAGCACACCGTCCGATGATCCCTGTCTTTGTGACAGATTGCCCTATCTGTTCCCCTAATAATTGAGTCCCCCACTACCAGCACCTGTCTGGCCTGCCCTGCTCTCCTATTTCCCTCCTTACTGGAGCAGTCACTCCTCCGGCTTTCAGAGGACATGCCTGGCTGCAGCAGTGCTACCCCTGTACTGGCACCCCCCTCATCTGCCAACTTAGCAAACTTATTGGGGTGTGCCAGATCAGGACTAGCCTCCCTGGCACTCTTCCCTCTACCCCGCCTTCTATCTGTCACCCAGCTAACTGCCACACTGTCCTGCAGCTCCATCCTACCATCCCCCTCCTCAGTCTACTGAAACACCTGGGGGGTTTAGGGTCCATTCCCCTTGTTTCAATCTGTGGCATGTTAGGAAGCTCGCTTTGATGTTTACTGTCCTCTTTATATGTAAGGCAGTTAGGGAAAGAGGGTGTTGCTCTGCTAGATGGAAGAGATTATTCGCTGCTGCTTGGGACTTTGTTCCTTCTTGGTGGTTGATATAGGCTACTTTGGCACAGTTGTCTGACAAGTGAACATGGTGTCCAAAGGAGGGAAGAAAGGAAGCCTTGTAGTGCTTTTTCTACTGCCCACAACTCCTTCAGGTTTGAAGATTGATACTTCTCGTAGAGTGATCAAGAACTCAGAATCATCTGACCTCTCAGGTGTTCTCCCCCAACCAGATCAGCTCGCATCTGTTGTGATAATGTCGGTCACTGGTTTCATCCATGGAACCACTTATGCTAGGTTTGTCCTGTTTATCCACCATAAGAGGGAATTTCTGCTTACCAAGAAACGTTCTACCTCTCCTTCTAAATGCCCTTTCAACCGCTTTTGTGCAGACAATATTTCCCACTGAAGCGGCCTCAGGCCAGTCTCACACGTCCAGATAATTCCGGTACCGGAGTTATCCGTGTCTGTGTGTCGATGTGCTCACGTGGCACATCAGTGTGGCACACGTTTGGCAGCCGTGTGCCACCCGTGTGCTGACTGAGGACCACATGGACCATGCAGGAGACAGCGCTAGAGTTACGCGCTGTCCCCCCTGCGTGTGGTGCTTAAGCCGGCATTCATTCCTTCTCCCCAGCAGCGTTCACTGGAGAGAAGGAATGAAAAATCAAGGGTTTTTTTTAGTTTAAAATAAAGTTCGTGGTCACCTCCCACCCCCTGTGCGCCCGCCCGCTTTCATTAAAATACTCACCCAGCTCCCGCGATGCTTCCTCTCAGCGCCGGCAGCTTGTCCTGTGTGAGTGGTCACATGGTACCGCTCGTTACAGTGAGTGGGCGGTGCAGCCGCATATTCATCACTAATGAGCGGTACCACGTGACCGCTCACACAGGACAAGCTGCCGGCGCTGAGAGGAAGCATCGCGGGAGCTGGGTGAGTATTTTAATGCAAGCGGGCGGGCGCACAGGGGGTGGGAGGCGGGAGGTGACCACAAACTTTATTTTAAACACACAAAAAAAATAAAAAAAACCCTTGATTTTTCATTCCTTCTCTCCAGGGAACGCTGCTGGGGAGAAGGAATGAATGCCGGCTTCAGCACCACACGCAGGGGGGACAGCACTTACTGTAGCGCTGTTTCTCCTGCGGCGGTACGGAGGAGGAGAGTGCACACTGTTCTCCGTGTGCACGTGTGCGGGACGCTTTGCAGACCGTGCTGCTGGAGAAACATAGACATGTCTCCGAGTTTTGCAAACGGACACACGGTCCACAAAAAAATCACTGACATGTGCAGAGACACATTTATTTTAATTTGTCTATGTGTGTCAGTGTCTCCGGTACGTGAGGAAACTGTCACCACACGTACCGGAGCCACTGATGTGTGAAACAGGCCTCAAGTGTAGCTGTGTCTATGTCAGTGCTGGGATGCAAGATGTCAGTTCCCAACAAGGACATTGCCTTCCTTAAAGTCATTTTGGAGGCTCCACTGCTCCTGAAGCAAGGGTTACAATCTTTTCCTTTAGGTAAAAGGCAAGTCTGCAGCTCAGAGTTAAAGGTGAGACCTAGGAATGACTTTTCTGGATCTAGTTTCGACTTGTGAATATTTAGAATCCAGACGAGATCTTTAAGATGATTCTTATGTCTTTCAGTTGTGATGTACAGTGCTCTTCGGATTTTCCTACAATCAGAAGTTGTCTAGGTATGGAATGGTGTTCTGAACTCGAAGGTAGGCAGTCATCTCAGCTATTACCTTGGTAACGATTATTTGTGCCGCTGACAAACAGAATGGAAGGGTCCGAATTGGTAATGCATCAATTGTCCTTGCATACATAAAGCGACTCTTAAGAACTTTTGATGTTCTGGATGCAGCGGGATGTGATAATATGCATCATGTAGCAATTGTGAGACCGTAGGGTCATGACTGTGCTTATCGATTCCATGTTGAAGACCGGATATCTTACCCATCCATTTAGGTTATTCAAATTGATGACTGTTCTAAAAAAAGACCTGGGCAAAGTGCGCCACGGGCCACATCCAGCCCTTTGGCTGTCTCAGTCCGGCCCGCAGACTGAGACAGCTGCAGGACTGGAAATCAGAGGTCAATAGGCCACACCCACTGTCTCTATCCGCACTGACTGCATTGGTTGAGGAGGGGCCTCTGGCCCCTTCCTCCACCAATCAGCGCGTGAAACAGGTGACACGATGTAATTTCATCTCGTTATTTGTGTACTGTGGAGAGTCAGCGCACCGAAGCCACTGAGGAAAAGAAGCAGAGCGCCGCAAACGGGACCGAGGTGCATATGTGTTTTTATTTCATATGTATGGGATGTTTGGGTGGACATGGGGAGGATATGGGGGTGTCATGCTACACATGGGGAGGCTGTGGGGGGCATCATGCAGTATATGGGGTGACTGGGGCTCATGCAGTGAATATAAGGAGACTGTGTGATTCATGCTGTATGTGGAGAGGCTCTGGGGCTTGTGCTATATATAGGGGAGGCAGTGTGGGGCTCATGCCACATATGGGGGAGGCTATGTGGGGCTCATGCCGCGTATGAGGGAGGCAGTGTGGGGCTCTTACAGTATATAAGGCGTTGTGGGGGGCTCATGCGATATACAGGTGGGGCTCACTCTGGGTCAAACGATATATATGGGTGTCAGCATACTTAATTCTGCTCAATTTTAAGTGATACAAATATTAATTATCAATAACATAATATATTGATATTAATATTGAGTAGAATTAATTTTCAGCCTATTGGTTCTGCCCTCCACAACAGTCACAGTCTCTCATGTGGCCCTTCGGGAAAATTAATTGCCCACCCCTGTCCTAAACAAACCATCTGTATTTTTTTTTATTTAAAAAAAAAAAAGACGGGAGTAATAAAATCTTTTTACAGAACCTTGCACAAGACCAGTTTTTCTACTGAGGCCGGGGTCACATTAGTGTAGAATACGGAAGAGTGCTATGCAAGAAAACATCACATAGCACTAGAACCAGTGTTAATTTATGGGGCAGATTACATCTGCGATTATTTTCTCATGCCGAATCAGCATGCGAAAACAATGCTGCATGCTGCGATTGGCACAGAGATACAGCCGACTCTTGGCTCACTCACACCCATATAAGTATATGGGTGCGAGTGAAACACCGCACATCACTCGGATATCATCCAAGTGCGGTGCGATATACGTGGACGCTGGCAGTGGCGGAGATGGAGAAATTACTTTCTCTGCCTCTTCCGCATCTGTGCTCCGATTCTCTCTGTGCGATTGTCATGCTACTGTGCTCTAAGCCTCTCTGCTCCAGCTCACAGCAGAGAAGGAGCCGAGGGTCATTAGCATATCGCATCCGATGCTCTCTCATCTTATGCCATATGCTAGTGTGACCCCGGCCTAAGCCAAAGACTTCCATCTCTAAGGCTACTTTCACACTAGCGTCAGGAACGACCCGTCGCTGTGCGTCGGGCCGACGTTCCCGACGCTAGCGTGGTCTCCGCCGCACAACAGGGGCAGCGGATGCATTTTTCCCACGCATCCGCTGCCCCATTGTGAGGTGCGGGGAAGTGCGGGGAGGTGGGGGCGGAGTTCCGGCCGCGCATGCGCGGTCGGAAAAAGCGGACCATCGGGAGCAAAAAACGTTACATGTAACGTTTTTTTTTCCCCGACGGTCCGCTACCACACGCCCAAGCGTCGCAAAACGGACGCAACGTTTGGCAATGCGTCGCAAATGCGTCGCTAATGTTAGTCTATGACGAAAAAACGTATCCAGCAAGAACTTTTGCTGGATGCGTATTTTCGGCAAAACTACGCATTTGCGACGTATTGCAGTTAACGCTAGTGTGAAAGTAGCCTAAGGCTACTTGTTCCTCCACAGACCACCTAGGGGGGTGTCCATATAAAGGTTTGATGAAGTAATTGACAAAAATCTATCTTCAGGACTACCCGTATAGTATCCAGAATCCAGTTGCTGGAAGAGATGTTTTCTGAGGCCTGGAGGAACATGGAAAACCTTCCCTCCACATGTAGATTGGGGTCATTTGAGAAGATTTCTTGTTCCCTGAAGAAAGACCTCCAAACATACCGAATTTTCAGACTATAAGACATACTTTTTCCCAAAAAAGTTGTGAGGAAAGTATGGGGGGGTGCGTCTTAGGGCTCATACTCACATGCAGGAAACTCTGATGAGTCTCGTATGTCAATACCCGGCACTGAGGAGCGGAGCGTGCGGCTGCATATATTGCAACGCAGCCGCACGCTCCGCTCCGAGTACTGGGTGCAGTGTAGGATATTGACATGCGAGACTCATCCGAGTTTCTCGCATGTATGAGACCTTATAGTGCAAACGCAGGCTTACTGGTTGGTTGCGGCAGTGGTGTGGCGGCAGCAGAGGTGCGGCACAGCGTGCACCCGAGCAGGGTCCCTTCCTCAGGAGAGGTGACGCCACAGTCCAGTGTCCACGGAGAGCAGAGCCAGGTGAATCACGGGTTTCTCAGTAGTGGCGGACATCTTCCTGAGGCCGCATGTGCGCAGATTGAGTTCTTTACTTCCTGGGGCTTCAGGAAAATGGCCACGGGAGGCTGTGCGTGCACAGATTGAGATCGCGGTGGCCATTTTCCTGAAGCAAAGTTCGCAGATTGAAATCTCGGTTTCACTCTGCTTCAGGAAAATAGCTACCACGATCTACATCTGCGCACGCGCTGCCATTTTCCTGAAGCAGCGGGAAGCAGAGTACTCGGCCTGAGGAAGATGGCCACCGAGAAACCCGTGATGCTCGCCTTGGACACCCGACCGCAGCGTCACCGCACCTGAGGAAGGGACCCTGCTCAGATGCACGCCATACCACCCACTGCACCTCAGCATTACTGCACCTCTGCCGCCACTACAACACTGCCGCAACCCCCGTGGACACCAGTCAGTGGCATCACCCACCTTAGCAGGAAGGGACCCTGCTAAGGTGCACTCCCTACAGCTTACACCAAATATCAGCACTGCCGACACCGGACTGGACTTATCCTGAGGATGGGACCATGCCACACGTGACCCTGCTGTACCACGGCCAGCCCTCAAGTAAGATACCTTAAAGTTGGACAATAAGATTAAACCCCATCTTATAAAAATCTTTTTTCAGTTATTTTCATCCCAAAATTTGGGGTGCGTCTTATGGTCCGGTGCATCTTATAGTGAAAAAAATACGGTAAATCCGGGATCTTTCCTACTTTTAGACTCCTATTTTCTTCTCTCTCCCAGAGGACATCCTCTATAATATCTTTTCCTCCAAAAGGAGCTTTTCTTTGTATCGGCTGCAAAAAAAATAAATAACTGGGGTACCCTTTTTTATCTCCAGCTTTTTCTAGTACAGTGGGTGTGGAAAGTATTCATACCCCTTTTAGTTTTTCACTCTGTTTTATTGCAACCATTTGGTAAATTCAAAGAAAGTTCATTTTTTTCTCATTAATGTACACTCTGCACCCCATCTTGACTGAAAAAAAACAAATGTAGTAATTTTTGCAAATTTATTCTTCCCAAATAAAATATCGTAGTTACTTACCGATAACGGTATTTCTCTGATCCCATGACGGCACCACAGAGAGCGATCCACCCTCAGGGACAGGAAACCTACAAAGTGAAAAAGGCGGTACCTCTCTCCCACATCAGTTGGTTTACAGAGCCTTAACAGAACTTCAGCTGTAACAAATGTTATCAAACAAAAACTTTTAATGTTAACTTATCAGAAGCACCGCGTGACTAAGTATTAAGACTAACTTTAGTGTTCACACTCACACGTGAAGGGAGGGAATGTATGGGTGCCATCATGGGATCAGAGAAATACCATTATTGGTAAATAACTACGATATTCTCTTACCCCCATGATGGCACCATGGAGAGAATTTCATAGATGTACATTAGGGAGGGACCACTGCCTCTAGAACCCTTCTGCCGAAAGTGAGGTCTGAAGAGGGAGTCAAGTCTAATTGGTAGTACTTAAAAAATGTGTAAGGAGACGACCAAGAGGCTGCCCTACATATCTGTTCGATTGATGCTCCTGCTCTCTCTGCCCAGGAGGTCACCACCGATCTGGTTGAATGAGCTCTGACTTCCTCTGGAATGTCCTCTTTACTTGATGAATACGCGAGGATGATGGCGCCCCTTATCCATCTCGCAAGAGTGGCCTTCGATGCTTTATGCCCTTTATTTGGACCCTGGAAACACACAAACAGAGCCCTATCCTTCCTATAGTCTCTTGTGGCCGCTAGGTATTGGACTAAACATCTTTTAACGTCTAGTGTGTGTAGATGTTCCTCTTTCTCATTTTTGGGGTTTGGACAGAAGGAGGGTAGCGAGATCTCCTGAGATCTATGAAAATGTGATGCCACTTTAGGAAGGTAGGATGGATCGATTTTAAGGATTACTCTGTTGTCTAGTATGCGTGTCAGAGGTGGATACGCTGATAGGGCCTGCATGTCACTAATCCTCCGTGCCGACGTTAGCGCCACCAGAAGGGAGGTTTTAAGCAATATTTTTAAAGAGGCTTGTGACAGTGGCTCAAAAGGTGCTTTAGTCAGTGCAGAGAGGACTAAATTTAAATCCCAGGGAGGTGTAGTATGGTGTACCACTGGTCCAGATCTGGTCGAGGCCTTAATGAATCTTTTTACCCAGCGATTCCCCGCTAAATCAGAGTTGTAAAGGGCGCCCAAAGCTGCTACCTGGACTTTAAGCGTGCTCATTGCTAAGCCTTTTTCTAGCCCCTTCTGAAGAAATTCTAGCACTTTTTTAATTCGGATTTCTTCAGATAAATTGGCACCTGATGCAGATAAAAATCTTCGCCAAACCTTCCCATACGCTCTAGTAGTCACTGGCTTTCTACTTAGCAGGAGAGTGGAGACTAGATTTGAAGAGAACCCTCTCTTGATTAGAAGGCTCCTTTCAAATTCCAAGCCGTCATATGCAAGTTCTTTACTTGCGGGTGATTTACTGGCCCCTGATACAGCAGGTTCGGAATTTCTGGAAGGACCCAGGGATCTGTTATGGACATTATCCTTAGCCATGGAAACCATGCCCTCTTTGGCCAGAAAGGAGCTACCATGATGACTCTCACTCCGTCCTCTCTGATTTTTTTCAACACTAAAGGAATTAGCGCTATTGGGGGAAACACATAGGCTAGACGAAAATTCCATGGAATTGAAAATGCATCTAGGGCTACTGGGTTCCCGCGTGGGTCTATTGAACAAAAGGCCTGAGTCTTTCGGTTCTGGTTGTTCGCAAATAAATCTATTTCTGGAAGACCCCACAATTATACTATGTGGTTGAAGACTGCCTGATTCAACTCCCACTCTCCCTGTTTGAGTTGCGTTCAGCTTAGAAAATCTGCAGTTTGGTTCTCCGTCCCTTTGATGTGAAGGGCTGACAGTGACAACAGATTGGCCTCTACTAATAATAGGATGGATTTTGTTACTTCCATCAGCGTTCAAGATCTCGTGCCCCCCTGGTGATTCAAGTAGGCCATCACCACCTTGTTGTCCGATAATACCCTGACGTGATGGGAATGGAGGGAGTGTAGGAAGTGGATGAGTGCATATTTTACCGCTAGAAGTTCTTTCATATTGGAAGAACCTAGTTTTTCCTCTTCCGACCATGGCCCTTGAACCTGGTTGTCCACATGAGCCCCCCAACCCCAAGGACTCGCGTCGGTGGTTAGGGTTATAGATGTTGGCCATACCCATGGAACACCCCTGGTTAGATTGTGTGGATCCACCCACCAAGCTAGGGAATGTATTGTTTGCAAGGAGATTTTTAAGTGCTTTTCTAAATCCCCTTTTAACATAGAATCTGCTTCTAAGATCTCCCACTGGAGGTCTCTGGTGTGACTCTGGGCCCATTGGACCGCTGGTAGACAGGCTGTCATCGATCCCAGTATGGACATTGCTTTGCGTAGAGTTACTACTGGAGACTTCCTGAGTTGTTCTATCAGTTGGATCATATTTGAAACTTTTCCCCCTGGAAGGCGGCATTCTTGCCGGTTTGAGTCATTATTAAACCCAAGTATTGTTGTACTTGGGTTGGAATGATTCTTGACATTGCTAGGTTCAACATCCAACCTAGATTTGTCAGGGATGTAATTACTTTGTTTAATTGTCAAGTGCAGTGGAGGGGAGTTTTGCCAACTACCAGGAGGTCGTCCAAATAAGGAACTATTAATATGTTTTGCTCTCTTATGTGAGCCATGACCTCTGCCATCAACTTTGTGAATACCCTCGGGGCTATGGCTAGACCGAAAGGAAGGGCCCTGTATTGGTAGTGCTTTAACTCTCCCTGCATGAATACCGCCACTCTGAGAAATCTCTGGTAGTCTGGGTGTATAGGCACATGGTAGTATGCGTCCTTTAGATCGATGACGGTCATAAAACACGACGGATAAAGCGTTCTCACACATGTCTTTATTCTTTCCATCTTGAAACTCTCCGTCACTAGGTACGGATTCAGTTTTTTTTTATTATTGTCCTGTAAGTTCCATCCGGTTTCATCCGAAGAAACAGAGGAGAGTAGAATCCCATGCCTTTCTCCTGGCTTGGGACCTCCTGTAGGACATTCTTTGCTAAAAGCATTTGTATCTCCTTTTGAAGGCTGAGCTGTTCGGCTTCTGCTTTCCTCTGCGGTGTCATGACAAAGTGACGAGACGGCATTGTATGAAAAATTAGTTTCAGCCCTGTTTTTATTATATTTAGGGTCCATAGGCTCCCTGATATTCTTTCCCAGGCTGGAAGAAAGAGTACCAGTCTTCCTGCCACCTGGGGACCACCTTCATTTGGGTTGTTTTTTGGTGTCAGGCTTGATGAACAAGTAGCCTTTCCCTTAAATTTTTTATCATCCCATCCTTCTTTCTGATTTTTTGGGGGCCTTCTGCGCATGAATTTCCTGTTCCGAAAGGACCGTTTATATAACTGGTTCGGGAACCCCGGGAAGGCTTTCTTCTTGTCTCCCGCTTTCTCCAGGATATCATCCAAGGTAGGGCCGAATAGAAATTCCCCCTCACAGGGTATGGAACATAATTTGGACTTTGTTTGTAGGTCCCCTGGCCAGCATTTGAGCCATAAAGCCCTTCTAGCTGCATTTGAAGCAGCTCTTGCCACCAGTCTTGCAGAGTCTATAGATGCGTCCACTAGGAACGCCGCTGCTCCTTTCATTATTGAGATTGAATCTAATACTGATTATCTCGGGGATCTATCTTTTAGTTGTGACTGTAGATGGTCCAACCACACCATTAATGCTCTGGCGGTACATGTGGCGGCTATAGCCGGTTTTAGTCTCTCCCCCCCCCCCCCCCGCGGCTTCCCAAGAACCTTTTAGAAATACCTCAGCCTTCTTATCCATAGGGTCCCCATATCTTCAAAAGGTAAAGCAAATTTTTTCAACGCTTTTGCTATAGCGACGTCCAGTTTCGGTACTTTATTCCAGAAAGAACAGGCTGGGTCATCAAAAGAATATTTCCTTCTTGGGGTTAAGAGGACTTTTTTGTCTGGTCTTTTCCATTCTTTTTTTTATTAGGGCATGTATTTTATCATTTATTGGAAACGCTCTACGTTTCCTTTGTTCCAGACCGCTAAACAAAGTCTTGTTAAGTTTTTTGGGATTTAGCCTCTACTAGTCCCATGGTAGTTCTTACCACTAATACCAAAGCATCTGTCTCCTCAATGGGAAAGCAATTGCGACCCCCCTCCGAGGAAGAAGAGGATGATAGAGAGGAAAGCGAACCTGAATTAGAGGTATCACTATCTTCTTCACTAGAACTTGGCTAAGGGAACCTACGTTTGGATCTACGTTTCTTTTTTAAGCCTTTGACACTTTTTATTGCATCCTCTACCTGGGATTTAATTAATTGTTTTAAGTCTGATGCGAATCTTGGGGACTCTTCGGAAATGGTATTTTCTATGCATATGGCACAGTGTTTCTTTACCCATGTAGTGGGCAGTTCTACGGAGCAGATCAGGCAAACTCTGTGTCTCGTTTTCGCTGTACATTTCTTCCCCTAAGAAAGACACATTAAAACCCCTTTTAGAAATTGAGCATTCACGAAGATCACTTACCCTCCTAATTTGAGGAAGATACCGGTTCTGGCCTAGGAGTAGCTTCCTCGACTTGAACCATTGCAGGTCTGCTGGATCCACCCGAGCCTCTGCTATGTTGAGATCCCAAGCTGCGACGCTGGGAAGAAGAATCGTGCTGTCGCTCCTGCTGGCGATGGTGCTGCTGCTGCTGAGGTTGGCGCTTTTTTGGTGGGGTCTGCAGAGTTTCTTCTGCCGGTTGCTCTACCTCACTCATGGTGAGACCTTTCAGAGCACCGGCCATCTGTTTTCTGCCTCCTTTTATGTATAAGTGGGGCGGCGCACCGCTGGGCCCATTACCCCGAGATGCTGTGCGCCGCCCCGGAAGTGACCCCTGCGCCGAGCACGCTGGGACTACCAGAATGCTCTGCGCCCAGCACGCGCATGCGCATTCTGCCGCCTCCATCTTTGCCAGAGGGAGCACGGTCCCGGCCCCCTGCAGACCACGCCGGAGGATGCGACCCGCTTCAGCCCCAGGATCCCAAGCGCCCGCCGGCGCCAGCAGAGAGACCCCTGGATGAGCATGCTATCCAGCGGGAGAACCGGCGGTAAGGAACCAGGTGACCGCCGTCACCTATTACCGGCTGTTTAAGTTTTCATGGGGGTGAAGCAGACTGGGTCTTTCTTCAGTGCTTCTCCCCCGCTCACGCACAAGGCCCGCCGACCCTGGGAACGTGGCCTTCGGGGGAGGATTAGCCATCGAATCCGAAGCAGGGCCCCCCACTGCCAATAACCACACCGATGGACCCCCGGCATCCCAGGACGTACCACACTGCAGGTTCCCAGTCAGGGACAGGAAACCGAACTGATGTGGGAGAGAGGTACCGCCTCTTTCACCTGTAGGTTTCCTGTCCCTGAGGGCGGATCCCTCTCTCTTCGTAGTGCCGTCATGGGGATAAGAGAAATTGGCCATCGTGCGGTATAGAGCAGAGTTCATCTTTTGATTGGAAGTCTCCCATACAGTTTTAAGCCACAACACCCATCTAGATGCATTTGACAGGCCTGCAAACATGGCTGCCAACCAAGCAGAAGCTGCAGACCTATCTGCTAAAAATGCTGCTACTACTTGCATTAAACGGTAGGTTAGCTATCTCTTATTCTTCAGTTACTCCAACTGCTGTGGCCAAATCATTAGGGAACGAGCTGCACAGGTTCCTGCTATTGCCAATTGCTTTTTTTGTCCAGAAGATCTCTTAGAATACAAAAATGGAAAAAAGGGTAAGACTGACCTCATTGAAGACTTTGATACCGCCACGTCAATCTTAGGAACCTTGTCACAGATCTCTTCAAAAGGATATCTCCTTTTTGGAAGAGGAGAGTTTTTTTTTTTTTTCATTCCATGTTAATAAGATCAAGAATGTTGCTATTAACAGGGAATTTACATTTCTTCCATTGTTCTAACCCCCTCCCCCCCCCCCCCCCCGAACATTACATCATCTAGGGTTTTAGCAATCTTAACTTTTAGGCCCATAATTGTCCCGAGGGCCTTACTAATTTGTCGGTTTCCTCAACCAGAAAACATGGTCTGCCCCCTGTCACGGTCTAAAGGTACCTTCACACGAAACGACGCTGCAGCGATAGCGACAACGATGCCGATCGCTGCAGCGTCGCTGTTTGATCGCTGGAGAGCTGTCACACAGACCGCTCTCCAGCGACCAACGATGCCGAGGTCCCCGGGTAACCAGGGTAAACATCGGGTTGCTAAGCGCAGGGCCGCGCTTAGTAACCCGATGTTTACCCTGGTTACCAGCGTAAAATGTAAAAAAAACAAACAGTACATACTTACATTCGCGTCCCCCGGCGTCCGCTTCCTGCACTGACTGACTGACTGAGCGCCGGCAGTAGCAGGGCACAGCGGTGACGTCACCGCTGTGCTGTGCTTTCACTTTCACTTTGCGGCGCTCAGTCAGTGTGGGAAGCAGACGGCGGGGGATGCGAATGTAAGTATGTACTGTTTTTTTTTTTTTACATTTTACACTGGTAACCAGGGTAAACATCGGGTTACTAAGCGCGGCCCTGCGCTTAGTAACCCGATGTTTACCCTGGTTACCAGTGTAAAATATCACTGGTATCGTTGCTTTTGCTGTCAAACACAATGATACACGGCGATCGGACGACCAAATAAAGTTCTGAACTTTATTCAGCGACCAGCGACATCACAGCAGGATCCTGATCGCTGCTGCGTGTCAAACTAAACGATATCGCTAGCCAGGACGCTGCAACGTCACGGATCGCTAGCGATATCGTTACAAAGTCGTTTCGTGTGAAGGTACCTTAAGATGAGGAAAAAGATTGAGATATTCCCCATCAGATAATCGGGAAACATCAGATTCTGAAACCACTTCCCTGGATTTTCTCTTCCCTTTTTTCCCCACAGAGACTTCAGTGAATCCTCCACCTTTGCTTTGATGACAGTTTTGAAGTTTGACGTAAAGTCCGGTGTCTCTTCACTGATCATCGTTTGAATACAGGCCAAACAGACTTTTCTGCCAGCCACCTGTTAATCCACATTCCATGTTCTTTTTGGAGCTAGCTTTTTTTTAGGCCTTCCCTAGTGATAAAACAAAAAGACCAGGGGCCTATTACAACAGTGACATGTAGATCACTCATCACCCAGTGTCACTTCAAGGATACTTGATTCAGAGGATGTTTAGGGATACATGTAACATCCTTGGACACCAAGGAATCCAGGGACACTCTGCCCCTCTGAATAGCATGGTTGAGGCTCCTGCCACTTGAATGGCTGCCCCCTTTGTGTTCACGCAGATGACGATCAGGCTGCTGCTCTTCCGTGATAGGTCAGGAAGGGGAGCTGTAGCGTAAGCGCTGTGTATGCGGTCTGCCGCTTTTAAATGAGTGACTTGCAGTGCTCCTTACCTGACCCACCTCCTCTAGTCCCATTTTGGTTTGCTGGCCCCTCCTATGACATGACCCCAGGGTGCCCCTTCTCCCAGAGCACCCTGGTCAGCGATATCAGCGGTGGGCACAACCTCGGACACGCCCAATACCAGACTGTTTTGCTCCCATAACAGCACAGGAACGTGCCATCACTTCCTGCACACCTCACTTCCAGCTAACAGGCCGGGTTGGCGCAGCTGCCTGATACCTACCAAGCATTTTGTCACTGCCATACGCTGAAGCCCACCATGGATCAGTGGCCCGCACTTCCAAAGGCTGGAGCAGGCCTTGGTAAGTCTTCCTTATTCATTGCAGTAGGTTCAAATCAAGGGCAGGAAACCAACTGATGCGGGGATAAGTACTGCCCTTTTATTTCAGTAGGTATCTTGTCCTTGATGGGTGGATCCCTCTCAGGTGTGCTGTCATGAGTGAAGGGAAAATGGTAACTTAACATGTTATTTCATCTGTTGTGTGTATGTTAAATAATTAAGTCAAATTATTAGTTACCAATAGAATTTGCTTCAGCCAAATGGAAGTTTTGTGATTTTGTTTTTGGATACTTGGCTTGGAAGGATGGTAAGGAATGCCATACATAGACAATAGATGAGGAGTCCAGTAGATATACAGTTCTGGCAAAAATGAAAAGACCACCACATGAAAACCATATCATGGGCAGCCCATTCTCCAGACCTGAATTCCATTGAAAACCTCTGGAATGTAATCAAGAGGATGATGGATAGTCACAAGCCATCAAACAAAGAAGAGCTGCTTAAATTTTTGCACCAGAAGCAGTGTGAAAGACTGGTGGCAAGTATGCCAAGACGCATGAAAGCTGTGATTAAAAATCATGGTTATTCCACAAAATATTGATTTCTGAACTTTGCCTAAGTTAAAACATTAGTATTGTTGTTTCTAAATGATTATGAACTGTTTTCTTTGCATTTGGTCTGAAAGCACTGTGGGGGGGGGGGTTATTTTTTAATTTTGACCATTTCTCATTTTCAGGAAAAAAAAATAATGCAAAACGTATTGCTTGGAAATTCAGAGCCATGTTGTCAGAAGTTTATAGACTAAAAGAACAATTTACATTTTACTCAAAACTACACTTATAAAGAGAAAAATCAGAGAAACTGAAAATTTTGCAGTGGTCTCTTAATTTTTGCCAGAGCTGTATATCTAACCCCACGGAAGAAGGCCGGCGTCACACTGGCGAGTTTTACGGATGTATGAGCGCAGAAAATACACCCGTAAAATACGCATAACAGACGGCCCAATGATTCTCTATGTCCCAGCTCCTATCAGCCGTATTTTACTGATCCGTATTATACGATCTTCTACGGCCATACAAAATCGCGGCATGCTGCGTTTGTCACCGTAATGCGCAAAAAAATCGCCAATGAAAGTTTATGGGGGCGAGAAAAATACGGATTACACACGGACCAGCAGTGTGACTTGCGAGAAATACGCAGCAGTGTTCTATAGAAAAGCCGGTAATTCAATTGCCGGCTTTTCATTTCTCCTTCACAAACCCGACAGGATATGAGACATGGTTTACATACAGCGGTATTAAATATAAATACAGAATATATAATATATATATACACACACACACACACACACACATACACACTGTATATATGTTTTAACGAACATTTGAGCACATAAATCCATTGGATGTCGGTTTTGCAAGCCTGTGAGAAAATATCGCAGTACGGATGCCATACGGATTACATACGGAGGATGCCATGCGCAAAATACGCTGACACACCCTGCCTACGGATGACATACGGATCACTATTTTGGGGACTTTTCTGCGTATTACGGCCGTAAAAAACGGACCGTATTTTCATACGCTGAGTGTGACGCCGGCCGAAGAGGCATGGGTTAGGGGTGTGGGGAGAGGGTTTACACTCAGAGGCTGACATGTGCTCCTACCCTCGTTGGTTACAGAGTTCGGACACTGGCAGGCATGGATAACCAGCTGACACAAACCTTCCACACAAGACCCACGGAAATATGGGAGAGAACAAGCCTCAATCTAAGGACTTAATCATGGGACAAATTGATTACTTCACATATGTATTTTGCTACAATTATTCTTTTTGAGGACAATCCATTATTTTTTAATAAGCATTATCATTACATTTTATTTGGAGTATCACATCGGACAAGAAGTCCTGAATAAATATGTATACACAAAGTATACATTTCGTACATGAGGAACACCACTATGGCTTGACTATATGATTCTTTGTCCTGCATGCTCACCAATGTTCAACCCTGCTGCCTCTATCTGCAATGTTCAGTTCTCTTCTGTATTGGAGACATAACCGCTAGTTTCCACCCCTAGTTCAGAGAGAAGTAGCTGAGTAGCTGTGAATCCAGCTCTTGGAAAAGTTAAATCATTTGCTGGAAAGCAATAGTAAGAGGCAAAGCCTGGCAGTCCATCTTGCTTTATCAATGACAGACTTAAGCTTTTTTCCTTTTTTTGTTCCAGAGAGAATGATGCGTCCATACAGCCTTCAGTTCTTACTTATGGAAACAAATGTCCATTTCCCTAAGGTTGTCTCCATATGACTTGACCCCCTGCATGTTTATTATTCAACACACAATTGTGATCTTCAGTTGCACTGTGGATGTGTGAAAACAATCTTCGTGGCGGCACATAGTGCACTTTTTTTTTTTTAACCATAAAATTTTTATTTTATTAAACATGGTATAACAAAACAGGGTCGTACAAGTATTTAGTTTCTGTATAGTGTGCATGAATAATAAACGATATAAACGATGTAAGGCTATAAATGACCTTAATTTTACAAAGACGTAAATGACAAAGACAAGACAAGACAGTAAGGGGTAGAAGGAGGGGAGGGGAAGAAAAAAAAAAAAAAAGGGAAAAACCTCAGTTAAATCAACTAATCAAATCCGAACTCAGCCGCACTACAGGTCGGATCCCGCTGCATAATAATCCCACGGGGACCATATTGCCTGGAAGCGCACCACCGAGTCATTTAGTAAAGCTGTAAGGTGTTCCATCCTTCTGACATCCATGATCCGTCTAATGAGGATCTGAAGCGAAGGGGGACTCGGCTGCCTCCAAAAACGCGCAATCAGGCATCTGGCCGCCGTAAGGATATGTTGCAATAATCTATTGGAAAGTTTGCCCATACCCGGCGCCCCGTGACCCAGGAGAAGCACCAGCGGGTTTAGTTCTATATCTGTATGCAATACCTTGTCAATGAGGGACTTAGCTTGACCCCAAAAAGGCACAATTTTTGGGCATGACCAGAATATGTGCATGAGGGACCCAGTGCTTCCTCCACATCTCCAACAGGAGGGAGGGACAGAGGGATTCAGTCCATGCAGAAACTCTGGAGTGTGATACCAGTGCATTAGTATCTTATAGATATTTTCTCTATAGAGAGTACACACTGACGATTTTGCGGCATTCCTCCAAATGACAGACCACTCTCGGGGAGAAATACGCCGCTCCAGGGCGGACTCCCACTGCGCATGTATAGAAAAGATTCACCAGACCCATCCCGTGGATCCGATAAAAGGTTATAAATTTCTGAGATCAGACCCCTGGTGTTCACGCCCCTCCTGCAAATTTTCTCGAAATCCGTGGGGATCGAAGCTCCCGCTTTACCATATAGGGAGTTAGCAAAATCTCTGATTTGTAGGTATTGAAAGAATTCCCTGTTGGAAATCGAGAAATGTTGCTTAAGATAATCAAAGGAGTGAATCTCCATGGTCTCCCCATCTATAATATCCGCAAATCTAAATAGGCCCGCTTTAAGCCAAGGGTGAACCATAGGAGACTCTAAACTGCTTGGGAGCTGTGGATGATAGATGAAGGACACAAGGGGGGAGCAAGGTGACATGAGGGCGAATCTCCGTGTGCAGGTATTCCAAATGTCACGGGTGAACTGCATGGGGCCTAAAAGGGGCGGAAAGGACTTACATTGTGCTGGCGACCATAAAAGAGAGTTAGGGTGTATTGGGGCAAGCCATAATTTCTCTATTTCATTCCACTTGCTGTAGGCCCATAGGGATGTCCAGCAGGGGATTCTTCTCAGGTGAGTAGCCCAGTAGTAATTAAGAATGTTTGGCACAGAAAGCCCTCCCCTGGTCTTATGAGCTGTGAGAACCTCCTTAGCCACTCTATGGCGCTTTTGTTGCCATATGAACCTAATAATAGCCGCCTGAAGGGACTTCAATTCCGAGACCGGAACTCCAACTGGGAGGGTCTCAAAGGCGTAGATCAATCTGGGTAAAAGGCTCATTTTTACCGCCGCTATCCGACCCATCCACGAGAGAGGGAGTGATTGCCATTTAGTCAGGCGGGCTTTTGATTCTTTAAAGAGGGAGGGGAAATTTAGTTTGTAGAGGGTCTCATATGAGGACGTAATATTCACCCCCAGATATTTCACAGCATCCGGTTTCCACCTGAATTTAAAATTCAGGCGTAGGTGGTCCCATACCTCAGGGGGGATGTTAAGCGGCATAGCCTCCGTTTTGCTGGAATTGATTTTATATCCAGATAAGTCCCCATATCTCCTCAAAGCCCTCATGAGGTTCGGAAGAGACACGTGGAGATTAGTGAGCGTCAATAGGACATCATCAGCAAATAGTGCGATCTTAAAAGATTTACTCCCAACCATCACCCCAGAAATATTGGGGTCCCGTCGTATGGACGCTGCCAGGGGCTCTATGCAGAGGGCAAACAGGAGAGGTGACAAAGGGCACCCCTGCCTGGTGCCATTCGATAAAGTGAATGGTTTGGATGTACAGAGAGGGAGTTTTATGGCTGCTGTAGGGTGATTGTATAGGGATCTCAGCGCGGACAAAAATCCGCCCGAGATGCCAATGACCCGCATCGTCCTAAAAAGGAACGGCCAGGAGAGGCGATCGAAAGCCTTCTCGGCGTCAAGGCTCAGTACTAGTGTTTGCAATTTCTTTCGGTTCGAGATGTCCACCAAGTCCACAACCCTCCTGGTGTTATCACCCCCTTGACGTCATGGAATAAAGCCTACTTGGTCTTTATGAATAATCGAGGGTAGCCATTTATTAAGTCTGGAGGCCAGTAGCTTGGTGAACACCTTCAAATCCGTATTCAAAAGGGCTATTGGCCTGTAGTTTGCACAGTCCAAGGGGTCCCTGGGCGGCTTTGGAAGGAGGATGAGGTGGGAATGTAGCATTGTGGACGGGATTGGGTCGCCTTGCAAGAAGGAGTTAAATAATGAGGCCAAGTGAGGAAGAAGTGTTTTGGCGAATGTCTTATAGTAAAAGTATGTCAGACCATCAGGGCCAGGTGATTTTCCCATGGGCAGGGACTCCAAAACCTCCTCTACCTCTTCAGAGGAAACTGCACTATTTAGAGATTCAATCGCTTCACTAGGTAGGGAGGGGAGGTCTAAGGTAGCAAGATAGTCTTCAATAGCCCCTGAACCCTGGGATCCATCAGCCGATGGGGGACCAAGATTGTACAATTTTTTGTAGAAATTATAAAAAATATCAGCTATGGCATCAGGGTGATAATGCGTTACCCCTGCAGCGTCCCGCAAGGCCTGAGGAGATGAAGCCGCGGAGCGTTCCTTCAGCTGGCGTGCCTTATTGCCCCTTTCATAGAATTTCTGTCTAGAGAAAGTTAGCAGCTTCTCCGCCCCCGCCACCACCAGATCTTTTAATTTTTCCCTTAGTCTGACCACCTCTTTCAAAGCGGCCAGAGAGGGAGATTCAGCGAGTGTCCTCTCATGAAGCTTTAGTTGAGAAGTCAAATGTGCCCTCTGGACCCCCGCGGATCTCTTGGCCCTGGCGCCCTCCCTAATAAAATGGCCCCTCATCACCGCCTTATGTGCCTCCCACAGAATTCCCAGGGAGGAGACTGAGCCCGTATTGAGCTGGAAGAATTCCTCCAGTTGCTTATGTAGTGAGGCCCTGACTTCGGGGTCCTTGAGTAAAGATTCATTTAAGCGCCAGTGGCCAAATCTAGGTCGAGAATGGGCTCCCTCAAGTTCCATGATCACAGGAGCATGATCTGACCAGGTAATGGAGCCCAGTTCCACCCCCCCAGCCTCTTAAGAATAGCAGAGTTTACAAAGAAGTAATCGATCCTGGTATGGGTCTGGTGTGGGTGTGAAAAGAAGGTAAAGGCCCTCTCTCCAGGGTGTGCCACCCTCCATGCGTCAAAGAGAACCTCAGATCTTATAAGCCTCCGGAAGCCCAAAGACAGCTTCTTTACAGAGTCAGAGGGCGGGAACCCCCCGAGAGAAAGCCTGTCAGATGTTTCAGAGAATGGAAGATTGAAATCTCCACCTACTATAGTCGCCGCATGGGGAAGCCCCCCTATGAGTGAAAATACCCCCCTCAGAAAGCGAATCTGTCCCTCGTTCGGGGCATAAATGTTAGCGAGAATATGAGGTGAGCCCCCCACCTGTGCCTCCAGGATCACGTAATGTCCCTTAGGGTCAGAGTGATTTCCAGTGACTTGTATAGGGCAATTTTTTGCAATCAGGATTGCAACCCCCCCTTTCTTAGTATTCGTGCTTGCTAGATATTGTTGGGGATATAAGTGGGCTGCAAACTTAAATGAGCCTGTAGAGTCAAAGTGGGTCTCTTGGATGAAAGCCACGTCTGCCCTAGTGGAGCGCAGCTCCTGTAACAGCAATTTCCTCTTGCGGGGAGAATTAAGACCCCGCACGTTAATAGATACAATACGTGTCATCTTAGTTGCATTAAGTGGAGTGTAGTGCAGGTGTCGGGACCGTTACCTTTGAAGGTGTAAGTTAACAGAGGTTGTCTCAGCGCGGCTGGTCCACCAGATGAAGGCTTTCAAGGATCGAACCGAGGGTGGAAACAAAATTTGGGTGGTTGGGTAGGGCAAGAACAACAAGGAAAAGGGAAGACAGACACTCAGTTAGTAAATTGCATATCCAAAAAGTGAAAAAACATAGAAAAACAATTGAGAACAATACCCGGGGTTTAACCCGGAGAGGGATCCCCTGAGGAAACCCACTCTTGGCTCGGAGGGCCAGAGTGGTAGAAAAAGTCGGTCTCAATATCAATCCCAGGGAAGCCCTAGGATAGGTGGAAGTCTCCGAATCCGAGAGAGCCGGTCTATCTCCAGCCAGCCGCCCCTCCAATGTAAAGAAAGGGGTAACTGGGAAGCAACCGAAGTGGCCTTGGCGAAGCCCCCGCCACCTGCCTTCCCGGGTGACCTGCTTCAATTGTTTCAGTAAATGGTGCGGCTCCAGACACACAGAGGCAGCATTGTGTCCATCCCCCGGTGGGGTTTGGATGTCCCATTTCCAGCGTCACAGGCCAGAAGGCAGAGGGGCCAATCAGTAAGGGAGGCTTAGAGAAAAAGAGAATGTGCGGCCTGTTCTAAACAAGCCTAAACTAAAAGTCAAGTCAACGGGTACGGGGGGAAGACGGGGCACGGCCGCCTCTCCCCCCACCTCCCCCACGCGCCCCGCGCCTTCCTCCCCCCAACTTGGTCCACACCGGTGAAGGGGGAGCCCCAGGTACATGCAGGACCCATGGTGGAATGTTGACTGCCGGGATCTCCAGGGTTGTACAGAAGGCCGTCACATCAGCAGGGGTACGCAGAGTCGCGGACTTTCCATCTTTCCTGGCTGTCAGGGCAAATGGGAACCCCCATCTATACTTAATTTGGTGTTCCTGGAGTATTAGCAAGAGGGGCCTGAGGTGTCTCCCCTGATCTCTCCCGCATAACCCTGCAGAAGCGAAGAGCTGAACCTCTGTTCCCCGAAATAAGGGGGTCTTGTTCCGGGTCCTGGCTTTGGACATGATCAATTCTTTAGTAGTAAAGTCGTGAACACAGCATATAATATCTCGGGGTTGAGTAGACATGTTCTTAGGCTGTAGCGCCCTGTGTGCTCTGTCCAACTTAGTTATATTGGTTGGAGGTGCACCCAGAATGTTATTAAAGATGTCCTGCAGGATCAGATCAGGAGACTCAGAGACCTCCACCTCAGGCACTCCTCTCACACGTATGTTGCATCTGCGTCCCCTATTGTCCAAATCCTCCAAGTGGGACTGCATTTCCTCCATCACTTGTTGTGAGAACACTAGCTGGTGAATTTCTGTCATGTGTTTTCTTGTGGTGTCATGTTCCTCTTCCAGGGCCTCAATCCTCCCATTTAAGTGTTGTAAATCTCGTCTCACGTTGGCTATTTCTGCCCTGCATATGTCTTTGACCTCACTAATGAGGATCTTAAAGTCCTCTTTAGATGGTAGAGTTGCCAGAATAAACTGCCAGTCTTGGGAGGGAGGGGCAGGCCCCCTGAAGCTGCCATCAGGCTGTGAGTTAAGATGATAGTTAACTGAATAATCAGGATGATGAGAGGAGTAGTATCCCTGATGGGGTTGAATATAGGCAGTGTCCTGTGTATTATTCTGTCCATGGACCTCCTGATGTAATGAGGAGCTGTTTGTTTGTGTGGGCTGATATGAAGGGTAAAGGAGTGGGGGCCCAACACCCCCCCTCCCCCTCACCTCGTGGCTGCTGTCAGCAGCGGTGCTTATCTGATCTCCATGAAGTCCTGTTCCTTCTGTGTAAGGCTCATCCCCCGATGTAGAGGGGGAGATCTCCTCCTCCCTGCAGCCATCAGTCTCCTGAGTGCCGTCCTGATGCAGAGCGTCTTGCTGGGAAGCTTCCTCCTCACTGCCCTGTCTCTGTAAAGATGGCACCTGTGTATCTCCCTGGACTTGTTCAAGGCCCAGAAAAGCATCCAGAGCCGTCCGCTGTGCTGGCTGGTCCACCGCAGGCTGCTGTATGGTCCTAGGTTTCCTGGGCCCCATGCTGACTGTGGAACCCGGTGATGCAGGGTGATATTATGCTATTTATAGCTGGGAGATGGCAGGAGCTCCTTCACCACACTTCTGCTCAGCTCGGCATACGGACACGCCCCTCCATAGTGCACTTTTTTACATGTAGGCTATTGTTCGTTAGCATTAATGACATTTAAAATACACAACCAACAGCAGCAAGGACAGGAGTTTGTATGTTGCAGTTAAATACAATGTTTAACAATTTTCTTATATTGATGTACAGTGATATATATGTCCCTTTAGCCCAGAAATCCAGCAATCAAAAATGTGAAATTACTGTATAGACTAGCAATGCATGTGCAAGTGACTGCAAACAAACAGTCGGCCATTACAGATACAGAGGCTTGAGATGTTTACGTTGAGTTGATGAGGCATAGATGTTGATCTAAGGGCCCCTTCACACTGGTCGATTCTGCTACGATTACGACGCATTTGCGTCATATTCGACATCGCAGTACGAGCTCGTAGCCAGCGGTCACACTCTACGATGTTAACGCTTTTTCTGACGTAGTTGCGATGTGAACGTCACGCGTCGCAATCGTACGCTACCCTTCACACCGCCATAGTCCTACGACTCCGAGCGTGACGTATTACCAGCATGGGCGTGCTAAAACGTCACGCCCAATCAGGAGACAGGTATGCGGAAGCCCAACCCACGTAGTCGCATTACGAGCTCGTATGACCGCCGTCACATACTACGATTTCGACCGCCACAGCGGGACATTTACGACGAAAGAAAGTTCTGCTCTTTCTTTCACATCGTACGATGCTGGGCTGCGTCGCAAATCGTAACGCCATGTCACACTTTGCAACCTCGGAACGAGGACGGATAAACGTCACAAATCGAACGCTCGTTCAGACTTTGATTGCACAGTGTGAAGGGGCCCTAAGTTTGTGATACTCCTCAATCTGGCCCTAGGGTCACCTTAATAAGGTTGGCCACCTACGGTATTTACTGTCTAAATGAATTAATTGATCACCATTTAGAAGGTATAATGAATTTACAATGTAATAAATAAAATCTAAAAAAACAAAAGAAAAAAAGCGCACACTGTCAACATACTTTTAAAGCACCTCAACACGAGATGCAGTCAGGAGCATTTAATTTGAAATAACACATGCATCATTTATTACAAGAAATGTATAGAAAAGAAATCTAATCTCCAGTTTTCACACAATACATTTAACTGCCTCCTAAAAACAAATAAAAATTAATCTTCATAAGTAAAATGTGTGCCAAAGTACCGCTAATGAAGGCCAGGGTAGTCCATAACCAAGAGCATCCCAGCCACAAATACTGTACCATGAAATATACACCAGTTCCACATCACAACTGACCTCTGAGAAACCAAGTACAAAATTAAATGTACAAAAAAATGTAAATATCGTAATTAAAAAAAAATAAAATCAGCAGTTGGAAAAAAAATCCACAACACACAACGCAAGTTACTGTATCAAAAATACAAATGTCAATAAAAATTACTGTTAAAAGCACAATGAAGACTTTCAAATTAAAAATGAACATTCACAAAATAAAACTAAAGTAGTATACAAAACACTGGATTCAGATTTTTCACGGGAATTGTTCGCCCTCAAGGTTTGTTTATTTGTCCTGTGAAGAGAACGGCACCTG
The DNA here is from genome assembly GCF_051348905.1 of Ranitomeya variabilis. Taxonomy (NCBI): domain Eukaryota; kingdom Metazoa; phylum Chordata; class Amphibia; order Anura; family Dendrobatidae; genus Ranitomeya; species Ranitomeya variabilis. Next base: position 978,818,060 of record NC_135233.1, on the reverse strand, counting down.
GAAAAGAGAGAACATTTATATACAACCATCTGCACATATGGACGCACTTCCTTTACCTCCCCCTTGGAATGAGCATGTCAGTTAAGACACTGGTGAATATTCTAAATTTCCTGAACCCATCATTGTTTTTATGGGAAACACCAATCCAAACCCATTTAAAAAGGAACTTATCTTAAAATATTAAAAGCTAAAAGCCCACAAGATTGTGTTGCATGCAATCAACAGTTTTTGGCTTCAGCTGTAGCTTAATGCTACCATAGAAACCTTCAAAAAGAACCTTAAGACTCACCTCTTCCGACAAGCCTACAGCCTGCAGTGATCCTCAACCTACTGAACCGCCGCACGACCAGCTCTACCCTCTCCTAGGTATCATCACCCGTCCCCTGCAGACTGTGAGCCCTCGCGGGCAGGGTCCTCCCTCCTTCTGTACCTGTAAGTGCCTTGTTTTTTGCTCATGTTCAATGTATTTGTCTATATTTTCCCCCTTTTCACATGTAAAGCACCATGGAATAAATGGCGCTATAAAAAAAATGAATAATAATAATAATAATAATAATAAAAAGAGAACCAGTTACAAGATCAAAAAAGTGGCCAGATATGAGCACCCTAAAATAACACCCCCGAGAATTCTTGTGAGCTACTCCCTTTTGTTAATAACCATACAAATTTACAAACTAGCACAAAAAAAAAAAAAGTTTAACATCTCTGGAGCAGTGTTGAAAAAAATTATTATTTAATAAATACATAATAAATTGGAACAAAATAAAAGTAAAAACTGCCCCTCTTGATCTTGTGGCCGGTCCTTTTAAATGGAATCTGTCAGAAAGATTTGCCCTAGGCAAGCAGAGGTAATGCAGACAAGGGCGGCCGAAGGGTATGTGCACACGTATTTTTGAGGGCTGCGGATTATTCCGCAGCGGATTTCATAAATCCGCAGGTTAAAGGCACTGTGTTTTACCTGCGGATTTACCGTGGATTTTATGCGGAATTTGTGCGGATTCCACCTACGGTTTTACACCTGCCGATTCCTATTGTGGAGCAGGTGTAAACCGCTGCGGAATCCGCCCAAAGAATTGACATGCTGCGGAATGTAAACTGCAGCGTTTCCGCGCGTTTTTTTCCACAGCATGGGCACTGCGGATTGCATTTTCCATAGGTTTACATTGTACTGTAAACGCATGGAAAGCTGCTGCGGATCCGCAGCAAAATCCACAACGTGTGCACATAGCCTAAAACCTTCCAAGGATACCTTTTCTGTTGCCATTTGATGCTCTCTTGCTGTGAAATTCTTCTATTCACATGAAAATTAGTTTTGCAAGTGTGCTAGTGGTTTTATAATTTGCGTTCTCAGCTCCTCTTAGCCAGCACTGCGCCCGCACATGACTGACAGTGGAGACACAGGCTCTCCTGCATGACCGACAACGGAGACACAGGCTCTTCTGCATGACCGACAGCAGAGACACAGGCTCTCCTGCATGACCGACAGCAGAGACACAGGCTCTCCTGCATGACCGACAGCAGAGACACAGGCTCTTCTGCATGACCGACAGTGGAGACACAGGCTCTCCTGCATGACCGACAGTGGAGACACAGGCTCTCCTGCATGACCGACAGCAGAGACACAGGCTCTCCTGCATGACCGACAGCAGAGACACAGGCTCTCCTGCATGACCGACAACAGAGACACAGGCTCTTCTGCAGGACTGACAGTGGAGACACAGGCTCTCCTGCATGACCGACAACAGAGACACAGGCTCTTCTGCAGGACTGACAGTGGAGACACAGGCTCTCCTGCATGACCGACAACAGAGACACAGGCTCTTCTGCATGACCGACAGTGGAGACACAGGCTCTCCTGCATGACCGACAGCAGAGACACAGGCTCTCCTGCATGACCGACAGCAGAGACACAGGCTCTCCTGCATGACCGACAACAGAGACACAGGCTCTTCTGCAGGACTGACAGTGGAGACACAGGCTCTCCTGCATGACCGACAACAGAGACACAGGCTCTTCTGCATGACTGACAGTGGAGACACAGGCTCTTCTGCATGACTGACAGTGGAGACACAGGCTCTCCTGCATGACCGACAATGGAGACACAGGCTCTTCTGCATGACCGACAGTGGAGACACAGGCTGCGCTCGCATGACCGACAGTGGAGACACAGGCTGCGCCCTCATGACCGACAGCGGAGACACAGGCTCTCCTGCATGACATCACCTATGCTCTCCGCTGTCAATAAAGAAGTGTACCGATGGGGAGAAGGGAAGATTGCAAGGCCACTTATGTCCAACAATGCACTGTCAAAGCAAATTTGCATGTGAATAGAAGAAAAATTTCACAGCAACGGAGCATCAAATGGCAAAAAAACCACAACATCCTTGGAAGGTTTTACACTGCTCTTCCCTGCAGTACCCCTTCTTGCCAAGTGCAAAACTTACTGACAGATTGCCTTTAATAAACAGCTACACAGCAAAAATCCTCTATATATCCTTAACCTTATACTTTAAAGAGTTGTTGGCCGACCGCCATTTCTAACAAACTTCCTAAACACAATGTGGCTGAGCGATCGTCCCTTTTGAATGGTGAGAGTGCAGAAAAAACACCTCTGGCAGCAGTTCACCTCCTCCAAGGACAAAGAATAGGGCATGTTGAAATGCAACATGTTTAATCCTTTTTCCTCCTGATCGAGAAAAAGAGAAAAAAAATCCTGGCCATTTGATTCTCTGTTCCTGACAAAATTGGTTGGGTCAACCCAAGGTATGTGGCCACCTTTAGGCTACAATCACACCATCAGCATTTTATTTGATTCTGAAACTTAAGATGGCCATATACATCAAACAGCCATCAGCAGAACATTTGTTCAGCACATAGGTATTCCACCTGACCCAGACCCACCCCAGACTTACTGTAAGCACACTCCATTCAGCCGAGTGTTCATGAGCTCTCAATGAGAAGAAAGTGAGTTGCCGGCCAGAAGCAGCTCATCACTCATGAGGGGAAAAATGCCTGACTCATCGTTACTTCTCTCCATCATCTAGAGACACCACCATACATACAAGATGGCTGGCTAGTCCCATGAATACTGGCAGGTTCAAAGTTTTAGTATGTGAATAAAGGTTTTGTATAATCCAAATTAAAATCATGGTTTTAAAATGTACCAAGCCTCCATACACCAGACCATAGATTCTTCCATACACATTAGATTGAAGAGGACTGAACCCACCAATTTCAGCATGCCCAGCCACGTATCTCATGTGTATGGAGGTCTTCTGACTCTACTCGGACACATGATGTTGGGCAGGACAAGGATCAGGCGTGCTTCGGGTCAAACAGTGGATGCCTTTGTTCTTCCTGGAGATAAGCCACCCCCAGAGGAGCACAACAGCAGATTTCTCCCTTTCTCCTCTTCAAAAAAATGCAACATGTGAACAAGCCATTAACCAGATGTCATCCAGATGTTTTTGATGTGGAAAACACAGCATTTTACACTACCAGCAAAGTGAATGAGATTTAAAGCACATGCTGCTTATTGTTAGTTTGAACATTCAAAATTTAAAAAAAAAATCTGCAGCGTCAGGGTTTTTGTGTGTTTTTGCAGCATTTTTCAACCATTCAATTGCACAGAGAAAAATGCAGGCAAAAACACATTAAAAAATGCACAGATTTTATAGGTTTTTTTCTGCCAATGCTACAGTACTAGCAGCAGATTTTCAACTGCAAAAAAAACAACAAACGTGTGCACACTCCCAAATAAAACATCTTACACTATGAAAAATTAGGTATGAAGGAAACGCTCACCTGTTGGGTTATGTCTGATGAAAAACAAGAATGGTCGGTCCACTATAAACCAGGGAGGAGAGGATCTTGCTATTAAAATTGCAGCTGTAAATGAAAAGAACCATTATTATTTACCCATTCTTCTGCAATCTGGGCATAAATCCATCAGTAGGGAGCCTGTGTCAGCATAAACAGTCAATTCCAACCAAGCACAGCATGTAATAGGGGGATATAGCCCTAGGAAAAAAAAAGTAACCTCAATGTCCAAATACATTGCTGCATTTGCAAGAAATTCTTTATTCATTCAAATATGCTTATTAGGCATCTCGGGTGCACCTAGCGCCTCATTAGCATAATTGACCAACAATTTGTGGCAGATGCAAGTATGCCAATGTGGTGCTTGGCTCACCCTGTGATGCACAGAGCTCCTCATTAGCATATTAGAATAAAGAATTTCTTGCAAATGGAGCAATGTATTTGGACACTAAGGTTATGATTTTTATTAGGGCTATGTCCCCTCTTAAGTACTGTGCTTTGTTTGAACAGTAATTTTGTGAGGACACACTCCCTTAAAGAATAGGGTCAGCACCCAGATCCCAGGTAAGACTAATCAAACATACAAGCTTTTGTGCCTGGAAAGAAGAGGGTATGGCGACTGTCTATTCATCAGGGAGTTACTTACTGGTGGCTGCTGAGGCTTTGGTACCATCCTCCTTTACTTCAATCTTAGCTTTTTGTAGCATATGGGAAACAAAAACTTGCTCCGATCCTATTAATGTGAAGATACAGAGTGAATTATGGCAGTATTGTAATACTCTATATATCACTTAAAAAGGACATTGTGAACAATCTCCGGTATCATTATTTTGCACGATTCCTTTTCTAAACTAAAATTTAAAAGTATATTATATTACAGAAATACAAAATTAAAAACAAAAAATTAAGCTGCCCTTATTCACACTGAGGTCAACATTGACACATGGTAAGGTTTGTAATATTAGACAGTGTAGGACCATCCCGATCAGAGTTACCTTGACGTGGTGGGATGGCTTTTATGCTATTTTTGATCAAAAACAGTATTATTAAGAACTCCGAGTTATTTAGATGCACTTTTTGCTTTTTACTTATTTACAGCAGGGTTTTTACTAATTTTTCCTCTTGAAGGTTTTGGAAATACAAAAGTGCAAGTACAAAATCCACAACCGTCAATTTGCAGATTTGAAAGCTTTTGCATAAAATCAGAGACTAAACTGATTTATCTATATGTCCAGTAGATGGTGACAAAAGATCTGGCACTTAAACAAGCACATAGGCCATCAGGATTACAGGACACCGATGACCCATTGCAGCATCAAACCATAGCGTTCACCAAACGTAGGTGAAGTCCTCTTGGTAAATCTGAAGCCCCCAGTATTTTTGTGTGAGAACTCTATCAGATGTTTTCCTACCAGACGTGATCACAGATGTTCCCGCTGCTGACTTATTCCAGTCTTTGACATCAGATGGCAGCAGTGTACAAGAAATAAGACTCTCTGTACGCATCTATGAAGAGCGGCCAATTACTAAACCATCCTCCCATCTATAGCAGGTATTGTTTTGTGGGCTCTTGACCGTCATCTGTACAGAGCACAGTGCTTGTTGGTAGCATAAGATGTCTTAGATTTTTTCTAACCTTAAAAAGAGGCTACTAGGACAACTTGTCAGAGTTTGTCCCCCCCCCCCCGTTAAAATATAAACGGTTACAGTGATTTGCAAAAGTATTCACACTCTGACTTTTTGCTCATTTTGTTACATTACAAGCTGTGTTTAAAGGAAACCTGTCAGCAGGATTGTGCTCAGTAACCTACAGATAGGGTCAGGTCGGCGCCGTTATACTGATTACAATGATACCTGGTGATGAAATCTGTCTTGTGGTTGTTGTGTAATCTTTATTTTCAGTTTATAATATGCTCGTGCTCCGGGGCAGCCTGTCGGCGGGGCTTTATGTGGTGCTCTGCTTACATATGCATCCTTATGGGCTTATGACAGATCCCTTTGTTAGAGTTATTCAAAGGCATGACTACATAACCGATGCCGATTGAATGCAAGAATCACATGACGTAACATTATGTGAGCTCCAGGAGAGCGAGTGCAGACACCGCTGGTATGGAAGGAGAGTATATGTGTTTTTATTTTAACAGGGGCGGATACCCAGATTGACAAAGGGGTTGTCAGAGTAGTAGGCAAACCCTTTAAGAGCTGCATTGAACTCCGAGATGATCGCAAGCCACATACAGAGCTGCCTCCTTCCTTGGAGAAGCGACCGCCAGTGCCATCTATTACTGCTATGACTGCCAAAGCTTCCCCACAGAGATCACACTAAGATCATGCGCCCCTCACTGTTATAGATTATATTTTTACATCTAGGAGGTCTCCACCTTACCCCCATTCTGTATCATCTTATCCAGCTCACCATATTTATCTCTACACCTCAAAGCCAGTAAATGTGCACCAAGACCTGCTGTTGTGTGGGGCTACTCCAAGAAGTCACCCTCTGCAGATTCTGTCATAGCGGATTGATAAACCAGGTGTAAATGCACCAAGCCGACAGACGCAAGCTAAAGATCATGGACCCACGAGCCACATCATTACTGAGCTACAGGATAGGGAACCCTGACTTAGATGAAGCTCAAGGGGATTTATTTAAAAAGGTAGTGGTCCATGGGAAAAAATATGAAAAGTAACTTATACCAGACTAATTTTTTTATCTTGTGGAGCATTAGCTTGAAAAAAAAAAGTTTCCATAGATTGCAAGAAGTCTTCAGTGAGAGCCAGTATCCCCTCTGGAGTTGCCTTTACATATATGAAAGTTGTAGTAGCACCAAAAGGTACTTAAGCAGTTGTAACCCCAGAATAAAAAATTCTGATGGCACCCAAGACTGGTGGCTCTGGGCAACTGACCAGTTTTTGACCCCCATCCACCCAAATGCTGGTCCTGACTGTAGACTGTAACTAGGACTTATTTTAGGATTAGGGCTTATATTTTGAGCATACTCCAAAATCCTGTAAAAATCATGCCAAAGCTCATTTTGGGGTAACTTATTTATTTTCAAGAAAACACATTGGGTGATTAATTTCATATTGGTGACGGCCTGACAGCTGGTAGCCCCATCTATCAGGGGCCTGACACCTGGCAACCCCTCCTACCTGCAGTAGACAGATGGAAGCAATGTACAGAGCAGAACAGCAGAGCTCCTTACACTGTGTAGTGGTTGTTCTTGAGTACTTTAAATTGAATAAGAACTGAGTGGGGTGAGGCTACAGAGCAGTTGAGTCTCACTCATCTGATATTGATGACGAAAGGATAGGTCATCAATATAGAAATCGTGGACAACCCCTTTATGACTTGTTGCTTTGGATTCACTACAGCCTTCCGGGGAGGGGGGTGAATGTCAGGAAACACATTCTAGCAGCCAGTCGATCTCACACTATAATGTTATAACAAAACATAGGACAACAATGAATACATTATAGAGGAGGTTGTTTTGTCAGGAAATAAAAATGTTGGGACACTTAACAAGGGAACTCGTCAGGTCCCCCATGCCCTCCAATGCAGCAGCATTCAGACACGTGTGATTAAACTCCATCCTAACCAGCCCTGTATACCAGGATTCAGTTACATGAATGCTTTAAAAATATCGTTTATAACCTCTGCTTTTTCTAGGCTAATGAAGCCTGTGACTAATTAGTTGCTCCAGACTAGTCAGCCCTCTTTCCTTGTTATCACGCCCCTGTGGGCATGATAAAGTGTACACACGGCTTCAGAGACTCAGACGCAGTGACGCCGCCTTAATGAGCGGTGCGCATGCTCTAGATTTGCATAAGCAGCGATGATGCCGGCTAGTGCAAATGATGTGAACATCGTAAGAGGGCTGACTAGTTTGGGAAACTAAACGCCCCATTGACTAGTCAAAGCCCTTAGCATAGGAAAAGTTGAGGTTATGTAACTGAATTCTGTTATACAGGGCTGGTTATGGGGGAGCTTAATCACACGTATCTGAATGCTGCTGGATTGGAGGCCATGGGGGACCCGACAGGTTTCCTTTAACAGTTGTAGGTATGGCTCTTCCAACTTACTAGTAATCCGAGTAAAATTAGCCTTATAGGAGTCGAACATGTCAGTGATGCCAAGGTTTCTAAGAGGTTCCTTCAGATCAGCATCAGCCTCCACTGTGAATCTGGAAAGAACATGAATTAAAGATGCATCATATACGCAGAATTCTCGTCATAGCAGTGAGCAACCAATAGGAAAGGTCTATGATTGCTAAATGGAAAATTCCAATATTCACCGGTTACTGGCAGTTATTTATTTTTATTTTTATTTTTTTATAGTGTAATTCTGGGCCACCAGAGACCCAAAAAAAAGAAAAAAAAAAAAAAACAGCATCAATAAATACAACTCGGTCAAATCTTCACCAATTACTAGTCAACACTGCTTCTAGGATTGATAGGGTATGGTTAACAACTTAGCAGACATGCCCAATAGAAAAGGTCCTAGAACAAGACTATTTTGCACACATACTCAAGATACCAAATATTATTTGAACATTAAGAAATAGCCGCTTACTTAGGTAAAATCAGCTGTACTCTCTTTGGGGTCATCGTCATCCAGCTTTGCAGAGTTTTTGTACTAATGTGTGGTATGATGGCAGACAGCGGAGTGCTTTCATCTGTAGGAAGGGCCACCAACATGCTCACACTCCCTCCATGATAAGGCAACTCTATTACATTGTACCACAGGCCACTGGGAGTACTTGCCGATCCTGTATTTTATTATAAGAAAATATACATATAACTACCTCAATGTTCCAAATAAAATTAGAAACAATATAACAAGGGGGGGGGGAAGGATTTTTTTATATTTTGGATGGTTGGGCTTGTATACATATACTGCAGAATGAGTTACCATTGAATCCATCAGGGTCTACAACCCTTTGATTTAAGTCTAAATCAGTTTGAAAGATTGTTTAAGTTGCCAAAGTTGCCAAAAATGTTTAAACCAAAAATACATGCATTTAAGCAAAAAAAAAAAAGGCTCCCCAAAAATCTCCTTTTGCTGTTAACTTGTATCCGCAGTCCAGAAGAAGTTGCCTTTAATCTTGTGGACTGCGGCTACCATTTATCAGTTAGAGGGAATGTGTATGATCAGTAGCAGGAGATCAGCAATAGTTGAAAATCATAAGTGACAGCATGGGTCAGTGGTGTAACGATCACGGTCCCCGGACACACATTCAGGTGAAATGTATTGTGTCACAGAGGCCCGCGGCCTTCCTGCATCACAGGAACAGCACTGATCCAGGAGGCAAGTAGGAATGGTTTTTATTTTGCAGTTGACAACCTCTTTATACACAAAGCTTACAATGAATACAAAGAGATAAAATTCCTCCTATAATTGATCTTCATTGGTTTCACATTGCAATTACAACTGAGAAATAAAATAGTAAAAAATAAGTGGGCCAGGAGCTCAAAGCTTTGCTTTTGTTTGGCTCGCTTTCTCTTTTCCTGGAGCCTTGACAGGCTGTAAAAGGTATCATGCTGCAGTAACAGCCCAATCCCAAGCTCAAACAACAGTAGGAGACAGACTTATGCCCTACCATGTTAAGCTCCCCCATAAACAATAGACCAATGTCAGCTGCCAATAATTATTGGATCTGCCAGAGTCTAATATGTATGGGGGGGGGGCCTCAAAAAATTAAATTATCGGGGGAGTTAAGGATCCGGCATGTTCAATTTTGGACTACCAATCCTTTAGTTCTCTTTGAGATAAGGCTACTTTCACACTAGCGTCGTGCACTGCACGTCGCTATGTGTCGTTTTGTAGAAAAAACGCATCCTGCAAAAGTGCTTGCAGGATGCGTTTTTTCTCCATTGACTAGCATTAGCGACGCAGTGCGACGGTTGCGTCGGACTGTCTCCACCATAAAACGTTGCTTTTAACGTTTTTTGGTGCGTCGTGTCCGCCATTTCCGACCGCGCATGCGCGGCCGGAACTCCGCCCCTTCCTGCCCGCACCTCACAATGGAGCAGCGGATGCGTTGAAAAACAGCATCCGCTGCCCCCGTTGGGCGGCGCTTCCACAGTATGCGTCGGTGCGGCGCAACGTCGCATTGCGACATGCAGTGCACGACGCTAATGTGAACGTAGCCTAAGCCGTTACCAGACATGTCTGGCAGCAGCTCAGAGCTTAGGATTCAGCTAGTCTGTATTTAATCACGTGATGTCATAGACCTAATGGAAAAGAGAAGAATTAACAGGAAGAAAGACAAAATGAGCAACTGTAAGTACACAGTGGTATATATAATGATGATTGCAATATATTAAGAGGATAATTTTAATGGCAGTGCTTCTTTAATAGGTGCAGAAAATCTAGAACATCAATAACTCCCCAAAAGCTCATTGTGGGAACATAGTCCAATGTGTTTGGGAGGAGTTGATCTCCTCCATTTTTATCTGGTGAAAGACTAAACAGGACATTAATATGTATGTGTGATCTGCATGCTACAGAAACATACTCTGGACAAGTGAATCTTCTATTAACTTATATCATGAATTACTTCTCGATAGTATTGGAAGAAAATAAGTTAATACTTACCACTACGGAACAAAGAAAGTTGGGCCAGCATTGGGACTTGATAAGCCTTTCCATCGGGACCATGGAAAGTCAGTTTTTTTGTGTTTTCTGGTTGGAAACGAGATTTCCATAGACCCTTGAAATACAGGGCATTGATTACTACCAATTTGGTCATTGAGCTGTCTATCAATTCTGGAGAAATTAGGTTGTCGATCATACCTATAAAATACAGATAGAGATTAACCTGTCTGATCAGTGCACCTTAACATTTTCCATGGATTTGTCAGACTATGCCTTATGTGCTCCGAATTTCTGAGATTGTACTGACTCTTGGACCAGATGCTCATTCATTATAGAAGAATGACCATAAACTAATATCTGCATATAAAAATGTTTGTTTTCTTGGGAAAAAAAAAAAAAGTCTGCCTATTTTCAGTACAGAGTCTACATGTGGATATATAAGTTTGATATATTGTACAGAATTTATTTTTTCTGGATTATACGCTAGTGTAAGTTATATATCCATATGATAATTAATAGACTCCTTGTAAACATTCTGTGTGTACAGGGCTCACATTAGTAAGTGTGGCACATCTGTGAGCCGCTTACCCTTTGTCTCATTCTTTACCCACTGGTTGATCATAGCCGCAGCTGTGTTCCTATCCTGGAAGTCTGCACTTCTCACTTCGCTGTGAAAGACCTCTTTATTTTTGCTAACAAAGGGTTCCTCCATCTTGAATCCGCTGTTGGCAAATACTGCATTGGCTGTGTTCACAATATCTTTATTCTTCTTTGCTCCTATTGCCTTGTTGATCCTTTTTAATATTTTCCCAACAACTGAAAAATAAAAAAATGTAAAATTTATTTTGGTAAAATAAAACATCCAGGACGAAAAATAAAAATAAAACAGGCATAAATAATTTAAGTTACATGCAAATCCAAAGAACAATTAGGGCAGACTGGGATGAAAAGCAGTATAGAATTGAAAATATTCTCAAAGTCCTTTAAAAATAGACAACACTGGATCCCAGATCATCATAAAATAGCCTATGTATAGCTGATCGGCCATGACTTGCCTGCTCTGTTATAAAATCAATGAAGGCAGAAGTTGAGGAATGGACTTTTCAGGACTACTGCTGCTATGAATGGACATTACAGTCTCGTGACCAAAAGTTTTGAGAATGACAATTTTTCATTTTCACACAGTTTGCCACTTGAGTGCATCTAGATCTTTTAGTCAAATGTTTATCTAGTTACTGAAGAACAATTAAAAGATCATAAGTTATTGATCTTTTATTGATAAAGCCATAAAAGTTTATGTAAAAGACTCAATATTTACAATGTTGTCCTTATTTCTCAAGACTTCTGCAACTCGCCCTGATATGCTGGATATTAGCTTCTGGGCCAAATCCTGACTGATGACAACCTCCAAGCACGGATTAGGCAACAATGGGTTTTCACAATCACTAATGTATGTACACCTGCTTTGTGGGAATTGATCACAGGTTCTCAATTAAATTTACATCTGGGAGTTTTCTTGCCATGGACCCAAAATGGTCTGTGTTCACAGAGCCACTTCATTATCACTTTTCCCTTCTGACATCACGGTGCTCCTGTAAAGGAGTGGAGAAGCTCTCGACGCTCCCCTTGAAGATTTTAAAACATGGCAATGTATTAAATTGCTATGTCTAGTTTGTGGCCTGCAGCACTTAACTGTGTCCACTTTTTAATTAAATATTGAGAACAACCCAAGGTGTGAGGAGTAAGGCAGAGGAAATTCAGTTTGCGTTTTGATCAGGGAGTTAGCAGAAAGTACTGAAGAGGGAAGAACCTATGGTCCTGCATTGTAGGGTGTTGTGTGTAAAGAAGTGAGACTATACTCAAGTTCTGGTGAACTGGTATCAAGCGACAAAGGATTCCTTATCTCAGGCAAGTGGGGGCGTACAAAAAGTGTTAAGGTACCTTCACACGAAACGACATCGCTAGCGATCTGTGACGTTGCAGCGTCCTGGCTAGCGATATCGTTTCGTTTGACACGCAGCAGCGATCAGGATCCTGCTGTGATGTCGCTGGTCGCTGAATAAAGTCCAGAACTTTATTTGGTCGTCCGATCGCTGTGTATCGTTGTGTTTGAAAGCAAAAGCAACGATACCAGCGATGTTTTACACTGGTAACCAGGGTAAACATCGGGTTACCAAGCGCAGGGCCGCGCTTAGTAACCCGATGTTTACCCTGGTTACCAACGTAAAAGTAAAAAAAACAAACAGCACATACTCACCTTCGCGTCCCCCGGCGTCTGCTTCCTGACACTTACTGAGCACCGGCCCTAAAGTGAAAGTGAAAGCACAGCGGTGACGTCACCGCTCTGCTGTTAGGGCCGGAGCTCAGTCAGTGTCAGGAAGCAGACGCTGGGGGACGCATGTAAGTATGTGCTGTTTGTTTTTTTTACTTTTACGCTGGTAACCAGGATAAACATCGGGTTACTAAGCGCGGCCCTGCGCTTAGCAACCCGATGTTTACCCTGGTTACCCGGGGACCTCGGCATCGTTGGTCGCTGGAGAGCGGTCTGTGTGACAGCTCTCCAGCGATCAAACAGCGACGCTGCAGCGATCGGCATCGTTGTCGCTATCGCTGCAGCGTCGCTTCGTGTGAAGGTACCTTTACCTATACTAGATAAGTGGAAGTGTAGCCAGACCTGAGGGTCATAGAGAAGACAGGCCAGGTTGCGACATGTGTTCTAAGGGGCATTGAACAGGAAGATTCATCGGCAAACAAAAAGGCTTAATTTCCTTTTAGAACCCATCTTTAAGGACTTTAAAGCACAGTGAGGTCCACTAGGGGGCCCATGAGTTTGTTTTGAAGTGTCTGCATCCAATGATGAAACAGGAAACAGTCACCTCCCTCATCCATCATTCTCCCTGAGCAACTGAGCTCTGACATCTCGGTGCAGCAGTCTGTAATAATTATAGGGGATAACTCAGGAGACTCTTTGCGTGGAACAAGACAACTACAGGACACAGTTTTATAAGTGGTAAAGTCTATATTATCACACGGTGATTCAAACAGGTGCATAGAGAAACTCAAGTCCACAACACTTGGTGCAAATATCAAATGCAGCTCAGCAGTCTATAGGAAACTTCAGATGAAAATGCAATCACGCAGAAAGTCTATGAAGCACAATTATTCTTGAGGATACTTGACACGAATAAGTCCTTGCTTAGTCCAAAACACAGATAGATATGCTTATAAGGCAGTTCAAATAATAGAAAAGAAAGAAAAAAGAAGCGCAATAAAGGTGCACACACAGCCACAATACTATATAATACAAAAGCTTTATTGAGACCAAGTCACAGTGCATGTGTACATAAAAACATTTAAAAACAGCATAAAATATATGCCTGAACACACTTAATCAATGTCCTCTGAATATAGGGACATGAAAATTAGCAGGCTCCATAGGAAAAATAATCCTAGTAAACCCCTGCGTGAGATACATGCAATATAAACACAATCTGCTCCAATCAAGTATGTGCCTGCATTACAGGTTCCGATGTCATATCTATTTTTACATAACAATTAGAATGTAGAAAATGAATAATAAATAAATTTGACCATTCACATGTTACATGCTATAAATATTTTACAATTTATCTAGCATCCAGTAACGTTGTATTAGCACATTTTACGTCCTCAGTTCTATATATGAGTAGCCAATAAACACAGTTACACCACCGGAATTCCTGTTGCAAGCACTACCTGGCACATTTATGCAATGGTAATGCTATTAATACTCACTGAGAGGAACGAGCCTGCTAGCTCCCTACGCGTATCGCCACTCACGGTAGCGTCGTCAGGGGAAGTGTTAGTCGTCTAGTCATGTCCGACATATGTAGTGTAAGTGCACTTACTTAATTGGCCAATGATCGCCGGCACCTGTGTCCGGCAAGCATTGGCCTGTGAAACAGTCCATTAGTCAGATTGGGGATTTGTAAGATCCATCCTAATTCGTTACCTATGTCAATGTTGGGCCAATCCTTGGTTGGCCGGGATCTCTGACGCCTATCAGGAGAGACTTCCGATCCCTCCCTCACTACAATCTTAGCAGTCGCTTCCCATAGATGCCCGTCCTATTTCTAGACGTCTTCAGTACAAGACGCTGACTCACTATGTGAGCCTGCCTCTGCGCGAGGATCTTGCATCCAGCTTGAAACAGAAGAACACCCGTCCCTAAGCGCCTGCGCTACAGTACCCTACTGAGCGTCCTAGGTTACCAAGCTGTTCTGAATGGAATAGGCTGGTGGCGCACGCGTTGCTAAGCAACTCCATGCAGTTGCTGGGATCGTGACCACTACTCGCATATGCCTATCTATCCCTTCCCATGGTTGGTATCTCAGATATTATTGAGTATGCACCCGCGCTGGGATATATAAGCCCACTCCATGTGCAGGCATGCCCATCTAGCAGCGGCTCCCTTGTTAAGCCAAATCTGCTGTTCCCTTAGTAATCCCGCAGCCTAGACTGCTATAACCATACTTTGTGTGCGCCAATTGAATAGCCATCCCCTTGTGCCATATGAAATACTGCTCAATAATGGATCGCAATAATTTTGACCGTGGCACATAACTATTCTCCTGTCTTCTCCAAGGGTTGCCAACTAATCCGAATATAAAAAAATATATATATATATATTGCACCCCAAGCAGGTGCCTGACTGGCTGCGGGCTCCTCTGATCTAGGAAAAATTAACATTAATATTAAACAACAGGGTGCCATCATCTCTCCATCAATGTCTATAAACTGGCATTTCGAACAAACAAAAAAACAAAAATAACCAAAATAGCTAACATAATAAACCTCCCCCCCGGCACTGCAAACAAACTACCCACCTCAGAAGAGATAACGCCCAGCCAGTTGGACTGTGTATACATGTATCCAACATCATGTGGTACAGAGGATAACCGCCCACACTGGGCCGCAAGAAAGGTTGCACCCCTACCTGATGATAAGTATTGAAAAAAAAAAAAATAGATTTTTGTATAATTCTGAATGGTCCTTGTACTTATCATTCCTCTAACATAACCTTATTTTGATATGATTTACCGCAATGTTCAACTCCTTTTAAGGTGAGTTTAGGGCAATAGGAAGCCTGTGTATAGAAGGTCCTCATTGAGGCCCCCTGGTGACACTGATCCCAGCTGGTATATCCAGCGGGCTTCTAATTAAGCAGTTCACCCTGCCGGTCGATTTTACGAAGATTATTCGGAACTCTTTGCAGACCAGTCACCCGTAAATCACGGGTACTGCTAGAATGAACCTGTAAAAAATGCATGGCTACTGTGTAGATCATTTTACCCTTAGACACATCCTGTCTAGCACAGTTGATGTTTGAAACATGCTGTTGAACTCTTTTACGCAGTTCCTGTGAGGTCTGCCCCACGTATATTTTGGACGTCTAGAAATAGGACGGGCATCTATGGGAAGCGACTGCTAAGATTGTAGTGAGGGTGGGACCAGAAGTCTCTCCTGATAGGCGTCAGAGATCCCGGCCAACCAAGGATTGGCCCAACATTAACATAGGTAACGAATTAGGATGGATCTTACAAATCCCCAATCTGACTAATGGACTGTTTCACAGGCCAATGCTTGCCGGACACAGGTGCCGGCGATCATTGGCCAATTAAGTAAGTGCACTTACACTACATATGTCGGACATGACTAGACGACTAACACTTCCCCTGACGAAGCTACCATGAGTGGCGATACGCGTAGGGAGCTAGCAGGCTTGTTCCTCTCAGTGAGTATTAATAGCATTACCATTGCATAAATGTGCCAGGTAGTGCTTGCAACAGGAATTCCGGTGGTGTAACTGTGTTTATTGGCTACTCATATATAGAACTGAGGACGTAAAATGTGCTAATACAACGTTACTGGATGCTAGATAAATTGTAAAATATTTATAGCATATAACATGTGAATGGTCAAATTTATTTATTTATTATTCATTTTCTACATTCAAATTGTTATGTAAAAATAGATATGACATCGGAACCTGTAATGCAGGCACATACTTGCAGCAGATTGTGTTTATATTGCATGTATCTCACGCAGGGGTTTACTAGGATTATTTTTCCTTTGGAGCCTGCTAATTTTCATGTCCCTATATTCAGAGGACATTGATTAAGTGTGTTCAGGCATATATTTTATGCTGTTTTTAAATGTTTTTATGTACACATGCACTGTGACTTGGTCTCAATAAAGCTTTTGTATTATATAGTATTGTGGCTGTGTGTGCACCTTTATTGTGCTTCTTTTTTCTTTCTTTTATTGCATGCTATTTAAGGCGCATTGGTAGCACCGGGCTTATATTGCATAGGATACTTTGGCGGTGCCCGCTCGACTTTTTCTTTTCTTCGCAGTTCAAATAATATCTAGCTCAACCAGGGAGGTCTGGGTAATAGATAATAAATTTCTTGCAGAGCAGAAACAGCTTACATGTCCAGCAAATGCAGATGGAAGCAAACACGAGCAGCAGATGAAGGAGGATTACTGGAACTGGTGTATGCAGCAGGAACTCAGAGCAGAGTAGCAGGATAACCCCACAGGTTCACAGGAGCAGGTGTATAGCCAGGGAGTAATCAGAGGTCAGGAGCTGGATGCAAGGCAGAATACTCTAGCACAGACTGAAGGCTGGGGTGAAGTTTTATAGCAGGAAGACAGTGCACATGAGACCAAAGACGCCATCTTGGAAAAGGGCAGTAATGCACAAAAAGGTAATAAAAAATGTTCAGAGTCCTGACACAGTCGTAATGTCACTAGATCATATGCCTGTGGTGCGGATCGCCATTTGTACTTATTTAAAAATAAATAATGTAGGGGCCAATTATACTGAGTTGTAGGGTTGTGCGTGTTGGGAGGTTGGGACACTGTGGGCGCCATCCTATTGTGCATGTGGAGGGTACTGAGGAGAAATTCACTGTGGGGGTATCATATGGTGTTTGGAGGGGGCGGGGGTCAGTTTCTGCTATTATACTTTATGAGGGCTATGAATGGAGTAACTTCGTGTGTGGGATCACAAACAACCCACAATAGGAGCAAAATTAACTTTGTAAAGGTTGCAAGGTTGTGAGATAAAAAAAATTTGCTGTTCACAGATGAGCTTGTTTTGTTTTTTAGGGGGGAGGGGGCATAAGGAAGTAAAAGAAGGGCTTTGGTTGGTTTAGTTGAGAAATCAACAAAGCAACATCTACTGGAACAGGACCCATGCATGAGACAGTTTGGTAGCTGTTTTGCGTTCGCAAATGTGTCACCTGTGCACATCCTACACCTCTCCATTCCAGATGTCAGAACACAGGTGGGAACTGAGTTAATTGGACACTTGAATAATACAGTCTGGAGGAGATTAGTCAGTATAATTAATTTATATACACAGATATCCATTCTCAGTTTAAAATGTACATAAGGTGCAACCCACATATAATAAACAGACAAAAGAAAAAGTGAAATAAAACAGACCATTCACTTTATACCGCATTGCTGTTGTCAACTGCTTTTTTGTCTTGCCATCTGCACCCAGCTGAAGCATGCCAAGGACTGAAGCGACTCCATGGGGAGATATGACCACATTGTCATGAGGCTTGTTCTTTACCACTTGGTTAAACACTTGAATTCCAATATCTGAACCCAGCTCCTCAAGCAATAACAGGTTGATCTGAGACTGCACAGACGTCAAGTACACCACCGTAAGTAAAGCCAAGAGCAGCTTCTTCATGATCTTTAAACACCTTCGGGATTGCCTGAAAATAAAGATGAGGCACGATTTGATCATACATTTCCTTTTGCTCATGAAGTATCAGATACTATGCCCTTAGATATATTGACTGTTACAAGGATGATGTGCATGTTGTAAAGCAAAAAAACCCATTATTGCTGAAGAATCGATTTACCCCAGCAGTGCAGCCCACCCAACATGTTTCAACCAACTGGATCCAATATTTCCTGGAGGATTTATTCGAGAAACAAAGTGGCAGCAGCTGGTTTTCTTCATGACCACATAGGAGTTTTGCCTGTCACAACTCCACCAGGTGAGCGTTAACCAAGCACTGACCCACTCTCCCTCCCTTGGGCATCACCCTATTGTGCGCTCGGTTCTGCACATCAAGATTTCTTCAAGTTGCAAAACGCACATAATATAGCCATGACTGTATGGTTATTGGGATTGCAGTGGATCCTGCATCTGAAAATATCAGGTTTTTGTAACTTTTTTGTGGCTAACAGCATTTCAGAGAAAAATTAACATTTTTATATACCGCTGGCATTCCCAACTCAACATAGAGCAAGCTAGTAACACTCAACCTGGTATTATGCCAGTGCAGGAAATTGAGGGGATAGAAGCCTAGAGAAAAATTGAAGGAGGACTTCTAATCAGCTAAAAATGTCTAGAGAGTCAAAGCCTGGGAACCATGTCAAATGCTTTGATTATAATAGTTTAAAGCCAAGTCTTAAAAAAACAAAAAAAAACAAACATGAACAGCTTCAGTCTAAGCTACAGTATTAGGAGTAGATCCACTACACAAAGGTTCATTCAAAATTAAAAGAAACGTTAAACAGCAAGGACCAAGTTGTAGTAGGACTGAATGTCCACATTGTAGTGCTCATTAAAATGGTTGTTCCACTACTTTTCTTTTGAACTTATCCAATGGATATTATCGGTCATCAGTACCAAATGAGTAGAGTTTGGAGACAGCAGTTATCAGTTCTCGCTGCAAGTGGTTGTTGGATGTTAGCCATTGTGGAGCTGAACAGCCCAGCTCTGTCAACTGTGTCACGGCCCCTACCAGGTACCGTAATTCGAGCCCTATTTGAATGGGCAACAATGTAAAAGTAATCCTTTCCTAAAACCCCAGTAATAAGTCCTGTGTGCCATTATACACACCAACATCCACTTTTCAGGTTTTCCTTTGATACAGAACCATTCCCTATGATCCAGAATTCAGGGTTACTAATTACAAATGGCCGCCATTGTGGCAGACTTGAGCTGCCCTTATTTGACCAACAGCCATTCGTCTGAAAGACCAATATTTAAACTACATTTTCTCTGCATTGGTCTAACCAATCATGGCTTCCTACAGATCACCAGGAACCGGATCATGGTGATCAGATGAACATCCTAATGCCGGTGTCACACTTGCGAGTCTCTCACATCAATACCCGGCACTGCCGCTGGCACTCAGGACCGGAGTGTGTGGCTGCATGTATTTCTATGCAGCTGAACATTCCAGTCCCGAGTGCCGGCGGCAGTGCCGGGTATTGATGCAATTTTCTCGCATTGCACTGGCAAGTGTGACACCGGCCTTATAACAGAAAACTGACAGGCACATCAAACTTAGTTTACATGTACAATATACGAAAATGGTTGTACTCAAATTGTGTTAAAGTAATGTGAAATACATGAAATGTAAATAGCAAAAATGGCTTTTCAATATTAGGAAAAAAATAGACGTTTGCACAAAATTTGGCCAAATAATGTCAGCCCATCAACCAATATCAAGGTGGTCTCATGAGTCTAATGGGTCCCTGACCAGTGTGAAGACTTCTCTAAGGCTAATGTCTAAATGCATGGGTGAATGTGGACACCTCTCTCAGTAAAGCCTACATTTATGGGTTGGCAGGAACCAGCTGTAATTAAAACCACCACATGGTGAAGGGTGGAGTGCTCAGTCAGAAAACTAGCATACAAATAAAATGTAGGCTTTACTGAGAGAGGTGTCCATATTCACCCACTGTTATGATCCGGTGACCTTGGAGCCGCATGAGACTCTCTCAGGAGTAGGTGGAACCTGTACTGACCGCAAACCCTAAACTGTCACCACAACTAGAAGTAGCCGTGGGGTGTACCTAACACATCCTAGACACCTCGACACAGCCGGAGGACTAAATACCCCTATAGATGGAAATTCTATCTTGCCTCAGAGCAGAACCCCAAAGGATAGGCAGCCCCCCACAAATATTGACTGAGTATTAGAGGAAAGACACGCAGGCAGAAATCAGGATTTAGCAAAAGAGGCCACGCTAGCTAAATAGGAAAGGATAGGACAGAATACTAAGCGGTCAGTATTAAAACCCTAAAAAAATCCACAGCAGATAATACAAAAATTCCACCATCTAACTAAAGACATGGAATGTATATCTGCATCTCCTGAGAATCCAACTAGACTGAAATATCCAAACACAGTCTAAGCTGGACAAGAAAAAACATTGAATAGTACTGAATTGTAAGGCACACAGCATGTGTGCTGCAGAAACAAAACCAGACACTTATCTTAGCTGATTTGGCAGCAGGGCAGGAGGAACCAGACAGAGATGCAAAACCTCCAAGAACAATGGACAACTGGCAAGGGCTAATGAATCCTGCACACCTAAATATCCCAGTCAGAGCTGCAATCAGCAGGGACACCTGCCCAGGATTGCAACCTAGGGACAACTGCATTACTACCAACAACCACCGGAGGGAACCCAAGAGCAGAATTCACAACACCCATGCATTCAGACATCAGTGTTAGGCTGGGATCACACTTGCGAGAAACTCGCACGAGTCTCGCATCTCAATACCAGGTACTGCTGCTGGCACTCGGGTCTGAGTTTGCGGGGGCAGTGCCGGGTATTGAGATGTGAGTTTCTCACAAGTGCGATCCTGGCCTTAGAGAGGTGTTCACACTGGTCAGGGACCCACCAGACTCATGAGGCCACTTTGCACAAAATTTGGCCAAATGTCTGCCCATCAACAAACGTCAAAGCGTCTCATGTATTTTTCCTAATATTCAAAAACCATTTTTGCCATTCACATTTCATGTATTCCACATTGACATGCTTTAAACACGATTGAGTGCAACCATTTTCACAATGCACAGATGAACATCCTCCCTGCCACATTTTAAAAGAAACTATGGTAAGCTGTGCCATTTGATGTGACTAGACCTGTTCATCAGCGTGCTCCAGCTGAAATCCACAGCACATGGGAAATCCGTTTAACTGGAGAATGCTGATAGATGGGTCTCGTCCCTTATCCACCAATCCACTGCCATTTTTAATATGGAAGGAAGACTGTACTAATCAGTCGGTAGCTCTTCTCAGAGAATTAAGCTGAACATGAAATACGACATTGATATGTGCCACAAAATGTGTGTTACAAAACAGGTAGTCTTATCTTTATTTTAACTCAAGCATTGACCATGTGAGTAACGTCAGGTAGAGATGAGTGAACCCCAGAGGTAAATTTCAGAGTACATACAGTGTCAGGTTCTAAACTCCTAACACTGACTTCACCCACAAGTCCAGAGTGAGTCTATGGGGTTCGGGGAGAGTTCTGGCACCCAAACCGAAATTTGGATTACTGTTCGTTGGAACCCGACAAACCCGAACCTCCACTGGTTTGCTTATCCCTAGTGCCAGGTTAACCCATTGACAACACAGATCTATCGGCTCTACCATGCCGGTATGCAAAGACCTATAGGAGGTCATACAAAATAAAAAAAAAAAAAAAATAAAAAAAAAAAAAGAATTCCAACTTCTTTTGGGTTTACAACCTAAACAATTCCTCCACAATAAATACACTTGATCCTCTTTAAGTCCAATAACTAACAACCAATAGAGCAAATGAAGTAGCAACACGATCAAAATTATAAATGATAGCATCTTTAATTACTGATATATACCCAAACAAATTAATACATTTTTACAAGAACACTATAACATGTAATAAATAGCAAGGGGTACAATTCCCCAATAATCATGGACAATCATAACACAAAGACAGAGCATATAGAGATCTATGACTTATAAAGCCTGCTAACGACCTATCATGATGATATACATATCCATGCTGGTTATTTATAAAATTAAGTAACATGCAATGCCAGCAAATATATCCATATATATGTTTCTAATGGATCCGTAGTGCATAAAACAACCATCTGGTATTCATTGCCCTAAAGGGCTATAGGAAAATTATATAGCCAAAATGGCTCCAATAGTTGTCATGCTAAATATGGCAAAATACATCAATTACCTGCGGCCATATTTCTAACAGGGTGACAGTCTGTGGCTACACCTCGATGCGCATTTCACTGCCTCTGCAGTTTCGTCAGGAGGTCATAGTTTGAGTTTAAAGATAATTGGAAAAAATGAGTCACTTATACTACAGACCTGACTGTATGAATATAACTTGATTGATACTTGCCCATGAACAACTCTGTTCCTAACCAGGAATATTAGCCCCCTTCACGTCGCTGCCCATTTTGCTTCCTTTTTTTTCCCCTCCCCTTCTTCCCGGAGCCATAACTCTTTATTTTTCCATCCACAGACATATGAGGGCTTGTGTTTTGCAGGATGTGTTTTGCTTTTGAAAAACACCATTCATTTTAATCACAGTGTACTCGAAAACAGGGAAAGGAAAAAAGTTATTTAGACATTGTTTTTGGGAATTATTTTTACAGTGTACATTTTGTAGCAAAAAAGGACCATGCAATAGGATTCTCTTCAAAGATTACGGTGATACCAAACATGTTTAGATTTTTTTTTCAATTATTTTAGTGTTTGTCATAGAAAATATTAAATTTCTGAAGTCACTCTCATCCCCCTCCTCCTTTTTCCTCTCACATCAATTTACAGTAAGGGTATGTGCACACATTGCAGATTTTGATGCGGATCCGCAGAATTTTTGGACGCACGGAATTGCATAAAATCTGCAGTGTAGTGCACAAGCAATGTTAGTCTATGTGAAATTAACATTTTGTGTGCACATGCTGCGGAAAAAAACCACGCGGAATCGCAGCGTTTTTTTTCCATAGCATGTCAATACTTTTTGCGGATCTGCAGCATTTCTGCACCCATTGACTTCCAGCAATCCGCAGCAAAACTGCAGGTTTAAAAAAGATCTGCGGTTTTGCTGTGGATGTGCCTGCGAGAAACGCTGCAGATCGGGAGGGGAGAGAGTGTGTGGGCGGATACTGTGTCTGGGCTGTGTGTGCGCGTGACATTGCCTGCCACAGTGACAGGTAGCCAGATGATAGTTCAAAATTTAGAGAGTAGCTGACAGCACACAGGGCTGCCCTTCCTAGTTCCACGGACCAAAGTGGAAATGTACATACCCAAGAAAAATGAAGGACAGCATCCAATCCAGGTGAAAAACGCTCCTTTTATTGTGCATTTGGCACAATAAAAGGAGTGTTTCACCTGGATTGGATGCTGTCCTTCATTTTTCTTAGGTAGCCAGATGATGGGACAGTAGTAGTCCCATCATCTGGCTACTGTGTTCAAGTGTAAAATAAAAAAAATTAAAAAACCACAGTACATGTGTAGCGCCCCCACTGCCGCAGGGCCGAGGGGTACCCGGTACCGGGCCTCTGAGTCTCTGCTCTGGGGTTGTCACGGTGGCTAGCCCCAGTCCGTGACCCTGCTGAGGGGCGCCCAATGAAAGGTGGGGGTGGTATGGTGATGATGTTATGATGTGGTGCAGGTCGCAGTAAATAACGAGGACACCAGGTTGCAGTCTCTTTACTGAAGGCTTCAGGATCCTCAGTCCGGAATACGGTTAACCAGGCTGCGCAAGTCCGACCGGTCCGATGGCACCTCCAGAGTTCCCTTTGCAGGTGGAAATCTGTGCCTACCTTCTAGCGCTTGTGTGTTGTGGTCCTCCCCTGCTGTGCTTACGGGATAGTCCCCACAACTGTTGTGTCTGTTTCTGAAGTTCCCTCACAACTCGATTATGATGTTCTGCTTCGTCCCCCAGATCATATGGATAGGACGCACCCGTATGACGGGTAGACTCGGAGCTCTTCTGGGACCCTGTCGCCCCTCTCCAGTTGTTGCCCCCTGTCTTCTTAGGTGATTTGAGTGAGACAGCCCGCCTATAACTGACTGTCCTGCCGTAGGTTTGAAGTTAGGCCTGGGCTCTATACTTCCTCGGCGTTCCGGCCACCGGCTGCGCGCCTCGGTAGGATGTTGCCTCGTCTTGCAGCACGACTCCTACTGGTGTTTCTCCTTGTTGCGTTGATCTCGTTTCTCACTCAGCACAATGAACCTCGCTTCTTGTCCTTTCTTAGGGTACCGCCGCTATCTCGTGCAGGCGCGGCCCCGTAACGTTCTCCCTGTTCGCTAGGCCTCTGTCAGGATCCCACCCCTGACAGTGACCCCCCTGAATATTCCCCGGCAACACCCTCTGCCACAGGATGTTGCCTGGCTCCAACCCAGTCAGCTTCTCCCTAACTTCCTGTCTAACCCCCAGTTTTACCAGACTGTGAGGAGTGGCCTAATACATAGCACCCTTAGCTCCCCCTGGAGGCCAGACTGTGAAGTGTATTGGTGTCTGTGATACCTGGTCAGGTGAACCCCTTCAGTGCCATCAGACGTACCATAGCCCCCCTTAGCGGCGGAGCATCAGTACTGCAACGACCAGGACTCTGGGGCGCTGCACATGCATAGACATACGGTACATACAACATACAGTATATTCTCACCATGCAGCTACAGTATATACTCACCATAGAGTTAATCCCTGAAGCCCTTCATCACCTGTAAAAACAGTTAAAAATAAGCCAACAGTATACTCCCTGATTTGATGTAATCCATGTAACAACGAGTGTCCCACGACGATCTCCCATGGAGAGCTGTCACATCTTCTGCACTGTATCCCTCTGCCGCTGTGAGTACAGTATAGTTCATACTGTCACTTTCAGCACCGCTGCGTGGGAAAATTCTCACGCAGCAGATCTGTAAAGTGAGAGGCCACTGAACCCTCAGTGATAACACTGCAGGAGCCATTATGCCTCCAGTGAAACACTGACAGGAGACATAGAGCTGTCACATCTCCTGATGTGACAGCTCTATAGGGGAGATCGTCGTGGGACACTCGTTATTAAATGGACTGCGTCAGACCAGGGAGTATTTGTGTTGGTTTATTTTATTTTATTTTTTTTGCTGGTGGTCGATGGCTTTGGGGAATTAGATGTGGTTGTAAGTATTGTGAAATTAAGAATAGTAAAATACTTTTTCTGGCTGTGTCTTTATTTAACCCTTTCACTACTATAGGATTCGTAATGGATAGGCGTCGTATTGACGCCTCCATTACTTACCGGGCTTTATGTCACCTTACAAAAGGTGACATTAACCCCTTATTACCCCAATATGCCACCACTACAGGCAGTGGGCAGAGAGAGGCCAAGTGCCAGAGTTGGCGCATCTTACTGCGCCATTTCTGGGGCAGCTGGGAGCCGGTGTTTGTAGCCGGAGAGGGGGGGGCAATATCCATTGCCCCCTCTAGGCTATGAATATCAGCCCACAGCTGTCTGCATAGCCTTTCTGGCTATTAATTATAGGGGGACCCCACGTAATTTTTTTTTTGGGGGGTGGGGGGGGGGTCCATCTATTTTTAATAGCCAGGAAAGGCTAAATATACAGCTGCGGGCTGAAATTCATAACCTGGGAAGATCAATGGAGATTAACCCCTTCCCAGGCTATAAACATCAGCCTCCGGCTTTCGCTCTCTGGCGCAGAAAATTGTGCGGGAGCCCACGCCATTTTTTTATTTATTTTTTTAATTAAACAGATATTGCGTTTAAGGCCGGGGTCACACTTGCAAGAAACTCACACAAGTCTCGCACCCCAATACCCGGCACTGCCACCGGCATTCCGGAAGAGAGCGTGCGGCTGCATGTATTTCTACGTAGCTGAACGCTCCGGTCCCAGTGCCGGCGGCAGTGTCGGGTATTGAGGTGTGAGACTAGTGTGAGTTTCTCGCAAGTGTGACCCCGGTCTTAAACGCAATATCTGTTTAATTTAAAAAAAAAAAAAAAAAATGCAGAGTGTGTGCGTGCGCCTTTATTTAACTCTTTAGTACATTTTATGTTTATTACTGAACATCGGTCTTGGTATTACCTATCTATTGATATATCTATTATCTCCCATCTGTGTGTGTAAACATTCAATGGAGTATGTAAATGAAGAGGTTGAACAAGAAACGTCATCACAATTTGTTTGTTCAATAACATCTTTGTTTTGCCTACAAAAACGCATACAAATCCGCATTAACCCCTTCCCGACCCATGACGCCTATGTGGCGTCATGGAATGATCGCGTCCCTGCAGATCGGGTGAAGGGGTTAACTCCTATTTTACCCGATCTGCAGGGAGAGGGGGAGTGGTACTTCAGCCCAGGGGGGGTGGCTTCACCCCCCCCGTGGCTACGATCGCTCTGATTGGCTGTTGAAAGTGAAACTGCCAATCAGAGCGATTTGTAATATTTCATCTAAAAAACTGGTGAAATATTACAATCCAGCCATGGCCGAAGCTGCAATACCATCAGCCATGGCTGGAAAACCTGAAGTGACCCCCCCCCCCCACCCCACCGATCGCCCCTCCAGTGCTCCGTTATGGGGTCCGGTCCCCTCCGTCCTGTGCTCCGCTCCCCCGTCCTCCTGCCCGCTCCCCCCCTGCTCCTATGTCACCCCCCGGTGCTCCGACGCCCCCCCGTGCCCCGATCTCCCCCCCCCCTTATACTTACCGAGGCTCCCGGTGTCGGTCCGTCTCCTCGCTGGGCGCCGCCATCTTCCAAAATGGTGGGCGCATGCTCAGTGCGCCCGCCGAATCTGCCGGCCGGCAGATTCATTACAAGTACATTTTGATCGCTGTGGTAGGTTCTATCACAGCGATCAAAATAAAAAAATAATAAACACCCCCCCCCCCTTTATCACCCCCATAGGTAGGGACAATAATAAAATAAAGAAAATATTTTTTTTTCTTTTTCCACTAGGGTTAGGGTTAGAACTAGGGTTAGAACTAGGGGTAGGGTTAGGGTTACGGGTAGGGTTAGGGGTAGGGTTATGGCATGTGCACACAGAGCGGATCGGCCGCGGATCCGCAGCGCATCGGCCGCGGATCCGCAGCGCATCGGCCGCGGATCCGCAGCGCATCGGCCGCGGATCCGCAGCGCATCGGCCGCGGATCCGCAGCGCATCGGCCGCGGATCCGCAGCGCATCGGCCGCGGATCCGCAGCGCATCGGCCGCGGATCCGCAGCGCATCGGCCGCGGATCCGCAGCGCATCGGCCGCGGATCCGCAGCGCATCGGCCGCGGACCCGCAGCGCATTGGCCGCTGCGAATTCGAAGCAGTTTTCCATCAGGTTTACAGTACCATGTACACCTAAGGAAAACCAAATCCGCTGTGCCCATGGTGCGGAAAATTCCGTGCAGAAACGCTGCATTGTATTTTCCGCAGCATGTCAATTCTTTGTGCGGATTCCGCAGCGTTTTACACCTGTTCCTCAATAGGAATCCGCAGGTGAAATCCGCACAAAAAAACACTGGAAATCTGCTGTAAATCCGCAGGTAAAACGCAGTGCCTTTTACCTGCAGATTTTTCAAAAATCGTGCGGAAAAATCTCACACGAATCCGCAACGTGGGCACATAGCCTTAGGGTTAGGGTTGGAATTAGAGTTAGGGTTGGAATTAGGGCTAGGGTTTGAAATAGGGTTAAGATTAGGCTTATGGTTAGGGTTACGGATAGGGTTAGGGGTGTGTTGGGGTTACAGTTGTGGTTAGGGTTGGGATTAGGGTTACGGTTGGGATTAGGGTTAGGATTAGGGTTGGAATTAGGGTTACGGGTGTGTTGCGGTTAGGGTTGTGGTTAGGGGTGTGTTGGGGTTAGGGTTGTGATTAGGGTTATGGCTACAGTTGGGATTAGGATTAGGGGTGTGTTGGGGTTAGTGTTGAAGTTAGAATTGAGGGGTTTCCACTGTTTAGGCACATCAGGGGTCTCCAAACGCAACATGGCGCCACCATTGATTCCAGCCAATCTTGCGTTCAAAAAGTCAAATGGTGCTCCCGCCCTTCCAAGCCCCGACGTGCACCCAAACAGTGGTTTACCCCCACATTTGGGGTACCAGCGTACTCGGGACAAACTGGGCAACAACTGTTGGGGTCCAATTTCTCCTGTTACCCTTGCAAAAATAAAAAATTACTTGCTAAAACATAATTTTTGAGGAAAGAACAATTATTTTTTATTTTCACGGCTCTGCGTTATAAACTTCTGTGAAGCACTTGGGGGTTGAAAGTGCTCACCACACATCTAGATAAGTTCCTTCGGGGGTCTAGTTTCCAAAATGGGGTCACTTGTGGGGTGTTTCTACTGTTTAGGCACATCAGGGGCTCTGCAAATGCAATGTGACGCCCGCAGACCATTCCATCAAAGTCTGCATTTCAAATGTCACTACTTCCCTTCCGAGCCCTGACGTGTGCCCAAACAGTGGTTTACCCCCACATATGGGGTATCAGCGTACTCACAACAAACTGGGCAACAAATATTGGGGTCCAATTTCTCCTACTACCCTTGGGAAAATAAGAAATTCTGGGCTAAAAATCATTTTTGAGGAAAGAAAAATTATTTTTTATTTTCATGGCTCTGCGTTATAAACTTCTGTGAAGCACCTGGGGGTTATAAGTGCTCACTATGCATCTAGATAAGTTCCTTGGGGGGTCTAGTTTCCAAAATGGGGTCACTTGTAGGGGAGCTCCAGTGTTTAGGCACACAGGGGCTCTCCAAACGCGACATGGTGTCCGCTAACGATTGGAGCTAATTTTCCATTCAAAAAGTCAAATGGCACGCCTCCCTTTTCCGAGCCTTGCCGTGCACCCAAACAGTGGTTTACCCCCACATATGAGGTATCGGCATACTCAGGAGAAATTGCCCAACAAATTTTAGGATCCATTTTATCCTGTTGCCCATGTGAAAATGAAAAAATTGAGGCTAAAATAATTTTTTTGTGAAAAAAAAGTACTTTTTCATTTTTACGGATCAATTTGTGAAGCACCTGGGGGTTTAAAGTGCTCACTATGCTTCTAGATAAGTTCCTTGGGGGGTCTAGTTTCCAAAATGTGGTCACTTGTGGGGGGAGCTCCAATGTTTAGGCACACGGGGGCTCTCCAAACGCGACATGGTGTCCGCTAAAGATTGGAGCCAATTTTTCATTCAAAAAGTCAAATGGCGCTCCTTCCCTTCCCTGCCGTGCGCCCAAACAGTGGGTTACCCCCACATATGAGGTATCAGCGTACTCAGGACAAATTGGACAACAACGTCCGTGGTCCAGTTTCTCCTTTTACCCTTGGGAAAATAAAAAATTGTTGCTAAAAGATCATTTTTGTGACTAAAAAGTTAAATGTTCATTTTTTCCTTCCATGTTGCTTCTGCTGCTGTGAAACACCTGAAGGGTTAATAAACTTCTTGAATGTGGTTTTGAGCACCTTGAGGGGTGCAGTTTTTAGAATGGTGTCACTTTTGGGTATTTTCAGCCATATAGAACCCTCAAACTGACTTCAAATGTGAGGTGGTCCCTAAAAAAAATGGTTTTGTAAATTTTGTTGTAAAAATGAGAAATCACTGGTCAAATTTTAACCCTTATAACTTCCTAAAAAAAAAAATTTGTTTCCAAAATTGTGCTGATGTAAAGTAGACATGTGGGAAATGTTATTTATTAACTATTTTGTGTCACATAACTCTCTGGTTTAACAGAATAAAAATTCAAAATGTGAAAATTGCGAAATTTTCAAAATTTTTGCCAAATTTCCATTTTTTTCACAAATAAACTCAGAAATTATCGACCTAAATTTACCACTAACATGAAGCCCAATATGTCACGAAAAAACAATCTCAGAATCGCTAGGATCCGTTGAAGCGTTCCTGAGTTATTACCTCATAAAGGGACACTGGTCAGAATTGCAAAAAACGGCAAGGTCATGAAGGGGTTAAAAACGCATGAAAATCCGCATCAAACACTAAAAATGCACAGATTTTTACCTGCCATTTCTGCCAAGAGATGCAGATTCTGTGCAGAAAATTCTGCAGACAAATTCGCAATGTGTGCACATACCCTAAGAGGAACAGAGGTCCTGATGCCAATCCCCTCTTCCTCCTCCCCTCTCCTATTTGCAGTAAGGAAACGAGCTAGCAATCTAAAGTTGCCTTTACGTAAAATGTGAACCATCTTAATTAAAAAGCATGGAGTTCTCTTCATGCCCAGGTGACTTAACGAGTAAGTATATTGTGCATAGACAAAGTACAGGTTAGACAAATCAAAATACAAAATGTGGCATCACCCTCGAACTTCTGCGATCATCCAGTGAGAAGTTTCACATAATTTGGCATTTCATAAAATCCTACAGGGCTGAGAATAGAAGATTAAAAAATTATGATCTATGGGTTTGTGTAGAAACATACACATCGTGTCTGCAGGAATCCCATTCACTAAATGGCCAATCGAAGTGCTCTCCTTAGGCCAAACTGAATCGTATCTCCGGTGTAGTAAGTTTCTTTTGTAACTGTAAATGCTGTTTTGTTTTGTCTCCCTTGTAAAATCATCTGTATATTTATCATAAAAATTGCCTCCCTCTGGATTAAATTAAGTAACATTTTTATTTTTCACCCGATGAAGCTGTGTGATAGCTAATTTTTTGTGGGACGAGACCACTTTTTTTATTAGTACCATCTTGGGAGATTAATTTCAGTATTTCAATACAAAAAGTGAAACTCAATATACAGAGTCATTACAAACAGAGTGATCTATTGCAAGTGTTTATTTCTGTTAATGTTGAGGATTATGGCTTACAGCCAATGAAAACTCAAAGTCATTATCCCAGTAAATTAGAGTAATTAACAAAAACACCTGAAAAGGCTTCCTAAGTGTTTAAAAAAAAAAAAAAAAGGGTCCCTTAGTCTGTTTCAGTAGGCTCCGCAATCCTGAAAACTGCTGACTTGACAGATGTCCAGAAGGCAGTCATTGACACACTCCAGGAGGGTAAAGGCCCCGTCTCACATAGCGATTTACCAACGATCACGACCAGCGATACGACCTGGCCGTGATCGTTGGTAAGTCGTTGTGTGGTCGCTGGGGAGCTGTCACACAGACAGCTCTCTCCAGCGACCAACGATCAGGGGAACGACTTCGGCATCATTGAAACTGTCTTCAACGATGCCGAAGTCCCCCTGCAGCACCCGGGTAACCAGGGTAAACATCGGGTTACTAAGTGCAGGGCCGCGCTTAGTAACCCGATGTTTAGCCTGGTTACCAAAAAAAACAAACAGTACATACTCACCATCTGATGTCCGTCAGGTCCCTTGCCGTCCGCTTCCTGCTCTGACTGACTGCCGGCCGTACAGTGAGAGCAGAGCACAGCAGTGACGTCACCGCTGCGCTCTGCTCTCACTGTACGGCGGCACTCAGTCAGAGCAGGAAGCAGACGGCAAGGGACCTGACGGACATCAGATGGTGAGTATGTACTGTTTGTTTTTTTTACATTTACGCTGGTAACCAGGGTAAACATCGGGTTACTAAGCGCGGCCCTGCGCTTAGTAACCCGATGTTTACCCTGGTTACCAGTGAAGACATCGCTGGATCGGTGTCACACACACCGATTCAGCGATGTCAGCGGGACCTCAACGACCAAAAAACGGTCCAGGCCATTCCGACACGACCAGCGATCTCGCAGCAGGGGCCTGGTCGCTGGTACATGTCACACATAGCGAGATCGCACTGAGGTCGCTGCTGCGTCACAAAACTTGTGACTCAGCAGTGATCTCGCTAGCGATCTCGCTATGCGAGACGGGGCCTTTAGCCACAAAAGGTCATTGCTAAAGAAGCTGGCTGTTCACAGAGTGCTGTATACAAGCATATTAATGGAAAGTTGAGTGGAAGAAAAAAAAAGTGTGGTAGAAAAAGGTGCACAAGCAACCGGGATAAACGCAGCCTTGAAAGGATTGTTAAGAAAAGACCATTTAAAAATTGGGGGGAGATTTACAAGGAGTGGACTGCTGCTGGAGTCATTGCTTCAAGAGCCACCACACACAGACGTATCCAGGACATGGGCTACAAGTGTCGCTTTCCTTTTGTCAAACTACTCATGACCAATACACAACTCCAGCAGCATCTTACCTGGGCCAAGGAGAAAAAGAACTGGACTGTTGCTCAGTGGTCCAAGGTTTTTTCAGATGAAAATACATTTTGCATTTCATTTGGAAATGGGTGATTCCATGGTAGCTTACGTTACAACACAATATAGTAACTTACGTTACAAAGACGATGGTAACTTACCTTACAATAAGTTTAATCCAATGGATGGTAACAGCTTAGTAACGCAAGTTACTATACTGTGCGGTAACGTAAGTTATCTATATTTCTTGTAATAAAAACTGTTGCTTTCATCTTGAGAGGTTAAAATAAATTTTTTAATGTTGCTGAGACTATGGTGTTTTAATACAATAAAAATAGTGCTTCTCCCGTTTACCAGAACAGAAAATTTGGCAGATTCATGAAGGACAATTGCCTTTCCTTTTTTTTAACTTAAGTTACCAAGTAATAACACTGATTTTTCAACAATAAAATTAAATATAAAAAACAAACTGTGTTGAAATCTATTGAGAAATAGTTTAATGTACAATATACATTCACTCCTTTTTGTGCCAGCCTTCAAAGAACAGTCTGAAGCCAGTTTTTGGCTTGTGAATGTTTCGCAAGTTACCATGGAATGACCCAAATCAAGATCCCAGAGTCTGGAGAAGACTGGAGAGGCCACAATCCAAGCTGCTTGAGGTCTAACGTGACATTTTCACAATCCGTGATGGTTTAGGGAGCCATGTCCTCTGCTGGTGTAGGTTCACTGAGGTTTTAATCAAGACCAAAGTCAGCACAGACATCTACCAGGAAATTTTAGAGCACTTCATGCTTCTTTCTGCCGACAAGCTTTTTGGAGTTGGAAATTTCATTCTCCAGCAGGACTTGGCACATGTCCACACTGCCAAAAGTACCAATACCTGGTTTACAAACAACAGTATCACTGCGCTTGATTGGCCAGCAAACTCGCCTGACCTTAACCCCATAGAGAATCTATAGAGTATTCTCAAGAGGAAGATGAGAGACGCTAGACCCAACAATGCAGACGAGCTGAAGGCTGCTATCAAAGCAACCTGGGCTTCCATAACACTTCAGCAGTGCCACAGGCTGATCGCCTCCATGCCACGCCGCATTGATGCAGTAATTGATGCAAAAGGAGCCCCAACCACCTATTGAGTGCATTTACTTAACATACATTTCAGCAGGCCAACATTTTGGATTTTAAAATCATTTTTAAAGATGGTGTTATAAAGTATTCTAATTTACTGCGATAATGGCTTGGGTTTTTATTGGCTATAAGCCATAATCATCAACATTAACAGAAATGAACAGTTGAAATAGATCACTGTTTGAAATGACTTAGTACATATAGTTTCACTTATTGTATTGAAGAACTGAATATATACACACACACATACATATACAGTAGAGAGCAAAAGTTTGGACACACCTCATTTAAAGATTTTTCTGTATTTTCATGACTATGAAAATTGTAAATTCACACTGAAGGCATCAAAACTATGAATTAACACATGTGGAATTATAAACTTAACCCCTTAATCCCATTGGACGTACTATCCCGTCGAGGTGACCTGGGACTTAATTCCCAGTGACGGGATAGTAGGTCCAGCGCGATCAGCCGCGCTCACGGGGGGAGTGCGTCCGATCGCCGCCGGGTGTCAGCTGATTATTACAGCTGACATCCGGCACTATGTGCCAGGAGTGGTCACGGACCGCTCCCGGCACATTAACCCCCAGAACACCGAGATCAAACATGATCGCAGCATTCCGGCGGCACAGGGAAGCATTGCGCAGGGAGGGGGCTCCCTGCGTGCTTCCCTGAGACCCTGGGAGCAACGCGATGTGATCGCGTTGCTCCAAGGGTCTCCTACCTCCTCCTCCCTGTAAGTCCCGGATCCAACATGGCCGGGGGGAGCCTTCCGGGTCCTGCAGGGAGGTGGCTTTCAAGCGCCTGCTCAGAGCAGGCACCGGGAAGCCTCCATGCAGTGCCTGTCAGATCACTGATCTGATACACTGCTTTGCAAAGTGTCAGATCAGTGATCTGACACTACAGTATGATGTCCCACCCTGGGACAAAGGAAAAAAAAATTACATGTGTAAAAAAAAAGAAAAAAAATCCTAAATAAAGAAAAAAAAAATATTGTTCCAATAAATACATTTCTTTATCTAAATAAAAAAAAAAAAAAAAACAAAACAATAAAGTACACTATTTAGCATCGCCGCGTCTGTAACGACCCGACCTATGAAACTGTCCCACTAGTTAACCCCTTTAGTGAACACCGTAAAAGAAAAAAAAAAAACGAGGCAAAACACGCTTTATCATCATACTGCCGAACAAAAAGTGGAAAGACATGCGATCAAAAAGAATGATATAAATAAATAACTATGGTACCACTGAAAATGTCATCTTGTCACGCAGAAAAAGAACTGCCAAACAGCATCATCAGCGAAAAAAAAAAAAAAAGTTATACTCCTCAGAATAAAGCGATGCAAAATTTTTTATATAAAATAGTTATCATATAAAAGCGCCAAAACATAAAAAAATTCTGACCTGAAGAATAAAACCGTTTTATCAATTTTACCAAACGTGGAATGGTATAAGCGCCCCCCCAAAAGAAATTCATGAATAGCTGGTTTTTGTTCGTTCTACCTGAATAAAATGATCAAAAAATGTCACATGCCCAAAAATGTTACCATTATAAAAATGTTAACTCGTGGGGGCGTGGCCTGGAGCTCGAGCAGAGCAGACGTGGCTGACACGAGCTCCTCGGTTTTTGTTTCCTGGAGACCCCAAAACCGCACTTAAACCCCTGAGAACCCTCCAATCCGGAGCACAGGGAACCCCCTAACCGGCGCCGCCTGAAGCCTGCTCCGAGGGAGGCATTCCACGGCGAGGACGCCTGCACTGACACCCAGCGCCATACCTGGACGGCGCCATTGCTGCTCCTCCGTGGAGCCCCCTGCAGTGAAGGAGCGGCAAACGGCTGAACCCGGGAGCGGACATACCACAGAGAGGCAAGGAGGGGGATTGCGGCGCATCACAGCAGGTCCGGTGAGTCGGGGATCGTGATCAGTGCGGGGGAAGCTGCCCGTCCCCCCTGCAACCGGCGCTGGCCCGTGGTCACACAGCTCAGACCAGAGAGATCTGCTACAAAAGGAGGACTCCCACGCTGCCCACCCCTGTCGTCCCCCTGCACTCACCGCTGCATTCCAGGCTCAGGGGAAGAGCGGAGGTCTGTGGGGAGCTGGAGCGGAGTTGGTCCTCGCTCTCCCTCTCCCTCCCCCTGGTCCCTCATTTCGGCGCCAAACGCCGCCATTACAGGCAGGAAGGAGCGGGAACAGCTCCTCCACAGTGACGTCACACCCCCTCCAGCCACAGCTAACCTGGAGAGCCTGCTCTGCGCCGGCAAAGACCTGGTTTAACCCCCGAATCCTAAAAAAGGGGGAGTTTTTCTGGGGAGGGGTTCTAGATGAGCGGGGAATGGGATACGGCATGTAGTCCCACGGATCTCCTGTGTGCCCCCCTTGGCCATTTATAAGCTTATAAAATCATTAAAGTTCATGGGCAAACCCAAAAAACACCCAGAGGTACTCCTGGACTCTGCAGCCCACTCCTCAGACATGGATCGCTACTTAACCAGTAACAAGCAGCACAGAAATACCAGGTCCCAGTCCTCCATTAAGGTCCCTGGGGATCGTTCGTCCTCACAAGGCTCACTGACCCCTCACAATTCACCTGAAAGAGCATCTGAGGAAGGTGACGACAGTAATGATCTCCTTGATGATATGAATGTGCAGGACCTTAGCAAATTAATAAGAACCCTTCCCACCAAAATAGACCTGGAGAAATTCGCCTGTAGAATAGAAAATTCCTACAAAAAGGAGCTCCATGCCTTAAAATCAGAATTTACAACAAGAGTGGAGGAGGTCGAGAAAACCCAGGATATTGTACTACAAGAACTACAAACCCACAGAGAGGTCATAACAAGTCATACACTGAGATTGGAAGAGTTGGCAACTGGAATGGAAGATCTAGAGAACTAACAGGCGCAATAATATCAGGATACGTGGTTTGCCGGAGTCCATAGGCCCAGCCGAACTAGATCCCACAGTACAGAAGCTATTTCTTGAAATCTTAAGCGAAGATGGGTCGGGCTCCATAGAATTTGACCGAATCCACAGGTCCCTCGGCCCGAAACCACAATCAGACTCCAGACCCAGGGACGTCATCTGCAGAGTACACTATTACAAAATTAAGGAATCCATAATGCTAGCGGCTAGACAGAAGGGCTCAATTCATTTTTGTGGAACACAGATTCTAATACTATCAGACTTGTCTAGACGGACCCTACAGTTGAGAAGAGCTCTACGTCCACTACCATCCCTACTCCAGGGAAAGGATATCCCTTATAAATGGGGTTTTCCATTTCAATTGATCACCTTCAAAGGTGGGAAAACAGCTATCTTCCGCAACCTGGGGGACCTGCCCAATTTCCTAGGTACTTTTGAACTGCCGATGACTGCCCTACCTGACTGGCCTAGCTCTCCTCTGCTTCCTGACATTTCACCGAGATGGTCAAGGGTCGAGCGAGCTAAGCAACACAAGAAACATGATCCGTCCCCGGACCAGACCTGAGAACTCTTTCTGGATGTTCTACCTACCCTTATTGCCACTCACATTGTTCTACTACACTCTATTCAACCTCCCTACTTCTGGGCTTGATATGCTACAGGAATTAACAGAGTTTCGTTATATATCCTGACTCCACATAAGTTAAATTTATTTGTCCACTATGATTGTTTAATATAATATTGGATAATATTGGTCTAATTAATCTAATTCCTTTCTATACCATCTATACCTTCTGGTTAGAGTTACAGCTTAACCTAAATGGGTTTAGTTACTAAATGCTTGATGTTTGTTCTTATATAATGTTACATAACTGTTGATTTATCCTTTAAGCCGGGGGGTGCCTCGGAGACCGAGCCTCGTTTTTGGCTCCACCTCACCCAAATTGGTGCAAGCGGTGATATCTAGAGGCGCTGCCGCACCAAGACTTCCTTATCTAGGTGTTCACTTTCTATTCTCTCATTCTCCTTTCTTAACCTAAACTATATAGGTTCCTCTCTCATCCTTTTCTTGGTCCTCCCCTTGCAATCCCTTACCCCACTCTCAGCCCAAACAACACACATGGACCCCCCCTGGGCCTGGTTTCGTTGTCCTCGCGGTCTGCTGTTTATCCAACACCTTGATTATGGCTAGAATTAAATTTTGCTCCTTCAATGTTAAGGGGCTCAACATACCAGAAAAAAGAAGACAGGTACTATACTCTAGCCATAAGCAACATGTCTCAATATTATTACTACAGGAGACTCACTTTAAGTCAGGTGTGACTCCGAATTGTACATCGTATCACTACCCCAAATGGTTCCACAGCACCAATCCCCACTCAAAATCTAAAGGGGTGTCTATCGGCTTCCATAAGTCCTTCCTCCCGGAGATCCTCGACTCCATAATTGATACAGAAGGGAGATTTATCTTTTTGAAACTGGCTTGGAGATCTCGTGAACTCATATTGGCAAATGTTTATTTCCCTAATCAGGGCCAGCACAAATTCGGCTCCACATGTAAACAGCTTCTAGAACAATTTGCTGGAGGTGCTCCAATAATCCTCGGAGGTGACTTCAATCTCCCAATGAATCCTCTGCTTGACGTGTCGTCAGGTAAGTCCTCATACCCTGTATCCTCTATCAAAAAAGTGAGGAGGCGGCTGAGTGATTTGCGGTTGATGGACGTGTGGAGGGCGCTGCACCCAGGCGTGAGGGACTATAGCTTCTATTCCCCAATGTACTCTACATATAGTAGAATTGACAACTTCTTTGTCTCTCACTCCCTGCTAGATAGCGGGGTGGAGGCTGACGTGGGGTCGATCTTGAGGTCTGACCACGCACCTATCTACCTTACGGTGCAATTGGATCCCATTGTGAGATCCAGATTCTCCTGGAGATTAAACGAAAATCTCCTACAGGATCCGACCTGTGTCTCAGAAGTGAAGCGCTCCATTAACGGATTTGTGGTGGACCATGTTAACGATCCCACGTCCCCCTCGATTAAATGGGAGACTCTAAAATGTATCTTGAGAGGTGTGTTTATATCACATGGTGCTCGTCTTAAAAGAGAGCGCACCGCAGAAATTGCAGAGCTGTCTTCCCGGATTCACAAACTTGAAACAAAACATAAACAGGACCTTTCCCCGTCCACCCTGTCGGACCTGTCCACAGCTAGACAAAAGCTACTCACTATCCTAGATCAAAAGTCCCGGTGCTTGAGAGAAAAGATAAAGAGTCGCTTCTACCATCTGGGCAACAAAAGTGGCAAATTTTTGTCAAGGGCCCTGCACCCCCGAGGTCCCCAAACATTTATCCCATACATTAAAAACGCTGGGAATAAAAAAGTTTACAGTACACAGGACATACTCGCTAGCTTTCATGACTATTATAGCTCTCTCTATGACTTAAAGGGCCATTATAATGATCTCCCCTCGCACTTACTTCGAGATAAAATTAAATCGTATATCCAGTTAAATCGGCTGCCTGTCTCGGAGGAGTGCTTGGCGAGATTGGAAGAATATTTCTCTCTAGAGGAGATTTCCGCAGTGGTTGGGGACCTGAAGCCGGGTAAGAGCCCTGGACCTGACGGCTTCTCAGCTAGCTTTTATAAACAGTTCTCAGACTTGCTGTGTACTCCGCTCCTAACCTCTTGTAACTATGTGGCATCAGGGGGGTCCTTTCCACCACAGGCCCTGGCTGCGCATATAACGGTCATCCCAAAGCTGGAGAAGGATCTTGCTCTTTGTAGCAGCTATCGTCCTATCTCACTTATTAATATAGATGTCAAAATCTATGCTAAAATGATAGCCAAGAGGCTAAATAGCCTTTTGCCCCATCTGATTAATCAGGACCAGGTTGGTTTTGTTCCGGGAAGAGAGGCAAGGGATAATACCATAAGATCCATCTCTCTGATCGATAGGATCGCCTTCTCTATTGGCCCTATGTGTATACTTTCAATTGATGCCGAGAAGGCATTTGATAGGGTGGGATGGGAGTTCATGCACGGGGCTCTGGAAGGTATAGGGCTTAAAAAGAAGATGCTGAGAGGTATCATGGCACTCTACGAGGCTCCCTCGGCGCAGATCAAAGTGAATGGGTCTCTGTCAAACCCTATACAAATTCGCAATGGCACTAGGCAGGGGTGTCCTCTCTCACCCTTGCTATATGTCTTAACCATGGAGCACTTAGCCAATGCGATACGCAACAATCCATCTATAAAGGGAATAGAGATTCAGTCAGAAGAACACAAACTGGCCCTGTTTGCTGACGACGTGCTTGTGTACATCACCTCCCCTATAACCACCATCCCCAATATCATCTCAGAGCTCCGGAGATTCGGGCTCCAGAGCAATTTCAAGATAAACTCTCATAAATCGGAAGTTCTAAATGTCTCTCTCTCGCCCTCCCTGGTCTCCCAATTGAGCTCATCTTTCCCGTTCAGATGGCGAACAGATTCACTTAAATACCTGGGCATTACACTGACCTCTAAATCATCACAGTTATACGACGCCAATTTCAGACCGGCCCTTCGAGGAGCGGAGTTGGATCTGGGAAGGTGGAATAAACTTCATTTATCCTGGCTAGGCAGAATAAACTCCATTAAGATGGATTTGCTGCCACGTCTCCTCTACTTTTTCCGGACTATCCCTATGGCCCTCCCACCCTCCTTTTTCTCCAGGCTTAAGGCCATGATCACACAGTATATTTGGTCTGGCAAACGCGCACGTATATCATATCTACTCCTGAACAGGGCTAAACAGGTGGGGGGATTGGGCCTTCCAAACTTCCAACTTTACAACTATGCATCCCTGGGTACCTGTGTTATGGACCTCTTCCATCAAGCCCACAACAAAAAATGGGTGAACTTAGAACTTAAACTCTCGGCGACCAATCCCATTACCACCATTTGGCAAAAGAAAAAACGCTCATGAAAGGAGAGAGGACCTTCCCCTCCTCACAAGAAACTTAGCGCTATTCATCAAAAATGGCAGCCAAAAACTCAATATTTCCTCGATGCCCGGCCCCATGACCCCGATTATTGATAACCTAGACTTTCCGGCTGGGCGGGGCAAAGCCTTCTTTTTACACAAGCACAGAGACAGTCATCCGATAGTCTATGACTATATAACCCATTCTACAATAAAACCCCTTCGGGCCTTCTTTGTTGAATCAGATCCACCTCCTGGCTCATGGTTTTTATATGAACAGATCAAAAGTTTCATAAATGTGATTTCTAGACAGGCCAAAATATTTAGACCCCTCACTCCCTTTGAGTCGGCATGCCTGGGTGCGGGTCCTCCCGCGCGTTCGGTATCATTCCTGTATAGGATGTTCCAAGATCATCAGGTATCCGCGTCTGGTTCCCCTGCTTTCTTCACGAAATGGGAGAATGATTTAAACAAAATTTTATCACTAGAGGATAGATCCAAATGTCTCCTTCATACTTTCAGATCTTCGCTGTGTGCTGACCACCAAGAGAGAAGTTACAAACTACTGTCACGGTGGTATAGATGCCCGGACAGTATCCATAGTATGTTTCCATCCATCCCAGATGTATGCTGGAGATGTTGGACAGAAAAGGGATCATATTCTCACATTTGGTGGTCTTGCCCCCCCATTCATAAATTCTGGAAGGATGTTTTTGATTTACACAACAAATTATCCTTTTGCAGGATACAGCCGACTATGGAGCTGGCCTTGTTATCGATATGCGATCTCTCCATTGCCAGATTTAAGAGAGGTCTTCTTAGACATTTCCTCACAGCCGCACGAAATCTAATACCTAGGTATTGGAAACAATCCAAATCCCTATCACGTGCTGATCTTGTTTTAGAATTGAACCATATCTATAGAATGGATCAGTTGATCGGGCAGACAAAGTGCTGAATATATGGTCTCCATGGATCATGTTCAGAGAGACTTCAGATCGGACATCTTGGATAGGACACGGTTGATCGCGGACGAGAAGCCAGGAACCCAATTCCCCCCTCTTGTTCCTCTCATCTTTCCCTTTTCTCTCTTCTTTCTCTTTCCTTCTCCATATTCTCTTAAACATAATCAAAGTTTAAGCTAATTCACGGTTATTACTCGATGTTAAGTTATAGCTATCTCTGTTCTTAAAATTCAGTTGATTCCATATGCTCATTCTAAGACGTTAGAAATAATTGTATTACTCAAGTCTCTTCAAACCTTAATGCATTTTATTGCTTAAAATGCCTGCATCAAAAGTTTTACCCACATTTATGTCTATTAATGATTTGAACCATAATGAATATATGTATGCAATTTGCTTTAATAAAAGATTTACACAAAAAACGTCAACTCGTCCCGCAAAAAACAAGACCTCACATGACTGGAACAAAATGTGGAAAAATTAAAGCTCTCAAAAATGTGGAGATGCAAAAACAAATTTTTGCAATAAAAAGCGTCTTTTAGTGTGTGACGGCTGCCAATCATAAAAATCTGCTAAAAAAAACCCGCTATAAAAGTAAATCAAACACCCCTTCATCACCCCCTTAGTTAGGGAAAAATAATACAATTTAAAAAAATATATATTTATTTCCATTTTCCCATTAGGGTTAGGGCTAAAGTTAGGGTTGGGGCTAAAGTTAGGGTTTGGATTACATTTACAGTTGGAATTAGAATTAGGGGTGTGGTTAGGGTTATGGTTAGGATTAGGGTTAGGGGTGTATTGGAGTTAGGGGTGTGGTTAGGGTTGGAATTAGGGTTAGGATTGTGGTTAGGGGTGTGGTTAGGATTAGGGTTAGGGGTGTGTTTGGGTTAGGGTTTCAGTTAGAATTGGGGGGTTTCCACTGTTTAGGCACTTCAGGGGCTCTCCAAACGTGACATGGCGTCCGATCTCAATTCCAGCCAATTCTGCATTGGAAAAGGAAAAACAGTGCTCCTTCCCTTCCGAGCTCTCCCATGCGCCCAACAGGGGTTTACCCCAACATATGGGGTATCAACGTACTCAGGACACATTGGACAACAACTTTTGGGGTCCAATTTCTCCTGTTACCCTTGGGAAAATACAAAACTGGGTGCTAAAAATAATTTTTGTAGAAAAAAAAAAGTTTTTATTTTCACGGCTCTGCGTTATAAACTGTAGTGAAACACTTGGTAGGTCAAAGTGCTCACCACACATCTAGATAAGTTCCTTAGGGGGTCTACTTTCCAAAATGGTGTCACTTGTGGGGGGTTTCAATGTTTAGGCACATCAGGGGCTCTCCAAACGCGACATGGCATCTGATCTCAATTCCAGTCAATTTTGCATTGAAAAGTCAAACGGTGCTCCTTCCCTTCCGAGCTCTGCCATGCGCCCAAATAGTGGTTTAACCCCACAAATGGGGTATCGGCGTACTCAGAACAAATTGTACAACAACTTTTGGGGTCCAATTTCTCCTGCTACCCTTGGAACAATAAAACAAATTGGAGCGGAATTAAATTTTGTGAAAAAAAGTTAAATGTTCATTTTTTTTTAAACATCCCAAAAATTCCTGTGAAACACCTGAAGGGTTAATAAACTTCTTGAATGTGGTTTTGAGCACCTTGAGGGGTGCAGTTTTTAGAATGGTGTCACACTTGCTTATTTTTCTATCATATAGACCCCTCAAAGTGACTTCAAATGTGATGCGGTCCCTAAAAAAAAAAAAAAAAAAAAATGGTGTTGTAAAAATGAGAAAATAGAATTAGACTAACCGGTAATTCGGTTTCTAGGAACCTTCCACAACAGCAGTATCGGAGGATGTCTCCCCGCCCTAATAGGGGACAGGAAACAAAGGTTAAATACCCCTCCCCTTCCTGCAACCACCAGTGTTTTTTCTGGACACAGTAGCATATATAGTTACCACTTAAGGGCAGGAATCATCCAATAAGAATATCAGATAGGGAGGGAAATTAGTGCTGTTGTGGAAGGTTCCTAGAAACCGAATTACAGGTATGTCTAATTCTATTTTCTCCAGTCACCTTCCACGACAGCAGTTTCGGAGTGATACCAACAGCTAATTTCTTGAGGGAGGGACAACTGCCTGCAGAACACGTCTGCCAAACGATAGGTCCCTATTGAAATTTAGCCTGTAATGCCTGGTGAATGTATGGACTGACGACCAGGTGGCGGCTCTGCATATCTGCTCAGATGATGCGTTCCCTCTCTCTGCCCAGGAAGATGAGACTGAACAGGTGGAGTGAGCTTTCAGCGATGCCGGGGGTGCCAGCTTCCGCGATGAATATGCAAGATAAATGGCTTGTTTGATCCAGTTAGCGATTGTACTTTTGGCTGCTTTCTTGCCTTTATTCCATCCTGAAAACTGGACAAAGATTTTGGTCTATCCTCCAACCTTCCGTTTGCTGGAGGTAGAAAAG
The DNA here is from genome assembly GCF_051348905.1 of Ranitomeya variabilis. NCBI lineage: Eukaryota > Metazoa > Chordata > Amphibia > Anura > Dendrobatidae > Ranitomeya > Ranitomeya variabilis. The sequence continues at coordinate 978,774,242 of NC_135233.1, read as the reverse complement.
GACCACCCAGCGGACATCCAGGGTGTGAAAGGTTTCTTTCTTTGGATTAGAGGGATTTGGACAGAATGGGGTGGTAGAATGATATCCTGACTTCTGTGGAAGTCCGAGACCACCTTAGGAATAAAGGAAGGGTCTAGCTTAAGGATTATGCTGTCTGTGGTTATGGTTAAATTTGGCTCCTGTATTGACAAAGCCTGTAGCTCTCCTATACGCCTAGCGATAGTGATTGCTACTAGGAAGACCGTCATGAGGGTCAATGTTTTTAAGCTGATGGCTGATAAGGGTTCAAAGGGGTCCCCAGTCAGACTATTTAGCACAAGGTTCAAATCCCAAGGGGGGTCTGAACATGGAGTTTACGGCACATCCTAGTTGCAGATGTCATAAAACATCTAACCCAACGGTGGCCTGCTAAATCCTGATCAAAAAAAGAACCCAGTGCCGACACCTGAACTTTTAGGGTGCTAGGTGATAGTCCTAACTTCAGACCCTTCTGGAGAAATTCTAATATTTGTGCAATATTGGGATGAAATGGATCAGGTTTGTTTGGGAAACACCAGGATGAAATTTTTTTCAAAACTTTGCCGTAGATGGCATTAGTTACTGGTTTCCTACTCTTTTGTAGGGTTTGGATGACGTCATCTGAGAGACATCTGGCTCTCAGAATCTCGGCCTCAGTAACCAGGCTGCCAGTTTCAGTCTGTGTAAGTCCGGGTGTAGCAGGGGTCCCTGCTGAAGAAGGTTGACTATCTGAGGTAGAAGTATCGGGCCTTCCAGAGACATGTCTGTTAGTGCGCCGTACCAGCTTCTTCCTGGCCACATCGGTGCTACTAGAATCATAGTGACTCAGTCTGCCCAGATCTTTTGTAATGTTCTTGGTAACATAGGAATCGGAAATTTGCTCTGGCATACGCCTTCCCACCAAGGATGGGAGAAGGCATCCAGTCCCTGTGCTGTGTCTGAGGGGTTGAGGGAGAAGAAAGTGCTTGACTTCGTATTCTGACTGTTGGCGAACAGATCCATGTCGGGACTCCCCCCATCTCCAGACAAGAGACAGGAATACCTCTTGGTTCAGAGACCATTCTCCAGGATGGAAATCTCTCCTGCTCAGGAAATGCGCCTGGGCATTGTCTGATCCTTTTTTACGTGCACTGCCGAGATGGACAGGAGATGTTTTTCTGCCCAGGAAAATATCCTTGCAGCGGTTAACTTCAGGCTGGTGTATTTTGTGCCTCCCTGGTATTGGAGGAAGGCCACTGTAGTCGTGATGTTGGACATTACCCGTACATGGTGTCCTTGTATGAGGCTAGATGCGGCTTTTAGCGCTTCCTCCACCGCTTTTAGTTCCTTCAGATTTGAGGATCTGGACCGGATGTCTAGAGGCTACAACCCCTGGAAGTGGGACCCTTCCATCACGGCGCCCCAACCTCTCTGGCTTGCATCTGTTGTGAGTACCTTCAGAGGAGTTTGGGCCCAGCTGACTCCCTGTTGAAGGTTCGGAGAGTTCAGCCACCTTGAGAGGGAAGATTTCACGTGAGTGGGAAGAGAAAACCTCCTGGTTAAGACATTCTGGCATCCTTTTGAATGCATCAGGATGTAGGACTGGGACTCTTGTGTGGGCCTGGGCCCAAGAAACTGCCTGGATGCAAGACGTCAATGACCCCAGGATTGACATTGAGTCTCTTAAGGTCGGAGTCCTCCAACTCCTGAACCTGGAGATTCTGTGGACGAGATCGACTTGACGGTCCCTGGGTAAGAAGGACATTCTTTTCCTTGAGTCCAGAAGAACTCCAAGGAATTTCTCTGAAGATGGATGGAGGTCCAACTTCTCCAAGTTCGGAATCCACCCCAGTGATTTCAGGATATCCAGGACCTTCGTTACATCCCGATTCAGATGAAGAACAGATTGGGCGACAATAAGAAAATCGTCTAGGTACGGGATGATACAGATCCCCTGTTTCCGGATGAAGATCACTGCTTCTGACATGATTTTGGTAAAGACCCGTGGAGCTGAAGAGACTCCAAATGAAAGGACATTGAATTGATTATGGCTGGTTTGATGGTTTTGAGCCACTGCGAACCTGAGGAACTTCCTGTGGTCGGGATGTATCGACACGTGATAGTATGCATCCATCAGATCTAACGTAGCCATTACCCAGTCCTGACCAATCAGCGGGATTGCTGATCTGATTGACTCGATTTTGAATCTTAGATATTTTATCGCCTGATTTAGGGGTTTCAGGTTTATGATAACCCGGTGTTTCCCAGAGGGCTTTTTTACCAAAAATAGGTGGGAATAGTGACCCTCTCCTATTTCCTGATGAGGTACCCGGGAGATTACTCCTGCCTGAAGCAGGTCAAGAATATCCAAATTGAGGGATTCTCGGAGGAGTGGAGACTGAAGGGAGGTGATTGTCAGGCGGTGAGGAGGAGGACTCCCGAATTCTAGCCTTAGGCCTTCCTGTATGGGGCGCAGGACCCACTGACTTGTGGTGATGGTCTGCCATTAGAAGAGAAAACCTGAGAGTCGGCCCCCGACCGGAGAACAGTCATTGTTTCTCCGGAGTCTGCTGGGGCTCGGGAACTAGGATATTTCTGGCTTTACCTCTCCTTTGGGGTAACTCCACTGACCCGTTTTACCCTTACCCCTGTAATCCCTCTAGGGTACTTGCTCGCAGGGGGGGGCGAAACTTGGAATTAGTCCTACCGGTAATGGTATTTCCAGGAGTCCATCATGACAGCACCACCAGGAGGTTGCCCTTCATATCCTTGATAGGGACAGGGACACAGAAGAGGTTAAATAGCCCCTCCCCACCTCCACCCTTCAGTGATTTTACAAAGTACCACACCAGGACGGATACAACACAATTTTATTGAACTTCCTCTCTACACATGATTATATCACACATCAGACAGGAGTTCAAGGGAGGGTAAATAATGGGTGCTGTCATGATGGACTCCTGGAAATACCATTACCGGTAGGACCAATTCCTAGTTTCCAGGTCGTCCCTCCTGAAAGCACCACCAGGAGAAATACCAAATAACTCCTATTCAGGGCGGGATTACAGCTTGGAGGACTTTCCTCCCAAAGACAGTCTGTTGATTTGACAGAATGTCCAGCTTGTAGTGTTTGCAAAAGGTATTTGAGCTAGACCAAGTTGCCGCCCTGCAAGTTTGGTCCACGGATGCACCTGCACTCTCTGCCCATGAAGCGGAAATTGCTCTCAGTGAGTGGGCTTTTAGGTGTTCTGGAGGAGATTCACCGGCTGAAACATACGCAGCGCAAATGGTAGATTTAATCCATCTGGCTAGAGTAGCCTTTGAGGCTTTTTTGCCTCTATTCTTCCCAGACATCTGGATAAAGACGTTTGAGTCAATTCTCCAGCCATCTGTAAGTTTTAGATATTGCAATACTGTTCTTTTAACATCCAGGGAATGAAGAGAATGTTCTTTATCATGGTTATAGTTCTGGCAGAACGTAGGCAAAATAATTTCCTGGTTTCTGTGAAAGTCCATCACAACTTTTGGAAGAAACGAAGGATCCAACTTTAGAACGATACAATCTTCTTGTATTTTTAAGTATGGGTCTGTTATGGACAGGGCCTGGATCTTGCCTATTCACCTTGCTGACGTTATTGTAACTAGGACGACAGTCTTGAATGTTACAGACTTTAGGTCTACCTGATCTAGTGGCTCGTATGGAGCTTTCCGTAATTCATTTAGTACCAAGCTGAGGTTCCATGGGGGTACTGAACTACGTATTGTTGGTCTGATATGTTGCGTAGCTTTGATGTACCTCACTACCCAGGGGTGATCCGCTAGCGGATAATCATAAAAGGCGCTTAAAAGCTCAGATTTGTACTTTTAGCGTACTAGGCCTCAAGCCCATATCAAAGCCTGCTTGGAGGATATTTAAGATCTGAGTAATATCTGGTTCTTGGGAAACGGATACTGGAGTATTGCTCTGTGCGCAAAATTTCTTCCAAATTTTTAGGTATATAGCCGAGCTCACTGGCTTCCTGCTTTTTTGCATGGTTGAGATAACCGAATCAGATAGTCCTTTTGATCTTCGGATCTCTTTTTCAAGATCCATGCTGAAAGTTATAGCATGTCTAGGTTCTGATGGACCAGCGGTCCCTGCGTCAGAAGATCCCATCTTAGTGGTAGTAGAACTGGTTCTTCCACTGCCATCCATATCAGCAGAGGAAACCAGCTCCTCTTGGGCCAATATGGTACTATTAGGATTACCACTGCCAGGCTTTACTGAATCTTCCTCAAGACTCTGGGAATTAAAGCGAGTGGAGGGAATGCATACGCAAGTTCCATGTCCCAGTGTTGAGCCAAGGCGTCTACGCCAGTTGGATTGTCTCTTGGATTTAATGAAAAAAATTCTTTTGTCTATTTTATTTTGCTTTGAGGCAAATAAATCTATTTGTGGAGTGCCCCATTGTTGAGTTAGCTGAACAAAGACTTCTCCATTAAGAGACCACTCTGAAGGTTGCACTTTTTCTCTGCTGAGAAAGTCCGCTATCTGGTTCTCTGAACCTTTTAGATGTACCGCCGTGATGGACTTCACTGTGCCTTCCGCCCAAGAGAATATTGATTCTGCTAGTCCCTGGAGGTGACGGTGCCTCGGAACTCCCTGATGAAGAAGAAAGGATACCGTGGTCGAGTTGTCTGAGAAGATTTCTGATGCGATGCCCCTGCATGTCGTTTTGGCACCTTTTTAGTGCTTCCCAAACCGCTCTGAGTTCCCTGTAATTGGAGGAACTGTTGCGTACCGATGATGGCCATGTTCCTTGAAGGTAACGTCCTCTTATGTGGGCTCCCCAGCCTTTTAAAGCTTGCATCGGTGGTTATGTTTACGCATGGAGATACTCTCCAAGGTTTCCCTCTTGAGGTTTTTTATGCCGATCCACCATGAGAAGGATTGTTTTACCTCGCTGGGTAACAACATTTTGTTGTCTAATGAACTTTTCTTTCCATTCCATACCGAAAGAACTTCTCGTTTAAGAGTTCTGGAGTGAAACCGGCTCCATTGTACGCTGGGAGTACATGAGGTCATCAGTCCTCATGGCTTTCCTGATGGAAATGTATTCGCGTTTTCTTAATGTCTGAAGTTCTTTTTTGATTGACCGTTGTTTTTGGTCTGGTAGGAAGGAGGATTCCAGTTCGGAATCTAGTACCACTCCCAGAAATATTTTCTGTGTTTCTGGTTTGAGACTCGACTTTTTTTAATTTATTATCCACCCTAGACACTTCAGGAGTGATATGGTAATTTTTAAGGATTCTTCCATCTGTTGAGATGAATCTGCTATCAGCAACAGATCGTCTAGGTATGGAGCGATGAGAACGTCCTTTTCTCTTAGATGAGCCATGACTTGCATCATGAGCTTTGTGAATATCCTTGGGGCAGAGGCGAGACCGAATGGTAGACACTGAAACTGGAAATGAAGTATCTTCTTGCAGCTTCTTATTGCAAACCTGAGGAATCTTTGATGTGAGGGATGGATGGGCACATGATAGTATGCATGTTTGAGATCTAGCGTGCACATTACAGAGTTCTTTTTTATTAATGGTATGATCGATCTGATAGATTCCATCTTGAAGCGTTTGTAAGCCACCCATTTGTTCAATGATCTTAAGTTTATTATTGTACGGTATTCTCCGCTTGTTTTTTTTTTTTATGGAGAATAGACTGGAGTAATGACCTTGAAACCGCTGGTGATGGGGTACCGGAATTATGACTTGCAGCTCTTAGGGTATGTGCACACGCTGCGGATTTTGCTGCGGGTCCGCAGCTGCGGGTCCGCAGCGGTTTCCCATGCATTTGCAGTATAATGTAAACCTATGGGAAACGAAATCCGTAGTGCACATGCTGTGGAAAAAGCCGCGCGGAAACGTAGCGGTTTACATTCCGCAGCATCTCAATTCTTTGTGCGGATTCCGCTGCGGGTTTACACCTGCTCCAATAGAAAACTGCAGGTGTAAACCCGCAATAGAAACTGCGATAAATCCGCAGGAAAAAAATCTCAGCGGTTTGCCCTGCGGATTTATCAAATCCGCTGCGGAAAAATCCGCAGCCCTCACAGATACGTGTGCACATACCCTAAGAATTCTTGTATGTCTGTTAGCAGCCTTTGATGTACTGCTGATGACTGTGCGTGTCAAACAGTACCTCTTGGGGGACAGATGAGTAAACGTTATCTTGTACCCCTATGCAACTGTCTGTAGAATCCACTGATTCTGAGTAATGTTCTGCCATCCCTCTAGGAAGTATCGTAGTCTTCTACATTGTTGGCGTCATTGTTTGCTGGGTCCTGATGATTGGTCTCGAAAGGAACCTCTTCCTCTGCCCCCTTTAGGGTAGCTCCATCTGCCGGACTTCCCTTTCCCTCTGTAGTCCTGCCTTGGGTGGGAGCGAGTTTTCCGAAGAATGGCGTCTTCTTTGGCTTCTCTTTGGGAAAGCCTTTTTTCTTGTTGGATGCTTTCTCTAGCAGCTCATCTAGGACTGAAGCGAAAACATGAGATCCTGAGAATGGAATCGAACACAGTTTGTTTTTTGATTGAGTATATCCCGTCCAAGATCTCAGCCACAAGGCCTGTCTTGCCGCATTTGACCGTGCGTTGTTCCTGGCAGCACACCACACTGACTCCGCTGAAGCATCTGCCATGAAATCAGTCACCATTTTCAGAACTGAAAGATTTCAGAATTTCTTCTCTGGGAGTCCTGTCTTTAATATGACCTTCCAGCTCGTCTACCCAGAGACTCATGGTTCTTGCTACAGAGGTGACCAGTATGTTTGTTTTCATAATGGCGGCTGACGACTCCCAGGCTTTTTTAAAGGAGATCTTCTGACCTTTTATCCATTGGGTCTTTTAACCCCGACAAGTCTTCAAAAGGAATAGCCGTTTTCCTTGAGACTTTAGCTACCGGAATATCAATTTTTGGAACAGATTCCCAGACTTTAGTCTCTTCCGGATCAAAGGGAAGACGGTACTTGAAGTCCCTCGGGACTACTAGCTTTTTTCCCACATCTTCCCATTCTTCCAGTATCATCACCGTTATATGGTTGTTGACTGGAAATACTCTATTTCTGCAGGTTCTCAGGCCCCCAAACATTTCGTCCTGAACCGATAGTGGTTCAGTCGAGACCTCTATCTTCATAGTGCTCCTAACTGCTTTTAGTAGCACATCCGTGTTTTCGGACGAGAACCGGTATCTTTTGCATTCCTCCGGAAACACAACCAAGGAATTGCCACCTTTATCAGAGTCTGGATCGGAATATCCTGAAACCTCTCCTTCAGAACTTAAGTCCATATCCCATCTGGGCCTCTTTGGTGCCGCCCCAGTCTCCTCACCCTATGTTGATACTGTAGCCTAGCCTTCGTCTCTAATCATGGTTTTAATGTTAGTTAATAACGAAGTTTGTTCGTCCTTTATTAGCTTAGCGATGCACGCTTCGCATAACTTCTTGTTATAACCATCTGGGAGCTTGATGGTGCATAACGGACATCTGATAGCCTTTTTCTTAACGGCAGACTGTTTGGGAATGTCCTTGTCCTAAAAATGTAAAGGAAAGCCCTGTAGCTACGGATCTAAAGTCCCGCTAGGTACTTCCCCACCACGACTACTCACATGGTTCGTGGGCAGCTCTAAGGATTGGACGTCTGGACGACTAGCACGTTCCATCTTACTAAGTCAAGTGTGCCGTCAGTTGTCCGTCATTAAATAGTCAGTCTTACCCGACTTCAAGACTTCCGATTCGTCATCCTTAAGAGCTCAGCTGCTGGCATCTACGGTGATTGCAGGTCCCCAGCTGTACTGCGCATGAGTCATCTGGAATGCACGCCGACCAGCTTGGGACCTTGATCCTGGAGCCATGTTTCGGCCCCTTGGTTTCCCCGTAGTTACCCAGCGACCCTGGAAACCACCGGCGCCGCCGACCCCCGGGAATCCGGCCACGCCTCCCGGAAGTCGTCATCAGCGCCCTCCGACCCGGACCGGAAGTTCGGGGAACGCCGCCGGTGCTGACTGCACATGGAGCCCGAGGGAAAGCGCCGGACACCACAGCAGCAGCCGCTGCCTCAGAGCCCTTTGTGAAGGGATGAGGCAGCTAACGGGAGCACACAGCTCTACCTTGTTACGGAGGGACCTCCTTCGGTATCCTGCGACTTGGGGAGTCCTTCCACATGACTTCTGCGGCCAGAGCCCCTCCAGGAGGAAAGGACCGCCCTCGGGAGCGCCTGCTCTACCGAAACCTGACTCTTGTGGAGATCTCTCTCCTGCGTCTGTCCCTGATAGGGACAGGAAAAACACTGAAGGGTGGAGGTGGGGAGGGGCGATTTAACCTCTTCTGTGTTCCTGTGCCTATCAAGGATATGAAGGGCAACCTCCTGGTGGTGCTGACAGGAGGGACGACCTGGAAAAATGCGTTTCCTAGAGCTTCTCTGCTCCGGAAGAGCTTTCTTCTTATCTGTGGCCTTGTCTAGGTTGTCATCGAGGGCTGGCCCAAACATATAATGTCCCTGAAAGGGAATACCACATAGTTTGGACTTAGAGGTTATATCACCTCCCCAGGATTTAAGCCATAGAGCTCTCCTAGCAGAATTGGAGAGAACTGAGGACCTAGCGGCTACCCGTACAGATTCAGCGGAAGTATCCGCAAGGAACCCCGTTGCCTTCTGAAGGAGTGGTACAGAATTCAGAATCTCCTCCCTAGATGTCCCCTGAGAAAGGTGATTTTCTAAGGTACGTAACCAAAGAAAAAGGGATCTGGTAACACATGTGGAGGCTACATTTGTTTTCAGTAGTTTAGTAGACGTGTCCCAGGATTTCCTTAGTAAGCTCTCGATTTTTTGATCCATAGGATCTTTGAGCTAGGAGGAATCCTCAAAGGGTAGAGCCTTTTTTTTGGTTACCCTGGACACCTGTACATCCAATTTAGGCATTTTCCATAAAGAACAGTCCCCATCAAGAAGGGAAACGATTCTTTAATTCTGATGGGACATTCAAACCTTTCTCAGGTAGGCCCCATTCATGAAGGATAAGATTTTCAATGTTTTCATGTATAGGGAACCCTTTTGGGGTCCTAGGCTTTAACCCTCCAAACATATCATCCTGAATGGAGTGGCTAGCTACCTCCTCCTCCACCCCCATGGTGAATTAGCTCTTCCATATCTTCGGAAGAGATTTTTTATTATCCGATTTGGGTGTGGAAGTAGAATCCTCATTCTCCCAAATGTCTTCTGAACCCGAGGTATGGATTTCGCCTGAGTCAGAGTCAATAGGAGCCATCTTCCTTTTCTTAGGAGGAGGGGGCTGAGGTGTCGGGGCCTGAGACAGGGCCGCCATAGAGGACAACCTCCTGTTTGATGAGGGTTCTGATGCTGTCCAGAAGAGAGGGCTGTTCACTACGTAGCACTTCATCCGTGCATGGTTGGCAGAGCTTTTTCTTATAATTGGAGGGAAGCTTGGACGCACAAGTACCACACTTGCGGCTGGGCATCTTATCCTTTCTGAGGCAGAGACTATTTCTCCCTAAAAAGAGAGAGAGGTGGACTAAGTCACTTCATAATAATAATCTGGACAGCACGGGACCTCATCCACTACTTATAGCAGGAGGGTGAACGCTGGGCTCTGCAGAGGCAGAGTGTAGGGGTTTGTCACCGCCCATAGAGGTCAGTCAGTCAGTCACCAGTCACACAGGGACATAGAGGCCTTACCTGGAGGCTCCCCAACCAGGAATATATACCTATCGAGGTTGCCAGCGACTTTTTTGCCCCTCCTCCTTCCCAAGGTCCATAGGGTGTGACGCCAGTAACGCCCGTCATGGCCGCCGCTGGATCCAGGACGTCAGCCGGCGCGCGCTCCAGAGCATGGAGCCGAAACCAGAAATTCGGATGCGTCACTTCCGATGCGAAGAGGGAGCCGGGGAGCTGCGGGAGGTCCCCGGTGCAATTCACTGCCCTGCTTTGCCCCCCGAGGAGGTGCAGGAAGGGCGGGATAAGGGGTCCCAAGTGGCGCAATGAACACGGAGATGGGAGCAGTCCTAAGAGGAGGAGAGCAGAGCCCCCGACCTCGACTGCCCAGCAAAACAAGGTAACAGTGCTCCGATCGCCGACCATGGCAGCACTATCAGAGAACCTCTTCTTGCCCCATAGGGGACAGGAAAAACACTGGTGGTTGCAGGAAGGGGAGGGGTATTTAACCTCTTTGTTTCCTGTCCCCTATAAAGGGCGGGGAGACATCCTCCGATACTGCTGTCTTGGAAGGTGACTGGAGAAATTGCTGGTCAACTTTTAACCCTTATAACTCTTTTTAACAAAAAGTTGTGCTGATGTTAAGTAGACATGTGGGAAATGTTACTTATTAGGTATTTTGTGTGACATATCTCTGATTTAAGGGCATAAAAATTCAAAGTAGGAAAATTGCGAAATTTTCAAAATTTTCACCAAATTTCCTTTTTTTTCACAAATAAACGCAAGTAATATCAAAGAAATGTTACCACTATCATGAAACACAATACGTCACGAGAAAACAAGGTCAGAATCATCAGGATCCGTTGAAGCGTTCCAGAGTTATAACCTCATAAAGTGACAGTGGTCAGAATTGTAAAAATTGGCCCGGTCATTAACGTGCAAACCATCCTTGGGGGTTAAGGGGTTAATAGTGATGAGCAAATATACTCATTACTCGAGATTTCTCGAGCATGCTCGGATGTCCTCTGAGTATTTTTTAGTGCTCGAAGATTTAGTTTTCTTCGTCGCAGCTGAATGATTTACAGCTATTAGCCAGCTTGATTACATGTGGTGATTCCCTAGCACCCAGGCAACCCCCACATATACTTAGCCTGGCTAATAGCTGTAAATAATTCAGCTGAGGCAATGAAAACTAAATTTCCGAGCACTAAAAAAATACTTGGAGGACACCTGAGCGTGCTCGGGAAGTCTCGAGTAACGAGTATATTCGCTCATCATTAATAATTAACAAAAACATGTGAAACAACTGAAAATATGTCTTATATTCTAGGTTCATCAAAGTAGCCAACTTTTGTTTTGATGACTGCTTTGCACACTCTTGGCATTCTCTTGATGAGCTTCAAGAGGTAGTCACCGGAAACGGTCTTCCAACAATCTTGAAGGAGTTCCCAGAGATGCTTAGCACTTGCTGGCCCTTTTGCCTTCACTCTGTGGTCCAGCTCACCCCAAACCATCTTGATTGGGTTCAGGTCTGGTGACTGGAGGCCAGGTCATCTGGCGTAGCACCCCATCACTCTCCTTCTTGGTCAAATAGCCCTTACACAGCCTGGAGGTGTGTTTGGGGTCATTGTCCTGTTGAAAAATAAATGATGGTCCAACTAAATGCAAACCGGATGGAATAGCATGCCGCTGCAAGATGCTGTGGTAGCCTTGCTGGTTCAGTATGCCTTCAATTTTGAATAAATCCCCAACAGTGTCACCAGCAAAGCACCCCCACACCATCACACCTCCTCCTCCATGCTTCACGGTGGGAACCAGGCATATAGAGTCCATCTGTTCACCTTTTCTACATCGCACAAAGACACGGCGGTTGGAACCAAAGATGTCAAATTTGAACTCATCAGATTAAAGCACAGATTTCCACTGGTCTATTGTCCATTTCTTGTGTTCTTTAGCCCAAACAAGTCTCTTCTGCTTGTTGCCTGTCCTTAGCAGTGGTTTCCTAGCAGCTATTTTACCATGAAGGCCTGCTGCACAAAGTCTCCTCTTAACAGTTGTTGTAGAGATGTGTCTGTTGCTTGAACTTTGTTTGGCATTAACCTGGTCTCTAATCTGAGCTGCTGTTAACCTGCGATTTCGGAGGCTGGTGACTCGGATAAACTTATCCTCAGAAGAAGAGGTGACTCTTGGTCTTCCTTTCCTGGGGCGGTCCTCATGTGAGCCAGTTTCTTTGTAGCGCTTGATGCTTTTTGCCACTGCACTTGGGGACACTCAAAGTTTTCCCAATTTTTCAGACTGACTGACCTTCATTTCTTAAAGTAATGATGGCTAGTGTTGAGCATTCCGATACCGCAAGTATCGGGTATCGGCCGATATTTGCTGTATCGGAATTCCGATAACGAGATCCGATACTTTTGTGGTATCGGGATCGATATTAATGTGTAAAATAAAGAATAAAAAAAAAAAATATTGATATACTCACCCTCTGACGCGCCCTGGTTGTAACCGCCAGCTTCCGTTCATAAGAATGAGCGCTTGAAAGTCCTTAGATGACGTCGCGGCCTGTGATTGGTCGCGGAGCGGTCCCGTTCATAAGAATGAGCGCTTGAAAGTCCTTAGATGACGTCGCGGCCTGTGATTGGTCGCGGAGCGGTCACGTGACCGCTCCGCGACCAATCACAGGCCGCGACATCATCTAAGGACTTTCAAGCGCTCATTCTTATGAACGGAAGCTGGCGGTTACAACCAGGGCGTGTCAGAGGGTGAGTATATCAATATTTTTTATTTTTATTCTTTATTTTACACATTAATATGGATCCCAGGGCCTGAAGGGGAGTTTCCTCTCCTTCAGACCCTGGGAACCTTTAGGATACCTTCCGATACTTGGTGTCCCATTAACTTGTATTGGTATCGAGTATCGGTATCGGCGATATCCGATATTTTTCGGGTATCGGCCGATACTATCCGATACCGATACTTTCAAGTATCGGACGGTATCGCTCAACACTAATGATGGCCACTCATTTTTCTTTACTTAGAATTTGTATTATGGCAAGAAAAAAAAAGCAGCTAACAGTCTATTCAGGAGGACTATCAGCTGTGTATCCACCAGACTTCTGCACAAAACAACCCCATTTATAAGGCAAGAAATCCCACTTATTAAACCTGACAGGGCACACCTGTGAAGTGAAAACCATTTCCAGTGACTACCTCTTGAAGCTCATCAAGAGAATGCCAAGAGTGTGCAAAGTAGTCAAAGCAAAAGGTGGCTACTTTGACGAACCTAGAATACAAGACATAATTTCAGTTGTTTCACACGTTTTTGTTAATTATATAATTCCACATGTGTTAATACATAGTTTTGATGCCTTCAGTGTGAATATACAATTTTCACAGTTATGAAAATACAGAAAAATCTTTAAATGAGAAAGCATGTCCAAACTTTTGCTCTATACTGTATATATAGTTTTTATGGAGTAGTTTGTAGAAGGCAAATTATAGCAAGTCTTAATGGCTCTACTACTCAAAAGTCTCTTGATATTTTGTAAAGTAATACATTGGAGCAGACAAGATTACAGTCACGTCCATAAATGCTAAATTTCATCATCTGTGTTACAGAAATGACTTTTTTTAAGCAGAACATTCACAAAGTAAATAGGGCCACATAGAACAACAAAAGTTTGTCTCCCCACTGGAAATTACATTAATAAAAGTTATAAATGGAACCAAATTCCCAGCACCTGAAACCTCACTAAGGCTACGTTCACATTTGCGGTCAGCGCCGCAGCGTCGGGCGCCGCAGCGGCGCCGCATGCGTCATGCGCCCCTATACTTAACATGGGGGCGCATGGACATGCGTTGTGCTGCGTTTTGCGCCGCATGGCCGCAAGCGTTGGACGCAAGAAACGCTTCAAGTTGCATTTTTTTTGCGTCCAACTTGCGGGCAAAAACGACGCATGCGGCGCAAAACGCAGCGTTTTAGCGTGCGTTTTGCCGCGTTTTTGTTTGCGTTGTGCGCTGCGGCGCCGACGCTGCGGCGCACAACGCAAATGTGAACGTAGCCATACAGAAGAGTGAGAAAACCCATTTCATCATAGGCGGTTATGATGTTATGAAACTCTTACTGGGCATAAGCCACAGACTTCATAAGGAATCTCAGACCTCACAACCCACCCAATAATTTCTTCATGACTGTTTAGACTTGTCTCGAAATACTGTGAAATCCAGTTCCACATATTGATATTGGGAGTGGAAAAAAATAATATTGCTGAATGTTATAAATCATGACAAAGCCAAATTTAAAAAAAAAAAAAAAATGTACACAGCTGTTGAGATAACCATTGAAGAGGTCGTCAATTTCCTGGATAAATATATTTCTAAGGCCGGGGTCACACTTGCATGTACTTCTATGCAGCTGCACACTTCGGTCACGAGTGGCGGCGGCAGTGCCGGGACCTGATGCATGAGTTTCTTGCACTGAACTTGCAAGTGTGACCCCGGCCTAAAAGTGTTATTGACATGAAATCCTCCTCAGGTGTCAGTAACAACCCATCCAATCCACACAGGTAAAGAAATCAAACCACAGATGTTCTGTTCATATATAAAGTGGTGTGCAATAATGAGAAGGGACACAGGGGAAAAAAAATAAAGTATTGATTACTTGGAGAGGTGCAAAAAGCCACAAAAAGTAAATGACACCAACTGAAATCTATTTTTCTTTAAGTGGCAGGATTACTTTCAGCTTGTTCAACATATGCCTATAAAAAGGTGTCTCATTATCAAGGTGCCGCACCAAAAACATTTCATGATGGGTAAAAACAGTGAGCCATCTAAAGACTTTCACAATCTTATTGTTGCAAAACATACTGATGGCATTAGTTACAGAACAATTTCTAAACTATTGAAGGTTCCAATGAGCACTGCTGGGGTCATAAGCCAGAAGAGCATTTCACCATAAACCACCCATAACCAGGTGCTTACCGCAAGATTTTAAACAGAGGAGTGAAAATAATTATCAGAAGAGTTGTCCAAGAACCAATGACCACCTGTGGAGAGCTACAGAAAGACCTGGAATCAGCAGGTACACATAATTTAACATGAATACAATAAGTATTGCCCAACCTATATGGCATGTACTCACGCTCACCACGCAAGACTCCAAGGCTGAACAAAAAGCATGTTCACACACATTTACGTTTTGCTCAACATTTAGACAAGCCTGTGATATACTGGGAGAATATAGTCTGATCATATGAAACTACATGTATGCCATAATAATACACACCTTGTTTGGGAGGTCAAAAGGAACTCCATGTCACCTCAAAAAAACATACCAATAGTGAAGTTTGGAGGTGAAAATCAAGAGTGCAGTATGCAGAACATTAGATATAAGAACGGTTTTGGAGTTGCAGAGATCATTCTTCCTGAGAAGGGACCGTCTTTAAGGGAACTAGTCACCATGAACAAGCAGTGCAATGTGCAGGCACCATGTTATAGTGAAGGAGGAGCTGATAAGATTGGTGTGTAGTTTTGTTCGGAAAGATTCAGTATAACATGTGTTTTAATCATTTCAGCCTCTAATCCTTCTGGTGTTTTCAAACCAGTGGGCAGTCCTCTCAGTGACTGACAGCCATTTATGTATGCCAACTGCTACAAAGAAAGGCGCTAGTGAGTGACTGATCGGTCCATTGGGTGGTCCTAAAACCCTAGAAAGGTTCAAATGGTTAAAAGACGGGTTATACCGAATCTTTACACAAACTATATCTCAATCTGCTCAGCTCTTCCTGCTATATAACATGGTGCCTGCAGATAGATATGCATTTTCATGGTGACTTCTTCACGCTAAATATAAGCCGCAAGAATAAAAATAATAAGTTCACTGCACTGTAAATGTCAGTAACTCTGTCACCACATTTAGTTTAAAAGTGACCCTAACAGATGATACATGCTGCCCCCTCAACTGGAAGCATGTATTAGGCACTCTTTGAGTCAAACATTCATGGCTGAAATCAAGCAAACACTGCACCATTTCAGTGAACCCTTTTTTTTTTTTTTTTTTTTTCCATTTGTGCCTTTGCCTTTCCTCCCCTCCTTCCAAGAGCCATAACTTTTGTATTTTTCCATCAATGTAGCCATATGAGGGCTTATTTTTCGCGAGAGGAGTTGTATTTTTTAATGACACCATTGACTTTAACATACTGGAAATAAAAAAAAAATATATATATATATATATATATATATCTCAATTGTTGTTTGGGATTATATACCATGTTCACTGTATAGTAAAACAGACCTGGCAATTTGATCCAAACATGTATAGGTTCTTTTTTCCCCATTGTGCACATACCCTAAATCAGCTATCTAGTGTGGTTAACGATGCAAACTCAGCATCAGAGCCCGCATCACAGGCAGGGACAATACCTTGAAACTGCTGAAATTATGCAGTTATGGTCTGATGCATGGATAAACTGTCAAGTTACCCTTTAACCCTTTCATTTACAAATCATAGCAAAAAAATTCTAGTTAAGTTGCCAAAAGTCACTGTTAAACATATGGATATAGTAGAGAATGGTCTCAAGATCAAGACCTTTTGTATTAGCCAGGGCAATTCTCCACTCTGAAAAATCACCATTCTTTAGTGTAGAATACTGTGTCTTAGGCCTCTTTCAGATGTCAGTGTGTCCGGTACGTGTGGCGACAGCTTTTACACGTACCGGAGACACCTACACATGTGGGAAGAGGTGGGCAAAGCGCCAGAATTGACGCATCTAATAGATGTGCTTTCTCTGGGCGGCTTCAGGCTAATTTTATTTTTATTTATTTTTATTTATTTTTTTTACTGGGAGGGGGGGAAGCGGGCGCAATATTCATGGCCCCTTATCAGCCCGAAAATACCAGCCACTGGTTGTCTGCATTAGCAAGGCTGGTTGTCAAAAATGGGGAGGACTGCACGCAGTTTTTATTAAATTATTTATTCAATTTAAGATTCAGGTGGCGGCTGATGAGAGTAAACGGGAGAAGCCATCCAAAAAATGCACATCTATTAGATGCATCAATTCTGGTGCTTTGCCAAGCTCTTCCCACTTGCCCTGTTGCAGTGGCAAGTAGGATAATATTTGTGGGGTTGTCACTTTTGTATTGTCTGGTGACATCAAGCCCATGGGTTAGTAATGGAGAGGCAGCAATAAGACATCAATCCCTTACTAATCATAGTTGTACTGTAAATAAAGACACAGCAAGTATATAGTCTTTTATATGAAAAACAAACTTCCAACTAACATTCTATGATTCTACAGGTGCTTCTCACAAAACTAGATTAAAAAGTTAATTTCAGTTCTTCAATACAAAAAGTAAAATTCATTACAGAGTAATCTATTTCAAGTGTTTATTTCTGTTAATGTTGATGATTATGACTTACAGCCAATGAAAACCCAAAAGTTATTATCTCAGTAAATTAGAATACTTTATAGCACCAGCTTAAAAATGATTTTAAAATCCAAAATGTTGGCCTACTAAAATGTATGTTCAGTAAAAGCACTCAATACTTGGTTGGGGCTCCTTTTGCATCAATGCGGCGTGGTGTGGAGGCGATCAGCCTGCGGCACTGCTGAGGGGTTATGGAAGCCCAAGTTGCTTTGATAGCAGCCTTCAGCTCGTCTGCATTGTTGAGTCTGGTGTCTCATCTTCCTCTTGACAATACCCCATAGATTCTCTATGGGGTTAAGGTCAAGCAGAGAACCTGTTTTTTTAAACCAGGTATTGGTACTTTTGGCAGTGTTGACAGGTGCCAAGTCCTGCTGGAGAATGAAATTTCCATCTCCAAAAAGCTTGTCGGCAGAGGGAAGCATGAGGTGCTCTAAAATTTCCTGGTAGACGGCTGCACTGACTTTGGTTTTGATAAAACACAGTGGACCTACACCAGTAGATGACATGGCTCCCCAAACCATCACCGATTGTGTAAACATCACACTAGACCTCAAGCAGCTTGGATTGTGGCCTCTCCACTCTTCCTCCAGACTCTGGAACCTAGATTTCCAAATGAAATGCCAAATTTACTTTTATCTAAAAACAACACCTTGGATCACTGAGCAACAACAAGTTATTTTTCTCCTTAGCCCAAGTAAGACGCTTCTGACGTTTTCTAACCTCATTAACTCGAGCGTGGGAATTTTTCAGAATATTTTCTCACGCTCAAGTTCATATGAGTTTATGCCAGCAGGGGGTGCAGCAACGCAAGTCTAGGTAGCTACGTTCCCCTGCTTTCCATTCATTCCCCAGTTTTTACAGGCAGGAGCACAGCTGCATTAGCAGGCTTCTGCTTGTAAAATCAAGAGACTAAGGGTATCTGTCCACTTTCAGGATGGCCAGCGGTTTGGACGGAGCAGCAAACCCGCTCCGCCCCCTTCTGTGATGCGATGACTCCGGATGTGTTCATTGCACACATCCGGCATCATCGCACCCCATACATAGGGCCCTGTGATTTACCTTGCGGCGGCGCAGCGGCGCCGCAAGGTAAACGTACATGCTGTGATCTTAAAAGGCGCACAGCATGTCTGGAATCGCAGGGCTGCCCGGTGTGTGTTACCACACATAGTGGAGACGGGATTTCATAAAATCCCCTCCACTATGCTGTAACATCTGGACGCTGCGTGTTTGACGCTGCGGCTCTGCACAGCGTCAAACATGCAGCGTTTCCTTAAAGTGGACACATACCCTTAGACTGAGCTCCGGAGAGGTATGGGATATTGTTTTTATTTTAACTTTGTTTCAGGTGACAAGGGTCTTCAATTGGATTGAGCGTTTAATAAACATATTACAACACCCTGTGTCTTTATTTCATTAAAATACTTTTCATAATGTGTGTTTAACCCTTAATTAATATAGGATTAATAATGGATAGGTGTCTTATTGACACCTCTCCATTATTAATCTGGCTTAATGTCACCTTACAATAGCAAGGTGACATTAACCCCTTATTACCCCATATCCCATGGCTACAGGGGAGTGGGAAGAGAGGCTTAGTGCCAGAATAGGCGCATCTTTACAGATGTGCCTTTTCTGGGGTGGCTGGGGGCAGATGTTTTTAGCCGGGGGGCCCCAATAACCATGGTCCCTCTCTAGGCTATTAATATCTGCCCTCAGTCACTGGCTTTCCCACTCTGGAGGAGAAAATTGCGCGGGAGCCCACGCCAGTTTTTTCCTTGATTTATCCCTTTATTTTAACAGCTAGAGCCCCCAAATTTTGCACGCAGACACTTCTAACATTAGTAGTGAGGAATATGTAAAAAAATAAGGGATATGAAATGGTTTACTGTATGCAAACCATGTCTCATATCCTGTCGGGTTTGGGAAGGAGATAGCAAAAGCCGGCAATTGAATTACCGGCTCTTCTGCTATCTAGTGGTGTATGAAATAAAAAAAAAAAAAAAAAAAATTTATATATATATATATATACACACATACATATATACACACTATGTGTAGACATTAATTTTATCTGTTCTATTCTAACCTGTCAGTGTGATTTTACTGTACACCGCACTGCATTGCCGGCTTTTCTATAATACACCACTGCGCATTTCTCGCAAGTCACACTGTTGGTCCATGTGTAATCCGTTTTTTTCTCGCACCCATAGACTTGCATTGGCGATTCTCGGCTGAGATACGATGACAATTGCAGCATGCTGCGATTTCACTCAGATCCTGAATACGGCCGAGAAAACAGCGGATGATAGGAGCTGCCCCATAGATTAACATTGGGCCGAGCACTATGCGATTTTTTATTGCATAGCACCCGTCCGTATTACGCTCTAGTGTGACTCCAGCCTAAAAACAAACTTAGGGACCTTTTTAGATGCTTAGGAAGCCATTGCAGGTGTTTTTTTGTTAATCTAATTTGAGATAATGACTTGTGGGTTTTTGTGGGCTGTAAGCCATAATCATCAACATTAACAGAAATAAAAACTTGAAATAGATCACTGTTTGTAATGACTATAATTGTTCCATTTTTTGAAGGACTGAAATAAATTAACTTTTTGATGATATTCTAATTTTCTAAGAAATACCTGTATATCCATGGGTCATATACTGCAAATAAACCAAGTGTAGTCTGATCCTATACAAGGTTTATATATTCTGCAACTATAGGAACAGCTAGGTTTGCATACGTGCTGTATACAAAATACAGTGGGATAGTTGTAACCAAACATTTGATTTTTTTTTTAGGTTTGATGCTTAGAAGAAAGTGTACAATCTGTTTAGGTACTGCTACAGATGAAGTTTTAATGCATATTATGCAATTGAAAACAGAATATGAATTTAATTTACCATCTGCCTATACAATTTATATAACTTATTTTGTGTGGCCATTTGAAAACTCACAGCTGTTAAACTACTGCACAGCCAATATGAGTTCAGTTGTTGAGATCGGACTAATACATTTATTTTATTGTCAGTATAACAGGATGCTTAGGAGTCTGAAAAATAAAATAACAGCTCCCCGGCTACTCCAAAATTCCCCCATGATTTTCTCGAAGAATGAAAGAGGACATTTTATTTTGCTTTATAAAAGCACTACAAACAGACCTTTTGTCAGGATGGAATCGTACATCAAAATCCAGAAAACCTTAAAAGTCAAAGACTGTTATATGTGGCCTCAGAAATATACATTTCTTGCCTTGGATGCAATTTTCTTGATTTACTAGATATAATTAATTATACACAGGAAGTTAAGAAACTTTGTAAATATTTTAAAGATTGCAGCCACATTCAGTCCCTTGTGCCTAGAGGGTCCCATGACAGTAAAGATACCCAAAAACATCCAAGAGCTGCACTTCAGTGGTAGGTTACTAAACGAGAATGTATTTTATATCAGTATTTGTAAGCCAAAACCAGGGGTGAGTGATAAATGCAGATGTAAAATACTGACCAAATACCGGCCTCATAGGACATTAATGGAGCAGCATAGAGCATTTACCACCTACCACATTATTCAACTTCTGTACACGTTGGTGTACAAGTCCCCTTTAAAATGTAAAGTGCTGTGGAATAGGTTGACGCTATAGAAAGAAAAAGAAAAATGTTTGCAAACTGGGGTAAACTCCCGTTCTGCTCATCCTTGGGACCTATGCCAATCTGTCAGTTGTCAGCTATGCAAAGGATAACTTATAACTTGTTAAAGCTGTAATACTGTTTTAACTATCCTAATAATGGCTCTGTAGGAAAATTTAACACTTAAATTAAAGCTGGTTGAATCCTTCCCAATTGTGGCACAACTGGACAACTACCTAATGTGTATGAGGGCCCACCAGCTCTCCCCTGACTGATGAGGATGTTGGGTAAGAGCGAGATTTGGCAATTCAATGAGAACCTATCACTTGATACATGTAACCCAAATCAAGGGATGCATGAATCAGAGCTTGATTGCACAATTGCAGCCAAGTATGTTTGGTTTCTGAAACAATCTGGCGTTGCAAAGAAAATATAGTTTGAAGAGCCGGACAGTGACTAGGTTAGGCAAGATTGGTTCAGCACGGGCCCCGGTTGGCTTCTCCACACACCACTCCATTTGATTGATAGGTCCTCCCTATGTATACATGGAAGAGACCTTTCAATCAGTTGCTTGGAGAAGTTGGAAGATCTAACCATCAGCCAAAGAGGAATGACTGAGTCTCCTCATGTGTATGAGCCCCAATAAAGCCAGGTTTTCTCTATAATGGCAGAGGGTTCTAGCAGAGGACACTTTGTGATCAGTCTATAGTCAAGACATCTTCTAGAAATTAAAATTGGTGTTAGTATATAGGTTTTGCCAATTCCTAAATAAATATAATACAGAGATTTTTTTCTGTACATAATTCCACTCTAAAAAGGCAAAACATACACCTTTGTGTAAGGAGAAGAAGGGGTGGTATAGTCTCCCTGCCTTTCTGTGTAAGAAGAGGGACAATTTAAAGAGAGAGTAGGAGCACTTGACTCGAGTATTGTAGAGCCTGTCTTTCCACGACTTTTCCTTTGACATTCCTTTACCCCCTAAAATAAAGAAAGATTAGACTGTTGGATTAAATTGGCCAAGTCAGCCTTTATTATAACATACATAAATAACTTTTGATTGAAGGAGGCTCCTGAAGCTCCAACAAAAAGGCCCTAGGTTACTCAAAATATTTGTTTTCGCTTTATCTTCCGGCATTACTCCCAGTCATGACCACCTTCTCCATGCCACATGCCTCCAAGCTGATAGAGGCAGCTTAGAAGCAGTGTCTCAAGTGTCCTACACTTGCACCTTCGTTATGGAGTCAGAATAGCAGACAGATCGCTACAAGCTACAGGACATTGAGAAATCGTGACACACAGTAAAGGATCATCTAATAGGCAAAACTGATGTTTGTAGTAGCCATTTCCAAATCATTAATTTTGGTAGACTGAGTTTCCTGCAGCATATTAACTCATATTAAGCTATAAAGAGGAATATCCAATTACCCCACCTGTTTTTGCTCCAAAAACTCGGCGAAAAGACAGTGTGCACATACCCAAAGGCATCCTAAAGAACTCTGTGACCATTGCAAAATCTGGCTTTTTATTTCTTTTAGTATGGTTTTTATAAAGGTCTTATGCAAAGTCCTTTCTTGGGAGGAAAGACTGAAGCCCATGACTCAGTGTTGATGTAGTTTTGCAAGAAAGCATAGGCAATCCTGTATTACAGTGGAAAACTACCCCAAGAATTACCAAAAGAGGATTGTGCCTTGGGTATGACTTATTCCCAGAATTTTTCTTACGACAGTTTTCTGTGCTCATAAGCATTGTGCATTAATTTCCGCACACCCTTCTCTCTTTTCAGTAAGCCGTGATCCAGAATGAGAGAAGTTCTTGTTTCAGAAGGTTCTGGCAGTGCAAGTAGCGTGTTTAGTATTCTTAATCACTCTGTCCTGCCTTAGCTACAATTATTCCAGCAGTTCACTTTTAAAGATACAGTCACATTTGCACCAATGTGCAATATAATATTTACTTGTTTTTATCAGCCAAACGAGAAAATGGTTTTCTGGCCCCATTAACTCTTTACAAACAGCGGCAACGGTAAAATAACAAAAGCAGTAATCACAATCCAAACCCCTGCTGCTCACATGTTAGTACTCAACTGGCCTTCTGCCAACCAGCAATGGCCAGGAGTATTCACATTTGGCCAACTTAGTCAATCTATGGCCATATGTTATGTTGACACCATTACAATAACTTCTCTGGCCATGAAACCGGGCAAACCAAACGAGTAGAACTGCCCAGATACAGAAAAGTGAGTTGTGAATAGGGAATAGTGCATGCCTTTAAAAAAAAAAAAAAAAAAAAAAAAGATTAGAGGTTTTGCACTCAAGGATGAGACAAGGAAAATGTGTCTGCCGGCCGGAAAGTGAGAGCAGATCACAGCGGTGACGTCACCGCTGCACTCTGCTCTCACTGTACGGCCGGATCTGTCAGAGCAGGAAGCGGACGGCAAGGGACATGGTGAGCATGTACGGTTTGGTTTTTTTAACTTTTACGCTGGTAACCACGGTAAACATCGGGTTACTAAGAGCGGCCCTGCGCTTAGTTACCTGATGTTTACCCTGGTTACCCGGGGACTTCGGCATCGCTCCAGCGCCGTGATTGCAACGTGTGACCGCAGTCTACAACGCTGGAGCGATAATCATACGATCGCTGCGACGTCACGGATCGTGCCGTCGTAGCGATCAAAATTGCACTGTGTGACGGTACCCTAAAACAGGAGACCGTTCAATAGCTGCTTTACCCACAAAGAGGCAACAAAGCGGCAATTAAAGGGAATAAGTCAGCAGATTGTTGCAGTGTAATCGGATGACCACATGAGGTAGGTGTTAAACACTGAATTCAACAATGTGTGCTGCTTACTTACAAGCTGGCTCGGACTGGCCCATAGGGTAACAGGGGAATCCCCTGGTGGGCCCCTGTACAGGTCTGGGCCCCCAACCCCACTGTATGAGCAGTACTTGGCATAATTCAATTGATGGTACAGAAAAAGCAACATCTCATCATTCATTAATCAAACTATCCAGTTTATTATTATATAGAGATATAGGTAAATTTGTGGAGGGTAATGTAATATTTGTATGCAGGTGGGCCTCCAAAGTCAGTGTTACAGGTGGGCCCTTAGCATCCCAGTCCGACACTGCTTATAAGGTTTTAATCACTAGGACATTATCGGTGCTGTGACTAGCTGGCGTGTGGAAAGTTGTCTGACCATGCCCCATCCTCCGATAAGCAGATCACTGTTAATAGACAATATAAAGAGCTGTGGTGGGGGTGGGGTCATTTTTCTCAGCTCTGCTTTATTCTATGTCCAAAACTCTAAGGCTTCTTTTACACATAACGTGTTTTTTCGTGGCCAGTTATTGCGGGCCGTATTGCCACAATTTTCACGGTCTGCCACAATAACAGACCTTAAAAAAAAAAAAACTTGTGGATTGCCGTTCTTCGGGTTCCCAATACTATAGGAGGAGTACTGGGGATAAAAAAAAAAAAAAAAAAGAAACAGTGGTCCGCAAAACCAGAAGTCATGGTGCTTGATCTTTTTTACTTAAATACGGCCCTCACAGCCATACAGCGCACCTTGAAATTATGGCAGCCCCATAGAAATCTATTGGGGCTGCAAAAACAGGCAGCAAAAACACAGCAAGTGTAAAAGAAGCCTAAGGGTAGGTTTCCACGGTCAGTATTGGCAGCGCTTTGGACGCTGCTCCATTCAAAGCGCTGCTGGCTTTTGTACATGCGGCAATTCTTCATGTGTTCATTGAACCATGCTGAATCACTGCATCCTATACATGGACTGTATATTTATCTTGCGGAGACTGAGCGTCTCCACAAGATAAGTTGACATGCTGCGGTGTAGAAAGACGCGCCACATGTCCGTTTACACAGGGTTGCCGGAGGCATCCCTGCATGCATAGTGGAGATGAGTATCTAATGTTGCACTTGCACTTTATTCTGTCTGTGACCTGATTATTAAGCAACATGTACTCCAAAGCTGGATTTCATTGTAGATGTCACTACAGTTTTCCTTTCCAAGAACAGTGAGTGAGAGAAACACCCCAGTTCTGATGCCAGATAAGGAGCAGGGTTTACAAAAACACTAAAGAAAAGTGCTGGTCTCCAAAGAAGCATGCTTACGTCAGAGGCAGAGAGCTGGCAAGTAAAGGAAATCACACGCAAGCATAAGATTAAGAAAGTCTTTGGAAGAAGAACGATTTATATATTTTGTGAATTGCAAAAGTACTTAGGCAATTTGTCTTGGGTCTAATAGAAGTGTTCGTTTGCAGAATGATCCTTAAGGGGTATTCTCAAGTTTTAAAAATTGCTTTAGTTACACCATAAAAATAAGCATGTTTGCAATTGACTTGCTTTTGCTATCAGCTGTCAGTCTCCTGCAATGACAGTTTTTATCCATTATAATGAACAGCTCAACACCATGGAGTCTAGACTGTAGTTCATAGTAGTTACATTCCAGGAGAGGGAGTTAACTCTTAGCATCCTAGGCACCTTTCTCTCTATCAATTGATTTCTATACAGCAGTTAGCTGTTCACCTCCCTCCCATCCTCTGAGGAGCTGCTGTTATAAATCTTGCACACAAAAAAAAGCAAAAACAAACATTTAACAGCAGGCCTGTTAATTAAATCTCTGCTTGCCCTGTCCAGTGCTGTGTGCTTGCTCAAATGTCCCATTACCTTTATGTGTAAATACAGCGATAACAGTGTAGAACAAACTACTGATATTTTAAGGCGTTACAGCGGAAAATGTGCTGAGCTTTACAGTTCTACTGATAATACTCAAAAATATTGCCAGAATCCATCCCTTCCTCAGCCCACAATCTACTAAAACTCTTGTGCTTGCCCTCATCTCCTGCCTCGATTACTACAACACCCTCCTCTGTGGCCTCCCCGCTAACTCTTGCACCACTCCAGTCTGTCCTCAACTCTGCTGCCTGGCTAATCCACCTCTCTCCTCGCTACTCCCCTGTTTCTCCCCTCTGCAAATCCCTCCACTGGCTTCCAATTCCCCAACAAATCCAGTTCAAACTACTAACACTGATCTACAAAGCCATCCACAACCTGTCCCCTCCCTATATCTCTGAACTAATCTCCCACTATCTTACCTCACGTAATCGCCGATCCTCCCAAGACCTCCTACTCTCCTCCACACTTATTCGTTCCTCACACAACCGCCTCCAAGATTTCTCTCGAATATCCCCCATCCTCTAGAATTCCACACCTCAACACGTCCGATTATCTACCACCCTCAGATCCTTCAGACAGAACATGAAAACCCATCTCTTCAGGAAAGCCTATAATAACCATTCTGCCGCCTCACCACTATCAGAGCTGCCGCACCCCCGACCTTGTGTCTCTTTCTCATTATCCCGTAGAATGCAAGTCTGCAAGGACAGGGTCCTCTCCCCTCTGTACCAGTCTGTCATGTTAAATTTGTTTACTGTAAACAACATCTATAACCCTGTACGTAACCCCTTTTCTCATGTACAGCACCATGGAATTAATGGTGCTGTATAAAATAATAATAGTAAAGGACTAGTATTCGTCAGAACCGTCACTCATGTAATCGTGCCCAACCTGCCAGGAAGTAGGGAAGCTAAAGAGATTGCACTGCTCTGAGCTGCTCAAGAGACATGTTAAGAATACTCCTTTAAGATACCTGGATATGGACATAAGATTATATTAGGTGTAGACAAGGTGTAATATTATACTATTGCTAAGGGTCATTTGACATAACATGTTGCACAACACCACATCTCACACAAACCTTTTACAAGAGTTAATAATCTCGCTACAGTTTTTATTTACTGACTCAATCTAAAATAAACAGCCTTGGAAATAGCCTGGAGTAAACATTTCACAGAAAGCGAACAAACCTTGCATTATAGTATTTTGTGGTCCCACTTCTTTACAACTACATCTACTTTTTACTAAGTAGGAAACCAAAGAAGAGGGAGAAGGACTGCAGGATCAGACCGACCACACAAAAAATTGCTGTCTATACAGACACTTTGTTTTGCACAAAAGTGTAGACAATATTCAAAATCAACAATACTGAAAGATCATCATTGATGTTATTTGTTTTCATCAAGTTTTGGACATTGTCATTTTTAGGCCACTTTAAAGGAAGGTGGGTCCAGTGTCTTAGATTACCACCTTGTTCTATTTGGGACATTTCCAAGATCATGCAACTTAGAGTGAAACTCTGTGCTATTTAATGTAATGTAAAAGACATTAGGTTTGGATAATAGTTTTATTATTATAGGTTAAGCGTTTCTTTATTGGTAATAAGTTGTGTTTATTGCAAACCAGTGATTTGTCAGCTATTTAAATAGTTTTATTTGGGTGGATAGAAAGTAGGATACAGCTCTGCATGAAACATGTTTTGCATGGTTTTAATAAATAAAAAAAAAATTAAAACGCAAAATTGTTACTCAGTTTGTTGGCCAATTTATGTAGAAGCTTCAGTCTCAGGAAGGTCACTAATACCTTTACATACCAGGGAAGATTTTTTTTTTCCCCCTAAAAAAAAAATAATAATCTCCATTGACCCTTTAGGAGTGCAAATATATGCCAAATTCAAAAAGCTTAGGCCAGGTCAGAATGTGTAGAGTTCTTTCTAATATAATTTTTATTTCTATAGCGCCGACTTATTCCTCAGCACTTAACAGAGGGAACTTGTACAAGGCAAAACAAAAACACAATCAACACAATTAAACAGATACCAAGACGAGCGAGGACCCTGCTCACAAGCTTGCAATTTATGAGGACAAGTACTTGCATCATTAAAAAAAAAAAAAAAAAAAAAAAAAAAAACAGACAAAACACACATTTCCTTTCTTCCAAGCCTCCACTACGTCTGTCCATGGGTTGCGTGTGGTATTGCATTTGTTTGCTCTTGAACTACATACAACTGAAATATAAGACCACACAAAAACTATGGACAAATGTGGCACTGCAAAGCTTCGTTGTAAACTAAAATGCATTTGAAGTCACTAAGCATGAAAAGGACTGTACAACAGGTTGATGTTGTTCAAACTATACATTTTAATTAGGGTGTCATTTTAAAGAAGTAAAGAAGTGGTCCGAAGTACAAAGTAATTTTCCTGCTAAATCCCTATCTAATTAGTACCATAATCTAAACTATTTTCTAATATACTTAACTAAAATCCTCAATATTTTTTTTTTGCTACTTTTTTTGAGGCCTCTTCAGGGGGCAGATCACTGCCATAGCCTCTGCTCCTTCCCTGAAACAAAGCATCTTCAGGGACACTTGTTTCAGGAGCTGAGCTAATTCCTGCGCAATGTGCACAATGACAGTGCACACACTGTTGTTGACTCAGTTCAGCAGTAAAGATCTGGCAACAGACTTCACTGTCGGAAGACCGGAGTACAGAAACAAGTGACGTCACTCAAGGGGAGGTCCTGGTCTCAGAACAACAACTATTCTGACAATGCACTCTACTGCTGACTCATTACTATGCAATGTACTCCAATCTGGTTTTCCCAAGAATGATACTTTTAGAACAAGGCTCTTTAAACAGACCACAACTCAAACATCCATTATTATAGGAGCCTCGACAGCTATGACAGATGGATCCCAACAAATTTTCAGTGAATCTTAGAATCCTTCTAAACCTCATAAGTATCTATTGATAAACAGTGTTTTTTAATGGCAATCTACAGATTGCACTATTCTTGCCACCAAGCTAAAGAGGTTTGCCATTTTGATGAAAAGCCAAAAACAGCATTACTGCCGTTTAAGGCCGGCGTCACTCAGCGTATGTAAATACGGTCCATTTTTTACGGCCGTAATACGCAGAAAAGTCCCCAAAATAGTGATCCGTATGTCATCCGTAGGTGTGTCAGCGTATTTTGCGCATGGCATCCTCCGTATGTAATCCGTATGGCATCCGTACTGCGAGATTTTCGCGCAGGCTTGCAAAACCGACATCTAATGGATGTGCTATATATATATATATATATATATATATATATATATATATATATATATATATATATATATATATATATATATATATATATATATATATATATATATATATATATATATATATATATATATATATATATATATATATATATATATATATATCTGTACTTATATTTAATTCAGCACGGGATATGTGAAAAGCCGGTAATTCAATTGCCAGCTTTTCATTTCTCCTTCCCAAACCCGACATGATATGAGACATGGTTTACATACAGTAAACCATCTCATATCCCTTTTTTTGCATATTCCACACTACTAATGTTGGTAGTGTGTATGTGCAAAATTTGGGCACTGTAGCTTGTAAAATAAAGGCTTAAATCGCGGAAAAAAAGTGTCGTGGGCTCCCGTGCAATTTTCTCCGCCAGAGTGGTAAAGCCAGTGACTGAGGGCAGATATTAATAGCCTAGAGAGGGTCCATGGTTATTGGCCCCCCCTGGCTACAAACATCTGCCCCCAGCCACCCCAGAAAAGGCACATCTGGAAGATGCGCCTATTCTGGCACTTGGCCACTCTCTTCCCACTCCCGTGTAGCGGAGGGATATGGGGTAATGAAGGGTTAATGTCACCTTGCAATTGTAAGGTGACATTAAGCCAGATTAATAATGGAGAGGCATCAATTATGACACCTATCCATTATTAATCAAATAGTACGAAATGGTTAATAAAAAACACACACATTATTACAAAGTCCTTTAATGAAATAAAGACACAGGGTGTTGTAATATTTTATTAGACTCTTAATCCACCTGAAGACCATCGTCCTGCAACAAAGTTAAAAAAAACAAACAACAATATTCCATACCTTCCGTCGTTATGTCCCACAATGTAAATCCTTCATATGAACTCGAGCGTGGGAAGGCTCTAGTTCATGAGGACATCCAGCAGAGGGCGCATCACCGCAACTCAAGGTAACTACAGATCAAACTGCTTTCCATTCAGTACCCGGGGTTTTACAGACAGGAACGAGTGCTTTAGCACAGCTCCTGGCTGTAAAATGATTTAACCCCTTCAGATGAATTTACTTTGTGGGACGTGACTGCTCATCGGAAGGTATGAGATATTGTTGATTTGTTATTTTTACTTTGTTACAGAACGAGGGTCTTCAGCTGGATTAAGAGAATAATAAAATATTACAACACCCTGTGTCTTTATTTCATTAAAGGACTTTGTAATAATGTGTGTGTGTTTTATTAACCATTTCGTACTATTGGATTAATAATGGATAGGTGTCATAATTGACGCCTCTCCATTATTAATCTGGCTTAATGTCACCTTACAATAGCAAGGTGACATTAACCCTTCATTACCCCATATCCCACCGCTACACGGGAGTGGGAAGAGAGTGGCCAAGTGCCAGAATAGGCGCATCTTCCAGATGTGCCTTTTCTGGGGTGGCTGGGGGCAGATGTTTGTAGCCGGGGGGGGCCAATAACCATGGACCCTCTCCTGGCTATTAATATCTGCCCTCAGTCACTGGCTTTACCACTCTGGCGGAGAAAATTGCGTGGGAGCCCACGCCAATTTTTTCCGCCATTTAACCCTTTATTTTAGCAGCTACAGCGGCCAAATTTTGCACACACACACTACTAACATTAATAGTGTGAAATATGCAAAAAAATAAGGGATATGAGATGGTTTACTGTATGTAAACCATGTCTCATATCCTGTCGGGTTTGGGAAGGAGAAGTGAAAAGCCGGCAATTGAATTACCGGCTTTTCTCTCTAACACTGGTGCGTATTTCTCGCAGGTCACACTGCTGGTCCGTGAGTAATCCGTATTTTTCTCGCCCCCATAGACTTTCATTGGCGATTTTTTTGCACAATACGGTGACAAACGCAGCATGCGGCGATTTTGTACGACCGTACAAGACCGTATAATACGGATCAGTAAAAATACGGCTGATAGGAGCTGGGACAGAGAATCATTGGGCCGTGTGTTATGCGTATTTTACGGACGTAGTTTATGCGCTCATACGTCCGTAAAACTCGCTAGTGTGAGGCCGGCCTAACAGAATGGAAGATCCCCAACACCTTGATATTTTTCTGCAGCACCCAAGTTCCAGGCTAGTAAGCGAGTATACTCGTTGCTTGGGTTTTCCCGAGCACGCTTGAGTGGTCACCGAGTATTTGTAACTGCTTGGAGATTTTGTTTTTGTTGACACAGCTGCATGATTTATGGCTGCTAGCCAGCCTGAGTACTTGTGGGGGTTGCCTGGTTGCTAGGGAATCCCCACATGTAATCAAGCTATCAGCTGTAAATCATGCAGCTGAGGCAACGAAAACTAAATTTGAGCAGTTACAAATACTCGGAGACCACCCGAGCAACAAGTACACTCGCTCATCATTATTCCAGGCACCAAGACATGTTGACATCTGTAGACACTTTTGCAACAATCTGATGACTACCGCCATATTGAGTGTTATGAACACATCTGGGAGCATCCATTAGCTACACGCCAACTCCATGGGCAGCAAGGCATCTGAAACTGGGGTGCTATAGCAGGAAATGTGGAGGGTTAGGGTCTTCAATGCCATAAATATGTTTGCTATTTCTGAGAGGTCATGAGGAAATTACCTTTAAAGTACAAAAGCCCTAAAAGAAATGGCATAATAGAAAACCGAAGTGTTGCTAGAATACTCTAGTTTCTCTTTATACTTTCCACAAATTTCCCAAAATTAAGAAAACAGAGTAACCCAACTCTATTACACTTAAAGCACAGCCAGATGACATCCTTTGTTCTGGACTATTCCAAGTGTTTAGATGAATATCTTAATTTCTGGTGCCCAGGGGTCTGAAGACTCCTAGAACTTACTTTAGTTCTGTATTAGATCCCACCATTTACACAGAGTCTTGGGAAAGCTTAGCTCATTAGCAAACTATTTCTTTAATATCTTGATCACAACATAAGCTATACTGTAGCTAAAGCATAGAAAACGCTCTGCCAATATCCTAGATTCAAATGTACAATTACCTGCATTCCCTCCTCTTTTGCACATGCTGGGTGTCCCATCAGATTTTTTTCCCAGTTTATTAAGATACTGGTAGATGTTAAAGGGGTATCAAGTTACAAAATTTAATTACGGTATAAAGAAAGAAAAAAAAAATTCTAATAAGTCGTTAGTTAGACCTCATGAAAATATGCAAATTTGCAATTGACTTGCTCTTTCCATCTTCTGTCATTCTCTTGCAATGGGAGCTTTTATCATACACTGTGGACAGATGTTTTTTCCCCCCATGAAGCCTAGCCACCAGAGTCTAAAGGTACCGTCACATTAAGCGACGCTGCAGCGATATCGACAACGATGCTGATCGCTGCAGCGTCGCTGTGTGGTCGCTGGAGAGCTGTCACACAGACAGCTCTCCAGCGACCAACGATGCCGAAGTCCCCGGGTAACCATCGGGTTACTAAGCGCAGGGCCGCGCTTAGTAACCCGATGTTTACCCTGGTTACCATTGTAAATGTAAAAAAAAAAAAAACACTACATACTCACCTTCTGATGTCCGTCAGGTCCCTGGCCGTCTGCTTCCCGTACTGACTGTGAGCTCCGGCCGGCCGTAAAGTAAAAGCAGAGCACAGCGGTGACGTCACCGCTGTGCTGTGCTTTACTGCCGGCCGTAACAGGACCACAGAGAGGTTAAATGGCCCCTCCCACCTCCACCCTCCAGTGTTTTTCAAAGTACCACCAAAGTATGGATGCCAATGGTCTATAAGAGCCACTAGCACTCATATGCAATATAAACCCTTTAACGGCCCCAGCTCGAGCCATTGTTACTTGAATGAACGATCTGCAGCAAGATCGACCTTGTGCAAGTCAAAGAAACATATAAAGGAGGGAAATAAGGGTGCTGTCCTGACGGACTCTTGAAAAATCGCATTACCGGTAGGTCCAATCATATACTGTATGGAGCATTATGTGAGGCTTACTGTATTATACTATATGGACCATTATTTGGGGCTCATACTGTATGGAGCAATATATTTTGTATGTAGCATTATGTGATGCCCATAATACTGTATGGAGGACTATACTCTTCGGTTTCTGACCTATTGAAGAATTTACAATAGATATCACTCATGTAATGTAAGAAGTGAAATCTTTGGCAGTGTACTATACCTATATTTCTCTGCTTTAACTGTGCATTATGAATTGTGGTATGTGTTAAAGGGGCCCACAGACTTTTTGCCCGCGGCCCACAAAAACCTGGAGCCAGCCCTGACCAGAGAAATAGCACCAGAGTGGGTACAGAAGCCATAAAAGACCGAAGTCCTGGGCAGAACTAGTTTAGATCTAGTAATTAATCTGTAAAAACCAAAGAAAATATAGACAGCTAAGGCTACGTTCACATTTGCGTTGTGCGCCGCAGCGTCAGCGACGCTCAACGCACAACGCATGCAAAACGCAGCTTTTTGTGACGCATGCGGCCAATTTTGGCATGATTTTCGGCGCAAAAAAAAAATGCATCATGCAGCGTCCTGTGCGCCCTGACGCTTGCGCCAAAAATGACGCATGTGTCACAAAACGCAAGACAACGCATGTCCATGCGCCCCCATGTTAAATATAGGGGCGCATGACGCATGCGCT
Organism: Ranitomeya variabilis; assembly: GCF_051348905.1. Lineage (NCBI taxonomy): Eukaryota > Metazoa > Chordata > Amphibia > Anura > Dendrobatidae > Ranitomeya > Ranitomeya variabilis. The sequence goes on along the minus strand of NC_135233.1, from coordinate 978,740,899 downwards.
GCTATGCGTCGCCGAACCTGCGCCCAACGCAACGCAAATGTGAATGTAGCCTTAGCAAAGATAAGTCACTGTAACAAGTGTCAGATTTATGCTGAATATTTGGCATTACAGACATATGTGGTAGACAAATTATACAGCAGAAATGGAGAGAATGACTCCACTGTTGTGCGCCAACACCAATAATGACCCACAGTGATTGCTAAACAGATTATACTTATAACCACCGCAACCATGGAATAGACTTCAAACACCTCTTATTGCATAACAGAACTATGGTGATAGCCACTGTCACAACCACCATGAGGATTGCTGCAAATCAATAACCTCAAATGTGCTTAATAACACAGGACTGTTTTTTCACTTGTCTTCCAGGCTCCGACTACATTTTGATTACAGACCATCTTACTGCACCGCAGGACCAAGGATCAGACCAATCCCTTAATATGTGTACAAATGGGTTGAGCACTGGGATGTTTCTACATTACACACCCAGGAGCCCACAGACATTCTGAAGCCTGAAATTGCTAGGCCTCAAGCAAGGGGCTAGACACTATGAAAATAATATGGTCTGGCCGGTAACATTCCCTGTTATTACCAACGTTGGGGGGGGGGTGTCATCCTCAGAACCAGATGGTGGATCATCACTCATGTGGTGCCAATGTGAATGGCACAAGGAGTCTGGACTTAAAGTGATGTTAATAAATTAAACTACCATTGGTTGTGAGATAGATACACACACACGCATGCAAATAAATGAGGGCCCAGCTCCAGATCCTTTAAATGATATTTGTACAACAGAGACAGGATCATCCTCTACAGCCAGATAAAAAAAAGGTTTCCTTCCAAACAGAGGGAGATTCTCTACTGTGAAGGCAGTGGAACCATGGCTCTTAACTGCAAGAGTAGCAAATATGGGACCTTCTACCATGTGAAGGTGTGTGGTTGATCCACAAGAAAAAAAATAAATAAATACAAAGTGGGCCTAGATGCCTTCCGTGATGAATATAATATTACAGGTTACGGGACTACAATCTGTTGAGGATGTTAATAGAGGAAACTAATCCTATTGTTGTATCTGGAGTCAGGAAGGATCCTCCCCATCCCCCCCCCCCTCCGCCAACAAGAGAAAGTTTGCATGGACCTCACAGTGTTATAGGATGAACTTGATAGACAAATGGCTCTCTTCAGCCATGAACTATGAAAAAAAGAGACCCAACTTTAGCCATTAAGGGCCAAGTCTGAAACTTCTGACAAGGTAGTATGCCCTGTAACACGACCAGGAAATGGACAAGAGTGAGCCAAGAGCCCCCGTGAGGTGGAAGAGGCTTGACCCCAGAGCCCCAGCTCTACTGGCAGGCTGAAGGACCCCTTATTCAGCGAGGCGTCAGCCTCCGGACAGTGGCAGCAGCAATAAATGGATATGGGAGGCGAGAGCACCCCTTGGAGGGTGCGGCTTGAACCAGGAGCTCTGAAGCTCTACTGGTAGGCTGAGAGACCTCTTGTTCAGAGAGGTGTTGGCCTCCAGACCATGAGGCAGGAAGAAGGAGAGAGATGCTAGGACCCCCCAGACCCTACCGCGTCCGGCAAGCAGGAGCTCCTGCTCAACTGATTAGGGAGATTTCTTCTGCTCTTCCCACGCTCCTCTCATGCATCTGTTCCTGATGGCAACAGGAAAAACACTAGAGGGTGGAAGTGATCCAGTCCTGTCATAGGTCAAGAAAGGACTACCTCCTGTGGTGCTGTCCGGAGAGAAGGACTGGAAAATACAGGTGCTTCTCACAAAATTAGAATATCAAAGTTAAATTTAAGTTCTTCAAAACAAAAAGTTAAACTCATTATATAAAGTCATTACAAACAGAATGATCTATTTCAAGTGTTTATTTCTGTTATTGTTGATTATGGCTTACAGCCAATGAAAACCCAAAAGTCATCTCAGTAAATTAGAATAATTAACCTAAAACACCTGCAAAGGCTTCCTAAGCATTTAAAAAAGGTCCTTTAGTCCGTTTCAGTAGGCTCTAAAATCCTGGGAAAGACTGCTGACTTGACAGATGTCCAGAAGGCAGTCATTGACACACTCCACAAGGAGGGTAAGCCCCAAAAGGTCATTGCTAAAGAAGCTGGCTGTTCACAGAGTGCTGTATCCAAGCATATTAATGTAAAGTTGAGTGGAAGGGAAAAAAAGTGTGCTAGAAGGTGCAAAATCAACTGGAATAACCGCAGCCTTGACAGGATTGTTAAGAAATGGCCATTCCAAAAATTTTGGTGAGATTCACAAGGAGTGGACTGCTGCTGGAGTCATTGCTTCAAAAGCCACCACACACAGACATATCCAGGACATGGGCTACAAGCGTCTTATTCCTTGTGTCAAACCATTCATGACCAATAGACAATGCCAAAAGCGTCTTACCTGGGCCAAGGAGAAATAGAACTGGACTGTTGCTCAGTGGTACAAGGTGGTGTTTTCAGATGAAAGTAAATTTTACATTTCATTTGGAAATCAAGTTCCCTGAGTCTGGAGGGAGAGGAGAGAGGCCACAATCCAAGCTGCTTGAGGTCTAGTATGAAGTTTCCACAATCAGTGATGGTTTGGGGAGCCACGTCTTTTGCTGAAGTAGGTCCACTGTGTGTTTTATCAAGACCAAAGTCAGCAAAGCCATCTACCAGGAAATTTGAGAACACTTATTGCTTCCCTCTGCCGAAAAGCTTTTTGGAGATCGAAATTTAATTCTCCAGCAGGACTTAGCATCTGTCCACACTGCCAATAGTACCAACACCTTGTTTTAGAAACACCATCACTCGCCTGACCTTAACCCCATAGAGAATCTATGGGGTATTATCAAGAGGAAGATGAGCGACACCAGACCCAACAATACAGACGAGCGGAAGGCAGCTATCAACGCAAGCAGCAGTGCCATAGGCTGATCACCTCCATGCCACACCACATTGATGCAGTAACTTAAAAAAAAAAAAAAAAAGTGCGCAGGCGTCATTGCCACAGATCTCCTGTGCTACTTGTGTGCACATGAGGATTGGATATGTGACTTAAGGTCCAGGTGCACACTTGGTTTAGTATACTGTCTGTGCATGCCTTATAGGATGTTCAGGCCCTATTTGGGGCCTCTGAGAGATGCCTATTCCATAACATCTTGGGCTTAAACACCCACAGGAGTGGTCAGCTTTTTTTTTTTTTGCATATATTTCATTGGATGAGGATGATCACGTGACCGCAAGGTCCTTTTTACCTGTACTTCTCAGAGCATGCTCGCTCTCAAAATACAGGTCCTTTTATATTGCATCTAAGGATCACTGTTTCGTATCTAGGATATAGGGGTAAGAATGTTTATTTACTCAGTAACCTTAACGTCTTTCACTGGTAACGCCAGATGGTCTCTCACACCTGCTTGATTGACAATTTACTCAATTACTTTGACTATATAAAGCGGACAAGCTTCCTTTTCCCCTCACTTTCCCCTGAGGAATTGATGCTGTGTGGCGATACTCGTGGGGTATCTCCCCCTCTATGATGTGACCGGGTTACTCTCTTTCTCCAGGAACCAACAGGTCTTATGCAGCCTTACTCTTGTCACTCCTTTAACCCTCTTTTCATTTACCCAGAGTGTCATTTATTTGACCATCTTTCAGTATTAGTGAACTGCTCTTGGGAAGGGGGGGGGGGGTATAAAGACATCAGCATCATCTATTTTGTGAGTCTGCAGGCCTTCTCCTGTTGACTTATTTTTGTCTTTGGTACCAAAATTTTATTTTGTCATCACATTTGCTGCTAGCTGTTAATTTGCAGGATTTATCTTGGTGAGCCTCATCAGCTCTGGTTACCATCCTGAGTAGCCTAGTGTGTTTTATCACAACACATTCCCGGTGCACATAGTGGAGGAAGGTCTCTTTGCGCGTAGGGGGCACTTACAAGGCCCTCCACACTGTTCACTTGTTAACCTTGTGGTTTTTTTTTTATTGTTTTTAACTGTTTTGTGGTGATCCTTCCCTTTACACGCCACTTTCTTCTCTTTGGTCACATTGATGCAGTAATTGATGCAAAAGGAGACCGGACCAAGTATTAAGGTGCGTTTACTTAACAGACATTTCAGTAGGCCAACATTTCGGGTTTTAAAATAATTTTTCAAGCTGGTGTTATAAAGTATTCTAATTTACTGAGATTATCGCTTACAGCCAATGAAAACCCAAGTCATTATCATCAACAGTAACAGAAATAAAACACTTGGAATAGATCACTGTTTGTAATGAATATATAATATACAAGCTTCACTTTTTGTATTGAAGAACTGAAATAAATTAACTTTTTGATATTCTAATTTTGTGAGAAGCACCTGTAAGCTAATATAAGCAGATATGTTGGAATATGGATTTTTATGACAATGTAGAGCAAATAAAGTGCCAAAACAGAAAATTCAACTATTGGGAAAAATGAAAAACTACTGCACCAATAATTTTAGAAAACAGAAAATGGAATTTCGTAATATACCAAGTTTACAAGTCTTTGCTTCAGGTAAAACTCTAAAGGTACCGTCACATTAAGCGACGCTGCAGCGATATAGACAACGATGCCGATCGCTGCAGCGTCGCTGTTTCGTCGTTGTGTGGTCGCTGGAGAGCTGTCACACAGACAGCTCTCCAGCGACCAACGATGCCGAAGTCCCCGGGTAACCAGGGTAAACATCGCGTTACTAAGCGCAGGGCCGTGCTTAGTAACCCGATGTTTACCCTGGTTACCAGTGTAAATGTAAAAAAAAAAAAAACACTACATACTTACATTCCGGTGTCTGTCGGGTCCCCCGGCGTCCGCTTCCTTGCATTGTGTAAGCGCCGGCCCTAAACCAGAGCGGTGACGTCACCACTATGCTCTGCTTTACGGCCGGCCGGCGCTGACAGTGCAGGGAAGCGGACGCCGGGGGACCCGACAGACACCGGTATGTAAGTATGTAGTGTTTGTTTTTACATTTACACTGGTAACCAGGGTAAACATCGGGTTACTAAGCCCGGCCCTGCGCTTAGCAACCCGATGTTTACCCTGGTTACCAGTGAAGACATCGCTGAATCCGCGTCACACACACCGATTCAGCGATGTCAGCGGGTGATCCAGCGACGAAATAAGGTGCTGGCCTTCTAGCTCCGACCAACGATGTCACAGCAGGATCCTGATCGCTGCTGCGTGTCAAACACAACGATATCGCTATCCAGGACGCTGCAAAGTCACAGATCGCTATCGTTATCGTTGTTAACTTGTTCAGTGTGAAGGTACCTTAATACTTAATGGTAAATCCTACAGTAATTGGTGGATTTGCAAGTTGAATAAGTGCTGCAAACGTTTGTTTTGTGGTTTTAATTAATGAGTAGTGTTGAGCGATACCGTCCGATACTTGAAAGTATCGGTATCGGAAAGTATCGGCCGATACCGGCAAAGTATCGGATCTAATCCGATACCGATACCCGATACCAATACAAGTCAATGGGACTCATGTATCGGATGGTATTCCTGATGGTTCCCAGGGTCTGAAGGAGAGGAAACTCTCCTTCAGGCCCTGGGAACCATATTAATGTGTAAAATAAAGAATTAAAATAAAAAATTTTGCTATACTCACCTCTCCGACGCAGCCTGCACATTACCGAGGGAACCGGCAGCGTTGTTTGCTTAAAATTCGCGCTTTAACTTCCTTACGCGAAGTCCCGGCTTGTGATTGGTCGCGCACCGCCCATGTGGCCGGGACGCAACCAATCACAGCAAGCCGTGACGTAATTTCAGGTCCTTCAGGATTTTAAAATTACGTTCCGGCGTTGTGATTGGTTGCGTCGCGGTCACATGGGCGACGTGACCAATCACAAGCCGTGACGTCATGGGAGGCAGGAGACGCGCACAAAAATGCGGTACTTGCGGTATCGGAATGCTCAACACTATTAATGAGTGAACAAAGAAAAAAAAAAAAATCATCTTTCTGCAGTAAACAAACAAGAAGTAAACTGAAATAATAGTCTTGCTGGCCTTACAGAATGTGAAAGAGACGTGCTCAAAATTGAAATGTGAAATTAGCATTTAAAGTGTTTGTTGGTGTTTGCAGATCAGATTGATGTTAGCCTGACCCTGAGCATGAACAAAGACACAATGCCTCTATCCTCAGAGTATCCCTTAAATAACAAATATTTGCAAATATCACAACTTTTAGCATTCCAGGACAGTACACACAGTCTCTTCTAAGTTTCGTGACATTTTAAAAAAGCCACCTAAAACTGAAATGCAAGGTGACCAGCCAACAAGTTAGTGATTGTCATGGGAAAGAAAAAGCCACATTATAAATTTGTTTCTACGACAGTTTAAGATTAAAAAATTAATAAATTGAGACTAAGTACGTGAAATCACAGAATGTGTGTGGCGAGTAATAGCTTCAAAAAGCAAGATATCCCATTTTGCTACTCTTTTAAAGAATCATGCCCATCAAAATTTGTATCCTCTTAAAATAATCACATTGTGCACTCACAATTGCTCATTTTGCCTTTCTACCCAGTTAATTCTTTTCCATTAGGTCTATGACATCACGTGATTAAAAACGGACTAGCTGAATCCTTCTAAGCTCTATGTAGAGACAGGAGGTCAATATTCATTGTATGACTCAGTCACTGCAGAAGTCCCTACCAGGGTGAAGGAGGCAGCAAACTACAGCAGTCTTACTCCCGTTGCTCCCCAAAGTAATCAATTTTTTTTTTTTATCTGTCATATTTCTAGAGATCTTGCCATTATATAGTGCTGATTTTTGTTGTCTTTTTCAAGGCCACATGACTAAGGTACCTTCACACTAAGCGACTTTGCAGCGAGAACGACGACGATCCGTGACGTTGCAGCGTCCTGGATAGCGATCTCGTTGTGTTTGACACGCAGCAGCGATCTGGATCCCGCTGTGATATCGCTGGTCGGAGCTAGAAGTCCAGAACTTTATTTCGTCGCTGATCACCCGCTGTCATCACTAAATCCCTGAATCCCCCGCCCCGCACTGTTATTCATTATGCACAGTGCGGGGCTGGGGTTCCTGGGCATGCGCACTGCGCTGTTTAGACGCTCCCCAGCTCCGACGCTCCCCAGCTCCCCCGCCTTCCCAAGATCCCCAGCCCTGCACTGTGCATAATGAATAACAGTGCGGGGCGGGGGATTCAGCAACAGTGTGGCCGCACTGACAATGAACACTGCGCAGGCCCCAGGCAGGCACGCACAGCGCAGGCGCCGGATTTCAGAAGATAACAGCGCTCAGGGGGCGGGTACCAACGCCCCTGAAGAGAAGAGTGACGGCAGTTGGGAGCTTCATACAGGACGATTCGGACCGCCTCCTGGTACAATATCTGGTATGGGTGGCCAATTTTTAAAACGCTTTTTTGAGGTAATAAATGAATCAAAAACTAAAAGAGCCACCGTATTAGACTGCAGCATTACTGCTGCACAAGGTGGCTCTTTTAGTTTATAACGGCTGGGGGGGGTGACAGTGGCCCTTTAAGTAAACGAAGTTGGCCAGGAATGTCACGAAAACCCAAAGAGTCACCCTTTTTTCATAACTTACAGTTGCTCAAAACTTTGAACTATTACAAAGTGTTATACAGAGATCTGGTGAAAACTCCTTCATGAATTATGCCTTAGGTCTTTTCAAAAACACCACTTTGCATCAAGAGTAAAACTTAACTAGATGCAGTCACACAGCCAGGCTCTGATTCTAGCAGCTTGTGGTTCATCTAGCGTGAAAGGCTCCCTTTGTTACTGTATATAAGTTTAAGGCTACTTTCACACTTCCGTCTTATGGCCTACGTCGCAATGCGTCATTTTAGAGAAAAAAAAAACACATCCTGCAAAGTTGCCCGCAGGATGCGTTTTTTTCCCCATAGACTTGCATTAGCGACGCATTGCGACGTATGGCCACAGTCGTGCAACGGATGCGTCGTGTTTTGGCAGCCGCAACGCACAAAAAAAAATGTTTAATGTAACTTTTTTGTGCGACGGGTCCGCCATTTTCGACCGCGCATGCGCGGCTGAAACTCCGCCCCCCCTCCTCCCCGGAACTCACAATGGGCAGCGGATGTGTTGTAAAACTACATCCGCTGCCCACGTTGTGCTAAATTTAGCACAACGTCCGACGGTTTGCGACGACCCCGTACCGACGGAAGTATGAAAGTAGCCTTAGGCTATGTTCACAAGTTGCGTTTTTACCATGAAAAAAAATAAATAAATAAAACACAGCATTTTACTGTCTCAGCAAAGTGAATTAGATTTTTGAAAGCTCATGCAAACATTGCGTACTTCCTCCTTGCAGATTTGAAGCAGTTTCAAGTTTGCAGCATGTCAATTCTCAGCGTTTTTTGTAGCATGTTGTCCTTAGCCAGCTCTTTGGTATTTGCCATGGTGGAGAGGTTGGAGTGTTATTGCCTGAGTGTGTGGACAGGTGTCTTTTATACAGGTAATGAGTTCAAACAGGTACAGTTAATACAGGTAATGAGTGCAGAGTAGGAGGACTTCTTAAAGAAGAACATGTCAGAGCCAGAATTCTTGCTGGTTGGTAGGCGATCAAATATTTACCGTATATACTCGAGTATAAGCCAAGTTAAAGCGAAGCCGAGGAACCTAATTCTACCACAAAAAAAACCTGAAAACTTATTGACTCGATTATAAGCCTGGTATTCATTGTCCCCTCATCCCCATCCTACTTACCTTCCCTGCTCTCCAATCGCAGCGTCTGGATTTGATGCCATCAGCTGCAGGGGTGGAGTGCAGTGAATATTCATTCCCCTGTAGTGGGCACACGTGATCACCTGGCAGCTGCAGGAAGCCAGCAGCTGTGACTACTGTGCCCACTATTAAAGAGAAATAAATATCCACTTTCTATTAATTTCTCGAAGCAGCAGGCACAGGAGTTAGCTGCAGCTGCCGGCTCCTGCCTCCCATGACCCACTGCTCCAGCTCCCTCTTTGTCATGTGGAACCCTGATTCGAGTATAAGCTGAGGGGGGCTTTTTCCAGCATTACAAAAAAAAAAAAAAAAAGTGCTGAAAAATTCGGCTTATACAATATTTCATGCATTAAAATGCAATTTAAAAGTCATTCAATGTGATTTTCTGGTTTTTATATTCTGTCTCTCACGGTTGAACTGTACTTGAGGAAAAAAAATTACAGACCTCTCCATTATTTGTAGGTGGGAAAACTTGCAAAAAGGCAGTGTATAAAATACTTATTTTCTTCACTGTAAGTGTATATCCACAACTACTTTCCTTTTTCATTCCTGTTTGTCAAGTAACACCTTCTGCTTTTTGAAAAGTTATAAATTTGCAAAGGGCTTTGCCATAGATTACAAGTGTAGGCAAACGAGCTAGAACAATTCTTTAGAAGCAAGTTTCACTACTTAGACAAACCCATCTTAAATACAATATTACTCCCTGTAAAGTAAGAATTTCATATATTCACATCCCGTAACGGTAATGTCTCCTGAGGTCCACGTGACTTTATGCCACATGAGCACTGCAGCTATTGGGCTTATACTTATTTTGCATGAACCTCAGACATCCAGGGGAGGTGTGAGCACTCCAGCCCATCAGCAAGACTCATGTGGTATAGCAATGTCCCACGAGCCTCAGGACACCCAGCGCAGACATTGCTGGAATGGCGCCAGTACGGGGAGGTGAATATATGGCGTCTTTATTTTTCGAGGGGTGAAATATAGTATCTAAGAAGTGGGTTGTCGAAGTAGTGGACAAACTCTAGTATACATCCATATTTCTTTCAAAGCTACTTTCCAAAAAAAACATGGTTTATAATCCTACTGTGTCAGCCATTGGCAGTGTTCACACAATGTATTACCGATCAGTTATTCAACAACTTTTAGAGTCACTGCGTTTTCACATTATTTCTGGAAATTTGCTTCAAAGAAACACACTGGATAATCAATGCGTGAACACCGCCTTTAGAAGAATGTATTCATAGCTACAAAACATGCAACTATACAAAACGCTGCTCCATTGGGGCCATCAGTTCACTTATCGGCATGAAAACAACTACTCTGCAAAAAAATCATGGTGGAAGCCCATATTTTTGGCTTGTGTTGAAATCTACAAATCCCCTTTTAGGTTGCACTCACACATTGTGGCCTTGGTGGGATGTTAAAAGTTACAGTAAATGCAGACTTTTTTGTAGGTTACGTGGAACAAGTCCTCGCCAAAATATGCATGGGGAAGAAAAGAAAAAAAAAAAAAAAAAACCCACACATGAAAGACTATTAATTTCTAACTTAAAATAACTTTGCTGTTCATATGTTCAGCCTTCTGAACATTTTTCTCAGCTCTAGGTATTTAGCCCCTTCACCCCCAAAGATTGGTCGCACCTTCATGATCCTGCCAAATTTTACAGTTCCTGACCAGTGTCACTTTAGGAGGTGGTAACTCTGGAACGCTTCCACGGCTCCCACTAATTCGGAGATTGTTTCGTGACCTTTTGTACTTCATAATGAAAACATTTTTACCACTATCATGACTTACGTTTCTTTGTGAAAAAAAAAAAAAAAAAAAATCTGAAAGCTGGAGAAAAATGTAGCAATTTTCAAACTTAACTCTGATTTAAGGACATAAAAAATATATGCCACACAAAATAGTTAATAATTTTCCACGTGTCTACTTTACATTACAATTTTTGAAACAATTTTCGTTTGTTGGGAAACTAAGAGTTAAAAGTTGCCCACCCATTTCTCAAAAAAAAAAAAAAAAATTAAATTTTTTTTGTATGACCACATGATAATTGAAGAGGCTATTGGGTCTATATACAGTTATATGAAAAAGTTTGGGCACCCCTATTGATCTTAAGCTTAATGTTTTATAAAAATTGTTTTTTGCAACAGCTATTTCAGTTTCATATATCTAATAACTGTTGGACACAGTAATGTTTCTGCCTTGAAATGAGGTTTATTGTACTAACAGAAAATGTGCAAACTGCATTCAAACAAAATTTGACAGGTGCATAAGTATGGGCACCTCACCAGAAAAGTGACATTAATATTTAGTAGATCCTCCTTTTGCAAAAATAACAGCCTCTAGTCGCTTCCTGTAGCTTTTAGTGAGTTCCTGGATGAAGGTATTTTTGACCATTCCTCTTTACAAAACAATTCCAGTTCAGTTAAGTTTGATGGTCGCCGAGCATGGACAGCCCTCTTCAAAAGATCCCACAGATGTTCAATGACATTCAGGTCTGGGGACTGGGATGGCCATTCCAGAACAGTGTAATTGTTCCTCTGCATGAATGCCTGAGTAGATTTGGAGCAGTGTTTTGGATCATTGTCTTGCTGAAAGATCTATCCCCTTCGTAACTTCAACTTTGTCACTGATTCATGAACATTATTGTCAAGAATCTGCTGATACTGAGAGGAATCCATGCGTCCCTCAACTTTAACAAGATTCCCAGTGCCGGCATTGGCCACACAGCCCCAAAGCTTGATGGAACCTCCACCAAGTGTTTTTCTTGGAATGCTGTGTTTTTTTGCCGCCATTCATAACGCCTTTTTGTATGACCAAACAACTCAATCTTGGTTTCATCAGTCCACAGGACCTTCTTCCAAAAAGAAATTGGCTTCTCCAAATGTGCTTTTGCATACCTCAGCCGACTCTGTTTGTGATGTGCTTGCAGAAACAGCTTCTTTCGCATCACTCTCCCATACAGCTTCTCCTTGTGCAAAGTGCATTGTATAGTTGACCGATGCACAGTGACACCATCTGCAGCAAGTTGATGCTGCAGCTCTCTGGGGGTGGTCTGAGGATTGTCCTTGACTGCTCTCACCATTCTTCTCTGCCTTTCTGATGTTTTTCTTGGCCTGCCACTTCTGGCCTTAACAAGAACTGTACCTGTGTTCTTCCATTTCCTTACTATGTTCCTCACAGTGGAAATTGACAGGTTAAATCTCTTAGACAGCTTTTTGTATCCTTCCCCTGAACAACTATGTTGAATAATCTTTGTTTTCAGATCATTTGACAGTTGTTTTGAGGAGCCCATGATGCCACTCTTCAGAGGAGATTCAAACAGGAGAACAACTTGCAAGTGGCCACTTTAAGTAGCTTTTCTCATGATTGCATACACCTGGCTATGAAGTTCAAAGCTCAATGAGGTTACAAAACCAAAAAAAAGTGCTTTAGTAAGTCAGTAAAAAGTAGGTAGGAGTATTTAAAACAAGAAAATGATAAGGGTGCCCATACTTTTGCACCTGTCAAATTTTGTTTGAATGCAGATTGCACATTTTCTGTTAGTACAATACACCTCATTTCAAGACAGAAACATCACTGTGTCCAACAGTTATTAGATATATGAAACTGAAATAGCTGTTGCAAAAAAACAAAACATTTTTATAAAACATTAAGCTTAAGATTAATAGGGGTGCCCAAACTTTTTCATAACACTGTATGACAGAAAATACCCAAAAGTGACACCAATCTAAAAAATAAAATAAAAATTAAAAAGTTTAACCCTTCAGGTGCTTCAGAGAAATTAATGGAATGTGGAAGGAGGGGAAAAAAAATAAAATAAAATTTATCAACATTTAATTTTTTTTTTACCCACGACAGCATAGTAACAGTTAGCAAGCCCGAAAATAAGTGACCGTCACCTTCCTTGGTATAAGCAGATCCTCGGAGAGATATTTGTATTGTCCCCTTATATACTTCTACATGGTTATTAGATCGCCCCTCAGTCGTCTTTTTTTCTAGACTAAATAAATCTTAATTTTGCTAATCTCTCAGGGTATTGTAATTCCCCCATCCCTTTTATTAGTTTTGACCACCAATCATTTTACTTGTTAGGCTGGAGTCACACACGCTTTACAAAAAAAAAAAAAAAAAAAAAAAGAGTCTGTTTTAGGCGGACGAGAAACGCTCAAGTGTTTCCTGAACAGTGATCCGTCTGTCATCAGATTGGAATGAGAGGATGCGATTTCCTCGCATCTGAGCGTCCGTTTGACATCCGTCTGGCGAGATTTTGTCGGCGGCTAGCAAAATGGACATAATGGATCCATGCGCTCAAATATTCTTGAAAACACATATCTATATCTTTTCAAGAATATTTGAGCCATGGATCCATTATATGTCCATTTTGCTAACCACCGACAAAATCTCGCTAGATGGAGATAGATATATTCATACAGCGCTAGATAGCATAAAAGCCGGTAATTCAATTGTCGGCTTTTGCTATCTCCTTACCAAACCCCACAGGATATGAGACATGGTTTACATACAGTAAACCATTTCAGATCCGTTATATTTTTACATATTCCTCACTAATAATGTTAGTAGAGTGTGTGCAAAATTTGGGAGCTCTAGGTGTTAAAATAAAGGGTTAAATCACGGACAAAACTGGCGTGGGCTCCCGCGCAATTTTCTCCGCCAGATTGGCCAGTGACTGAGGGCAGATGTTAATAGCCTAGAGAGGGACCATGGTTATAGGACCCCCCCACAGGTTAAAAACATCTGCCCCCAGCCACCCCAGGCGCATCTGTAACATGCGCCTGTTCTGGCACTTAGCCTCTCTCTTCCCACTCCCCTGTAGCGGTGGGATATGGGGTAAAAAGGGGTTAATGTCACCTTGCTTTTGTAAGGTGACATTAAGGGGCAGCACGGTGGCGCAGTGGATAGCACAGCAGCCTTGCAGCGCTGGAGTCCTGGGTTCAAACCCCACCAAGGACAACAACATCTGCAAAGAGTTTGTATGTTCTCTCCGTGTTTGCGTGGTTTCCTCCAGGTACTCCGGTTTCCTCCCACATTCAAAAAAAACATACTGATAGGGAATTTAGATTGTGACCCATCGGGGACAGCGATGATAATGTGTGCAAACTGTAAAGCGCTGCGGAATAATGTTAGCGCTATATAAAAATAAAGATTATTATTATTATTATTATTATTATTATTATTATTATTATTATTCACTAGGAAAAAAGTATTTTAATGAAATACACATGGTGTTGTAATGGCTTTATTATACGCTCAACCCAAATGATTATCCTTGTCTTCTGAAAAAAAATTAAAAACAAACAACAATATCCCATACCTGTCCGTGTACAGTCATGTCCCACGATGTAAATACATCTGAAGGGGTTAAATAATTTTACAACCAGGAGCCTGCTAATGCAGCTGTAAAAACTGGGGAATGAACGGAATACAGGGGAACGTAGCTTTGTAGACTTGCGGAGATGCGCCCCCTGGTGGCATAAACTCATATGAACTCTAGGATGAGAAAATATTCAGAAAAATTCCCACGCTGGAGTTCATATGAGTTTATGCCACCAGGGGGCGCAGCACCGCAAGTCTAGGTAGCTACATTCCCCTGCATTCCACAGTTTTTACAGCCAGGGGCAGCTGCATTAGCAGGCTCCTGCTTGTAAAATTATTTAACCCCCTTCAGATAGATTTACATCATGCTACACTGGAAGGTTACAAATAGGGGCTGATCTTTCATGGACATGTACAGTAACATGGATCTCCTCTTATTTAACCTATGATATTTTTCCTCCCCTGGATTTCCAGGGTTATCACAGAATGAGGGCAATGTAATCTCCTGGCTCCTATGGAACTTAAGAACTACCTTGGGGAGATAGGCCAGATCTGGTCATAGAAACCACCCTGTCCTCAAATACCTTGGTTTATGAAGGGCATATAGACAGGACTTGTATGTCACTCACCCTACAGGCTGATGTCAATGCCACTAGCAACACCATTTTAAGCGTGAGGAATTTTGCTGATAACTCTTGTAAGGGCTCAAATGAACTCCTAGTTAGTGCCTGTAAAACTAGGTTCAGGTCCCATGGAGGAATTTTCTTAATTATGACCGGTCTAGACCTAATACAGGACTTAATAAAATGGGACAACCACCTATTGGATGCTAGGTTGCTATTATACAAGGCCCCTAATGCCGACATCTGTACCTTGAGAGTATTGGTTGCCAACCCTAGTTGCAAACCCGCCTGTAGAAATTCTAGAATAGCTCCTACCGGAGCATCACCCCCCATAGGTTGCCCTAGAAATGCAAGGAACTTTTTCCATGTCCTACCATAGATTTTTGATGTAATTAGTTTCCTACTGTTCAACAGGGTGGAGACTAGGCCTGGTGAGAATACCTGCCGACTCACTAACACCCTCTCAAATTCCAGGCTGCCAGATGGAAGCCCTTCACCTGAGAGTGGCATACTGGTCCCTGGGTAAGCAGGTCCGGAATCTCTGGTATAATCCATGGATTGGTAACAGACATCCACCTTAGAAGGGAGAACCATGGTCTTTTTGGCCAAAACGGAGCAATGAGAATTACCCTCGCCTGCTCCTCTCTGATCTTTCTCACTACCACCGGAATCATTACTATCGGGGGGAAACACGTAGGCCAGGCTGAACTTCCAAGGTATTTGAAGGGCATCTACCGCAAATGGATCTTCCCTTGGATCTAACAAGCCGAAGCTTTCCACTTTCCTGTTGTGAAGAGTGGCAAACAAGTCTATCTCCGGCGTGCCCCAAGCCTGCACTATTTGTTGGAACACCCGAGGGTTTAGAGAGCATTCTCCCTGCCTTAGCCTTTTGCGACTCCGGTAGTCCGCTTTTGTGTTTTTGATACCCTTTATGTGAAGTGCTGTGAGAGATAGCAGGTGTTGTTCTGCTAAATGGAACAGGACGGTGGTTGCCCTTATAAGGGAATGGGACCTTGTTCCCCCTGATTGTTGATATAAGCTACCAATGCACAATTGTCCGACATGACCCATGTATGGCGGCCCTGAAGCAGAGGGAGGAAATGTCTTAAGGCTTTTTCCACGGCCAGCAGCTTCTTCACATGCAAAACCTAGTGGGGACCAGGATCCTGTACCGGGAGGGCCTTTAGATGTGCACCCCATCCCGTACCACTGGCGTCTGCCGTGATCACCTCCTCCACTGGCCTCAACCATTGGACCCCGGATGCCAAATGGTCCCTTACAGTCCACCAGATTAGGGAATCTCTCACGCTTATGGAAAGGTGTATTTTTCCTTTCTAAATGCCCTTTCAATGACTTCTGTGCTTACAGAACCTCCCACTGTAGATACCTCAGGTGAAATTGTGCCCAACCTACAGCCGCTATACAGGATGTTGGAGATGCCAGCAGGGACATCGCCTTCCTCAGTGTCATTACAGGCTGCTGTATTGCTGACAGTGCGAGACCCTTTATTTTGACTATTTTGTTCTCCGGTCAGCTTCTCCCTAACTTCCTATCCAACTCCCAGTTTTACCAGAGAGTGTGAGGAGTGGCCTAATACATAGAACTTTTTGCTCCCCCTGGTGGCCGGAGTGTGGAGTGTAGTGTGTGACTGTGATACCTGGTCAGGTGAACTCTTTTAGTGCCATCAGACGTACCACCACTCCCCCTTGTGGAAGAGCGACAATACTGCAACGACCAGGACTCTGGGGCGCTGCACATGTCCCAGCTATTGCTGGTTTCAGATCCCTTGCGGCTGCCTCCCAGGTGTGCCTCAAGAACCCATCTGCTTTCTTGTCCAATGGATCTCTTAGCATGCCAGAGTCCTCTAAAGGCAGGGACAACTTCTTAGATGACCTGGCCACGGCCTCATCAATTTTAGGGATTTTATCCCACCCTTCTGAGTCTTTCCTCAAAGGGGTATCTTCATTTAGAAGATGAGGGCAGGCTACCAGATTTCTCTGGCTTCTTCCACTCCTCCTCTATGAGCACTTTTACCCTAGCGTTCACTGGGAATGTGCACTTCATTTTTTCCTCCAGACGCCGAAACATAACATCCTCTAAAGATTTAGGCATCTTCTCCTCCCTTAGGCCCATCGTAGACCTGACTACTTTAACCAGCCTATCTGGGTCCTCGGCCAGAAAGCACAGTTGGCCTCCTACATCACTGTCTGGGGAGGAGTCGGAGGATGGGGAGGAGGAGGGGGAGGGAGAGGGAGACGGGGGTTTTCCATGACATTCCTCAGAATGAAATGATTCAGAATCCGTGAAAATCCTACGGCCTCTTTCGCTCCCTTTTTTAAAGGCTGATTTTAAAGGACCTTTAAACTTCTGCCCTAATCATGGCCCTAAGGCTTGTGGCAAAGTCAGGGGTCTCATCCTGAATATTCATTTGTATACAGTCAGCGCAGAGATTCTTCTGCCACTGAACTGCTAGCGGGACTTTACAAAGGGCACATTCTTTGTTCTTTGAGTTGGCACTAGCCTTCCTTGGCCCCTGGTAATCAAGCAGAAAATGGAGCCCATTACCACAAAGGTGACATTCACAAAGATCACTCACCACCCGCTGTCAATCAAGAGTACCGGAATTGGAGGCTGATCAGGAGTACGGACCACATCCCTCCTGGATGCTGAGGAGTCCTGCGACCTCCGGTCGGGACGACGCCACTCCTTCCACTCGAGCAGCAACTCCTCTTAGTGCACTGATGACCAGACACAGAACCTGATGAGAGCTCCTGTTGCTGCTTTCCTGTGATCCTCCATAATGGGAAGCTTCGGACACGAGTGTTTCCTCTGTGGTCATCCCTCCATTTAAGGAGGGATCCACGAAGCTCTCCGCCTCCTCCAGTGCCCATTCTATGCCCCTCCCCTCCACGCCATGCCGGGAAGCATCTAGAGTCCACGCCCCCCTGCCGGCATATTCGCCATCGGCGCCGCCATCTTGGATCCGTCACACAGTCACTGACGTCACACAGGTGCCCCCATTCCCAGCGTGCCTTGCATGTAACGCCAGCCACAAGGACCCGGAAGTCAGCTCCATAGAGCAGCAGGCAGAGGGGGGAGAGCGGTGCGGCAGCCACAGAAGAGCCCTAGGACCCCTGATTGCACTGCTCCTACGCCCACACACGTGACAAGGCCCCACAGGACCCCCGAATGGCACTTCCACTACCTGAAGGCCGACATACAGGCGCTCTGCCTGTTCTTCCAGTGCCGGGACAGGTGTGGGTGAGTGCAAAAAGCATCTTCAAAACCTCCGTGTTTTCAGCAATGGGGTCCCCGTCAGGACAGGGAACCCAACTGAAGTGAGGGAGAGGTAGAGCCCTTTTGTTTTCAGTAGGTTTCCTGTCCTGGCTGGGCGGATCCCTCTCTCAGGTGTGCAGTCATGGGTGAAGGGAAAAAAAATTTACATTATTACCACAAGAGTCATCTTTTAGTCCCAGATTTTACATTTTCACACTGGGAAATGGGTAAAAATGGCACCAAAATTTCTCCCACAATTTCGGCTGAATGTAGAAATACCCAATATGTGGCTGTACAGCACTACTTAGCCACACAACGAGACCTGGGAGTGCTATTTGCCTCCTGGAGCACAGACTTTCCTAGAATAGTTTGCGGACTCCATATACAGAGCCCCTAAGAGCTATAAGAGCAGAAATCCCCTCTAGTGACCCCATTTTGGAAATGATACCTCTTTAAGGCAGCAGAGTTACTCTGGACTCCATCTGGCCTGTGTTCAGCGGTTTCCTTTACAGAAGTGCACAGAACTGTGGTGGACCACGCTTTTATGCACGCCTAAAATAACGGACACTTCATGATCATAGGACAGAGAGTCTGCAGTGCCTCCATCTGCCTCATAGGGAATTTTCCGCCTGGGGTTCTTTCATGTATTTCAGAAAATTACATGGTAACCTCTATGTAAGCATTGAGCGCAAGATAAATGTGCGTCGTGCCTTACTGCAATCTTTGGGAGGCTGAATTTAAAAAAAAATAAAATAAATTTTGAAAAAATAAAACAAAAAACACCCACCGCCACCACCGTTGTGTACATACACTCACTTTTACATTCTGAAAAATCCATTTCATGTCTGAAATTATAAGTGATCAGGCATTCTTCAACAGTATCTGTGTTTGCTCTCTATTTCCAATAGTGCTGTTACATTGGGCAAGTACCATGTTAAAAAGGAATTACATATGCGGTTTTTGGCACAGTTTTTTCAGCCAAAGCAAGAACTTTCTAAAGGAATGAAACGTTTAAAGTAAGCATTACCTGCTGCTGGTTTCAGCTTCCAAAGTTGCCCACGAGATCCCAGCCTAACATTTATCACTATGGGTCAGACCATTAGGCTGGAGTCACACTAGAGTATAGCATTTTATGCGATATGCTAATGACCCTTAGCTCCTGAAAGTGGGACCCGAGTGTCATGCTACTGTGCTCTGATCCTCAGAGATGATTGGTTCACAGCTGTGGAGGAGGCGGAGAAAGTAATTTTTCCTTCTCCACTGCCGGCATCGGCGTAAAGCCGAGTGCTGTATCGCTCGCACCCATAGACTTATATGGGTGCGACTGAGATGAGACTCGGCCAAGTCTCTTTCAATGCCAATTACGGCATGCAGCCTTTGTTCTCGCATGCAGATTCAGCATGAGAAAATAATCGCTGTTCTTAGCTGCCTCATAGAGTAACACTGGGCCGAGTGCTATGCGATGTTGTTTCTCATAGCACTCAGCTGTATTGTACAGTAGTGTGACCGGCATCACTAACTAGAAGAAAATCAGGTGGTGAAACATGCCTGTTTATTTTACATGAGTGAGAATATGTTTCTGCAATATACATTAGACAAAGCTCATTTTCCAGTTTAATAATAAAAAAAAGAATACTTAAACATTGAGCATGCCGAATATGGTATTCCTCTGCTGCACACACGAGGTGTAGTAGAACTGCTCTGTGGACATCATTTGGATCAGATGATAATTATCTAGTGTGTGCGATTAGAACAAAATACCCATGTGTTACATGACACCACTGCCAACCTCAACCTGGCCCCGAATTCACGTCTTATAAAGATACCTTTAAAAACCCTCGCGCAGCCCACACATACCATCAATAGTTGAACACTTTCAAGTTAGTCTTTCAGCAGACATTATCGGAGAGGCATCCGTACATAAGAGTGGTCTGGCTTTCGGCTACAAGTCTGTCGACTATGTGACTGCAGACTTGTGAATCTTCACATCACATCATGTGACTTGTGAATCCTCACATCACGCTCACTGTACGCTGACAGGATTCTCCGGCGCTGAGTCATGTGACACCAAGTATACAATTGGCATACTCAACAGCACATTCCAACTAGACCGTGTCCAGCTTCACTCAAAACACTTGCATATGAGAAAAATGGATTTTGATTTTATTTATCCCCCCCCCCCCTCTCAGAACATCATCCATTTTTTAGGTCAGTGTGTCCAGTATTACCATCAGTGTACAGTAGTATCTGCTTTTCATGTTTCTCCTGCCCAGTATGAAGTGGAAAACATACGGCACTTGGATGGCATCCATGCGCGGTCTGTTTTTCATGGACTTAGTGATATGAATGGGCGATCTTGATACCTCAGTTAACATTAAATGACCGGTGGTCCATATAAAATACCTTGCATGTAAAAAAGTCCATAGGCTATAATAGGTAGCGTTCTATCCGTGAAACCGAGGTTACAACAAATCACATATTTGTTATTACTAAGGACATTTATGGGCAACCAGTACATTTGTATTTTATGATCACGGAGTCCTCCAGTCAAACAATTCTCTGTACCAGCTCTCTCCTGTCTGACTATATGTAGTCCCAAAGCAACCAATCAGGGATTTAGAATAGAATTAGGCCACGTTCACACGGTCAGTGTTTTACCTCAGTATTTGTAAGCCAAAACCAGGAGTGGAAAAGTATAATAAAAACAAGTCACCACTTCTGTGTTTATCACCCACTCCTTGCTTTGGCTTACAAATGCTGAGGCAAAATACTGACCGAATACTGAATGTGTGAACGTGGCCTTAGGGTGCTTTTACACAGTTTTGGCACCCATTTGTTGATCCTGTCAGGGCTTACAGCCAAACCCTTTGCAAAACGGGATACAAGTGTATGTGCCAATGACTGTAATGGTGCCAGAGTTAAAGTGCGCTGTCGTATGTAATTTTTCAGGCATATATACCCCTACTCTAGACAGACATCCAGACGTAGTAGACTGCGTGTTTACTCACAGACACAGATTGGCCTCTTCCTAGAAAAATTTCTTTAATTTTTTTTTTTATTTTTTATTTTTAAAGAGTTGTACCAAGATTGAAACTTATCACCTATCCATGTGATAGAGGATAACTTGCAGGGGTTCAACTGCTAGGACCTATAAAGTGCGTGGAAGTTCTGAGTCCTCAACTTCAATGTAGAAGAAGGTAAAGCACAGCACTTTGATATCGACATCAGTCCGAAAGACACTGTATTGAGTCGCAATGCACATGCTGTGCCACCGTCCCTTTCAAATGGGGTTCTCATGAGCAGTGTGGGACCCAACAAGTTAGGCTACTTTCACACTAGCGTCGGGCGAGGTTCCCGACGCTAGCGTTGTCTCCGCCGCACAACGGGGCAGCGGATGCGCTGGAAAAATGCATCCGCTGCCCCATTGTGAGGTGCGGGGAAGTGGGGGCGGAGTAATGTTAGTCAATGCAGAA
Organism: Ranitomeya variabilis; assembly: GCF_051348905.1. NCBI lineage: Eukaryota > Metazoa > Chordata > Amphibia > Anura > Dendrobatidae > Ranitomeya > Ranitomeya variabilis. The sequence continues at coordinate 978,719,452 of NC_135233.1, read as the reverse complement.
AAAACGCATCCTGCAAGCACTTTTGCAGGATGCGTTTTTTCGGCAAAACGACGCATTGCGACGTAATGCAGTTAACGCCAGTGTGAAAGTAGCCTTAGTCAGTCAAAGTGGCACACAAAATTGGCAATACTAAACTCATTCTAAACTTCATAAGTGTATACAGTTGGCTGGAATGAACAATAGTACCTGATGAAGGAAGAGCGAAATGTGTTAGGGTGGCGATTTTTGTTAGGTGTCAATCAAGTTGTTCTATAATAATATATATATATATATATATATATATATATATATATAATTTTTTTTTTCCCCATTTCTATATATTTAGATGTGCATATTCTATATGCATTGACCCTTCCTTTCCTTTTCACCCGTTAGGGTGTCGCATTGCACAGTCAACAGCAGTGCTTGTATTTATTACTATATATATATATATATATATATATATATATATATATATATATATATATATATATATATATATATATATATATATATATATATATATATATATATATATATATATATATTTTTTTTTTTTTTTTTTTTTTTTTAAGGTCTCATTAGTTGCTCTTAGGAAAATACTTATCCCATAGTACTTTGCATTATTACAATCTAATTATAAGCACAATGTGCACACAGATCCGTTTGGTGTACTGGACTTTGAATATCCCTCCAATACAAAGCCGCACCAGTCTTATATAGTGTTATATTTTGCCATTTTTTTTATGTTGTAATAAAATTATTTTTAAGGTAATATACTCTGTAGGTCTGTGCTTTATTCATGCCCTATAGTTTAAGTATTTAATGAGTTAAAGCCCCTGTTTGGCTATGTTCCCACAATGAGCTTAAGTAAAATAGGCTACTTGCATTTTTTAGAAAATATACAGAACGCACAAAAAAAAAAGTCACCAAAATCTCATTGTGGTGACTTAGCCCTACTGTGTGCGTGTATCAAAATTTGGAAGCCTTGTGTAATTAAATAGCATAGGTAGGTATGGGACACCTTATGCTTACTAGATATTTGATAAGGGGAAAAATAATTTACTGTACATTTTAGGAAACACTGAATAATTGGGGCCAAATTTAATGCAAGGGAATTACGGTCTGCAAGCTTTCCCCATCATCATATGGCAATTGTACTCAATGTCGGCTGGTTTCCCCCAAAAGACACTTTGGTTATTAACAAGGTTTGGTTTGCCCCATTAATAAGCGATCAGTGAGCTTTTTGTCGGGCTTGTGGCTGCAGTGCACTACAATGGCTGTTATATCCTGGACATTCCTGTAAAGTCTTCTATTCAGACAGCACGGCTCTCAGATTACCTTATAACATGTCACTAAGAGTTTGCTATATCAATTTTTCCTCTGTCAGAAACATCATACCGTATTGTGAACTTTACTGACCTATGAAAATCTGAAAAGGTCACAACCCTGGAAACAGTGATTGAAACCTAAGACGTGAGCTCCAGTCTCCATTCCAGCAGTTAATTAGCACTTTGGGTTTGCACAAACTAATAGCAGCCAAATAATAAACGCTGGTTATTTTATATTTTCAAACAAAGAACCTTTAAAACAAGTGGAGCATCTCACTGACAGAGCACAGATTGTGGCTAAGATTAGATGTTAAGATTTTTCATTCATGCACCTTGTTGACTGGGAAGATAGTAAAAACTAAGCAAGCCTCCCTGCAGTCCCATGTAAAAGCACAAACAACAGGTCAAACAGACATCAGACTTCCTAAAATATCTATCATAAGCATAGTTGATAGACAAAAGAAATAATTAAATGCTTAAAGAGAAGGCACCTCTGTGCCATTACACAGCCCTGGCTGCAGAGAAGGCTTTCATTCTTCTGCAGCAGACATATGTGATAAGAAGCTTCCTCACCTCCTTGTGCTGTAGTTTGTCTCCTGCTCCCAGGCTGAAGCTTTGCACTCTACTGATCTGTGATTTTCCTCCAGCCATCCACTTTCTGCCTCTTCCTCCTCCCCCACCCCTAGATTAGAAGTCCACCCACCCTGCCTTTCCTTCTCTGACACAGCCCCTGCTTTATATAAAAGGGAGAATGTAACATTTTTGTAAAGATTTCTCTGCTTATATCAGATACATAGTAAAAAAAAACCTATTTTTTTGGTAAAGATACAAATGTGATTACGTAACATCTCTTGTCAGTGAGTTGAATCTTTCAGTATGACTGAGTACTGTGCGATGCTACGGTTCAGGGGACTTGCATGGGGCTGCACGTCAGTCAGTCCGGACAGAGTATTTCTGACATCTTATAACACCCACACACAACACCCTGGAGCAGATTTATCAGTGATTACCAACATGAAAGGAGGCTCTGCTGAAACCACTGATGGTGCTATCATCTGAAGTGTGACAACAACATGTCTGAGGATAGTTATCAGATCAGTGGGGGTCAGTGAGCCCCCCACTGATCATTTACAACCAGATGTCAAGAGTCAACAAAACAGCACAACCCTGGACACTGTGTAGTGGCTGTTGGGAAAAAAAACAGCAGCTTAGCTTCTATTTAATATGATCGATCGGTCCCGTACCAATCCACAAGTTATCTTTGTAGATGCTGTGAATTAGTGGTCCACTGAATATAAGGCCACGTTCACACGTTCAGTATTTGACGAGATTTTTTACCTCAGTGTTTGTAAGCCAAAACCAGGAGTGGGTGATAAATACAGAAGTGGTGAAGTGTTTCTATTATACTTTTCCTCAGATTGTTCCTCCTTGTTTTGGCTTACAAATGCTGAGGTAAAATACTCACCTGGATGTGTGAACGTAGCCTAAGGTCACATGCACACGTTGCGGAAAGTGGTGCGGATTTTTCCGGACTGATTTTGGTAAATCCGCAGGTAAACCGCACTGCTACGTTTCCGTGTGTTTTTTTCCACAGCAACACTACGTTTCCGTGCGTTTTTTTCTGCAGCATGTGCACTGTGGATTTTGTTTTCCATAGGTATACATGGTACTGTAAACTCAGGGAAAATGGCTGCGAATCCGCAGTGGGCAATCCGCTGTGGATCCGCAGCAAAATCCGCAACGTGTGCACAAACCTTAACTGTTTTATTAGGCAGTTTCTCCCCAATGTAAGATGCCATAGCATACACCGAGTCCAGACTAAACCTGGTGTTAAAGTGGCCTAGGCTTGATTATATCGCGGGTATCGTATGGCCTAGGTTTGATTATACCCTGGGTATATTATGACCTAGACCATTTCATACCACCTCATGCCAGATTATAACCCCTTGGATATCAGCAGTGTTGAGTGATATGCACAAGGATTACTTAATTTTTCAGCATGGTATTGGGGGTTCAGGTTTTTCAGGTAAGTTATGTGAGAACTGAAGATAACTGTCTTAAATCTTAGGGTATGTGTCCACGTTCAGGATTGCATCAGGATTTGGTCAGGATTTTACGCAGGCAAAATCCTGACCAAATCTGCACTTGAGGTCACTGGCAGGTCACCTGCGTTGTTCATGCGTTGTTTGAGCATTGTAAGGACATGCTGCGTTCTGAAAAGACACGCCGCATGTCTGTTTCCGCGGGTCTGCCGCATGCGTCTTTTAATGCACAGTGGAGACGGGATTTCATGAAATCCCCTCCACTATGCTGTAACATCTGAACGCTGCGTGTTTGACGCTGCGGCTCTACGCAGCATCAAACACGCAGCGTTTCCTGATCGTGGAAACATACCCTAAAAGTCATACCACATTAAAACCCACACACACACACACTTTTATTACTTGAAACAGAAAAACTTAAATCAGTAAAAATATTAGACTACCACAAACATTTAATAAGGTAAAGAATCCTGCCACACTTCTCAGTAGTTACACATTAATAGCAGCTGTGTGTCTGAGTATGTATATTCAGACCTAAACTCAATGGCCATATATGCTTGATGCTGGAGACCTTCATTCAGCCTGCATAATGCAGATCTAGTAGAAAATAAGCAAATAATAGGTCTAAACAGGTTAAAATCTGATGTTAACAGACGAAAACTCAGCAACCAAATTACCGTATATACTCGAGTATAAGCCGACCCGAGTATAAGCCGACCCCCCAAATTTTGCCACAAAAAACTGGGAAAACTTAATGACTCGAGTATAAGCCTAGGGTGGAAAATGCAGCAGCTACCGGTAAATTTCAAAAATTAAAATAGATACCAATAAAAGTAAAATTAATTGAGATATCAGTAGGTTAAGTGTTTTTGAATATCCATATTGAATCAGGAGCCCCATATAATGCTCCATACAGGTCATGGTGGGCCCCATAAGATGCTCCATACAGTTCATGATGGGCCCCATAAGATGCTCCATATTAAAATATGCCCCATATAATGCTGCAAAAAGGTTAATAATGGCCCCATAAGATGCTCCATAGACACATTTTTGCCCCATACAGTACTGCACAAATGTTGATTATGGCCCCATAAGATGCTACATAGAGATATTTCTCTATGATTTCTAAAACTTAACATGGACAAAACAGAATTCATTGTCTTTCCCCCATCTCACGCGACCCCCCCAACGAACCTATCCATTACAGTAAACAGCTGCCAACTCTCCCCAGTCCCACAAGTTCGCTGTCTCGGGGTAATCATTGACACTAATCTCTCCTTAAAACCGCATATCCAAGACCTTTCCACTTCCTGCCGCCTTCAACTCAAAAATATTTCACGGATCCGTACATTCCTAAACCAAGAATCTGCGAAAACCCTAGTCCATGCCCTCATCATCTCCCGCCTCGACTACTGTAACCTCCTGCTCTGTGGCCTCCCCTCTAACACTCTCGCACCCCTCCAATCTATTCTAAACTCTGCTGCCCGACTAATCCACCTGTCCCCCAACTACTCCTCGGCCTCTCCCCTCTGTCAATCCTTTCACTGGCTCCCCATTCCCCAGAGACTCCAGTACAAAAGCCTAACCATGACATACAAAGCCATCCACAACCTGTCTCCTCCATACATCTGTGATCTCGTCTCCCTGTACTTTCCTGCATGCAACCTCCGATCCTCACAAGATCTCCTTCTCTACTCCCCTCTTATCTCCTCTTCCCACAATCGCATACAAGATTTCTCTCGCGCATCACCCCTACTCTGGAACTCTCTACCACAACATATCAGACTCTCACCATCGAAACCTTCAAAAAGAACCTGAAGACCTACCTCTTCCGGCAAGCCTACAACCTGCAGTAACCACCAATCGACCAAACCACTGCACGACCAGCTCTATCCTCACCTACTGTATCCTCACCCATCCCTTGTAGATTGTGAGCCCTCACGGGCAGGGTCCTCTCTCCTCCTGTACCAGTTGTGACTTGTATTGTTCAAAATTATTGTCAAAAGAAAAAATCCAGCTCACCATAGTTGTAGTCCCTGGAGGCTCGGAGCACGGAAACACTGTGTCAAGGCGTGAGGAATGCAGGAAATAGAAAAAAATGACTAAGGGTGCTATGTCACCAGAAACGCGTAGATAGTGTTTTTAATTATATTGTGCTGTTGTTTTATCCTCTATTTGTTGATATGAAGTGAATAAAGTACCAAGACTTTGCTTTTTCACCACCTCGTTGAGCTGGATTTTTTTCTATTTCCAAAATTATTGTACCTGTTTTTATTATGTATACCCCTCCTCACATGTAAAGCGCCATGGAATAAATGGCGCTATAACAATAAATAATAATAATGATATTTGCCCCATATAGTGCTGCACAAACGTTGATTATGGCCCCATAAGATACTCCATAGAGAGATTTTCTCCATATAGTGCTGCACAAACGTTGATTATGGCCCAATAAGATGCTCCATAGAGATATTTGCCCCATATAATGCTGCATAAACGTTGATTATGGTGTTGTGAATTCTGCTTTTGGGCTCCCTCCGGTGGTTGTAGGTGGTAATGCAGTTGCCCCTGAGTTGCAGTCCTGGTCAGGGGTATCTGCTGATTGCAGTTCTGACTGGGGTATTTAGGCGTGCAGGATTCATTAATCCTTGCCAGTTGTCAATTGTTGTTGGGAGGTGTAGGACCTCTGCCTGGTTCCTCCTGCCTTTCTGCCAAATCAGCAAAGATAAGTGTCTGGTTTTTTTTTCCTGTGGCACACATGTTGTGTGCTTCACAATTCAGTGCTATTCTTTGTGTTTTCTTGTCCAGCTTAGATTGTGTCAGTATTTTCTCAGTCTTGTTGATTCTCTGGAGTGGCAGATATACATTCCATGTCTTTAGTTAGATTGTGGAACTTTTTGTATTATCTGCTGTGGATATTTTTGGAAGGGTTTTAATACTGACCGCCTAGTAATCTGTCCTATCCTTTCCTATTTAGCTAGAGTGGCCTCTTTTGCTAAATCCTGTTTTCTACCTGCGTGTGTCTATTCTTCTCCTACTCACAGTCATTATTCGTGGGGGGCTGCCTATCCTTTGGGGGTCTGCTCTGAGGCAAGGTAGCATTCCTATTTCCATCTATAGGGGTATTTAGTCCTCCGGCTGTGTCGAGGTGTCTAGGGTATGTTAGGCACACCCCACGGCTACTTCTAGTTGCGGTGTTAGTTCAGGATTTGCGGTCAGTACAGGTTCCACCGACTCCAGAGAAAGTTTCATGCGGCTCCAAGGTCACCAGATCATAACAGTACAACTGGCCCATAATGAGTTAAATGCATCTCAGAAGAAGGGAAGAAAGGTGTTGAGCCATTTTTTTTTCCGCAGTCTGTTTTGTCTTTTTTCCCCTCTTTATTTATGGGTGGCTGAGGAGTCTTGTGCCAGCATGGATGTTCAGGAATTAGCTTCTCGTGTAGACCAGCTTGCTGCTAGGGTACAGGGTATTTCTGATTATATTGTTCAGACTCCTGCTTTAGAGCCGAAGATTCCTACTCCTGATTTGTTTTTTGGTGATAGGTCCAAATTTTGGGGTTTTAAAAATAATTGTAAACTGTTTTTTGCTCTGAGACCGCGATCCTCCGGTGATTCCATTCAGCAGGTTAAAATTGTCATCTCCCTGCTGCGTGGCGATCCACAGGATTGGGCATTTTCCCTGGAATCTGGGAATCCGGCCTTGCTTAATGTAGATTCCTTTTTTCAGGCTTTAGGATTATTATATGATGAACCGAATTCTGTGGATCAAGCGGAGAAAACCTTGTTGGCCCTGTCTCAGGGTCAAGAGGCGGTAGAATTGTTTTGTCAGAAATTTAGAAAATGGTCTGTGTTGACTAAATGGAATGATGATGCTTTGGCGGCAATTTTCAGAAAGGGTCTTTCTGAATCCGTTAAAGATGTTATGGTGGGGTTTCCCACACCTTCCGGTCTGAGTGATTCTATGTCTCTGGCCATTCAGATTGATCGGCGCTTGCGGGAGCGTCAAACTGTGCGCGCTGTGGCGTCGTCCTTAGAGCAAAGTCATTGTGTCGACGCTTCTCATGTCATTTCAGTCTGCCCTAAGCGGACAAAAAGGATCGCTAGTTCATTTACTATCAGTACTGTACAACCTAAATTTCTGTTATCGGTGTCCTTGATCTGCTCATTGTCATCATTTTCTGTCATGGCGTTTGTGGATTCAGGCGCCGCCTTGAACTTAATGGATTTTGAGTTTGCCAGGCGTTGTGGTTTTCCCTTGCAGCCTTTGCAGAACCCTATTCCTTTAAGGGGGATTGATACTACACCTTTGGCTAAAAATAAGCCCCAGTTTTGGACACAGGTGACCATGCACATGGGGCCAGCCCATCAGGAAGATTGTCGATTTCTGGTGTTGCATAATTTGCATGATGTTATTGTGCTGGGTTTCCCGTGGTTGCAGGTACATAATCCTGTGTTGGATTGGAAATCTATGTCTGTGACTGGGGTTGTCAGGGGGTTCATAATGATGTTGCTTTGATGTCAATCTCCTCTTCTTCCTCTTCTGAAATTCCAGAGTTTTTGTCTGATTTTCAGGATGTATTCGATGAGCCCAAGTCCAGTTCCCTTCCACCGCACAGGCACTGTGATTGTGCGATTGACTTGATTCCAGGCAGTAAGTTTCCTAAGGGCCGACTTTTCAACCTGTCTGTGCCTGAACATACCGCCATGCGGAGTTATGTTAAGGAGTCTTTGGAGAAAGGGCATATTTGGCCATCTTCTTCACCATTGGGAGCAGGTTTTTTTTTTTGTTGCTAAGAAGAATGGCTCCTTGAGACCTTGTATTGATTATCGCCTCTTGAATAAGATCACTGTCAAGTTTCAATACCCTTTACCTTTGCTTTCCGATTTGTTTGCTAGGATTAAGGGGGCTAGTTGGTTTACGAATATTGACCTTCGGGGGGCATATAATCTTGTTCGTATTAAACAGGGTGATGAATGGAAAACTGCGTTTAATATGCCCGAAGGCCATTTTGAATACCTTGTGATGCCATTCGGGCTCACTAACGCTCCATCTGTTTTTCAATCCTTCATGCATGATATCTTCCGGACTTATATTGATAAATTCTTGATTGTATATTTGGACGATATTTTGATTTTTTCCGATGATTGGAAGTCTCATGTGGAACAGGTCAGGATGGTATTTCAGATCCTTCGTGACAATGCTTTGTTTGTGAAGGGGTCTAAGTGTCTCTTTGGGGTGCAGAAGGTTTCTTTTTTGGGCTTTATTTTTTCTCCCTCATCTATGGAGATGGATCCGGTTAAGGTTCAGGCCATTCATGATTGGATTCAACCCACATCCGTGAAGAGCCTCCAGAAATTTTTGGGTTTTGCAAATTTTTATCGCCGTTTCATTGCTAACTTCTCCAGCGTGTTTAAACCCTTGACTGATTTGACGAAAAAGGGCGCTGATGTGGCGAATTGGTCCTCTGCGGCTGTCTCTGCCTTTCAGGAGCTTAAACACTGATTTACTTCTGCTCCGGTGTTGCGCCAACCAGATGTTTCTCTTCCGTTTCAGGTTGAGATTGATGCTTCTGAGATTGGGGCAGGGGCCGTTTTGTCTCAGAGGGATTCTGTTGGTTCTTTGATGAAACCATGTGCCTTCTTCTCCCGCAAGTTTTCGCCTGCTGAACGCAATTATGATGTCGGCAATCGGGAGTTGTTGGCTATGAAGTGGGCGTTTGAGGAGTGGCGACATTGGCTTGAGGGAGCTAAGCACCGTATTGTGGTCCTGACCGATCATAAGAATTTGATTTACCTCGAGTCTGCCAAACGGCTGAGTCCTAGACAGGCTCGATGGTCCTTGTTTTTTTCCCGTTTTGATTTCGTGGTTTCGTATCTTCCGGGTTCTAAGAATATTAAGGCTGATGCCCTTTCTAGGAGTTTTTTGCCTGATTCTCCTGAGGTCCTTGAACCGGTCGGCATTCTGAAAGAAGGGGTGGTCCTTTCTGCCATTTCCCCTGATTTACGGCGGGTTCTTCAGGAATTTCAGGCTGATAGACCTGACCGCTGTCCTGTGGGGAAATTGTTTGTTCCGGACAGATGGACTAGTAGAGTGATTTCTGAGGTTCACTGTTCTGTGTTGGCTGGTCATCCTGGTATTTTTGGTACCAGAGATTTGGTTGGTAGGTCCTTTTGGTGGCCTTCGTTGTCACGTGATGTGCGTTCTTTTGTGCAGTCCTGTGGGACTTGTGCGCGGGCCAAGCCTTGTTGTTCCCGTGCTAGTGGGTTACTTTTGCCATTGCCGGTCCCTGAGAGGCCCTGGACGCATATTTCTATGGATTTTATTTCTGATCTTCCGGTTTCCCAGAGGATGTCGGTTATCTGGGTTGTTTGTGACCGGTTTTCTAAGATGGTTCATTTGGTGCCTTTGCCTAAATTGCCTTCCTCTTCAGAGTTGGATCCGTTGTTTTTTCAGCATGTGGTTCGTTTGCATGGTATTCCGGAGAATATTGTGTCCGACAGAGGTTCCCAGTTTGTTTCTAGGTTTTGGCGGGCCTTTTGTGCTAGGCTGGGCATTGATTTGTCTTTTTCTTCTGCATTTCATCCTCAGACAAATGGCCAGACCGAGCGAACTAATCAGACTTTGGAGATTTATTTGAGATGCTTTGTGTCTGCCGATCAGGATGATTGGGTGGCCTTTTTGCCATTGGCCGAGTTTGCCCTTAATAATTAGGCTAGTTCGGCTACTTTGGTTTCGCCTTTTTTTTGTAATTTTGGTTTTCATCCTCGTTTTTCTTCTGGGCAGGTTGAGCCCTCTGACTGTCCTGGTGTGGATTCTGTTGTTGACAGGTTGCAGCAGATTTGGGCTCATGTGGTGGACAATTTGGTGTTGTCTCAGGAGGAGGCTCAACGTTTTGCTAACCGTCGTCGGTGTGTTGGTTCCCGGCTTCGGGTTGGGGATTTGGTTTGGTTGTCTTCCCGTCATGTTCCTATGAAGGTTTCTTCCCCTAAGTTTAAGCCTCGGTTTATTGGTCCTTATATGATTTCTGAGATTATTAATTCGGTGTCTTTTCGATTGGCGCTTCCGGCCTCTTTTGCTATCCATAATGTCTTCCATAGATCTTTATTGCAGAAATATGTGGTGCCCGTTGTTCCCTCTGTTGATCCTCCGGCCCCTGTTTTGGTTGATGGGGAGTTGGAGTATGGGGTTGAGAAGATTTTGGATTCTTGTTTTTCGAGGCGGAGGCTTCAGTACCTTGTCAAATGGAAGGGTTATGGCCAGGAGGATAATTCTTGGGTTTTTGCTTCTGATATCCATGCTGCTGATTTGGTTCATGCTTTTCATCTGGCTCGTCCTGATCGGCCTGGGGGCTCTGGTGATGGTTCGGTGACCCCTCCTCAAGGGGGGGTACTGTTGTGAATTCTGCTTTTGGGCTCCCTCCGGTGGTTGTAGGTGGTAATGCAGTTGCCCCTGAGTTGCAGTCCTGGTCAGGTGTATCTGCTGATTGCAGTTCTGACTGGGGTATTTAGGTGTGCAGGATTCATTAGTCCTTGCCAGTTGTCAATTGTTGTTGGGAGGTGTAGGACCTCTGCCTGGTTCCTCCTGCCTTTCTGCCAAATCAGCAAAGATAAGTGTCTGTTTTTTTTTTCCTGTGGCACACATGTTGTGTGCTTCACAATTCAGTGCTATTCTTTGTGTTTTCTTGTCCAGCTTAGATTGTGTCAGTATTTTCTCAGTCTTGTTGATTCTCTGGAGTGGCAGATATACATTCCATGTCTTTAGTTAGATTGTGGAACTTTTTGTATTATCTGCTGTGGATATTTTTGGAAGGGTTTTAATACTGACCGCCTAGTAATCTGTCCTATCCTTTCCTATTTAGCTAGAGTGGCCTCTTTTGCTAAATCCTGTTTTCTACCTGCGTGTGTCTATTCTTCTCCTACTCACAGTCATTATTCGTGGGGGGCTGCCTATCCTTTGGGGGTCTGCTCTGAGGCAAGGTAGCATTCCTATTTCCATCTATAGGGGTATTTAGTCCTCCGGCTGTGTCGAGGTGTCTAGGGTATGTTAGGCACACCCCACGGCTACTTCTAGTTGCGGTGTTAGTTCAGGATTTGCGGTCAGTACAGGTTCCACTGACTCCAGAGAAAGTTTCATGCGGCTCCAAGGTCACCAGATCATAACATTATGGCCCCATAAGATGCTCCATAGAGATATTTGCCCCATATAATGCTGCATAAACGTTGATTATGGCCCCATAAGATGCTCCATATAGATATTTGCCCCATATAATGCTGCACAAACATTAATTATGGCCCCATAAGATGATCCATAGAGATATTTGCCCCATATGCTGTTGCTGCGATTAAAAAAAAAATGACATACTCACCTCTCGTCGCTCAGGCCCCCGGCACTTGCAATGCTCACCGGTCCTCTTTCCGGCGCCACTGTGTCTTCCGCGTCCTCTGCACTGACGCTCAGGCAGAGGGCATGCACTAACCACGTCATCGCGCCCTTTGACCTGAGCATCACTGCAGAGGATGCGGAAGACGGAGCGGTGCCCAGAATGAGGAGAGGTGAATATCGTGCAGTGCTCCCCCTCCCGATTATACTCACCTGCTCCTGGTGCGGTCCCTGCATCTCCGGTCTCCGGGCACTGACAGCTTCTTCCTGTATTGAACGGTCACCGTTACCGCTCATTACAGTAATGAATATGTGGCTCCAACCCTATGGGAGTAGAGTCGGGTCCATATTCATTACTGTAATGAGCGGTACCAAGTGACTGCTCAATGCTGTAAGAAGCTGTCAGTGCCCGGATACCGGAGATGCAGGGACCGCACCAGGAGCCGGTGAGTATGTCACAGCCGCTGCTCCCCCTCCCCCGCCGACTCCCCTGGGACAATGACTCGAGTATAAGCCGAGAGGGGCAATTTCAGCCTAAAAAAATAGGCTGAAAATCTCCGCTTATGCTCGAGTATATACGGTAACAACATATTTAGAAAATTAATTAAAAATTAATAACACATTTAGGTTACTTTCACACATCCATTGTACGTGTCCTTGCTTTGTTGGTTTTTGAAACAGCACATGGACTCATAGAGTATCATTGATCCATACAATCATCCGTTTTTTAAATGTATCCGTGTGTCCCATCCTTGAGACTCAGAGCATATCCTATTCTCATCCATTTTGTGAATCAGACCCAGCTATGTCAGTGTATGCGGATTATTTAAAAGCAAATGAAAAACAGAAGACTTCCTTTGTACTTCCGCTGGAGTGGTGCCATTAATTAAATTTTCTGCCTCTCCAGCAGCTATCTTCAACTGCTATCCGCCTCGCTCTCCAGCAATTTGTGACCTGCTGGGTCGCTCTAGTGTTTTCTGGTGATCCAGAAGTCACAACTCAATGTAAATCTATGAGAGCCAGAATGAGGCTCTCATAGACTTACACTAAGAGCTTGAGACATTTACCTCTGACTTCTGGTCACTCAGAAGTTGAGGTAAAAAGAGGGCAGCTCAGGAAAGGAGAGGCACTGGGAAAAACTGAAAACGGCGGCTGGTAAGTATAATACTACGGTCAGAGAACATAGATCGGTAGCTCAACTCTAACGCTGGAGTGGTGCTTTAAGAGTCAGTGGATTAGGCCGGATTTGGACAGATCTCTGTTTCGCGATCCGAGTACGATGGCAAAACAGAGATGTGTTCAATTGGCCTAACAAAAGTTCCGACAGTTCATGTTCTTCAGTTTTTAAAAATGTATGAGACAAAAATGATGCAGGATGACACGCAGAACAAAAATGGAAACTAAACAAATATGCAAATGTAGCCTTAGGGTATGTGTACACCTCGTCTTTTTCAGCCAGGTTCCACTTGGACCCTGCTTGAAGAAGCACTCAATAAATGTTAAAAATAATGAACATATGCACAGAAATGTCAAAACAACTTGCTGTGCACATGTTCTGTCTTTTTTAACCGCTTCATGTTTCGAAAGTTGTGAAGCAGCTAACAGAAATCACCTGGCCATTCTTCAGAAACCTTCCTCTTGGAAGTCACCACTGCAGTATCTTAAAAAAAAAAAAGATGTCTGCAAAAATAACAAAAAAAGACTACAAAGAATAAAATTCACTGCCGGCGTTTCTCTGAAGTGTATTCTACTTCAAAAACTATGAGAATATGCCGTCTAAAAGAAACTGTGTGCACATACCGTTGAAGTGAATCTGATAATTATTATTACTGATTATTGGGGGTTGTTATGCATTTCACTTTTTTTCATACAGATTTGACACAATTTTTTAAAGTGTTTTTGGTGCAGAAATGCTGGAATTCTGCATTTAAAAATGCAATTGTTTTTTTAATGTGCTTTTTTCAAGCTGCCTATAGAAGCCTACAGAGAAAAATCCACCAAAAAGCACATAGATCTATATCATCTTTAAAAGCACAGCGAGCATGAGTTTACAGCATTTTCTTATAGACCTCTTTTTCTCTCTCCTGTAGAGTAGAGTTGAGCGACTTTTACTTTTTTCGGATCGAGTCAGGTTTCGTGAAATCGGCCAATTATTGCGAAAAGTCGGGGGCTGACTGAAACACGAAACCCAATGCAAGTTAATGTATTTCAACTTTGCAAGTGCTGTGATCCTGAGCAAGCAGGGGGGCCCACTCGTTGGCACTGGCACAGGGCCCCTCATAGTATGGCGGTGTGTTTGACGGCAGGTGGCGCCTCCCACTGGCAGAGACACTTTTGCGTACTATGAGGGGCCCTGTGCCAGTGACGTCGCCAACGAGTATGCCCCCTTACCTGATGAAGGAACCTGCACTTTCATGTGCACCTTCCTCTTTGTCCCCGTGTAAGGTGGTATAGTATGCGGGAAGGGGAACCTGACTTACAGCAGGGTCAGATTCTGGCTGTGTAGAGTGCAAGGGGAATGTAGTGGTCTGGGTCAATGTACCAGCAGACTCATCTAGCAGTGGCTGGGCAATGGGCAGGATGAGGAGGAAACACAGATATAGGCCCAAATAATAAAGTAGGCTAAATGCAGTTCAAATGTGGTAACAGGACTAAACAGGCGGCATAGCTTTGTTCAGTGGAGGAAAACTGTAATGAGTGGCAGACACCACCGTCAGAGACACTTCATTGTACTATGAGGGACCCTGTGCCAGTGCCGTCGCCCAAGAGTGGGCCCACCCACCTGTCCAGGCAAACGGCACGGGTGCGCCAGGTGGCGCCAGGTGGCTCAACACCTCCAGCCTTAGGTGCTATTGTGCTTTTGCCACTACCACCAGATGCACCACCACCACCACCATCAGTACCAGCTGGCAACCACCGCCCATGGGCTCTTCCACCAGACTTCCTCATTTTTTGGAAAATCTAACCAAAATAACAACCGTTATATTATACTGTAAAACAAGGTAGAAGGTGTATATAAACTTGTTGAGAATTTAAATCTCCCTTTTTTGGGGGGGAGACTGAACCAAAACTCAGGCCCAGTGTATAAAACAATGCAATGTGAGTGGCAGAAAGTGGCTGACTGATATATGACAAACGAACAGGACTGAAGTATATCCACTTTGTGAGAATTTGAATCTCACTTTTTTTGGGGGGAGACTGAACCAAAACTCAGGCCCAGTGTATAAAACAACACAATGTAAGTGGCAGAAAGTGGCTGGAAGATATATGAAAAAATACAAGGACTGTAGTACAATTTCAGTCTCCCTACAATGATCTCAGGACAAGTATGGCAGCAATAAAAAGGACTGCTGCACACAAAAGTGTGGACAAATAAACAAGATACGGTAACTGCAGAAAGGAGCAACAGGATTTTTGCTTTTAAAAAAGCAGTTGGTTTGCACAGCAGCGTGCAAACAGCAATGCAGCTATCAGGGAGCCTTATATTCAGCCTAATAAGCTACAGAGCTGATGCACAAAAATATAGCCTCCACTGTCCCTGCAAAAAAAGGTGGTGATGGACAGTGGAAATCGCTACAGCACAAGCAGTTTGGGAGTTAATCTTCCCTCCCTAACTATATCCCTTCTTCTGATGAAGCTGCAGCAACCTCTCCCTATGCTAAGATCGGCAGAAGTAAGATGGCGGTCGGCGTGCACGCCCCTTTATAGCCCCTGTGACGCCGCAGAAAGCAAGCCAATCACTGTCATGCCCTTCTCTAAGATGGTGGGGACCGAGACCTTTGTCAGCACGCTGCCCACACTCTGCGTCCTCCTTCATTGGCTGAAAAATGGCGCTGAAAGCGTCATATGAAACGTGACTTTTGCGCACAGATCGGCGACCTCATCGCCGATCCCACACTAGGATCGGGTCGGGTTTCATGAAACCCGACTTTGCCGAAAGTCGGCGATTTTTGAATTTGTCCGATCCGTTTCTCTCAACCCTTCTGTAGAGTGTAAGCTCTTATAGTGAGCGGGGTCCTGTCTTTCTCTCTCCTTTAGACTGTAAGCTCTTATGGTCAGTGGGGTCTTCTCGCTCTCTTATGGAGTGTAAGCTTTTATGGTCAGCGGGGTCCTCTCTTTCTCTCTCCTGTAGATTGTAAGTTCTTATGGTAAGGGGGGGTTTCTCTCTCTCCTGTAGAGCGTAAGTTCTTATGATCAAGGGGTCCTCTCTCTCCTCTACAATGTAAGCTCTTATGGTCAGAGGGGTCCTCTACTGTAGAATGTAAGCTTTTATGGTCAGCGGGTTCCTCCCTCTCCTGTAGAGTGTAAGCTCTTATGGTCAGTGGGGTCCTTTATCTCTCACCTGTAAAGGGTAAGCTCTTATGGTCAACGGGGTCCTCTCTCTCTCCTGTAGAGTGTCAGCACTTATGGTCAGTGAGGTCCTCTCTCCTGTAGATTGTAAGCTCTTATGGTCAGAGGGGTCTTCTCTCTCTTGTGGAGTGTAGGCCCTTATTTTCAGTGGGGTCCGCTCTCTCCTGTAGAATGTGTTTGTGCGCTGTATTTCTTCTCATGCTGTACAGAATGTGGCATTAGCTATAAAAGTGACATGTGACTCTACACCAGGGGTAGGGAACATTTTTTCTGCCAAGGGCCATTTGGAATTTTATAATAGCATTCAAGGGCCATATAAAATATTAACTTAAAAATTAACAAACTATATTGATTCAAAGATTTAAATAAATTGCAGCTCCCCCAACACACAGTATAGTGTAGCTTCTCCCGACACACAGTATAGTGCAGCTTCCCCCAAACAATATAGTGCAGCTCTCCCACACACAATATAGTGCAGCTCCCCCCACATGCAGTGTAGTCAGCTCCCCCAACACACAGTACAGTGCAGCTCCCCCAGCACACAATATAGTACAGCTCCCCAACACACAGTACAGTGCAGCACCCCCACACACAGTATAGGGCAGTTCCCCCCACACACAGTATAGTGCAGCTCCCCCCAGCACACAGTATAGTGCAGCTCCCCAACACACAGTGGTGCAGCTCCCCCCAACACATAGTATAGTGCAGGTGCAGCTCCCCAACACACAGTATAGTGCAGAGCCACCCAACACAGTGCAATGTAGCTCCCCCAATACACAGCATAGTGCAGTTGCCTCCCACACAGTATAGTGCAGCTCCCCAACACACAGTATAGTGCAGCTCCCCCAACACATAGTATAGTGCAGGTGCAGCACCCCAACATACAGTATAGTGCAGCTCCCCAACACACAGTATAGTGCTGATCCCCAACACACAGTACAATGCAGCTCCCCCCAATGCACAGGATAGTGCAGCTCCCCCCCCACATTAATATTTTTATTATTATTTATTATTATAGCTCCATTTATTCCATGATGCTTTACAGGTGAGGAGGGGTATACATAATAAAAACATGTACAGTACAATACAAGTCACAATGGTACAGGATGAGAGAGGATCCTGCCCGCGAGGGCTTACAATCTACAAGGGTTGGGTTAGGATACAATAGGCAAGGGTAGAGCTGGTCATGCAGTGACTTGGTCGAGCAGTGGTTACTGCAGGTTGTAGGCTTGTCAGAAGAGGTGTGTCTTCAGGTTCTTTTTGAAGGTTTCGATGGTAGGCGAGAGTCTAATATATTGTGGTAGAGAGTTCTAGAATAGGAGGGATGAGAAAAGGGAGATCAGTGTCAAGGATTACCCCGAGGCAGCGAGCTTGTGGGACTTGGGAGAGTGGGCAGCCGTTTACTTTAATAGATAGGTCCATTGGGGGGATTGAGTGAGATGGAGAAAGATGATGAGTTCTGTTTTATCCATATTAAGTTTTAGACATCTAGCGGAGAAGAAGGATGAAATAGCGGACAGACATTGTGGGATTCTGGTTAGTAGGGTGGTGATATCTGGTCCAGAGATGTAGATCTGTGTGTCATCAGCATAGAGGTGATACTGAAAGCCGTGAGATTCTATGAGCTGTCCCAGGCTAAAGGTGTAGATAGAGAAGAGCAGGGGCCCTAGGACTGAACCTTTCGGGACTCCAACAGATAGGGAAGTGGTGAGGAGGTGGTGTGCGAGTGGGAGACGCTGAATGTCTGGTCTGTTAGATATGATGCGATCCAAGGTAGGGCCAAGTCTGTGATGCCAAGAGATGAGAGGGTCTGAAGTAATAGGGAATGGTCCACTGTGTAAAAATCAGAGGACAGGTCCAGGAGGAGGAGGACAGAGTAGTGTCTCTTGGCCTTGGCGGTTAATAGGTCATTGGTGACCTTAGGGCAGTTTCAGTGGAGTTGTGTCGCCGGAAGCCAGATTGTAAGCAGTCGAAGAGGGAGCAAGAAGAGAGGTGGGAGGAAAGTTCAAGATGGATATGTTGTTCCAGTAGTTTTGAGGCATGGGGAGAAGTGATATGGGGCAATAGCTAGATGCAGAGGATGGGTCAAGAGAGGGCTTTTTGAGGATAGGTATGATTGAGGCATGTTTAAAGCTTGAGGGGAAAACACTAGTTGTTAGTGATAGGTTGAAGAGATGGGTTAGGGTTGGGATGAAGACTGTGGTGAGGTTTGGGATGAAGTGGGATGGGATTGGGTCAAGTGCACAGGTGGTGAGATGTGATCTTGAAAGTAAAGGGCTGGGCAGTTAGGAGGAAGGGCTCTGGGGGTTGTTGACCAAAACTGTCTCTGTTGTTATCAATCTTCTGCTTGAATAATGAGGCAAAGTCTTCAGCTGAGATGAGTAGAGAGGGAGGAGGTGCTGGGGTATGGAGGAAAGAATTGAATGTGTTTAATATCTGTTTAGGGTTGTGAGACAGGAAGGATATGACAGGGAGGCTGTGGCGATTGTGGCCTTAAAATTAGTGAGGAACTATTTGAATGCGATGAAATCCTCGTTGGAGTAGGATCTTTTCCATCTCTGCTCAGCAACCCTGGAAGCCCATCTCAGTTCTCTGGTGAGGCTGGTGTGCCAGGGCTGTCTATTGATTTTGTGAGCTTTGGTATGTGTGAGAGGGGCAACCAACTCCAGAGCTGCAGCTATTGTGGTGTTATATAGAGTGGCAGCGGCATCCACATTGTGTAAGGAACTTATGTCTGTAAGAATGAGAAGGGATTCAGACAGTGAGTGTAGATTGAGGTTTTTAAGATTTCTGCGAGGGTGTGCGAGTTTGTGGAGTGGGGATTGTGAACCTGGAGAGGAGAGAGATTAGAATGTAAGTAGGTTGTGGTCAGAAAGAGGAAGAGGTGAGTTAGAGAGATTGGATAGGGAGCAGAGGCGGGTGAAGATAAGGTCAGGTCCAGTGTGTGGCCATCTTTGTGAGTGGCTGCAGAAGACCATTGAGTGAGGCTGAAGGAGAAAGTGAGAGATAGAAGCTTAGTGGCAGCTGAGAGGGAAGTGTCAATGGGGATGTTGAAGTCACCCAAGATGATAGTGGGGATGTCAGTGGAGAGGAAATTAAGTAGCCAGGTGGTGAAGTGGTCGAAGAAGGTGGTGGCTGGCCCTGGGGGATTGTAAATGACAGTCAATTGGAGGTTGGAGGGGGAGTAGATGCTCACAGACTGCACCTCAAAGGAAGGGAAGGTAACAGAGGGTGGCAGTGGGATTGGAGTGAAAGAGCAGTTATCTGACAGGAGAAAACCAACTCCTCCACCATGCTTGCTGCTGGGGTGGGTGTGGGAAAGGTGAAATCCACCATAGGTGAGTGCAGCAGGAGAGGCTGTGTCAGAGGGGGTGAGCCAGGTTTCGGTGATGGCGAGGAAGTAAAGTTTGTGAGTAATGAAAAGATCATGGATGTAGGAAAATTTGTTGCAGACAGAGTGCGCGTTCCATAGAGCTCCTGCTAGTGGGACTGGGGAAGCGGGGGCTGAGCGAATGGGTATAAGGTTAAAGAGGTCACAGAAAGTTGTGATAGAGCATAGATAGGAGGTATGACTGTGGGAATGTGGTGAGGAGGACCAGGATTTAGAGCAATATCACTGGCAGTGATGAGGAGCTGAGAAAGTGTTAGCAGGTGGGAGCAGAGAGAGCATGAGGAGACTGTCTTTGTTTGGAGACAGAGGATTGTATGTTGATGAACAGTTCTGAGGAGGAGGTGAGATGGTTGGGGAGGACTGAAGAAGAGATGAACAGTTCCTTACTTGGTGTAGGGATTAGGGGGGTTAATAGAAAGTAGAGGATTATAGGGGTGAGAGTGAAAACAAACAGAAGCATTGTTTACAGTGACTGTAGCCAGTTACCTTCAGTTCCCTTCTGGTTCAATTCTGGAATTAATCCTGATCTTCACACTTGTATGATACACACTTATAAGATACACACTGCAGACTAAAGTCTTGTCAGACTTGTGCTATGCAATATTTGTGCTACAAAGTGCATTCAGGTATAGTGCAGCTCACCCAACACACAGCACAGTGCAGCTCCCCCCAATACACAGTATAGTGCAGGCTCAGCTCCCCCAATACACAGTATAGTGCAGACGCAGCTCCCCATTACACAGTATAGTGCAGCTCCCCACAGACAGTATAGTACAGCTTGCCCAACACACAGTACAGTCCAGCTCCCCCAAGACACAGTACAGTGCAGCTCCCCCAACATACAGTATAGTGCAGGTGCAGCTCCCCAACACACAGTAAAGTGCATCTCCCCCAACAAACAGTACAGTGCAGCTCCCCCCCACACACGGTATAGTGCAGCTCCCCAACACACAGTACAGTGCAGCTCCCCCACACACACAGTATAGTGTAGTTCCCCCCAACACTCAGTATAGTGCAGCTCCCCCAACACACAGTATAGTGCAGCTCCCCCTACACACTGTATAGTGCAGTTCCCCCTACACACAATGCAGTGCAGCTCTCCCAATGCATAGTATAGCGCAGGCTCAGCTCCACCAATACACAGAATAGTGCAGACGCAGCTCCCCTAATACACAGTACAGTGCAGCTCCCCCAGCACACAGTATAGTGCAGGCTCAGCTTCCCCAATACACAGTATAGTGCAGCTCCCCCCACACAGCAGGGAAATACTACACTTCTGTTTTTTTAGTCAAGATGAGGTGCAGAGTGTACATTAATGAGAAAAAATGAACTTTTTTGAATTTACCAAATGGCTGCAATGAAACAAAGAGTGAAAAATGTAAAGGAGTATGAATACTTTCCATACCCACTGTATGTCTTGCATTGGTGACCTAACAACTTGCATTGTTCATGTTTCTGTGGTGGAAATAAAGCTGAACTTAGGGATCCTGAAAAACAGCAAAAAATGCTGCAAAACCTGCTTTTTGTAAGCAGCTTCTTTACTGCCAAAAAAGCATTATTTGCCTACAGAGAAAAAAGGCACAAACGCAATGTGTAAACATAGCCTAAGGGTATGTGCACATGTTCAGCATTTGCTGTAGACATTTCTGCATCAAAAATGTGTCTGTTTTCAGGAAAAATGCTGCTTAAAAAAGTTTGTTCTTGGTTGCATTTTTTTATGCAAAAATGTTTTTCTATGTATCTATGATGGTCTGGAACTATATTGGCACAAATGAATGAATATATACAAGTATTGTGCACAAGTTTTAGGTAGGTGTGGAAAAAATGCTGCAAAAGTAAGAATACATTAAAAAAAAGAAGTATTAATAATTTATTTTTATCAATTAACAAAATGAAAAGTGAAAGAAAAAAAGAGAAATCAAAATCAATCTAATAGTTGGTGTGACCACCCTTTGCCTTCAAAACAGTGTCAAAGCATCAACACGGTTTTTGATATTTCTCTGCAGGGAGGTTTTCCAAATATCTTGGAGAAGTAACCACAGATCTTCTGTGGATGTGTGCTTGCTCAAATCCTTCTGTCTCTTCCTGTGGTTCGATAACGTTAAGATCAGAGTTCTATGGGTGTGATATCATCACTTTCAGGACTCTTTACTCTTCTTTAGCTGAACATATTTTTTAATCACATTGGCTATATATTTGGGGTTTTTGTTCTGCTGCAGAATAAATTTGAAGCAAATTAGATGCCTCTGTGATGGCAATCAATCATGCAATATTATCTGCGAGTATTGCTCAGTATTGAGGACACAAAAAAAATGGTAATATTGATGACCATTGATGGAGTGGCTGGCCAAAGAAAATTAGTGAAGCAGATGAAGACCCATCATGCTTGCTTCCGTTTTAAAGGGCCACTGTCACCCCCTCCAGCCGTTATAAACTAAAAGAGCCACCTTGTGTAGCAGTAATGCTGCAGTCTAACACGGTGGCTCTTTTAGTTTTTGTTTCTGTTATTCCCACAATAAATGTATTTATAATTTCGCTGAAATACCTCTCTTTGTACCTGGAGGCGGGTCTGAAGCCTCCTCTTAGAAGCGCCCAACTGCCGTCAGTCATCTCTTGTGTAGATTTTTGCCGCCCCCTCAGCGTTGTTATTGTGTGAATTCCGACGCCTCTGCTCTTCTGCCTTGCGCAGGCGCATAGAGCATTTGCCGTCCTAGCGCTGGTGCCGGGTTCTGTTCTGCACCTGTGCGGGCAGTGCGGCCACCCTGTTACTGAATCCCCGCCCCGCACTGTGTTATGCATTATGCACAGTGCGGGGCTGGGATTCCTGGGCATGCGCACTGCGCTTGTCAGACGCTCCACAGGTCCCCCGGCTTCCAGCGTTGTTCTGTGCGGCTGTTCCAAACGCCGGCAAGGATTCCTGTATATTCTGGCAACGCTGAAAGGCGGGGGACCTGGGGAGCGTCTGACAAGCGCAGTGCGCATGCCCAGAAATCCCAGCCCCGCACTGTGCGTAATGCATAACACAGTGCGGGGCGGGGATTCAGTAACAGGGTGGCCGTACTGCCCGCACAGGCGCAGAACGGAACACGGCACCAGCGCTAGGACGGCAAATTCTCTATGCACCTGCGCAAGGCAGAAGAGCAGAGGCGTCGGAATTCACACAATAACAGCGCTGAGGGGGCGGCGAAAATCAACACAAGAGATGACTGACGGCAGTTGGGCGCTTCTAAGAGGAGGCTTCAGACCCGCCTCCAGGTACAAAGAGAGGTATTTCAGCGAAATTATAAATACATTTATTGTGGGAATAACAGAAACAAAAACTAAAAGAGCCACCTTGTTAGACTGCAGCATTACTGCTGCACAAGGTGGCTCTTTTAGTTTATAACGGCTGGAGGGGGTGACAGTGGCCCTTTAAATCAGAAGAAGTCCAGCAGTGCCATCATCTCGGAACTGGCAGCAACCAGTGGGACACAACTACATCTATCTACTGTTCGGAGAAGTATGACCTGAAATAGTCTTCATGGATGAATTGCTGCCAAAAAACATTTGAAAAAAGTTAAAGTGAATTAACTATGAATTAAAACAGAGTTTTGGCCAGAAACTAGACTAGAATCCAATTGAAAATCTGTGGTTTGACCTGAAGAGGGCGCTGATCTTGCAATCTGATTTGGAGCACTACTGCAAGGAAGAGTGAGAATAGATTGACAATTCTAGATGTGCTGTGTCAATAGACTCCTACCCAAAAACACTGAATGCTGTCATAAATTCATAGGGTACTTCAACAAAGTATTAGTTTTAGGGTGTGCATATTTTTGCAGCCGTATTATTTTAGTTCTTTATTTTTCTTTTTCCACCCAAAACTATTATTTCACTCTGTTTTTCAGATTGTACAAATTATGAGTGACATTAAAAGAACAAGTTCTGAAATGATTCTTCTGGGTACGATTTTTTTTACATGACAAAACGTGGTATTTTAAAAGGGTGTGTAGGCTTTTTATATCCACTGTATGTAGCACTTATGTGTCATGTCTCTTGCTAATATCTTCAATAGGTAGTGGTCACTAAGCATTTCATAGTAGTAAGTATGAAGTACATGCCTGAATTCCCTAAGACCACAGACATCTGTCTTCTGAGTCTTAACATCATGACTACACCCTCCCATATGGTCACTTCCAGGAAACACAATGAATGTCTGTTAAACAAATTAGTTACTACATGTTTGAAGTGATTCATTATGACCTAAGTGATTTAAGTTTTAGATGTAAAAGAAAGCAATGAAAGACATTTGTTACGGGCAGTGGCATAACTAGAGTTTGATGGGTCCTGATGCAAGATTTGGACCAGGACCCCCATTCTGAATAAATTCATCCTGGTATACATGTCCCTCATCCTGGCCCCATTCTGGTATATACATCACCCATTCTGCTATATGTCCTTTTTCCCGGGCTCCATCCTGAGATAATTATATGTGTATATATATATATCCCCCTTTCTGCGACAGTTCTTTAATGTGTACAAGAAAATAAACCATTATACTCACCAGGGGTGTACATAGAAGTCATGGGTCTCCATAGAAGAAGTACAAAGCACCCTCAATAGTCCTCCATACAGCAGAATGCATCCCATAGTTCTCCATGTAATATGCTGCACAGCTCATAGTCATCCATGTAGTATAATGCAACCCCATTGTCATACATAAAGTATAATGCAGAGCCCATAGTCATCCATACAGTATAATGCACCAAAATAGTCATCCATAAAGTATAATGCACCAAAATAGTCATCCATAAAGTATAATGCACAGCCTATAGTCATCCATAAAGTATAATGCACCCCCATAGTCATCCATACAGTATAATGCACCAACCTACAAATACCATTGTAGGCATTTACTACAGGCCAACTGTGCAAGCTGAAGATATGGATGAACTCTTTATGCATCAAATGGCCAAGTTCTCCAAAAAATATGACACAGTGGTCATGGGGGATTTTAACTATCCAGACATTTGTTGGGAATATCTCTCTGGCAAAACTAACAGGTCAAACAAATTCTTATCCTCCCTTGCTGACAACTTTGTCTTCCAAAAGGTAGGGGAGAAACAAGTGGATCTGCTACCTTGGATCTAATCCTTATAAACAGGGAGGAAATGGTTGAGGAGGTAATAGTGGCTGGGACCCTAGGAGGTAGCGACCATGCTATTTTAGAATTTTGGATAACTAGAGGAGTAAGCCCTGTGAAGACTCAGAATTCAAGGTTAGATTTCAGAAAGGCTGATTTTAAGGGACTTAGAAGGAGAATCGGAGGAATCCAATGGCTGGATATCCTTAAGGACAAAAATGTCCAGGAAGGATGGGAAATCTTGAAAAATAAGATTCTCAAAGCACAATCATTAACAATTCCAAAAAGAGGGAAGAATACGAAGCATTTAAGAAAACCAGGATGGATGAACACAGAACTTAAACACATGCTAAAAAGGAAGAAATGTTTATCAAATGGAAAGAGGGAGGCATATCTAAAGAAGAATATGATGCTGTCTGCAGAACCTGCAGGGTACGAATCAGATTACTAAAGATGACAATGAATCAGGCCATGTGCACACGTTCAGTATTTTTCGCATTTTTTCGCTATAAAAACGTGATAAAAATGCGAAAAAAACGCTAACATATGCCTCCCATTATTTTCAGGGTATTCCGCATTTTTTGTGCAAATGTTGCATTTTTTTCAGCGAAAAAAATCGCATCGCGGAAAAAAAAGCAACATGTTCATTAAATTTGCGGAATTGCGGGGTTCCGCACACCTAGGAATGCATTGATCTGCTTACTTCCCGCACGGGGCTGTGCACACCATGCGGGAAGTAAGCAGATTATGTGTGGTTGGTACCCCGGGTGGAGGAGAGGAGACTCTCCTCCACGGACTGGGCACCATATAATTGGTAAAAAAAAATTAAAATAAAAAATAGTGATATACT
Organism: Ranitomeya variabilis; assembly: GCF_051348905.1. Taxonomy (NCBI): domain Eukaryota; kingdom Metazoa; phylum Chordata; class Amphibia; order Anura; family Dendrobatidae; genus Ranitomeya; species Ranitomeya variabilis. The sequence continues at coordinate 978,694,007 of NC_135233.1, read as the reverse complement.
CACCTTTGATGGCCCCCGCAGTCTTCCCGCCTCTCAGGTGCATGCTGCCGCTTCGGTTCCTATAGCTGGTGGGTGGTGAAGGACCTGCGATGACGTCGCGGTCTTGTGATTGGTCGCGAGACCGCTCACGTGACCGCGACGTCATCGAAGGTCCTGCACACACACATCATCTATAGGAACGGACGCCGCTGAGGAGATCGGCTGTCTGCAGGTGAGTATAACCATTTTTTTTTTTTTTTTTTTTTTACTTTTAAACATTCTATCTTTTACTATTGATGCTGCATAGGCAGCATCTATAGTAAAAAGTTGGTCACACTTGTCAAACACTATGTTTGACAAGTGTGACCAACCTGTCAGTCAGTTTTCCAAGCGATGCTACAGATCACTTGGAAAACTTTAGCATTCTGCAAGCTAATTTCGCTTGCAAAATGCTAAAAAAAACGCGGAAAAAACGGGAAAAAAACGCAAAAAAAAAAATGCGGATTTCTTGCAGAAAATTTCCGGTTTTCTTCAGGAAATTTCTGCAAGAAATTCTGACGTGTGCACATATCCTTAAGGATTGCAAGAGATGTCAAAAGCAATAAAAAAAGATTTGGGGGATATGTCAAAAGTAAAAGAAAAGTCAAAGATGTTAAAGGATTTTTACAGGATGAAAATGATGAAATGGTAAGAAAGGATGTTGAGAAGGCCGAACCTTTAAATTCCTATTTTGCATCTGTTTTCTCTCAGAAAGGAAATGTAACACCAACTGATTTTCACTGTCCTATTAAAGGAATAGAAGAATCCAGGATATCTATAAACAGAAAGATAGTGAGGAAGCATTTAGCTAACATAAATGAATTCAAGTCTCCAGGTCCAGATGAATTACACCCCAGAGTACTGAAGGAGATAGCAGAAATAATTTTTGAACCACTCTCCATAATCTTGAAAATTCTTGGAGAAAAGGAGAAGTTCCAGAAGACTGGAGAAGAGCAAATGTTCCTATCTTCAACAGGGGGAAGAAGGTGGACCCAGGGAACTATAGACCGGTGAGTCTGACTTCTATACCAGGAAAGATCTTTGAGCAAATTATTAAACAACATATCATGATCCGTTGCAGGGTTTATTAGTGTTTGCCCTTTTTTGGACGGATCATGTCAAGGGTTAACTTTGCTCTGCCTCATTCTGGGTTCAGGTTTGCTATTTAGTTCCCATGAATCTTGCTGGCAGTGTCAGCTATAGTTCTGTCTTCGGCTTGTGAACCTGACTCTGGAAGCCCTTGGTTTGTCCTGCTGTGAACTCTGACTTGTCCTGTGTCTGTTATCTCCCTCTGTCTGCCCTTTCCCTGCGTTTGTCTGTTCTGCTTGATTCTCGGATTCTGACCTCCTGGCTTGGCTATTGACTCTGTTTTGATTTGTCCCTATTGTACCGTATTTTGCCCATCCTGGTTTACTGATCTCTTGCTACGTCCTGACTATCCTTTCTGTTTAAATCCTTTCTGTACTGACGTGCTATCTTGTGCCCTGACTCAGCTTTTCTGACTACTCTCTTGCCACTAGGTGGCATCTGTTCTGCTGCTCAGTGTGTGCAGTCTTGCTTCCCCTGGTGAAGGTTGTGCTGTACTGCACTGCAGCTGCATGACATTATAGCTGACCCTACATTTAAACGGGATTTTGCTTTTTTTTTTCTCTGGTCATGGATCCGCTGCATAACTTGGCGGATCAAGTGTCCAGTTTGACACAGATGGTGCTGGATTTTTCTGTGAAACATCAGTCCCTTGTCACGTCTCATACTCACTTACAGAAAAAACTGACTGAGACTGTTATGACCATGCAGGGAGACACCTCTCATGTTGTTAGTCTACCTGGTGACTCTGTGGATGTCTCTTTGCACTCTCCTGAACCTACTGTCAAACTCCCAGATACCTTCTCTGGGGAGAGGGAGAGATTTCATACTTTTAAGGAGAGTTGCAAGTTTTTTTTTCTCTTAGACCTCGATCTTCTGGAGATGAGAGTCAGCAGGTGGGGATAATTATTTCCTTACTGCGGGAGGGACCTCAATCATGGGCTTTCTCTTTACCTGCTTCTGCCCCTGAACGTGTGTCTGTGGATAGATTCTTTGAGGCTTTGGGAACCGGAAGTTATTGGCTATAAAATTGGCTTTTGAAGAATAGAGACATTTTTTGGAGGGGGCGGTTCATCGGATCACGGTGATTACTGATCACAAGAACTTGTCTTATATTGAAACTGCCAAATGGTTAACTCCTAGACAGGCTAGGTGGTCGCTTTTTTTCCTCTCGTTTTCATTTTTCAATCACTTTTCGGCCTGGTTCCAAGAATGTCAAGGCTGATGCCTTATCTCGCAGTTTTGATCCGATATCACCCCCCAAACCTCCTTCCTCCATTCTTCAGCACGGGGTGATTGTTGCGGGGGTATCCTCTGAATTAGAGCAGGAGATTCGAAAGGCTCAGTCTCTTGCTCCTCCCTCTTTGCCTGACAATAAGCTTTTTGTCCCAGTTCAGTACAGATTGAGGATTCCCTGGGAGTTCCATGATTCTGCTCTTAGTGGTCATCCGGGGATCTCTGCCACCCGGAAAGCTATTGCTAGGCTGTTTTTGTGGCCCTCCATGAACTCTGATATCATTGTGTTTGTGTCTGCTTGTGATACCTGTGCCCATGCTAAGAGCTCCCAAAACCGGCCGGCCGGGTAATTGGTGCCATTGCCAATTCCAGATAGACCTTGGACTCATTTGTCCATGGATTTTATCACTGATCTCCCTCCTTCCAATGGCAAAACTGTAATCTGGGTAGTGGTTGACAGATTCAGTACGCAAGTGCATTTTGTACCTCTGGCAGGATTGCCTAATGCTGAGACACTATCTAGATTGTTTGTTGAGCATGTTGTACGGCTGCATGGCGTGCCTTTGAATGTGGTTTCTGATAGAGGGGTACAATTTGTGTCGAAATTTTGGAGGGCATTTTGTAAAAGATTGGGTATTTGTTTGACCTTCTCCTCTGCTTACCATCCTGAGACCAATGGGCAGACGGAGAGGACCAATCAGTCACTTGAACAGATTTTGAGGTGTCTTGCTACGTCTCAGCAGGATGATTGGTGTTCTTCGTTGCCCACGGCTGAATTTGCATTTAATAATCAGATTAACCAGTCCACGGGCACCTCTCCATTCTTCTGTAACTACATTTTTTACCCCCATTTTGGTGAATTTTCTAGGCTGGATTCAGGATGTACAGGGGCTGATACGGCAATGCAACAGTTGGGGGAGGTGTGGAGGGAGGTCCAGAAGAGCATTGGGAAGGCTCAGGGCAAACAAACTTTTTGCTGATAAGCTACGGTCTGTAGGACCTATATTTCTGGTAGGAGATAAAGTGTGGTTGTCTACCAAGAACATTCGTCTAAAGATTCCTTCTGCTAAGCTTGGTCCTAGGTTTATCATTCCTTACGAGATCATTGAGGTGGTCAATCCAGTTGCCTTTCGTTTACGCCTTCCTCAGTCACTTTGGATCCCCAATTGTTATGAACTGGTGGTTTAGGAGCAACATGGGACGAGCTCTGGAGGAGGTGGTACCTGTACTTACCGCAGTTCCTGATCTTAACACAACACTAGAAGTAGCCGTGGGATGTTCCTGTCACTCCCTAGACACCTCATCACAGCCGGAGGACTAACTACCCCTAAAGATAGAAACAGGAAAGCTATCTTGCCTCAGAGAAAATCCCCAAAGGATAGCCAGCCCCCCACAAATATTGACTGTGAGTGGAGAGGGAAATGACATACGCAGAATGAAACCAGGATGAAGCAAAGGAGGCCACTCTAGCTAGATAGATAGAATAGGACGGAATACTGTGCGGTCAGTATTAAAAACTAGAAAAATCCACCACAGAGTTTACAAAAATCTCCACACCTGACTAAAGGTGTGGAGGGTAAATCTGCTCCCCAGAGCTTCCAGATTAACTGAATAAATCCATACTGACAAGCTGGACAAGAAAAAACATAGAAAGAGCTGAACGATAAAGTCCACAAAATGTAGACTGCAAAGAACAAAGCAAGGACTTAACTTTGCTGAACTGGTCAGAATATCAGGGAAATCCAAGAGAGATGTGAATCCAAGCAGGAACCATTGACAACTGGCACTAGCTGAAGGATAGAGCCAGGATAAATAGCTGAGCCAGAATAGACGATCAGTGGAAGCAGCTGCTGACTGCTAAATCCAAGGAGCAGCAGTTCCACTTAAATCCACCGGAGGGAGCCCAAGAGCAGAACTCACAAAAGTGCCACTTACAACCACCGGAGGGAGCCCAAGAGCGGAATTCACAACACCCAATGTGTTCCATAAATCCCTTCTTAAGTCCTTTGTACCATCTTCTGCTAGGCCTCCACCCCCTCTGCCTCCTGTCTCTGTGGATGGTCAGACCGAGTTTGAAGTTGAACGGATCATGGATTCTCATATGGTCCGTAGTTCACTTCAGTATTTGGTCTATTGGAGGGGTTATGGTCCTGAGGATCGATCTTGGGTCCCGGCACGATCTGTCAATGCTGATCAATTGATCCGGGCATTTCAAGCACGTTATCCTGGGAAACCTGGGGGTCCGGTGGCCCCTGTTGTGAACTCTATTTCTGGGCTCCCTCTAGTGGTCACAAGCGGCACTGTGTAGTGTTGTCCTTCTGCAGGTTGGCTTCATCAGCTGGTTCGTTATCCTTGGTTGGTTTTCTATTTAGCCCACCTGGATACTCAGTTCCTTGCCTGCTATCAATGTATTCAGTGCTCTTCAGATTCCGTGTGTCTACCTTGCCCCCAGTCTCTCCAAGACAAGCTAAGTTTTTGTTTGATCATTTTTTGATTATCAGTGTTCATTATGTGTTTAGTCCAGCTCGCTAAAATGTGATTTCTTCGCTTGCTGGTTGCTCTAGGGGACTGAGTTTCTCCCCCCACACCGTTAGTTGGTGTGGGGGTTCTTGAAATCTCAGAGTGGATATTTTGTAAGGGTTATTTACTGACCGCATAGATTCCCTTTTCTATTTTCTGCTATCTAGTATTAGTGGGCCTCATTTGCTGAATCTGCTTTCACCCCTGTGTATGTGCCTTCCTCTTACCTCACCGTTATTATTTGTTGGGGGCTTCTATATCTTTGGGGATTATTTCTCTGGAGGCAAGAGAGGTCTTTCTTTCTCTCTAGGGGTAGTTAGTTCCTTAGGCTGGCTCGAGACGTCTAGGAATTCAGGCACGTTCACCGGCTACTTCTAGTGTGTTTGGTTAGGTTCAGATTTGCGGTCAGTCCAGCTTGCCACCTCCCTAGAGCTTGTCCTATGTTTGTTACTTAGCTGGAGTAATTTGTGATCCTCAACCACTAAGGATCATAACAGTATAGCAGGCCAAAAAAGTGTTTAATGCATCGCAGAAGTGGGATAAAAAGAAGACCTGAATACATTTTTTTTTTCTCCTCCCGCTTTTCCTTTGCTGCAGTCTGTTTAGCTTTTTTCATCCCCTTGAACTCTGGGTGGTTTTGAGCTCAGCTGCAGACATGGATGTACAGACTCTGACTTCTAGTGTGGATCATCTTGCTGCACAGGTGCAAAGTATTCAGGATTTTGTTATTCATAGCCCTATGTCAGAACCAAAGATACCCATTCCTGAGTTGTTTTCTGGAGATAGATCTAGGTTTCAGAATTTTAAGAATAATTGTAAGTTATTTCTATCTCTGAGACCTCGTTCCTCTGGTGATTCCGCTCGGCAAGTAAAGATTGTTATCTCCTTGTTACGTGGCGACCCTCAGGATTGGGCCTTCTCTCTGGCGCCAGGAGATCCTGCATTGCTTAATGTGGATGCGTTTTTTCTGGCTCTTGGACTGCTTTATGAGGAGCCTAATCTTGAGAATCAGGCAGAAAAAGCGTTGCTGGTCCTTTCTCAAGGGCAGGATGAAGCAGAGGTGTATTGTCAAAAATTTCGGAAATGGTCAGTGCTTACTCAATGGAATGAGTGTGCCCTGGCTGCAAATTTCAGAGGAGGTCTTTCTGAAGCCATTAAGGATGTTATGGTGGGGTTCCCCACCCCTACAAGTCTGAGTGATTCTATGGCTTTAGCCATTCAGGTTGATCGGCGTTTGCGGGAGCGCAGATCTGCTCATCCTTTGGCGGTATTTTCTGAACAGAGACCTGAGTCTATGCAATGTGATCGAACTCTGACCAGAATTGAGTGACAAAGTCTTAAGGTACCTTCACACGAAACGACTTTGTAACGATATCGCTAGCGATCCGTGACGTTGCAGCATCCTCGCTAGCGATATCTTTTCGTTTGACACGCAGCAGCGATCAGGATCCTGCTGTGATGTCGCTGGTCGCTGAATAAAGTCCAGAACTTTATTTGGTCGTCCGATCGCCGTGTATCGTTGTGTTTGAAAGCAAAAGCAACGATACCAGCGATGTTTTACACTGGTAACCAGGGTAAACATCGGGTTACCAAGCGCAGGGCCGCGCTTAGTAACCCGATGTTTACCCTGGTTACCAGCGTAAAAGTAAAAAAAACAAACAGTACATACTCACCTGCGCGTCCCCCAGCGTCTGCTTCCTGACACTTACTGAGCGCCGGCCCTAAAGTGAAAGTGAAAGCACAGCGGTGACGTCACCGCTGTGCTGTTAGGGCCGGAGCTCAGTCAGGGTCAGGAAGCAGACGCTGGGGGACGCGCAGGTGAGCATGTACTGTTTGTTTTTTTTACTTTTACGCTGGTAACTAGGGTAAACATCGGGTTACTAAGTGCGGCCCTGCGCTTAGCAACCCGATGTTTACCCTGGTTACCCGGGGACCTCGGCATAGTTGGTCGCTGGAGAGCGGTCTGTGTGACAGCTCCCCAGCGATCAAACAGCGACGCTGCAGCGATCGGGATCGTTGTCGCTATCGCTGCAGCGTCGCTTCGTGTGAAGGTACCTATAGACGTCAAAATGGGTTGTGCTTTTACTGTGGTGATTCTGCTCATGTTATCTCAGCATGCTCTAAACGCTTAAAGAAGGTCGCTAAACCTGTCACCATTGGTACTATACAGCCTAAGTTTATTTTGTCTGTTACTTTGATTTGTTCTTTGTCGTCCTACTCGGTTATGGCCTTTGTGGATTCGGGTGCTGCCCTGAATCTGATGGATTTGTCATTTGCCAGGCACTGTGGTTTTGTCCTGGAGCCTTTGGAATTTCCTATTCCTCTGAGGGGAATTGATGCTACGCCATTGGCTGAGAATAAACCTCAGTATTGGACGCAAATGACCATGTGCATGACTCCCGTTCATCAGGAGGTGATTCGCTTTCTTGTTCTGCATAATTTACATGATGTTGTCGTTTTGGGTCTGCCATGGTTGCAGGCTCATAATCCAGTTTTAGATTGGAAAGCTATGTCTGTGTCTAGTTGGGGTTGTCAGGGAATTCATGGCGATACTCCATTGGTGTCTATTGCTTCGTCCACTCCTTCTGAGGTCCCTGAGTTTTTGTCTGACTACCAGGATGTATTTGATGAGCCCAGGACCGGTGCCCTGCCCCCTCATAGGGATTGTGACTGTGCTATAAATTTAATTCCTGGTAGTAAATTCCCTAAGGGACAACTTTTTAATTTGTCTATACCAGAGCATGCCGCGATGCGGAGTTATATAAAGGAGTCTTTGGAGAAGGGACATATTTGCCCATCCTCTTCCCCTCTTGGTGCAGGATTCTTTTTTGTGGCCAAGAAGGACGGTTCTTTGAGACCGTGTATAGATTATCGCCTTCTGAATAAAATTACAGTCAAATTTCAGTATCCTTTGCCACTATTATCTGATTTGTTTGCTCGGATTAAGGGTGCCAGTTGGTTCACCAAGATAGATCTCCGTGGTGCGTATAATCTTGTGCGCATTAAGCAGGGAGATGAATGGAAAACAGCATTTAATACGCCCGAAGGCCATTTTGAGTACTTGGTGATGCCTTTTGGACTCTCTAATGCTCCTTCTGTGTTTCAGTCCTTCATGCATGACATTTTCCGTGAATATCTGGATAAATTTATGATTGTTTATCTGGATGACATTTTGGTCTTTTCTGATGATTGGGAGTCCCATGTGCAGCAGGTCAGGATGGTGTTTCAGGTCCTGCGTGCCAATGCTTTATTTGTGAAGGGCTCAAAATGCCTCTTCGGAGTACAGAAGGTCTCCTTTTTGGGTTTTATTTTTTCTCCTTCTGCTGTGGAGATGGACCCAGTCAAGGTCCAGGCTATTCATGACTGGACTCAGCCCACGTCTGTTAAGAGTCTTCAGAAGTTCTTGGGTTTTGCTAATTTTTACCGTCGTTTCATCGCTAATTTTTCTAGCGTGGTTAAACCTTTGACGGATTTGACCAGGAAGGGCTCTGATGTGACTAATTGGTCTCCTGCGGCCGTGGAGGCCTTTCGGGAGCTTAAGCACCGGTTTTCTTCAGCTCCAGTCTTATGTCAGCCAGATGTCTCTCTCCCCTTTCAGGTCGAGGTTGATGCTTCCGAGATTGGAGCAGGGGCTGTTTTGTCACAGAGAAGTTCTGAGGGCTCTGTGATGAAGCCGTGTGCTTTCTTTTCAAGAAAGTTTTCGCCTGCCGAGCGAAATTATGATGTTGGTAATCGGGAGTTGTTGGCTATGAAGTGGGCATTTGAGGAGTGGCGTCATTGGCTCGAGGGAGCTAGACATCGTGTGGTGGTCCTGACTGATCACAAAAATCTGATTTACCTCGAGTCGGCCAAGCACCTTAATCCTAGACAGGCTCGTTGGTCGTTGTTTTTCTCCCGTTTCAACTTCGTGGTCTCATACCTGCCTGGTTCGAAGAACGTGAAAGCTGATGCACTTTCTAGGAGCTTTGTGCCTGACTCTCCGGGAGTTTCTGAGCCGGCTGGTATTCTTAGAGAGGGAGTGATTTTGTCTGCCATTTCTCCAGATTTGCGACGAGTGCTGCAGAAATTTCAGGTGGATAGACCTGACCGTTGTCCACCAGAGAGACTGTTTGTCCCGGATAGATGGACCAGCAGAGTTATTTCCGAGGTTCATTCTTCGGTGTTGGCGGGTCATCCTGGGATTTTTGGTACCAGAGATTTGGTGGCTAGGTCCTTCTGGTGGCCTTCCTTGTTGCGGGATGTGCGTTCCTTTGTGCAGTCTTGTGGGATTTGTGCTCGGGCTAAGCCTTGCTGTTCTCGTGCCAGCGGGTTGCTTTTGCCTTTGCCTGTCCCGAAAAGGCCTTGGACGCACATCTCCATGGATTTTATTTCGGATCTGCCAGTATCTCAGAGAATGTCTGTCATCTGGGTGGTGTGTGATCGTTTTTCCAAGATGGTCCATTTGGTGCCCTTGCCTAAGCTGCCTTCCTCCTCCGATTTGGTTCCTCTATTTTTTCAGAATGTGGTTCGCTTGCACGGCATTCCTGAAAATATTGTGTCTGATAGAGGATCCCAGTTTGTGTCCAGGTTTTGACGAACTTTTTGTGCTAAGATGGGCATTGATTTGTCTTTTTCGTCGGCCTTCCATCCTCAGACTAATGGCCAAACCGAGCGAACTAATCAGACGTTGGAGACTTATTTGAGATGTTTTGTTTCTGCTGATCAGGATGATTGGGTGACTTTTTTGCCATTGGCCGAGTTTGCCCTTAATAATCGGGCTAGTTCTGCTACCTTGGTTTCGCCTTTTTTCTGCAATTCTGGTTTCCATCCTCGTTTTTCCTCGGGTCAGGTTGAGTCTTCTGACTGTCCTGGGGTGGATTCTGTGGTGGATAGGTTGCAGCAGATTTGGAGCCATGTGGTGGAGAATCTGAAATTATCACAGGAGAGGGCTCAGCGCTTTGCCAACCGCCGCCGCGGTGTGGGTCCCCGACTTCGTGTTGGGGATTTGGTGTGGCTGTCTTCTCGGTATGTTCCTATGAAGGTCTCGTCTCCTAAGTTTAAGCCTCGCTTCATCGGTCCTTATAAGATCTTGGAAATCCTTAACCCGGTGTCTTTTCGTTTGGATCTCCCGGCATCGTTTGCCATCCATAATGTGTTCCATAGGTCTTTGTTGCCGAGGTATGTGGTACCTGTGGTTCCTTCTGTTGAGCCTCCTGCTCCGGTGCTGGTTGAGGGCGAATTGGAGTACGTGGTGGAGAAGATTTTGGATTCTCGTATCTCTAGACGGAGACTTCAGTATCTGGTTAAGTGGAAGGGCTATGGTCAGGAGGATAATTCCTGGGTTGTCGCCTCTGATGTTCATGCGGCCAATTTGGTTCGCGCCTTCCACGCAGCTCGTCCTGATCGCCCTGGGGGTCTTGATGAGGGTTCGGTGACCCCTCCTCAAGGGGGGGGTACTGTTGTGAACTCTATTTCTGGGCTCCCTCTAGTGGTCACAAGCGATACTGTGTAGTGTTGTCCTTCTGCAGGTTGGCTTCATCAGCTGGTTCGTTATCCTTGGTTGGTTTTCTATTTAGCCCACCTGGATACTCAGTTCCTTGCCTGCTATCAATGTATTCAGTGCTCTTCAGATTCCGTGTGTCTACCTTGCCCACAGTCTCTCCAAGACAAGCTAAGTTTTTGTTTGATCATTTTTTGATTATCAGTGTTCATTACGTGTTTAGTCCAGCTCGCTAAAATGTGATTTCTTCACTTGCTGGTTGCTCTAGGGGACTGAGTTTCTCCCCCCACACCGTTAGTTGGTGTGGGGGTTCTTGAAATCTCAGAGTGGATATTTTGTAAGGGTTATTTACTGACCGCATAGATTCCCTTTTCTATTTTCTGCTATCTAGTATTAGTGGGCCTCATTTGCTGACTCTGCTTTCACCCCTGTGTATGTGCCTTCCTCTTACCTCACCGTTATTATTTGTTGGGGGCTTCTATATCTTTGGGGATTATTTCTCTGGAGGCAAGAGAGGTCTTTCTTTCTCTCTAAGGGTAGTTAGTTCCTTAGGCTGGCTCGAGACGTCTAGGAATTCAGGCACGTTCACCGGCTACTTCTAGTGTGTTTGGTTAGGTTCAGATTTGCGGTCAGTCCAGCTTGCCACCTCCCTAGAGCTTGTCCTATGTTTGTTACTTAGCTGGAGTAATTTGTGATCCTCAACCACTAAGGATCATAACAGGCCCCCCCTTGAAAGGAGGGTACTGTCATGATCCATTCCAGGGTTTATTAGTGTCTGCCCTTTTTTGGACTGATCATGTCAAGGGTTAACTTTGCTCTGCCTCATTCTGGGTTCAGGTTTGCTATTTAGCTCCCATGAATCTTGCTGGTAGTGTCAGCTATAGTTCTGTCTCCGGCTTGTGAACCTGACTCTGGAAGCCCTTGGTTTGTCCTGCTGTGAACTCTGACTTGTCCTGTGTCTGTTATCTCCCTCTGTCTGCCCTTTCCCTGCGTTTGTCTGTTCTGCTTGATTCTCGGATTCTGACCTCCTGGCTTGGCTATTGACTCTGTTTTGATTTGTCCCTATTGTACCGTATTTTGCCCGTCCTGGTTTACTGATCTCTTGCTACGTCCTGACTATCCTTTCTGTTTAAATCCTTTTTGTACTGACGTGCTATCTTGTGCCCTGACTCGGCTTTTTTGACTACTCTCTTGCCACTAGGTGGCATCTGTTCTGCTGCTCAGTGTGTGCAGTCTTGCTTCCCTATAAAGCTCCCCCTGGTGAAGGTTGCACGGTACTGCACTGCAGCTGCATGACACAACATGTATGTAAGTACCTGGGTAAGAATGAAGTGATTTACCAGAGTCAGCATGGGTTTGTAACTAATAAGTAATGTCAGACTAATTTTATTTCCTTCTATGACAGAATCACTGACTGGGTGGATCAGGGAAATGCTGTAGATATAGTATATCTTGATTTCAGCAAAGAATTTGGCAAAGTATCTCACACCATCCCTATTGAAAAAAATGACTAAGTATGGAATGGATAAGGCAACTGTTAGGTGGATTCATAACTGGCTTAGTGATCGGACCCAAAGAGTGGTCGTAAATGGCTGCACATCCAGTTGGAAGAATGTCTCAAGTGGGATACCACAGGGTTCTATCCTGGGCCCTGTATTGTTCACCATCTTTATCAATGATTTAGATGAAGGAATTGAGGGTAAACTGACTAAATTTGCTGATGACACAAAGCTAGGCGGATAGCTAATACTAGAGAAGAGAGAGAGAGGATTCAAAAAGATATAAATAAACTGGAGCAGTGGGCAGCAACTAACATAATGTTTTTTTAACAGGGAAAAATGCAAAGTACTACATCTGGGCAATAAAAATGAAAAAAGCATATACAGAATGGGAGGAATAGGGCTAAGCAACAGCACATGTAAAAAAGACTTGGGTATACTAATAGATCATAAACTGAACATGAGTCAACAGTGTGATGCAGCAGCAAAAAAGGCAAATACAGTCTAAATCATGTGAAGTCATTATTGCCCTCTACTCCTCTTTGGTCAGACCTCATATGGAATACTGTATCCAGTTTTAGGCACCACGTTTTAAAAAAGACATCAACAAACTGGAGCAACTTCAGAAAAGAGCGACCAGAATGGTGACCGGTCTGCAAACCATGTCCTATGAGGAACGGTTACAGGATCTGGGAATGTTTAGGTTGCAAAAAAGAAGACAGAGGAGACTTAATAGCTGTCTACAAATATCTCAAGGGCTGTCACATTGTAGAAGGATCATCTTTATTCTCATTTGCACAAGGAAAGGCTAGAAGCAATGGGACGAAACTGAATGGGAGGAGACAGATTAGATATTAGAAAAAGAATTTTGACAGTAAGGATGATCAATGAGTGGAACAGGCTGCCACGAGAGTGAGTTCTCCGTCCATGGAAGTCTTCAAACAGAGGCTGGACAGACAACTCTCTGGGATTAATTAATGAATCCTGCTTTGAGCAGGGGGTTGGACTAGATGACCCAGGAGGTTCCTTCCAACTCTACCATTTTATGATTCTATGATTCTGTGATAGTCATCCATAAAGTATAACGCACAGCCCATAGTCATCCATGTAGTATAATGCAACCCCATAGTCATCCATAAAGTATAATGCACAGCCTATTGTCATCTATAAAGTATAATACAGCAACGTAGTCATCCATAAGATATAATGCACCCTCATAGTCCTCAATAAGATATAATACACCCCCATAGTCATCCTATAAAGTATAATGCACCACGATTTTTTTTGTAAATAAATACCGTTCCATCGCTCCCTCCTGTGATGCCGGCAGCTGACATTGGCGTTCGATGGGAGCATGTGACGTCACTGCCATGTGCCCCATTATGTGCACGCCGTCATCAGCTGCTGGCCTCTGATTGGCCAGAAGTGTGTATTGTGCACATCGATGTAAAGAAACAGAAGAAAAAGAAGTATGCAAAAACAGTGATCACCAAGGAATAACATTTATTTATTTATTATAGCATAAAGGAGAACATATGGGAAAAACAAGAAAAAATCAAAACACTTAAAAAACCAATTATGGTCTAACAAAAAACCACATTCCACCAACAGCCTATAATATGGCTATTAGGGTGTATATTAAATTAGGGGGCAAAGCATGTAACCACAGACTCAAAGTGCCGTAATGCAAATTGATAAAATATATAAAAAATACAAAAAATATATATAATTACTGCGGTCCTAATCCTCAAATGTGCAAATATATACATAGAAGAATACAAGCAATAAGGTATATGCATAAACCAAGTCACATACTGTAGGTACACTGTGTTGAGAATACAAGATCCTAAATAGTATGTGTCATGCAAAAAGTACCAGAAAGAAATACAAAAGGTACAAGAGTAAATATAAAACCCTGGCAAAGGAGACAATAAGCTCTATGCCAGAGTGAGTGCCCCTATGCACACAAAATATAATCCATGGTGGGAGTGGAACCCCACGGATATCGACACAAGGTGTCTTTCTTAGGGGTAGTTTGCCCAACAAATTACCCCTGAGTATTGTCTAGTATTGTCTTCATCTGCTCCTTGAATTGTCTCCTTTGCCAGTTATAATATTATGAATTTATTATTATTATTTATGTTAATGTTTTCAGGGTTTTGAATGTGGATATACCTTTCAGGCTGCAGTTGATCTGATTCTTTGCTATCAGCACTGTGTATTTACTTATGACCTCAGTAAAACTTTCAATTAAAATCATCCAGGTTAGTATAGATGGATTCTGCATTTGCCTCTCATAATATTCATGCAAAATACATCGTAACGGAAATAGGCAAAAATCAAAAGGGAAATAAACCCTAACTAAAGAAGACAAGACAATCAAATTCCCTACTGAATGTAAAGTTGTTCCCAACGGCCAACAATTTCCATAATTTATCTGATTTACACAAATAGTTAAATTTCCCTGCAGTGAATGCTTGGTAAAAGCTGGAAAGGCACATAAGATATAAATAGTGCATGTAACCCCAGAAGCCTCTGTAGAGTGAAGGTTTAAGATGTATCCATTAAAAAAAACAACTTCTTATATTAAAATGGTTATCAAATGCTGGCATCTGTGATCCTTCTGACTTCCAGCTTCTATGAGTCATTTCCGTCAAACTATTTTCACTTCCACCCCCAAACATTTAATTTTGGTCTCTTGGGAAAAGGTCAAAGAGAGATGATAAAATGATCAGACAGCAAAATGCCGCTTATATATTGGATAAATATGGTATTTTTTAAAATAGGACTCAAGAAGTCATCCCTGAATAACATCACTGTGGAGCTTCTCTGACAATTTTCTGCTTTCATACCTGTGCAAATTATTACCTTAATCCCTAACCTTCTACCCACAGGGAGCCTGTGGAATATTCCATATTCCTGCATTTAAAGGGAACCTGACAACTGGTACATGCTGCTCGTAGATTGGACCGTTTGTATCACACCGTGGCTGCATGATTTCAGCCATATATGTTTAAGGCTGTGTGCACACGTTCCGGATTTTTCACATTTTTTTCGCTATAAAACCGCCAAAAAAAAACGCTCACATTAAGCATCCTATTAATAGAATGCAATCCGCATTTTGTATGCACATGCTACGTTTTTTTCCGGAGCGGAAACACATTCCGGAAAAAAAACACAGCATGTTCATTAATTTGCGGAATCGCGGGGATTCTGCACACATAGGAATGCATTGATCCGCTTACTTCCTGCATGGGGCTATGCCCACCATGTGGGAAGTAAGCGGATCATGTGCGAATGGTACCCAGGGTGGAGGAGAGGAGACTCTCCTCCAGGCCCTGGGAACCATATACAGTTAGGTCCATATATATTTGGACAGAGACAACATTTTTCTAATTTTGGTTATAGACATTGCCACAATGAATTTTAAACAAAACAATTCAGATGCAGTTGAAGTTCAGACTTTCAGCTTTCATTTGAGGGTATCCACATTAAAATTGGATGAAGGGTTTAGGAGTTTCAGCTCCTTAACATGTGCCACCCTGTTTTTAAAGGGACCAAAAGTAATTAGACAATTGACTTCAAGGCTATTTCATGGACAGGTGTGGGCAATCCCTTCGTTATGTCATTCTCAATTAAGCAGATAAAAGGCCTGGAGTTGATTTGAGGTGTGGTGCTTGCATTTGGAAGGTTTTGCTGTGAAGTAAACATGCGGTCAAAGGAGCTCTCCATGCAGGTGAAACAAGCCATCCTTAAGCTGCGAAAACAGAAAAAACCCATCCGAGAAATTGCTACAATATTAGGAGTGGCAAAATCTACAGTTTGGTACATCCTGAGAAAGAAAGAAAGCACTGGTGAACTCATCAATGCAAAAAGACGTGGGCGCCCATGGAAGACAACAGTGATGGATGATCGCAGAATAATCTCCATGGTGAAGAGAAATCCCTTCACAACAGCCAACCAAGTGAACAACACACTCCAGGAGGTAGGCATATCAATATCCAAATCTACCATAAAGAGAAGACTGCATGAAAGTAAATACAGAGGGTTCACTGCACGGTGCAAGCCACTCGTAAGCATCAAGAATAAAAAGGCTAGACTGGACTTTGCTAAAAAACATCTAAAAAAGCCAGCACAGTTCTGGAATAACATTCTTTGGACAGATGAAACCAAGATGAACCTCTACCAGAATGATGAAGAGAGAAAAGTGTAGCGAAGGCATGGTACAGCTCATGATCCAAAGCATACCACATCATCTGTAAAACACGGCGGAGGCAGTGTCATGGCTTGGGCATGCATGGCTGCCAGTGGCACTGGGTCACTAGTATTTATTGATGATGTGACACAGGACAGAAGCAGCCGAATGAATTCTGAGGTATTCAGAGCCATACTGTGTGCTCAGATCCAGCCAAATGCAGCCAAACTGATTGGTCGTCGTTTCATACTACAGATGGACAATGACCCAAAACATAAAGCCAAAGCAACCCAGGAGTTTACTAAAGCAAAGAAGTGGAATATTCTTGAATGGCCAAGTGAGTCACCTAATCTCAACCCAATTGAGCATGCATTTCACTAAACTTCAGACAGAAAGGCCCACAAACAAACAGCAACTGAAAACCACCGCAGTGAAGGCCTGGCAGAGCATCAAAAAGGAGGAAACTCAGCGTCTGGAGATGTCCATGAGTTCAAGACTTCAGGCAGTCATTGCCAACAAAGGATTTTCAACCAAGTACTAAAAATGAACATTTTATTTAAAATTATTGAATCTGTCCAATTACTTTTGGTCCAAAATTAGAAAAATGTTGTCTCTGTCCAAATATATATGGACCTAACTGTAATTGTTAATAAAAAAAAAAGAATTAAAATAAAAAATAGGGATCTACTCACCTTCTGATGGCCCCCGATGTCCTCCCGCCTCTCAGTGGTGCACGTGGCGGCTTCCGTTCCCAGGGATGCTTTGTGCGAAGGACCTGGGATGACGTCGCGGTGCACCGCTGAGGAGATCGGGGGACGTCGGAAGGTGAGAATAACCATTTTTTTATTATTTTTAACATTAGATCTTTTTACTATTGATGCTGCATAGGCAGCATCAATAGTAAAAAGTTGGTCACACTTGTCAAACACTCTGCTACAGATCGCTTGGAAAACACTAGCATTCTGCAAGCTAATTACGCTTGCAAAACGCTAGTGTTTAGCAGAAAAACGCATGCCAATTCCGCATGCGATATACCCGCAGCAGGAGTTGCGGAATTGCTGCAGAAATTTCCGCGGCAATTCTGCAACATGTGCACTTAGCCTATCTCTGAAATGCCAAACAGGTGCCAAATAGGAGCAGCTACCTCCATATATAATAAACAAAAATGTTGCAGTCTGTAGTACTAAAGCACATCAATGTGAAATATATGAAATATGAATAGCAATACGGCTTCTGGATATTAGGAAAAAAATGAGACGCTTAGCACATTATTTGGCCAATTCATGCATGCCCAGCAACCAACGACAAGGTGGTCTCAAAACTGATTGTTTTTTTATTTATCCACAATAAAGTGATTGACTGCAAAGTTATCTTCAACTGGAGTAATCTTCCACTGAAAATTTAGAGATCATTTTTGGTCAGATAACAGGTCTAATCTTGGGTGACTTGCTAGTCGCAAGAATCAACCGCACTAGACCACAGAATTAAGACATGAACTAGAGACAAAGTCAGACCAAGAAGGAAATCTGCCAACTCAAACCACTTTAAAGGGAACCTACCAGCAAACGAATTTGTATTTCCATGTCACCATAGTAGTAATGTGTCATAAAATACCATATTAAATATATGTGGCTTTCTAAATGGAAGTGCAGCTGTAGAGAGAAAAAAAGTTAAATTCTCCCTGCAGCTGCATAGTTTCAGTCATCAGCATCAAGACTATGAAGAGTCAGCACTCATTAAACAGTGAGCGCACTGTAATCACTCCCTCTGCATCTTGACTGACATCCTGCTCTGCACACATACTGAAATCAGGAAGTCTATCAAGGAGCAGAGGGAGTGATTACAGTGCGCTCACTGTTTAATGAGTGCTGACTTTTACAGCCCTTGGCGCCGATCAGATGACTGGAATGAGCGGCTGCAACTTTTTTTTCTCTCCCTGAATCCACACTTTGTACGTGTTTAAAACGGTACTTACTTGCAAATTACCAATATGGCTGCATGTAAAATCTGTTTTTTTTTTATTTGCCGATAGGTCTCCCTTTGGGAACGTGTCCACGATCAGGAATATCAGCGTTTTGGATGAAGCTCACCTGTGCTGCTTCCAAAACACTGTGTTCTACGATACAAGCACAGTGGATGGGATTAATAGAAGCCTTATTTTACAATATTTAAAAAATACACCTACCCAGTGAAAAAAGAAGGTTTGATACCAAAATAATACACTGACCAACATTAATTTGCCTACAGATTCCTTGCAATAAACCTAGATAGATCCCTACCTGGCTGTGGAGGTTGGCACCCTAAAGAGCGATCTGGCGCCTGCACTCAACGTGTTCTATCCCTCACTTCCCTATCACAGCCCTCTACACAAGGTTGGAAAACAATATATAATAGGGTAGGGATGAAGAGAGCCTTTTGAATTATATACACTCTATAGACAAACTTTGCAGAAATCTTGTATGGCAACATAAATCATAATCCATCCATAGTCATAGCTCATATTCCACGAAGTAATCTACACAGATATAATATATCCATCAGGTATGTGCCCTGTTTGGCAATATTAACCACATAGTAGACATAGAGACATAGAGACATAGTAGGAGTGACATATTTGCATGGATCAAATATCTCCTACCCACGCCCCACAATAAGGCTGAACATACCTAAAAAATAGAGTAAAATAAACATATTGATTAGATATTAAAGGGAACCTGTCACCACGTTTTTGGAAGATGGGATAAAAATAGTGTTAAATAGGGGCAGAGGTGGGCATTACATTAGTGTGTTTGTTATGCGTTTATTACCCACCTAAGTTGCCGAAATACCTTTGCAAAGTCTCCGTTTTCGCCTGTCAATCAGGCTGGTCTGGTCAAAAGGGCGTTGTCTTCCCCCAGATTTTGCGTAGTTTTCCGTTGGTGGCGTAGTGGTGTGCGCATGCCCAAGGTCCCGAATCCTCTGCCAGGGGATTTAAAAGAGCGCGCTGTTCGTTATTTCATTGGTGATCGGTGGGCGCGGCCATCTTCCTTTGGCCGCGCGTGCGCAGAAGCGGCGCTCTGCTGGCCGCGGCTTCAGGAAAATGGCCGCCGCGATATCCATCTGCGCACGCGCGGCATCCCGCGGCCATTTTCCTGAAGCCGCGGCCAGCAGAGCGCCGCTTCTGCGCACGCGCGGCCAAAGGAAGATGGCCGCGCCCACCGATCACCAATGAAATAACGAACAGCGCGCTCTTTTAAATCCCCTGGCAGAGGATTCGGGACCTTGGGCATGCGCACACCACTACGCCACCAACGGAAAACTACGCAAAATCTGGGGGAAGACAACGCCCTTTTGACCAGACCAGCCTGATTGACAGGCGAAAATGGAGACTTTGCAAAGGTATTTCAGCAACTTAGGTGGGTAATAAACGCATAACAAACACACTAATGTAATGCCCACCTCTGCCCCTATTTAACGCTATTTTTATCCCATCTTCCAAAAACGTGGTGACAGGTTCCCTTTAAGGAATGAGCTTATCTGAGTCGGATGCATCCTGACGTGTTTCTCCGTAAACATGGTTCACCAGGAGGTATTGTAGATGTTACAGAGACTGGATGTAATGATGAATAGTGACCTGATTAATAGAAACCCCATGCCTACTGTGCTTCTATTTGATGCTGTGTGAACTCACCCATGGTGCAGGTTTACGAGTAGCAGCATGTCAATTTCCACAATAGAATGTATTGAATGCGGTAAATCTGCATTGGTCAGTGAACACATGTGGATTAACTGCGTGATTGGACACAGCAAAAATACACTGCATTATAAGTGCTGCCTGACCGTGGGCACATACCCTTAAAGCTTTCAAGTTTAAGGAGCCTCTGTCAATGCAGAGTGACTGTTCAAACCAAGTACAAGAGCTTTGTGTATAATGGTGGGGCCAATCATTTAAATACAACTGCTCACCTGCTTGGTTTCCATCTATCTCTACCCTTCACTGGCCCTGTGAAGCCAGAGCTGTCAATCAAAGAAGACTGGGTGGGGTAGAGCTAGAGGGAAAACAAACAGGTGGGAAAGTGAATTTATATGATTGGCTCCCTTCTTGTTGCACCAAGTGCCTGTACTTGACAGAAAAATATTTAGAATTGAGAGTCCTCAGTGGTTGATACCTTTTAACTGAAAAGATGGTAACAAATTGCAAGCTTTCGAGACTACTCAGGTCTCTTCATCAGGCATAGACTAAAGCAAATTCTAAAGAATCACATGTTTATACAGAACACAGCGTATAAATATGTGATTCTTCAGAATTTGCTTTAGTCTATGCCTGATGAAGAGACCTGTGTAGTCTTGAAAGCTTGCAATTTGTTACCATCTTTTCCGTTAGCCATTAAAAGGTATCAACCACTGAGGACTCTCAATTCTAAATATTTTTCTATCTACTGGCTAACACGGTAACAAGGTATTTATCTTTCAAGTACTTGACAGTCATTCTGTGCTGACAGAGTCCCATCAACTTGTCGATTGGATAACCGACATTAATATCAGAGTGATCTAACAGCCATTAACCTAGTTGCATATATATCATAAGAGGTCCCTGTGCATCCTAAAACTTGGATGTCTCTGCACCATTATTATTTGTATCTGGCCCACTGTGTCACTGGGAATGAGTTTTGCAATGTTGGACAAATGTGCAAACCCCAAAAATGCTCTAGTTGCTCCCTATGGTGAGAAAAGTCATGAGCAAGGTAATTTGCAATTTTTCTCCTCAATTGAACTATCTACATCCTAAGTGAATTACCATTAACCCTTTACCAGTCATTTCAATTATTGGAAACAAGTAGTACTAAATAATTCTGGGAATAAAAATATTAATCAGAGGAAACATTTTTCACCATACATCTATTTGATGAAACAGCCCTGAAACAAAACATAGCAGAGAGTGGCATTTTGTTCTAAGTGTTGCATTGGCACAGGGAATACAGAAAAGGCTTTTACATTTTTTTAATTCACAATTACAATATCTCCTGGGAATCTTTTCGAACACAACACAATGCGTAATTATCTGTTACAGCAGCCAGCAACGAGCAGAAGATCTAACGATGGGACATGTGGCTTGAATAAAGGTTTACATGATGTTTTATTCCTTGCTATGGCATTTGGAGGATGGAACGTGCCTACAGCACTATTCAAAATGTGTCCCAACGCAAAAATGACTCATTACCTCAAAACTAATTAACTTCTCTATCTGGGAAAGTGTTTCTCAAAACTAAATTAGAAACAGTCCACAAATCGAGCATATAATACAGCAGAAAAAACAACGATAATCATAAAGAATACTATGCAGGCAGATACGTGGAGCACGAATATAAAAACT
This sequence comes from Ranitomeya variabilis, assembly GCF_051348905.1. Lineage (NCBI taxonomy): Eukaryota > Metazoa > Chordata > Amphibia > Anura > Dendrobatidae > Ranitomeya > Ranitomeya variabilis. The sequence goes on along the minus strand of NC_135233.1, from coordinate 978,672,621 downwards.
GTCTCAGACCATTTCTTCACCTTGAGAGGAGGCCTAAGTTTGTGCAGTTCTTGTGCTGACAGGGCCATATTTAGAGTTTCTTCTACCCTAGGCACTTTTAGTTTTGCCTCCCCCATTGGTGAGTTTGACACTATCGGCAGTGACTTTGGCAATAATCTCTGATGTGAAAGTAGCCTTTTGCAGCAGATCCGGCAGTTTTTCCGCATCTGCCGCATAACGGATCACTTACGACAACACTGCGTTCGGCCTCATGTGCAGCACTTGCGGTTTTGTCGCAATCCGGTAAATGCGGTACTTGCACCAATGGAAAAAAAAACGCTACTAGCAGTGTTTTTTTGTCTCACCGCAAGTTCAAAACCACAAGTGCCGCACATGTCCGCAAGTAGCCATCACTACCTGTCCCTGTACCTTGCTAGCTCATCCCTAAGCAACCCTCCCTGACCTAAAACTACACTATAAAGCTTTAGAAAAACAATTTATTAACTGCCGTATTCCTATGATAATGAGGGCTCCAGGCTACGGCGTAGACTGGGATGAGCAGTCTCCATTCTCTCTCTGTGCACAGTCTCAGTCCCTGCCTCACTGCCTGTGCTGCACTGTGCACCCGGGGCAAGAATTCATTTTTGTGCCCCGCCAAGGACATATGCGATTTGCACACTTAGGCTACTTTCACACTAGGGTCGGGCTCGGCCCGTCGCGGTGCGTCGGGCCGAGGTGCCCGACGCTAGCGTTGTCTCCGCCGCACAACGGGGGCAGCGGATGCATTTTTCCAGCACATCCGCTGCCCCATTGTGAGGTGCGGGGAAGTGCGGGGAGGTGGGGGCGGAGTTCCGGCCGCGCATGCGCGGTCGGAAAAAGCGGACCGTCGGGAGCAAAAAACGTTACATGTAACGTTTTTTGCTCCCGACGGTCCGCCACAGCACGGCGCAACCGTCGCACGACGGTTGCGACGTGTGTCATTGCGTTGCAAATGCGTCGCTAATGTTAGTCAATGCAGAAAAAACGCATACTGCAAGCACTTTTGCAGGATGCGTTTTTTTGGCAAAGCGACGCATTGCGACGTAATGCAGTTAACGCCAGTGTGAAAGTAGCCTTAGTCATGTAACCACGAGCTCCTCTCCCTAATGCTCTCAATGATCAGTGAAAAACTGAGAGAAGCAGGAAGAGAAGCTCGTTGTCACAGGACCATAAGTATGAAAATCACATACGAGTGAAGTGTCCATGTGACAACTACTGGAACCTGCAGAGCTGAATCCTGACATTGCAGGCTTCTGAATTCTCACAACTAATGCACTGCACACTTTTAGGATTCTCCCTTGCCAGTGGACAGTCATGTCAGCACAAGCATGCGATTTGTATACGTCTGGCCACATTCCGACTAGACGTGCCCAGCCTCACTCAGTTCATTTTCATTGAGTGAGGCCACACATATCTATGTGACCACATGTATGTAAATCGCCAGCACGAGAGAATCCTGACAGCATGCAGTGCGCACTGTGAGAATTCAGAAGTCTGCAGTCACAAAGAATGACTGCAGACTCATTACAAACCTGGACATTTCCTTTAATGCTCCTAACATAAATAAAAAAATGAGAGCTAGTTAGTATCACAAATAACATTTACATCCAGGTACCGTATAGATGACGTCGTCTCTGGAGTCGTTCTTCTTTTCTTCATCTTGTCCAGACCCCATGATGAGGTTTCTCATCCAGAGCTCATCTCTGCAGACTTCCATCTTCTCTGCTCTTTTGCAGAAAATCTCCACATAATGCCCTTAAATATACAAGTGTCATTATAATGCTCCTGAATAAAAAATTGCCCCTCACTATATTGTCTGCACAAAATATGACCCCACATCATTCCTCTTATGGTACATGCTCTTCACACTGACCTCTCCTTTCCATACCGGCCCCCTCTTCCCACTGTCTTCTCACACGCTGTCCCCCCTATAGGGTCCAGTATTTATACTGTACTCTCATCATACTCCCCCTCCTTGGTATACTGTCCCCTCCTGGCTGTGCCCTTACACTGTCCCCCCATGCTACAAACCCATTACTCAGTTTCTATTATGTGCCCCCTCACTTTTCTCCCCCATACTGTTTCCTCACACTATTCCCCTCCCCTCTCACATCCCTCCTGTTCACCATACTGTCTCCTCATATATTTACCCCCTTGCTTTCTATACTGCCTGCTCACCTGACTCCCCATACTGTGTCTGCACACATCCCATCACCCTCACTCTATGTACACATACATTTTTCACATCGCTACTCATACTGTGTCCACATACATTCCCCTGTTCGCTACCCATACTGTCTGCACCCATCCCCCCATACTGTTTCCTCATACATGTCCCCCATTCCCCCATACTGTTTCCTCATATATGCCCCCCATTCCCCAGTCCTATTTCCTCATACATGCCCCCATTCCCCCATACTGTTTCCTCATACATGCCCCCCATTCCCCATACTGTTTTCTCATACATGCCCACCGTTCCCCTTTACTGTTTCCCCATCTCCCCCTTTGCTCTTCATTTTGTGCATTTTGTGTCCTCACATCTCCCCCACACATTAAATCCCTCCATCCCCACTCAAATTATCCCCCCCCCCCGTGCACTTATCCTTTGGTGTCTTCTGCTCCACTGGAGCACCACTTATCACCAGTGTTCGCCTCTGAAGCGCGAGTGAGCGAAATCAACAGCGTGATCCCATGATCTGATCACGCTGCTCACATCGCTCTGACCCGGAAGTCAGAGCCTCAATTGTACTCACTTCTGTAAGATGCGAGTACAATTGATCCCTGGGCAGAAGCGGACACTGACAGCTTGGGGCCCCTGTGCAAGAAATGTGTCTGGGCCCCCTCCTTTTATGGCGACAAAGCTACATACACTGTGTTCCAAATTATTAAGCAAATTGGATTTATGTGTCATAAAGATTTATTTGTTTTGTTTTTCAAATAAATTCGTGGATGGTATTGTGTCTCAGGGCTCAATGGATCACTGAAATCAATCTTAAACACATGTGATAATTGGTTTTCTAGGTGATTCTATTTAAAGGAAAACTACTTAAAAATGATGTTCCACATTATTAAGCAGGTCACAGTTTTCAAGTAACATGGGAAGGAAAAATTATCTCTCTGCTGCTAAAAAGCATCAAATAGTGCAATGCCTTGGTGAAGGGATGAAAACATTAGAATTTTTCCAAAAACATAAGCGTGATCATCGTACTGTTAAGAGATTTGTGGCTGTATCTGAGCACAAATGTGTTTGTGCTGATAAAGGCATAATGAGGAAGATTTCTGCCAGGCAAGTTCATCGGATTAAGAGAGCAGATGCTAAAAAGCCACTACAAAGCAGCAAACAGATATTTGAAGCTGCTGGTGCCTCTGGAGTCCCTCGAACGTCAAGGTGTAGGCTCCTTCAAAGGCTTGCTGTGGTGCATAAACCTACTATTCGGCCACCCTTAAACAGTGTTCACAAGCAGAAATGGTTGTATTGGGCCCACACATACATGAAGACTAATTTCCAAACAGTCTTGTTTACTGATAAGTGTTGAGCAACCCTGGATGGTCCAGATGGATGGAGTAGTGGATGGTTGGTGGATGGCCACCATGTCCCAACAAGGCTGCAACGTCAGCGAGGAGGTGGAGGAGTCATGTTTTGGGCCAGAATCATGGGATACAGCTGGTAAGGCCCTTTAAGGTTCCTGAAGGTGTGAAAATGACATCTGCAAAGTATATAGAGTTTCTGACTGACAACTTTCTTCTATGGTCTAAAAAGCAGAAACGTGCCTTCAGGAGCAAAATCATCTTCATGCTGACAATGCCCCATCTCATGCTGCAAAGAATACCTCTGAGTCATTGGCTGCTATGGGCATAAAAGGAGATAAACTCATGGTGTGGCCACCACCTTCCCCTGACCTCAACCCTATAGAGAACCTTTAGAGGATCATCAAGCAAAAGATCTATGAGGCTGGGAGGCAATTCACATCCAAACAGCAGCTCTGGGAGGCTATTCCAACTTCATGCAAAGAAATACAAGCAGAAACTCTCCAAAAACTCACAAGTTCAATGGATGCAAGAATTGTGAAGGTGACATCAAAGAAGGGTCCTATGTTAGTGCAGCGCCCCAGAGTCCTGGTCGTTGCAGTACTGTTGCTCCGCCGCTAGGGGGGGCTATGGTACGTCTGATGGCACTGAAGGAGTTCATCTGACCCGGTATCACATACACCAATACATTTCACAGTCGGGCCTCCAGGGGGAGCTAAGGGTACTATTCATTAGGCCACTCCTCACATACTGGTAAAACTGGGGGTCAGGCAGGAAGTTAGAGAGAAAGCTGACTGGGTTGGAACCAGGCAACACCTTGTGGCAGAGGGTGTTGCAGGGGAAGATTCGGTAGGGTCCCTGTCAGGGGTGGGATCCTGACAGAGGCCTGGCAAACAGAGAGAAAGATACGGGACCGCGCCTGCACTTCATAGCGGCGGTGCCCTAAGAAAGGACAAGAAGCGAGATTTATTGTGCCGAGTGAGAAACGAGATCAAAGCAAGAAGGAGAATACCAGTAGGAGTCGTGCTGTAAGATCGAGGCAACATCCTACTGAGGCGTAAACAACCGGCGGCCGGAACGCCGAGGAGGTACAGAGCTCTAAGCCATACTTCAAACCAACGGCAGGACAGTCAGTCACAGGCGGGCTGTCTCACCTAAATCACCTACGCAGACATAGGGGGCAACCTTTGGAGAGGGGCGACTCTAGGGTCCCGGAAGAGCTCCGAGCCTACCCGTCATACGGGTGCGTCCCAACCATAACACCTGGGAGGGACGGAAGATTAGCAGAAGATCATCTATTCGAGTTGTGAGGGAACACGAGAAACAGACACAACAGTTGTGGGGACTATCCCGTAAGCTCAGCAGGGGAGGACCACAACACATAGCGCTAGAGGGAAGGCACAGATTTCCACCTGCAAGGAGAACGCTGGAGGTGCCATTGGACCGGTCGGACTTGCGTAGCCTGGTGAACCGTATTCCGGACTGAGGACCCAGAGACCTTCAGTAAAGAGGTAAAGAGACTGCAACCTGGTGTCCTCGTTATTTACTGCACCGCACCACCACCACTATCCACATCTATTACTGTACGCCCCTCAGCAGGGTCACGGACCGGGTCTAGCCACCATGACAACCCCAGAGCAGAGACTCAGAGGCCCAGTACCGGGTACCCCTCGGCCCTGCGGCAGTGGGGGAGCTACAACTTGGCGTCACGAACAGGATCTACTTAAGCCTGAGGAATCAGGTCATGTGTGCCTTGGAACTGTGATTTATTATACTTGGACTGTGATTTATTGCAAAGACTGTGCCGCGCCATTTACCGCCAAAATCCGCCGCCATTACAGCGCTGAGGAGAGCGCAGGAGAAGAAGAGAGGCGTGGAGTGGGCGTAGGCAAGCTGGAGAGCGCGAACGACGATGGCCGCCCAGCCTAAATATTTCTGCACCGTGAGGACGTGTCCGTCAGCAGCCGAGATCCGCCTCCTGATTCTCAATGGAGGGCGGAGACAACGAAAACGAAACCGCCCACGAAGGAGAGAGCGGGAAAAGGAGCAGGAAGCGACTCACGTGGAGGACGCCATGACCAGCAGCTCAGAACCCGAATGTGGGGTGGAAGCAGAAGTCTCCCCCAACTACCCGGACGAGTACTGCAGCCAATTCTCCGCGGACAGCGCTGATCTGTTGCAGGCTGAGATGGGAGACCTGATCCACCAGCTCCTTCAGCTGAACACGGGGGCCCAGGCTCCGCACCAGGCAGCGCCGGAAGGAAGTCCTCTGACGTCGGATCCTGTACCGCTGCCGGAGTTGTTGCTGAGGCCCTCGCCGACACCGTTAGCGGAACCCGCCGCGGAGGAGGAACCTGCATTGGCTGGTGAGTCCGTCGACTCTGCCCCGCCGGCGGAGGACTTGTTAATAGGCCCCGTTGCGGCACCTCCTCCCCCTGGGACCCATAGACTCCAACGCCTGTTACCATGGGAGGAGGCAACGGGCATGGAATACCGCCTGAAGGCCCCGATCGCGCCAACCACCCTGTTGTGTGAGACCCGTGCGGAGCGCACGGTATGCCGCTGGGTGAACCCAGGATCCAACCTTATGGGGTTCCCCGGGGTGAAAACACAGGAAGGGGAGATGGTGCAGGCCCTGAGCTGGGAGGAATACCAGACCCAGCTGGAACAGCAGTGGAAGGAGAATAAAAAAGTGTACCAGGCCGGGCTGGAGGCCTACCATCAAAAAGACCTGGCGGTCAAGGACCGGGCCCGCAAGGACCCCACCGCTCACCAGGCCCCGCGCAGGCAGGGCATCATCACCACCTTCAAGCTCCGTGGAGGCTGGGGCTTCATTAAAGAGCCGGGTCTGTATGCGGAGGTGTTTGTAAACCGAAGGGATGTTGAGTCGCATCTCAGAGAGGGCCACCCAGACCGGGATCTCTACCCGGGGGATGAAGTCTCGTACACCAGGCACTTTGGGGAAAAGGGGTGGTTTGCCCTGAATGTCCGCAAGAGGCAGACCCCTGTGAAACCCCCGATTAAGGTGCCAGTGAAGCTAACCCCTGTATCCAAGGTGCCCCCTTGTGGTCAGCCCATGGTCATTACCAGAACCACCGAGGTCACCCCCACGTGCACTATGGTCAAGACCACGACATGCAGCATTGTCACCTCCACCACCCTCGTGGCTAAGGAGGCACCTCTTCCGGTGGGTGGTGCCCGTGCTGCTCCAGAACTGAAGACAGTGGGTACGCAGACCCCCAGATGGGACAACACGTCCCCTTATGCAGTACCAGGCGGTGCGCAATACCCTAGGGGGTTGCCTCCGCCGGTGCTACCTCCTGAGTGGTTCAAGTAACTTATACACTGCAAAAATGCTTTAAAGACTGTAAATAGTTCATTGTTTTTCTCTGCTATTTTGCTGCTAAAACCCGTACGGGGTTAGTTAGTGAGTCCTCCTAGGAGCCATACAGAGATGGCTCAATGATCTCAAACTGAAAGAAAAACATGTTCTATACTGTGTATAGTAGTGGAAGGACAGTAGGCTCGGGCAGAAAGGAGCGGTCCTGTAACAGAAAGGAGAGGCAGTAGGTCTGGAGCAGTTAGGACAGGCGGTCCTGCAGACGTAAAGTAGGAGAATGTAGCACAGTTGCTTAAGCCTTATAATGTGTTATAAGAAGGTCTTTAGTGGATTCAGAGTGTACATCCTTAGAGGCAATGTTAAATTAATGTTTAAAAATTTTGTACTTAGTAGAATACCCGGTTGGGTAAGAAAAGTTATTTATAGTAAGTTATTTAAAAGTATTTTACCATGTTTGTAACGTTCAAGTGTCCTCACCTCCCATAAAGGGAAGCTCTGTTCAAATATGCTTATTGTTATTGCACTCACAAAAATTGTATGTCTTTTTGCTGACATGTATTGTTGTTTTCTTCCCAGTCCCGGAGTACTGGATTTAACTGGGGGGGAGTGCAGCGCCCCAGAGTCCTGGTCGTTGCAGTACTGTTGCTCCGCCGCTAAGGGGGGCCATGGTACGTCTGATGGCACTGAAGGAGTTCATCTGACCAGGTATCACATACACCAATACATTTCACAGTCGGGCCTCCAGGGGGAGCTAAGGGTACTATTCATTAGGCCACTCCTCACATACTGGTAAAACTGGGGGTCAGGCAGGAAGTTAGAGAGAAAGCTGACTGGGTTGGAACCAGGCAACACCTTGTGGCAGAGGGTGTTGCAGGGGAAGATTCGGTAGGGTCCCTGTCAGGGGTGGGATCCTGACAGAGGCCTGGCAAACAGAGAGAAAGATACGGGACCGCGCCTGCACTTCATAGCGGCGGTGCCCTAAGAAAGGACAAGAAGCGAGATTTATTGTGCCGAGTGAGAAACGAGATCAAAGCAAGAAGGAGAATACCAGTAGGAGTCGTGCTGTAAGATCGAGGCAACATCCTACTGAGGCGTAAACAACCGGCGGCCGGAACGCCGAGGAGGTACAGAGCTCTAAGCCATACTTCAAACCAACGGCAGGACAGTCAGTCACAGGCGGGCTGTCTCACCTAAATCACCTACGCAGACATAGGGGGCAACCTTTGGAGAGGGGCGACTCTAGGGTCCCGGAAGAGCTCCGAGCCTACCCGTCATACGGGTGCGTCCCAACCATAACACCTGGGAGGGACGGAAGATTAGCAGAAGATCATCTATTCGAGTTGTGAGGGAACACGAGAAACAGACACAACAGTTGTGGGGACTATCCCGTAAGCTCAGCAGGGGAGGACCACAACACATAGCGCTAGAGGGAAGGCACAGATTTCCACCTGCAAGGAGAACGCTGGAGGTGCCATTGGACCGGTCGGACTTGCGCAGCCTGGTGAAACGTATTCCGGACTGAGGACCCAGAGACCTTCAGTAAAGAGGTAAAGAGACTGCAACCTGGTGTCCTCGTTATTTACTGCACCGCACCACCACCACTATCCACATCTATTACTGTACGCCCCTCAGCAGGGTCACGGACCGGGTCTAGCCACCGTGACAACCCCAGAGCAAAGACTCAGAGGCCCAGTACCGGGTACCCCTCGGCCCTGCGGCAGTGGGGGCGCTACATTAACATGTAACTTGGCCTGTTGGGATGTTTTGGCGTTAAATAGCTTTTTTGTTCAGTGAATGTGACCTCCTAAAGCTGCAAATTCCACAAATGAGCATTTTCAGTTCTTTAAAACATATCAAATGTTTAGAAATTCTACTGTGCATAATAATTTGGAACAGTGCATTTTGAGTTTTTATTCATTTTGGAGATTATACTGTTATCATTGGGAGGTTTCTTCAATAAAATTCGATGTATAATCTACGGGTGATGACTTTTATTAGACTGAGGGTACCGTCACACAGTCACACTTTGATCGCTACGACGGTACGATTCGTGACGTTCCAGCGATATCCATACGATATCGCAGTGTCTGACACGCAGCAGCGATCAGGGATCCTGCTGAGAATCGTACGTCGTAGCAGATCGTATGGAACTTTCTTTCGTCGCTTGATCACCCGCTGACATCGCTGGATCGTTGTGTGTGACAGCGATCCAGCGATGTGTTCGCTTGTAACCAGGGTAAACATCGGGTAACTAAGCGCAGGGCCGCGCTTAGTAACCCGATGTTTACCGTGGTTACCAGCGTAAACGTAAAAAAAACAAACAGTACATACTCACATTCCGGTGTCTGTCCTCCGGCGTCTCAGCTTCTCTGCACTGTGAGCGCCGGCCAGCCAGAAAGCGAGCACAGCGGTGACGTCTGACGTCACCGCTCTGCTTTCCGGCCGCTGTGCTTACACAGTGCAGAGAAGCTGAGACGCCGGAGGACAGACACCGGAATGTGAGTATGTACTGTTTGTTTTTTTTACGTTTACGCTGGTAACCACGGTAAAGATCGGGTTACTAAGCGCGGCCCTGCCCTTAGTAACCCGATGTTTACCCTGGTTACCCGGGGACTTCGGCATCGCTCCAGCGCCGTAATTGCAACGTGTGACCGCAGTCTACGACGCTGGAGCGATAATCATACGATCGCTGCGACGTCACGGATCGTGCCGTCGTAGCGATCAAAATGGCACTGTGTGACGGTACCCTGACTGTCATTTGCACCGACCATTTAGGAAAATCTGATAAAAATGTAATTTGCATAATAATTTGGAACATAGTGTATATATATATATATATATATATAGCCACATACATACATGTGTATATATTACATACCGTATGTTCTCGAGTATAAGCTGACCCAAGTATAAGCTGACACCTAATTTTGCCACGGAAAACTGGGTAAGCTTATTGACTCGAGTATAAGCTGGGTATGTATTGTCCCCCTCATTCCTATCCCAGTATGTGTGGTTCCCCCATCCTGTCCTGGTATGCGTGGCTCCCCCTGTTGTACGCATGGCTCGGCTCCCCCGTCCCATCTTGTATGCATGGCTCCCTCTGTCCCATCTTGTATGCATGGCTCCCCCAGTCCCATCTTGTATGCATGGCTCCCCTGGTCCCATCTTGTATACATGGCTCCCCTGTCCCATCTTGTATACATGGCTCCCCTGTCCCATCTTGTATGCATGGCTCCCCCTGTCCCATCTTGTATTCATGGCTCCCCCTGTCCCATCTTGTATGTATGGCTCCCCTGGTCCCATCTTGTATGCATGGCTCCCCCTGTCCCATCTTGTATGCATGGCTCCCCCTGTCCCATCTTGTAAGCATGGCTCCCCCTGTCCCATCTTGTAAGCATGGCTCCCCATCCTCATTCGTCCTCCTTTTCCCCATCCTACTTCTTCTCCCCTGTGCTCCTTCTTGTCCTCCTCCCCCTCCCCATCCTCCTCCCCCTCCCCGTCCTCCTTCTCCTCCTTCTCCTCCCCCTCCGTGTCCTCCTTCTCCTCCCCCTTCCTCATCCTCCTTCATCCTCCCCCTCCCCATCCTCTTTCTAGACAGGGGGAGATCACCCGTATGAGTGATAAACAGGTTCAAAAAGGTTTAAACCAATGTTACAATCTTCTGAATTCAGGAGCACAATTTCCTTTCCTCTCAGGCAGGGACGCCATCAGGGCATTACTGCCCATACTGCTGTATGGGGCCCGGGGAGAACAAGTAAATAGAGAGGGCCCAGACCCAGTCCGGGCATCCCCTCTTGTGCATCTGCTCACCGGGCCCGAAGATATAATAAACTATTGTGCACCAGCGCAGGGAGCCTTCTTAAAGCTCCATGCAGCTCTAAGGAAGTCCCTCTGCCTCTTCTGTGATTCACAGGGGAAAGTGCATAAACAATGACATAATTGAGTATGCGCCAGCATGTATGTGCGCCACTCGACAGGACACCAGGCCAGAATGAGAGGTAAGTATGAAAAACTTTTTTTTTAATAGCATGAATTAAATGGGCTTGTGGGGAGCAAATTATGATGAATTAAGGGTGAAGGACAGCAACTGATAAATTGAGGGTGGGAGATTGTGGACAGCAAATGATGATTTAGGAGTGTGTGTGGGGGGGTGGCGAGAAAATGATGATGAATTGGATTTTGGGGACAGCAAATGATGAATTAGGGGTGGAGGATGGGGAGAGAAATTGAGGCTGAGGTAGAGCAAATGATGAACTGAGGGAGGGGGAGAGCAAATTATGAATTAAGGATGGGGACATAATAGTGGTAATATGTGGTCTGGTCATGGTGTGGCAGTATTTGTTCCTTGTATGTGGTATTATTGGTCACTATGTGGTGGTAATATGTGATCCGGTCACAGTGTGGCAGTATTTGTTCCTTGTATGTGGTATTATTCAGTTACTATGTATGATGTATTCTTTAGTCACTATGTGGTGGTAATATGTGGTCTGGTCACAGTGTGGTGGTCTTTCTCCCTTGTATATGATATTATTCAGTCACTATGTGATGGTAATATGTGGTCTGGCCATAGTGTGACGGTATTTGTCCCTTGCATGTGGTATTATTTATCATTTTAAAAAATATATGTGAAACAGTGACTTAAAGAAAAAGAAATAAAAATATACCTAAGAAAGAGAATTAGATATTTTAACAAATGTTTAATAAGTTAGAGTAGAGTAGGGCCCGGCCAAAACAGTCTACCTTGTTTTGGTGGCTGACTTAAAAATCTTTTGTCCAAAACAAAAAGCTGGTGGCCATACAGTATATGTGATGCTGTGTTCAATGGGCACTGTTAACGTGTGATTGATGAGGACGTGGTGCAGAAGTGAATTTTTTCTAAAAGTGGGCGGTGGGACTATTGAAAGTTTGAGGAGTGGAGGCGGAGCTGGGGTGGAGCCTGGGCGGAGTCTCAAGAGGGCCCCAAAATTTTGCCAGTATTGGGCCTTGAAATTCCTGGTGGCAGGGGTTGGTGCACTCCTGAAAATTAACAGTTCAACTCAGCAGCATAGTCGCACTGAGTTCTCCCATGCTGCAAGTAGAGGCAGCTTTGTCTCTGCACCATCTGAGAAATGCAGAGGCACTAAATGCTTGCAGGCTCTAAAGAAGACCTGGGCAATGTGAATCTCTTTGGCTGTTACTGTGCAGCCTGTAGACCAGGACAACAAGGTGCTAGATAGAGTAACTCCCCAAACCACTCAGCTGCCCTCACTAGCTTTTCAATTTCACCAGTATCTGTATCCTCAGAATGCAGAAACCATTGACTTCAATGATAGAGGATGTTCCATCATTCAGCCAGTGTATATACACTGATGAGCAAAACAGTAACAATATTTTGAACTTTTGACTTTCAGGCTCCATATCTTACCATCTACTAATGCCTCGAACGTTAGACCACTATCATTTAATAGACATCATCATGGCTATCTCCTACAGTCATGGCCAAAAGTATTCACACCCCTGCAATTCTGTCAGATAATACTGTTTCTTCCTGAAAATGATTGCAAACACAAATTCTCTGGTATTATTATCTTCATTTAATTTGTCTTAAATGAAAAAAACACAAAAAGAATTGTTCTAAAGCCAAATTGGATATAATTCCACACCAAACATAAAAAAAGGGGTGGACAAAAGTATTGGCACTGTTCGAAAAATCATGTGATGCTTCTCTAATTTGTGTAATGTTGGCTACGTTCACATTTGCGGTGTGCGCCGCAGCGTCGGGCGCCGCAGCGTCGCCGCATGCGTCATGCGCCCCTATATTTAACATGGGGTCGCATGGACATGCGTCGCACTTGCGTTTTGCACCGCATGCGTCCCTGCGGCGCCCGCGTCTGGGCGCAGAGGACGCAGCAAGTTGCATTTTTGCTGCGTCAAAAATCAATGAAAAAAAGGACGCATGCGTCGCAAAACGCAGCGTTGTGCATGCGTTTTGCTGCGTTTTTGTTTGCGTTGTGCGTTGCGGCGCCGACGCTGCGGCGCACAACGCAAATGTGAACGTAGCCTAACAGCACCTGTAACTTACCTGTGGCACCTAACAGGTGTTGGCAATAACTAAATCACACTTGCAGCCAGTTGACATGGATTAAAGTTGACTCTGTCCTGTGTCCTTGTGTGTACCACATTGAGCATGGAGAAAAGAAAAAAGACCAAAGAACTGTCTGAGGACTTGCGAAGCCAAATTGTGATGAAGCATGAGCAATCTCAAGGCTACAAGTCCATCTCCAAAGACCTGAATGTTCCTGTGTCTACTGTGCGCAGTGTCATCAAGAAGTTTAAAGCCCATGGCACTGTGGCTAACCTCCCTAGATGTGGACGGAAAAGAAAAATTGACAAGAGATTTCAACGCAAGATTGTGCGGATGTTGGATAAAGAACCTCGACTAAGATCCAAACAAGTTCAAGCTGCCCTGCAGTCCAAGGGTACAACAGTGTCAACCCGTACTATCCGTCGGTGTCTGAATGAAAAGGGACTGTATGGTAGGAAACCCAGGAAGACCCCACTTCTTACCCCGAGACATAAAAAAGCCAGGCTGGAGTTTGCCAAAACGTACCTGAAAAAGCCTAAAACTTTTTGGAAGAATGTTCTCTGGTCAGATGAGACAAAAGTAGAGCTTTTTGGGCAAAGGCATCAACATAGAGTTTACAGGAGAAAAAAAGAGGCATTCAAAGAAAAGAACACGGTCCCTACAGTCAAACATGGCGGAGGTTCCCTGATGTTTTGGGTTTGCTTTGCTGCCTCTGGCACTGGACTGCTTGACCGTGTGCATGGCATTATGAAGTCTGAAGACTACCAATAAATTTTGCAGCATAATGTAGGGCCCAGTGTGAGAAAGCTGGATCTCCCTCATAGGGAGAATGACCCAAAACACACTTCAAAAAGCACTAGAAAATGGTTTGAGAGAAAGCACTGGAGACTTCTAAGGTGGCCAGCAATGAGTCCAGACCTGAATCCCATAGAACACCTGTGGAGAGATCTAAAAATGGCAGTTTGGATAAGGCACCCTTCAAATATCAGGGACCTGGAGCAGTTTGCCAAAGAAGAATGGTCCAAAATTCCAGCAGAGCATTGTAAGAAACTCATTGATGGTTACCGGAAACGGTTGGTGGCAGTTATTTTGGCTAAAGGTTGTGCAACCAAGTATTAGGCTGAGGGTGCCAATACTTTTGTCTGGCCCATTTTTGGAGTTTTGTGTGAAATGATCAATGTTTTGCTTTTTGCTTCATTCTCTTTTGTGTTTTTTCATTTAAGACAAATTAAATGAAGATAATAATACCAAAGAATTTGTGTTTGCAATCATTTTCAGGAAGAAACTGAGTATTATCTGACAGAATTGCAGGGGTGTGAATACTTTTGGCCATGACTGTACATAATTTTTGATTTGCAACTTTTTAGCATATGATTAGTTATGCAGATTCTTGTCACGTCACTTCATTTTTACTGTTTTGCTCCTGGTGGTGGTAAAATCTTTTTCTTACTGTATACTACAAATTAGAACCTGTTCTCACATTCCCCAATTGCTCAGTGTGTTATTAGGTAGATTATCAAGTGAAAGGTCACTGGTTCGAATCAAGAAGCAACTATGAAGAAGATTTCCCAAGAAAAGAGGAACATCATCCAGCTCATCCAGGGGTGGACATACTGCCGGTGCATCTGTATTGGTGCCCGGAGATGGAGAGGGACCCTAGCAGGGAGGCTAATAATGAAGGCAATCTGGCCTGTTTCTCAGAGACGGAGATTGCCCTCTTCATGTGCGGTGTGCTGGGCATGAAGCAATTCTGTGCTCCGATGCCTAGAAGAGAGAATGGTAGCGTAGCTGCAGGATCCAGTCTTCTGCTTTCTCAGAAACACAGGCGTGTGCGGTGTGATGATGTCAGCATGCAGTGCATGCCTGTGTCATTTAGAAAGTTGCAGGGGAAGAAGAAAGAAGCATCAATTCTGTGGGGGAACAGACAGAGAGGTGAGTTTGTTTTTATATTTTCAATACACTGGAAAGAGGACAGTGATGGTAGTGGGGAGAGGAAAATGATGGGAGTGGGGTCAGAACAATGTTGGGAGTGGGGGAGGACAATGATTGGAGTTAGGAGATGGCAATGATGGGAGTGGGGGAGAGGACAGTGATGGGAGTGGGGGAGAGGACAATGATGGGAATGGGGTGAGAATGATGGGAATGGGGAGAGGATGATTATGGCGGTGGGGGGAGGACAATGATGGGAGTGTGGAGAGGACAATGATTGGAGTGGGGAGAGAACAATGATGGGAGTGGGGAGAGAATGATGGGAATGGGGAGAGGATGATGATGGCGGTGGGGAGAGGACAATGATGGGAATGGGGAGAGGACAATTATGGGAATGGGGAGAGGAAAATGATGACAGTGGAGAGAGGACAATGATGGGAGTGGGGAGAGGACAATGATGGGAGTGGGGAAGTTCACAATGATGGGAGTGGGGAGAGGATGATGATGGTGGTGGGGAGAGTACAATGATTGGAGTGGGGTGAGGTCAATTATGAGTGGGGAGAGAACAATGATGGGAATGGGGGGAGGAAAATGATGGGAGTGTGAAGAGGACAATGATTGGAGTGGGGAGAGGAAAATACTGACAATGGAGAGAGGACAATGATGGGAGTGGGGAGAGGACAATGATTGGACTGGGGAGAGAATGATGGGAATGGGGAGAGGATGATGATAGTGGTGGGGAGAGGACAATGATGGGAATGGGGAGACGACAATGATGGGAGTAGGGAGAGGAAAATTATGACAATGGAGAGAGGACAATGATGGGAGTGGGGAGAGGACAATGATGGGAGTGGGGAGAGGACAATGATGGGAGTGGGGAGAGGACAATGATGGGAGTGGGGGAGGTGACAATGATGGGAGTGGGGAGAGGATGATGATGGCGGAGGGGAAAGTACAATGATTGAAGTTGGGAGAGGTCAATGATGAGAGTGGAGAGAGGACAATGATTGGAATGGGGAGAGGAAAATGATGGGAGTGGGGTGAGGACAATGATGGGAGTGGGGTAAGGACAATGATGGGAGTGGGGAGAGAATGATGGGAGTGGGGAGAGGACAATTATAGGGGTGAGGAGAAGACAATGATTGGAGTGGGTAGAGGACAATGATGGGAATGGGGAGAGGACACTGATGAGAGAGAGGAGAGGAAAATGATGGTAGTGAGTAGAGGACAATGATTAGAGTGTGGAGAGGACAATAATGGGAGTGGGGAGGCGACAATGATAGGAGTAGGGAGAGGATTATGATGGTGGTGGGGAGAGGACAATGACAATTAGTAGAGAGGCTAATAATGAAGGCAATCTTCCCTGTTTCTCAGAGCCAGAGATTGCTTTCTTCACGTGCGGTGTGCTGGGCATGAAATAATTCTGCAGCTTCGTGCCTAGAAGAGAGAACGGTGGCGTAGCTGCAGGATCCCGTCCTCTGCTTTTTCAGAAGCACAGGCATGTGCGGTGTGATGATATCAGCATGCAGTGCATGCCTGTGTCATCTAGAAAGTTGCAGGGGAAGAAGAAAGAAAGCAAATCTGCGGGGGAACAGACAGAGGTGAGTTTGTTTTTTTTATTTTCAATACACTGGGGAGAGGACAATGATGGGAATGGAGAGAGGAAAATGATGGGAGTGGGGTGAGGACAATTATGGGAGTGGGGGAGGACAATGATTGGAGTGAGGAGAGGACAATGATGGGAGTGGGGAGAAGAAAATGATGAGAGAGGAATGAAGACAATGACGGGAGTGGGGAGAGGACAATGATGGGAGTGGGGTGAGGACAATGATGGGAATGGAGAGAGGAAAATGATGGGAGTGGGGTGAGGACAATGATGGGAGTCGGGGAGGACACTGATTGGAGTGAGGAGAGGACAAAGATGGGAGTGGGGAGAGGAAAATGATGAGAGTGGGATGAAGACAATGACAAGAGTTGGGAGAGGACAATGATAGGAGTGGGGTGAGGACACTGATGGGAGAGAGGAGAGGAAAATGATGGTAGTGGGTAGAGGACAATGATTAGAGTGTGGAGAGGACAATAATGGAAGTGGGGAGGCGACAATCATGGGGGTAGGGAGAGGATTATGATGGCGGTGGGGAGAGGTGTTGTGAAATTGGATTCTGGGCTCCCCCGGTGGCCACTTGTGGAATTTAACTTGTGTGCATCATCCCCTCTGTTCACCTGCTCCTATCAGGATGTGGGAGTCGCTATATAACCTTGCTCCTCTGTCAGTTTCATGCCGGTCAACAATGTAATCAGTAGCCTTTCTGTGCATGTTCCTGCTACTAGACAACTCCCAGCTAAGTTGGACTTTTGTCCTTGTGTGTTTTTGCATTTTGTTCCTGTTCACAGCTGCTGTTTCGTTACTGTGTCTGGAAAGCTCTTGTGAGCGGAAATTGCCACTCTGGTGTTATGAGTTAATGCTAGAGTCTTAAAGTAATTTCTGGATGGTGTTTTGATAGGATTTTCTGCTGACCATGAAAGTGCCCTTTCTGTCTTCATGCTATCTAGTAAGCGGACCTCGATTTTGCTAAACCTATTTTCATACTACGTTTGTCATTTCATCTAAAATCACCGCCAATATATGTGGGGGCCTCTGTCTGCCTTTTGGGAAAATTTCTCTAGAGGTGAGCCAGGACTGTCTTTTCCTCTGCTAGGATTAGGTAGTTCTCCGGCTGGCGCTGGGCATCTAGGGATAAAAAAACGTAGGCATGCTACCCGGCCACTTCTAGTTGTGCGGCAGGTTTAGTTCATGGTCAGTATAGTTTCCATCTTCCAAGAGCTAGTTCTCATATATGCTGGGCTATGTTCTCTCGCCATTGAGAATCATGACAGTTTGACCGGCCCGAAAAAGGGTTAAATTACTGGCTGAGAAAGGAGAGAAAAAAGAAGTCTGCTACAATTTTTTTTTTTTTTTTTCCCTCTAGTTCTGAGTGTGCTCTTAATTGAATCACTTGCTAGTCTGCCTATACTGCAGCCTTCCTCTCTTCCTCTCCTTCTAATCCTTGAATGGCTCTGTGTTCACCTGTTTCAAATGGATCTTCAGAGTGTAGCTACAGGTTTGAATAATCTCGCCACAAAGGTACAAAATTTGCAAGATTTTGTTGTTCATGCACCTATGTCTGAGCCTAGAATTCCTTTGCCTGAATTCTTCTCGGGGAATAGATCTCACTTTCAAAATTTTAAAAATAATTGCAAATTGTTTTTGTCCCTGAAGTCTCGCTCTGCCGGAGACCCTGCACAGCAGGTCAGGATTGTAATTTCCTTGCTCCGGGGCGACCCTCAAGACTGGGCTTTTGCATTGGCACCAGGGGATCCTGCGTTGCTCAATGTGGATGCGTTTTTTCTGGCCTTGGGGTTGCTTTATGAGGAACCTCATTTAGAGCTTCAGGCGGAAAAGGCCTTGATGTCCTTGTCTCAGGGGCAAGATGAAGCTGAAATATACTGCCAAAAATTCCGCAAATGGTCTGTGCTTACTCAGTGGAATGAGTGCGCCCTGGCGGCGATTTTCAGAGAAGGTCTCTCTGATGCCATTAAGGATGTTATGGTGGGGTTCCCTGTGCCTGCGAGTCTGAATGAGTCCATGACGATGGCTATTCAGATCGATAGGCGTCTGCGGGAGCGCAAACCTGTGCACCATTTGGCGGTGTCTACTGAGAAAACGCCAGAAAATATGCAATGTGATAGAATTCTGTCCAGAAGCAAGCGGCAGAATTTTAGACGAAAAAATGGGTTGTGCTTCTATTGTGGTGATTCAACTCATGTTATATCAGCATGCTTTAAGCGTACTAAGAAGCCTGACAAGTCTGTTTCAATTAGCACTTTACAGTCTAAGTTTATTCTATCTGTGACCCTGATTTGTTCTTTGTCATCTATTACCGCGGACGCCTATGTCGACTCTGGCGCTGCTTTGAGTCTTATGGATTGGTCCTTTGCCAAACGCTGTGGGTATGATTTGGAGCCATTGGAGGCTCCGATACCTCTGAAAGGGATTGACTCCACCCCATTGGCTAGTAATAAACCACAATACTGGACACAAGTGACTATGCGTGTTAATCCGGATCACCAGGAGGTTATTCACTTTCTGGTGCTGTATAATCTACATGATGTTTTGGTGCTGGGATTGCCATGGCTGCAATCTCATAACCCAGTCCTCGACTGGAGAGCTATGTCTGTGTTAAGCTGGGGATGTAAAGGAACTCATGGGGACGTACCTTTGGTTTCCATTTCATCATCTATTCCCTCTGAGATTCCTGAATTCTTGTCTGACTTTTGTGACGTTTTTGAAGAACCCAAGGTTGGTTCACTACCTCCGCACCGGGAGTGCGATTGTGCCATAGACTTGATCCCGGGTAGTAAATACCCTAAGGGTCGTTTATTTAATCTGTCTGTGCCTGAACACGCTGCTATGCGAGAATATATAAAGGAGTCCTTGGAAAAGGGACATATTCGTCCTTCGTCATCTTCCTTAGGAGCCGGTTTTTTCTTTGTGTCTAAGAAAGACGGCTCTTTGAGGCCGTGTATTGATTATCGACTTTTGAATAAAATCACGGTTAAATATCAATATCCGTTACCACTGCTTACTGATTTGTTTGCTCGTATAAAGGGGGCCAAGTGGTTCTCTAAGATTGATCTCCGTGGGGCGTATAATTTGGTGCGAATCAAGCAGGGGGATGAGTGGAAAACCGCATTTAATACGCCCGAGGGCCATTTTGAGTATTTGGTGATGCCTTTTGGTCTTTCAAATGCCCCTTCAGTCTTCCAGTCCTTTATGCATGACATTTTCCGCGATTATTTGGATAAATTTATGATTGTGTATCTGGATGATATTCTGATTTTTTTCGGATGACTGGGACTCTCATGTCCAGCAGGTCAGGAGGGTTTTTCAGGTTTTGCGGTCTAATTCCTTGTGTGTGAAGGGTTCTAAGTGTGTTTTTGGGGTTCAGAAGATTTCCTTCTTGGGATACATTTTTTCCCCCTCTTCCATTGAGATGGATCCTGTCAAGGTTCAGGCTATTGGTGATTGGACGCAACCCTCTTCTCTTAAGAGTCTTCAGAAATTTTTGGGCTTTGCTAACTTTTATCGTCGATTTATTGCTGGTTTTTCTGATGTTGTAAAACCATTGACTGATTTGACTAAGAAGGGTGCTGATGTTGCTGATTGGTCCCCTGATGCTGTGGAGGCCTTTCGGGAGGGGAGCTCAAGCGCCGCTTTTCTTCCGCCCCAGTGTTGCGTCAGCCTGATGTTGCTCTTCCTTTTCAGGTTGAGGTCGACGCTTCTGAAATCGGAGCTGGGGCGGTGTTGTCGCAGAGAAGTTCCGACTGCTCCGTGATGAGACCTTGTGCTTTTTTTTCCCGTAAATTTTCGCCCGCCGAGCGGAATTATGATATTGGGAATCGGGAGCTTTTGGCCATGAAGTGGGCTTTTGAGGAGTGGCGTCACTGGCTTGAGGGGGCCAGACATCAGGTGGTGGTATTGACTGACCACAAAAATTTAATTTACCTTGAGTCTGCCAGGCGCCTGAATCCTAGACAAGCGCGCTGGTCGTTGTTTTTCTCTCGGTTTAATTTTGTGGTGTCTTACCTACCGGGTTCTAAGAATGTTAAGGCGGATGCCCTTTCTAGGAGTTTTGAGCCTGACTCCCCTGGTAATTCTGAGCCCACAGGTATCCTTAAAGATGGAGTGATATTGTCTGCCGTTTCTCCAGACCTGCGGCGGGCCTTGCAGGAGTTTCAGGCGGATAGACCTGATCGTTGCCCACCTGGTAGACTGTTTGTTCCTGATGATTGGACCAGTAGAGTCATCTCTGAGGTTCATTCTTCTGCGTTGGCAGGTCATCCTGGAATCTTTGGTACCAGGGATTTGGTGGCAAGGTCCTTCTGGTGGCCTTCCCTGTCACGAGATGTGCGAGGCTTTGTGCAGTCTTGTGACGTTTGTGCTCGGGCCAAGCCTTGTTGTTCTCGGGCTAGTGGATTGTTGTTACCCTTGCCTATCCCGAAGAGGCCTTGGACGCACATCTCGATGGATTTTATTTCGGATCTGCCTGTTTCTCAGAAGATGTCTGTCATCTGGGTGGTGTGTGACCGTTTCTCTAAGATGGTCCATCTGGTTCCCTTGCCTAAGTTGCCTTCTTCTTCCGAGTTGGTTCCTCTGTTTTTTCAAAATGTTGTTCGTTTGCATGGTATTCCGGAGAATATCGTTTCTGACAGAGGGACCCAATTCGTGTCTAGATTTTGGCGGGCATTCTGTGCTAGGATGGGCATAGATTTGTCTTTTTCGTCTGCTTTCCATCCTCAGACTAATGGCCAGACCGAGCGGACTAATCAGACCTTGGAGACATATTTGAGGTGTTTTGTGTCTGCGGATCAGGATGATTGGGTTGCTTTTTTGCCTTTGGCGGAGTTCGCCCTCAATAATCGGGCCAGCTCTGCCACCTTGGTGTCCCCGTTTTTCTGTAATTCGGGGTTTCATCCTCGATTTTCCTCCGGTCAAGTGGAATCTTCGGATTGTCCTGGAGTGGATGCTGTGGTGGAGAGGTTGCATCAGATTTGGGGGCAGGTGGTGGACAATTTGAAGTTGTCCCAGGAGAAGACTCAGCTTTTTGCCAACCGCCGTCGTCGTGTTGGTCCTCGGCTTTGTGTTGGGGACTTGGTGTGGTTGTCTTCTCGTTTTGTCCCTATGAGGGTTTCTTCTCCTAAGTTTAAGCCTCGGTTCATCGGCCCGTACAAGATATTGGAGATTCTTAACCCTGTGTCCTTCCGTTTGGACCTCCCTGCATCCTTTTCTATTCATAATGTTTTTCATCGGTCATTGTTGCGCAGGTATGAGGTACCAGCTGTGCCTTCCGTTGAGCCTCCTGCTCTGGTGTTGGTTGAGGGTGAGTTGGAGTACGTTGTGGAAAAGATCTTGGACTCTCGTGTTTCCAGACGGAAACTCCAGTATCTGGTCAAATGGAAGGGATACGGTCAGGAGGATAATTCTTGGGTCACTGCCTCTGATGTTCATGCCTCCGATCTTGTCCGTGCCTTTCATAGGGCTCATCCTGATCGCCCTGGTGGTTCTGGTGAGGGTTCGGTGCCCCCTCCTTGAGGGGGGGGTACTGTTGTGAAATTGGATTCTGGGCTCCCCCGGTGGCCACTTGTGGAATTTAACTTGTGTGCATCATCCCCTCTGTTCACCTGCTCCTATCAGGATGTGGGAGTCGCTATATAACCTTGCTCCTCTGTCAGTTTCATGCCGGTCAACAATGTAATCAGTAGCCTTTCTGTGCATGTTCCTGCTACTAGACAACTCCCAGCTAAGTTGGACTTTTGTCCTTGTGTGTTTTTGCATTTTGTTCCTGTTCACAGCTGCTGTTTCGTTACTGTGTCTGGAAAGCTCTTGTGAGCGGAAATTGCCACTCTGGTGTTATGAGTTAATGCTAGAGTCTTAAAGTAATTTCTGGATGGTGTTTTGATAGGATTTTCTGCTGACCATGAAAGTGCCCTTTCTGTCTTCATGCTATCTAGTAAGCGGACCTCGATTTTGCTAAACCTATTTTCATACTACGTTTGTCATTTCATCTAAAATCACCGCCAATATATGTGGGGGCCTCTGTCTGCCTTTTGGGAAAATTTCTCTAGAGGTGAGCCAGGACTGTCTTTTCCTCTGCTAGGATTAGGTAGTTCTCCGGCTGGCGCTGGGCATCTAGGGATAAAAAAACGTAGGCATGCTACCCGGCCACTTCTAGTTGTGCGGCAGGTTTAGTTCATGGTCAGTATAGTTTCCATCTTCCAAGAGCTAGTTCTCATATATGCTGGGCTATGTTCTCTCGCCATTGAGAATCATGACAGAGAGGGCAATGATGGGAGTGTGGAGAGGACAATGATGGGAGTGGGGAGAGGATGATGATGGCGGTGGGGAGAGAACAATGACAATTAGTAGAGAGGCTAATAATGAAGGCAATCTGCCTTGTTTCTCAGAGCCAGAGATTGCCCTCTTCACGTGCAGTGTGCTGGGCATGAAGCAATTCTGCAGCCTCGCTGCCTAGAAGAGAGAACGGTGGCGTAGCTGCAGGATCCCGTCCTCTGCTTTTTCAGAAGCACAGGCATGTGCGGTGTGATGACGTCAGCATGCAGTGCATGCCTGTGTCATTTAGAAAGTTGCAGGGAAAGAAAAAGAAACAGCAAATCTGCGGGGGAACAGACAAAGAGGTGAGTTTGTTTTTTTTATTTTCAATACACTGGGGAGAGGACAATGATGGGAATGGGGAAAGGAAAACGATGGGAGTGGGGTGAGGACAATGATTGGAGTGAGGAGAGGACAATGATGGGAGTGGGGAGAGGAAAATGATGAGAGTGGGATGAAGACAACGACGGGAGTGGGGAGAGGACAATGATGGGAGTGGGTGTAAGGACAATGATGTGAATGGGGAGAGAAAATGATGGGAGAGGGGGAGAACACTGATTGGAGTGATGAGAGGACAAAGATGGGAGTAGGGAGAGGAAAATGATGAGAGTGGGATGAAGACAACAACTGGAGTGGGGAGAGGACAATGATGGGAGTGGAGTGAGGACAATGATGGGAGTGGGGAGAGGACAATGATAGGACTAGGGGAGAGGACAATGATGGCATGTGGGAGAGAGGACAATGAGGGTAGTTTTGGAGATGACAATGATGGATGTGGAAGAGAGAATGATAGGGGTGGGGGAGAGGACAATAATGGGAGTGGGGAGAGGATAATGATGGGATGTGGAGAGAGGACAATGATTGGAGCGAGGAGAGGACAATGATGGATGTGGGGTAGAGGACAATAATAGATGTGAGGTAGAGGACAATGATGGATGTGGGGTTGAGGACAATGGTGGATGTGGAGGAGAGGACAATAATCGTATGTGGAGGAGAAGACAATGAGGGGGTGGAGGAGATTGAGGGAGAGTACTATGAGGGATGTTATTGAAAGAACAATGAGGAGAGTGGGGGAGAGGACAATGAGGGGGGTGGGGGATTGGGATGGGGTAAGAGAGAGTTATAATGAATTTATGAACGGGGGAGTGGGATGAGGACATTAGATATGGATTTAAAATTGAGTGCTGGAGGATGGTTCTAAGTCCCTGATAGAGTCCTCCCCTATCCCATAATTCAGTATGATGCTATCAGAGACTTAAAATTTATTGGGGAGTGTTAGATGAGGTGGTAAGGTGCATAGGACACTTTATAGTGAGTTAAAAGGTGGCAGAAGACGCTGTCAGAGACTTGTAATGAATTGGGAGGTGGCGGAGGATGTTGTCTGACAACGTCTTCTCCTACCCCCAAATTCATTATGATGCTATCAAGGACTTATAATGAATGGGGGGCACAGAACATGGACTAAGGCTATGAGCACACATTCAGGATTTGCAGCAGAAAATTCTGCTACCTTTCCTAATGTGTTGGTAGGAAGAACACTTCGTAAAATACATTGTTTGCCATGTTTTTAACATGCTTTTGTTGCGTATTTTCTCCCATTAGTATGGGTGAAATGCACTGCAAGAATTGCATTATGCACATTTTAATCTGCTGCAAATTTGCAAGTAAAAAATGAGCAATATCTGCATGGGACTTCAGGGATCTCATTCACTTTGCTTGTACTGTAAAACTTTGCATATTTTACACAACATAGCACGTGCACCTAGCATTAAATTTAATTAGGGAGAGTCACAGAGACTGAATAATTTAATATTTATTTACAGCAAAAATTATAGTAAATGGGGGCACAGTGCAGATTATCACTTTATATGTTGATTGGTGCTTGGCCAATGGCGTATTAACCATATCTGTACTCAGGGACACAGTGCATGAGAGACACGTATGTATACGATATATGTGACCTTATCTGGAATGTAATCAAGAGAAAGATGGATAGTCACAAGCCATCAAACAAAGAAAAACTGCTTACATTTTTGTATCAGGAGTGGCATAAGGTCACCCAAAAGCAGTGGGAAAGACTGGTGGAAAGCATGCCAAGACGCATGAAAGCGGTGATTAGAAATCATGGTTATTCCACAAAATATTGATTTCTGAACTCTTCCTGAGTTAAAACTAGAGTATTTTTGTTTCTAAATGATTATGAATTTGTTTAGTTTTTTGCATTATTTGAGGTCTGCAAGCAATGTATTTTTTTTGTTATTTTGACCATTTCTCATTTTCAGAAAATAGATACAAAATTTATTGCTCGGAACTTTGGAGACATGTTATCAGTAGTTTATAGAATAAAAGAACAATTTACATTTTACTCAAAAATATACATATAAAAAGAAAAATCAGACAAACTGAAAATTTTGCAATTTTGTGTATATACATATCCACAGTTATATGAAAAAGTTTAGGCACCCCGATTAATCTTAAGCTTAATGTTTTATAAAAATTGTTTTTTTTGCAGCAGCAGCTATTTCAGTTTCATATATCTAATAACTGTTGGACACAGTAATGTTTCTGCCTTGAAATGAGGTTTATTGTACTAACAGAAAATGTGCAATCTGCATTCAAACAAAATTTGGCAGGTGCATAAGTATGGGCACCTCACCAGAAAAGTGACATTAATATTTAGTAGATCCTCCTTTTGCAAAAATAACAGCCTCTAGTCGCTTCCTGTAGCTTTTAATGAGTCCCTAGATCCTGGATGAAGGTATTTTTGATCATTCCTCTTTACAAAACAATACCAGTTCAGTTAAGTTTGATGGTCGCCGAGCATGGACAGCCCTCTTCAAATGATCCCACTGTCAGGACTCTGAACATTTTTTATCTTTTGTGATTACTGCCCTTTTCCAAGATGGCCTCTTTGGTCTCATGTGCACTGTGTCTTCCTGCTATAAAACTCCACCCCAGCCTTCAGTCTGTGCTAGAGTATTCTGCCTTGCATCCAGCTCCTGACCTCTGATTACTCCCTGGCTATATACCTGCTCCTGTGAACCTGTGTGGTGATCCTGCTACTCTGCTCTGAGTTCCTGCTGCATACACCAGTTCCAGTAATCCTCCTTCATCTGCTGCTCGTGTTTACTTCCATCTCATTTGCTGGACATGTAAGCTGTTTCTGCTCTGCAAAAACCTGAGACTATTAACCAGGCCTCCCTGGTTGAGCTAAGATATGATTTGAACTGCCTTATAAGCTTATCTATCTGTGTTTGAACTAAGACAAGGATTTATTCGTGTCAAGTATCCTCAAGAATAACTGTGCTTCATGCTTGATTGCATTTTCCTCTGAAGTTTCCTATAGACTGCTAAGCTGCGTTTAATATTTACACCAAGTGTTGTGGACTTGAGTTTCTCTCTGCACCTGTTTGAATCACCGTGTGATAATATAGACTTTACCACTTATAAAACTGTGTCCTGTAGTTGTCTTGTTCCACGCAAAGAGTCTCCTGAGTTATCCCCTATAATTATTACACCCACAGATGTTCAATGATATTCAGGTCTGGAGACTGGGATGGCCATTCCAGAACAGTGTAATTGTTCCTCTGTATGTATGCCTGAGTAGATTTGGATCGGTGTTTTGGATCATTGTCTTGCTGAAAGATCCATCCCCTGCGTAACTTCAACTTTGTCACTGATTCATGAACATTATTGTCAATAATCTGCTGATACTGAGATGAATCCATGCGTCCCTCAACTTTAACAAGATTCCCGGTGCCAGCATTGGCCACACAGCCCCAATGGACCCTCCACCAAATTTTACTGTGGGTAGCAAGTGTTTTTCTTGGAATGCTGTGTTTTTTTGCCGCCATGCATAACACCTTTTTGTATGACCAAACAACTCAATCTTGGTTTCATCAGTCCACAGGACCATCTTCCAAAATGAAATTGGCTTCTCCAAATGTGCTTTTGCATACCTCAGACGACTCTGTTTGTGGCGTGCTTGCAGAAACGGCTTCTTTCGCATCACTCTCCCATACAGCTTCTCCTTGTGCAAAGTGCGTTGTATAGTTGACCGATGCACAGTGACACCATCTGCAGCAAGTTGATGCTGCAGCTCTCTGGAGGTGGTCTGAGGATTGTCCTTGACTGATCTCACCATTCTTCTTCTCTGCCTCTCTGATGTTTTTCTTGGCCTGCCACTTCTGGCCTTAACAAGAACTGTACCTGTGTTCTTCCATTTCCTTACTATGTTCCTCACAGTGGAAATTGACAGGTTAAATCTCTTAGACAGCTTTTTGTATCCTTCCCCTGAACAACTATGTTGAATAATCTTTGTTTTCAGATCATTTAACAGTTGTTTTGAGGAGCCCATGATGCCACTCTTCAGAGGAGATTCAGACAGGAGAACAACTTGCAAGTGGCCACTTTAAGTAGCTTTTCTCATGATTGCATACACCTGGCTATGAAGTTCAAAGCTCAATGAGGTTACAAAACCAAAAAAAGTGCTTTAGTAAGTCAGTAAAAAGTAGGCAGGAGTATTTAAAGCTTCACGTTTATTGGTCGAAAAATTAAAATAGACATAATGGCAGCCACAGTGTATCCACAGAATAACATTTCAGGGAGGGAGCAGGGCTGTGACAGTGACCGCAGCCTCTGCCCCCTGATGATGCTTTGTTTTAGTATCCCAGCATGCACTGGGGATATTCAAATGATTAGTCATCAGGCAGGAAGCAGAGGAAAAACTATAGAAGTAGTTAGTGTAGTTAGGGAACGGTAGGGAATTTTTAATGCAAGTATATTAGAAAATAGTTTAGATTATGGGACTAAATAGATAGGGGAAATACTTTGCCTTCAGGCCACCCCTTTAAAGTTGAATAACAGGAGCTATACAATTTTCTGCATTTAGAAACTTCATAAAAATCAGTAAATTATTTTTAATATAGCTTTAATTAGCTGCTTCAAGTAAGAATACAGGTTACAAGAAGCTCCATCATTACATATAATAGCAGTAGCAGTTAGTCAGCAGACTTAATTCTGCTCAATATTAATCAAGACGCAGCTCTATTTCGTTTTTGCCTTTTCGTTTTTCGCTCCCCTCCTTCCCAGAGCCATAACATTTTTATTTTTCCATCAATATGGCCATGTTAGGGCTTATTTTTTGTGGGACGAGGTGTACTTTTGAAAGACATCATTGGTTTTACCATATCGTGTACTAGAAAACGGGAACAAAATTCCAAGTGTGGCGAAATTGCAAAAAAACTTTTTTTCTAGCTTCCCTAAATGCTAAAACTGACCTGCCATTATGATTCTCCAGGTAATTACGAGTTCATAGACACCTAACATTTCTAGGTTATTTTTTGTCTAAGTGGTGAAAAAAAATGCAAAACTTTGCTAAAAAAAATGTGCCATTTTCCGATACCCGTAGCGTCTCCATTTTTCGTGATCTGGGGTCGGGTGAGGGCTTATTTTTTGCATGCTCAGCTGACGTTTTTAATGATACCACTTTTGTGCAGCTACATTCTTTTGATTGCCCGTTATTGCATTTTAATGCAATGTCGCGGCGACCAAAAAAACGTAATTCTGGCGATTCTAAATTTTTTCTCACTACGCTGTTTAGCGATCAGGTTAATGCTTTTTTTATTGATAGATTGGGCGATACAAAAAATGTGTAGGTTTGATTTTTTTATTGTTTTATTTAGGATGGGGCGAAAGGGGGGTGATTTAAACTTTCATATATATTTTTTTTTTTTCATATTTTTTAAAACATTATTTTTTTACTTGTGCCATACTTCAATAGCCTCCATGGGAGGCTAGAAGCTGGCACAACTCGATCGGCTCAGCTACATAGCAGCGATCATCAGATCATCGCTGCTATGTAGCTGAAATGCAGGCTTGCTATGAGCGCCGACCACAGGGGGGCACTCACAGCTATCCGGGATCAGTAACCATAGAGGTCTCAAGGACCTCTATGGTTACTGTCCTGACACATCGCCGACCCCCGATCAAGTGACAGGGGTCGGCGATGTGCTCATTTCTGGCCGCGCGTCCGGAAGCGGTAGTTAAATGCCGCTGTCAGCGTTTGACAGCGGCATTTAACAAGTTAATAGCGGCGGGTGAATCGCAATTTCACCCGCCGCTATTGCGCGCACATGTCAGCTGTACAAAACAGCTGACATGTCGTAACTTTGATGTGGGCTCACCGCCGAAGCCCACATCAAAGGGGGAGACACGACATGCGCAGTAATAGTACGGCGCATGTTGTGAAGGGGTTAAGTAAAACCTTAAAGTATAATTATAATAATGAGTATAATGAACCTCCACACAAGTCAAAGCTTCTGATACGGCCTCTAAGGGTATGTTTCCACGTTCAGGAAACACTGCGTGTTTGATGCTGCGCAGAGCCGCAGCATCAAACACGCAGCGTCCAGATGTTACAGCATAGTGGAGGGGATTTTATGAAATCCCGTCTCCACTATGCGTGGTAACACGCATCCGGCGGCCCTGCGATTCTGGACATGCGGCGCGTCTTTTTAGATCGCAGCATGTCCATTTACCTTGCGGCGACGCTGCGCTGCCACAAGGTAAAACACAGGGCCCTATGTGTGGGGTGCGATGATTCCGGATGTGTGCAATGAACAGAAGGGGCGGAGCTTAGGGCGGAGCGGGTTTGCCGCTCCGTCCAAACCGCCGGCCATCCTGAACGTGGACACATACCCTTAGGAGAATTACCCACTCTGCTCTTAAGTATAAAGCCTGCAAGCTGGATGTGTTTCTTGCCTAGATATCCTTGTCGGTGTTGTGTGCGCCTCTCCAGTAATGTTACTGCAGTCAGTAACATTTCAGGCATAGGGAACGTCGGCACTTTTGCTGAATTTAACGGATCAGCTTAGCCGCATTCTGTCCAAGCCCAGCTCCTCCCCAGCTCTAACCAGTTCTGACTATCAGCTTCTAGGACTCTCATAACATGGAGACAAAAAATTTTTTTCTTACTTCAATGGTGCAAAAGTGGAAAACAGAAAAAAAACCTGTGCAAATCATATTGACTTACAGAATTGTTCAACACTGTTCTATCAATGCAGCACAGACTCTTAGCTAAGCTATGTCTATGGAGAAGATGTCTAATAGCAAACAGCAACATTGTGAATGGAGATCTCAAGAATAATAGAGCCTGTAAATCAATTTCTCTGCAAAACAAATAATGTAAAAAAATCTAGTATTTTTATTTAAATGTTCCTTAATTCTATTTACCTACCTGAGCAGCTCTATTTTACCAGAGTCAGATGTATCATATGAAACCAATACCTAAGATACTGGGCATTCTTCGTATGAGTGGCTAATGACCTGTGCAGAGTGATGAAGAAGACAGCGCCTCCTGAAGGCTTTGTGCACTGTGTGAACACTATACTGCAGAGGTGTCAAACTGCATTCCTCGAGGGCCGCAAACAGGTCATGTTTTCAGGATTTCCTTGTATTGCACAGGTGATAATTTAATCACCTGCACAGAATGATTCCAGCACCTTGTGGAATGCTAAGGAAATCTTGAAAACACTCATGGTTTGTGGCCCTCGAGGAATGCAGTTTGACACCTCTGCTATACTGTATTATATTCATCTTTTAATGTGATAGAGGTCTGATATATGGTAATTCCTCCCTGTGCTATGAATAGTACAGTAGTGAGAAATGTAATTGCACATCACAATTAGCAGACACACTGATTAGAGGTTTTTGGTTTCAGAAATGTTGGGTAAGTTCACAAAGGGCGTTTTTTCTGCTTTTTTTCATGTTGCAAAACTGATCTTCTTGGCAGGAAAGAAGCTGCGTCAAAAACGCAGGTTTAGGTGCATTATTGGTGCATTTATTGTTGCGTATTTGGTGCGGGGTTTTTTTGCTGCATTTTTTTTTCTCTCTTTGTCAATGCTAATGTCCTTGAATGTTCAGCAGTAAAAACGCAGCAAATAATGACACCTGCATTTCTGCTGCATTTTTGCTGCGCTTTTTCAACACCAATTCAAGTCAATGGGTGAAAAACGCTGAAAAAATGAAGCAGAAACGCTGAAAGAAGTGACATGCTCTATGTCCAAAAAACGCAGTAAAGCACAAAATATTGATCACACAAAAAACCAATGTGTGTGCATGAGATTTTGGAAATCTCATAGGCTTTGATGATACTGTAAAAAGCAGCTGAAAATTAGCTTAAAAAAGCAGCAAAAATGCCCTGTGTGAACTTACCCTTAGGCCATGTGCACACGTTCAGGATTTTTAGCGTTTTTTTCGCGTTTTTTCGCTATAAAAACGTGATAAAAACGCGAAAAAAACGCTAACCTATGCCTCCTATTATTTACAAGGTATTCCGCATTTTTTGTGCAAATGTTGCGATTTGTTCCGCGAAATAATCGCATAGCGGAAAAAAAAGCAACATGTTCATTAAAAATGCGGAATTGCAGGGATTCCGCACACCTAGGAGTCCATTGATCTGCTTACTTCCCGCACGGGGCTGTGCACACCATGCGGGAAGTAAGCAGATTATGTGCGGTTGGTACCCAGGGTGGAGGAGAGGAGACTCTCCTCCACGCACTGGGCACCATATAAGTGGTCAAAAAATAAGAAATAAAATAAAAAATAGTCCTATACTCACCCTCGATGTCCCGCGCAGTGTTCCCGCCTCACCGCTGCACGCTGCCGTTCGGTTCCTGTAGCTGATGTGCGGCGAAGGACCTTGCCGATGACGTCACTGTCCTGTGATTGGTCGTGAGCGGTCATGTGACCGCTCACGTGACCGTGACGTCACGGAAGGCCCTGTGCGCACAGACCAGCTATAGGAAGACGAACGGACGCCGCTGATGAGATGTCTGGGTGAGTATAAGCATTTTTTTATTTTTTTTATTATTTTTAAACATTCTATCTTTTACTATAGATGCTGCATAAGCTGCATCTATAGTAAAAAGTTGGTCACACTTGTCAAACAGTATGTTTGACAAGTGTGACCAACTTGTCAGTCAGTTTTCCAAGCGATGCTACAGATCGCTTGGAAAACTTTAGCATTCTGCAAGCTAATTACGCTTGCAGAATGCTAAAAAAACGCGAAAAAAAAACGGAAAAAAAACGCAAAAAAAAAAATGCGGATTTCTTGCAGAAAATTTCCGGTTTTCTTCAGGAAATTTCTGCAAGAAATCCGCAACGTGTGCACATGGCCTTAAGGTGCTGTTTGTTGTTAAAAAACAAACAAAAAAGAAACCTGTACATGATCACCTTCTCCAGATCCAGTATTGAGTTTCCATTACTGCATTGGTTTTGTTGTTTGTCAGTTTTATCATCACGTCTGCAGCCAATCATTGAGCTCAGTGTCTATTCCAATGTGCTGCGCTATGTTACGGAGGCCTCCACTTCACCCACACTCCTCATCCTGGCAACAGACATGGTGGAGGAGTGGGCCTTCTCCTTTCTTCCAACTGTACCTTTAACCCAATTCCACCTCTACCCTCCCTTATCCTCCCATCTTTTGAAGTTCACTCTGTCCGCATCTACTCTCCCTCCAGCCTCCAAATTGCCGTCATATACCGACCTCCGGGCCCGACTACTGCCTTTATTGACCAATTCTCCACCTTGCTCCTTCACTTTCTGTCTGCTGACATTCCCACCATCATCATGGGTGACTTCAACATCCCCATTGACACCCACCAATCAGCAGCCTCCAAATTCCTTTCCCTTACTTCAGTTTTGGATTTATTCAGTGGTCCTCCTCAGCCACCCACACAAACGGACACACATTAGACCTGGTCTTCACCCATTTCTGCTCCCTATCTAACTTCACCACTTCCCCTCTCCCTCTATCTGACCACCATCTGCTCACTTTCTCATCACTGTCCTCCACACCTGTCACCCATGTCCAGCAACATGCGCACCCCTGCAGACACCTCACACATCTAGACCCTCGCACACTCTCTGACTCTATCCAGCCACTGTCCTCCATAGCTTCACTCCACGACACAGACACTGCCACTAGTTTCTACAATGCCACTCTGGCGTCAGCCATCGACTCGGTCGCCCCTGTCATGCACAGCAGAGTGAGACGAATCAATAGACAACCCTGGCACAATAACATCACTAAAAAGCTTCAGCAAGTATCCAGAATTGCATAAGAGCGTTGGAAGAAAACGCATTCACAAGATGATTTCACTGCACTCAAACAAGCAACACTGGCATTCAAATCAGCTCTCACCTCTGCTAAACAGGCCTATTTCACATCCCTCGTATCTTCTTTATCCCACAACCCCAAACAGTTGTTCAACACCTTTAACTCCCTCCGACCACCACTGCCCCCTCCGACTTCCTTAATCTCTGCTGAGGACTTTGCCATGCAGTTCAAAATTAAGATCAACCAAACAAGGCAAGTCTTTGTTAATCCTACAGAAAAACTACGGAGTATAAATAGCCCAGAAAATCATAAATGAGCATAAAATGTAACAAATTTTATTAGATATAATCATATCACAAAAGTAATAACAAACATAACAGACAAGGTACACGTGTAGTTTATGTACGGCGGTCAAGTCTTTGTTGTCTGACCACCACAACTTGTTTGTATGCCAGATCAATAGAAAAAAGAGGGACAGGGAGCACTACTAACAGGCATAAGGTCAACCAGTGACATATAGAGGTGCAGCTTATTGCATAGGGGGGAACAATGCATCAAGAAAAGAAAAAAGGAACCATGCATATAAAGCGCACACCCAAATCATAGAAAAATAGTATATGTATAAGTACAAAATTTATTAATTGACAAAAATCCACAATAAAAACGTATTAAAAGAACAAGCCACATCACCACTAGTCCCATGACATTGTAATATGTGCAAAAAAGTCACAGTGGCGCTATAAGTGCCTGAAATGACACTACACATAAACACAATAAATTGCTGATAATATGCATTATATTATTATGTTACACATGAGAATGAATCACTTAAAAAGGGGTTGTCCACTACTTGGACCACACCTTCTTAAGTGCTGTGTTCCCACTTGTAAAGTAATAACTCCCTCGTAACCAGTGTGTCCGCACTTGCTGATGTGCTCAATAAAAACTACATATCTGTACAGCAAATCAGCGCAGGCAGCAATTATTTCAGTCTTCTATCACATCAATAAATGCATATAACACAATGTAATATTCAGATATTGGCTTCAAGAGGCGCTGTCTTCTTCGTCATCCCTTTACAGGCCCATTTGAGTTCATGGAACAGTAGGATTTCCTACGTTCTATTACAGTAATAGAAGCAAACTCATGTTGCATTCCGGCACTGTTATTTAGGCAGTAAAGACCTATAATTAAGAATGACAGCTTAATTTATTTATACACCTAAGTTGAAGATTTTCACAGTTCGCTCATCAGTTCTAGTCTTTTCTCTGCCTTTTTGTGTGCAGCTAATTAGGTAAATGAACTGTCAGCTTTTCCAATCAAATAACAATTGCTGCTTGCAGACTGCGGGGAGGAGGGAGACCAAAAGAGCTAAAATAGGAAAATAGCTGTGACCTTAATGAACATGTAATAAAATCTATAACATATTTTACTTGATGGAAACTCATTTTAATATATGTACAGTAGACTTATTTTTCACAATGAATTATTTTTAAACAAAAAGAAGTCTGGGGTAGTAGACTGGTGGAGAATTAATAACCACGGCGTCCAAACCGCAATCTGCAGTCATTTAAGCAGTGAACTGGTTTAATGAAAGACTTCTTCAGTCACCCTGATGGGTTATTTGTTTGGAATAATTTAGTTATTTGCCGTCTAATTACATATACAGAACTTTAAAGGGAACATTTGTTCTGGAATACCATTTTGCATTAAAATAGGTTCAAAATTCTTTGTCGATTCATTTCTGTATAGAGCAATGAGAAACCAGGAGTTTTATGACAATAACATAATACTTTTATTTAGAGAAAACAGAAAAAAGTAAATTGGTGACATATAAATAGAAACATGAACAGAGATGACAAAAGACCATGATAATGGAAAGATATCCTGGTGACAATTAATCGGTATGGGCAGGCAAGGATAATAACCATGCAAAAATAGGCATATAATAACACTAAGTTAAGGTTTCTGAGTGGGTGCCACAAGAGTGAGCTTAAACCACTGGTCAGACATTGTACCAAAAAGTGCTTGTGCATAGTTGAAAAGTAAGTTAAAGTATTGGACCCTTATCGATGGCAGTAGGAGGAGTGTCACCAGGACATTTACGGATCCCAGCACGCATTTCACATCTGTAGTACATCACTTCCTCAGGGGGATACAGAAATAGGACCTTCCACACATTTTTAACCACTAGGACCTGTGTTTATGTAAGAAGAGGCATCGGACTAGGGGTACCTTTCTAGCGCCACGTCCGGAACGGTCGGGACTGTCACCTTTGTTGTCCGTGTGAAAGCTTAGAGACCCAGACCGACCTTTGCACTGGACAGCAGGGGGTGTAGCTAGGATAAAAAAGGGAGAGCGCACGAAAAGGAAGAGAGACTTGGTGGGAGCACGCAGCGTGCAGCAGGGGAAGTTTGGTTCTCCGTCCTCTGAGCACCATGGCAGCGCAGGCCCACGCTATATTAGCCCTGTTGCCACTTACAGAGACTGACCGGACAACTGTATTTTGCTGGTCGGCTCCCACTACTCAAGGTACCTGATGCTATGGGCCAGTAAATTACGCGCTTGTGCCGCCTAAGAAACCCCGGGTGACTTACTGCGAACTGTTCTCTTTCTCACCCGCCTATTTCTGCCGAGCTTCGTTAAGCCCCAGCAGTGTTGGAGACTGCTCTTCACTCTCAACCCACATCCTGGACCCGTGCAAGACATCAAGGACCCATCACCTTCGCCAGGAATTGGATCATCAACGCCTGCAGGACACCGGATTCTTCACGTGCCGACCATGTGAGCACACCGTTAGAACATAAGACTCTGCAGACTGATAAGTTTACCCTTGATGAACAGTTGTTATTTTTGCCCTCATTACCTCCCCCAGCACACCTATTGTGCTCCTATCACCTGCCATACCCCTGCCTCTACTTTCCCCTCCCTGCGTGGAGTATAGCCTTGTATCAGTAAAGTTAACTTTAACCCTTGCTCTGCCTCCTGTCCGTTACTGCATCCCACAACCTGCTCACATTTACATGGTCGCTATTGACCAATAGCAGCCGGGTATGCCAGCGCATGCGCATGTAAGGAGGTGCCGGGGACCCTCAATTGCCTTCTCTCTCTTATACACCGAGTGTGTGTCATTTGCGGCACCCTGATGATTCACTAGTGTTTTATATGGTAATGTCATAGTCCTACGTTGTATCCTAAATGTGCGGTTTACTAATGTTCTTGCAATGTGTAATGTTTTGCTCATGTTCTCTGAATGTTTTACCCTGTAATGTGAATGCATTTGTACATGTTTCAGGCATGTCCTCTGAAAGCCGGAGGAGTGACTGCTCCAGTAAGGAGGGAAATAGGAGAGCAGGGCAGGCCAGACAGGTGCTGGTAGTGGGGGACTCAATTATTAGGGGAACAGATAGGGCAATCTGTCACAAAGACAGGGATCGTCGAACGGTGTGCTGCTTACCTGGCGCTCGAGTTCGACACATCGCTGATCGGGTGGACAGATTACTGGGAGGGGATGGTGAGGACCCAGCGGTCATGGTGCACATTGGCACAAATGACAAAGTTAGAGGTAGGTGGAAGGTCCTTAAAGATGATTTCAGGGAATTAGGCTGCAAGCTGAAAGCAAGGACCTCCAACGTGGTATTTTCCGAAATACTGCCTGTACCACGTGCCATGCCAGAGAGGCAACGGGAGATTAGGGAGGTTAATAAGTGGCTCAAGAATTGGTGTAGGAAGGAGGGGTTTGGGTTCCTGCAGAACTGGGCCGACTTCTCAGTTGGCTACAGGCTCTACGCTAGGGACGGGCTGCACCTCAATGGGGAAGGGGCAGCTGTGCTGGGGGAGAAAATGGTTAGAAGGTTGGAGGAGTGTTTAAACTAGGGATTGGGGGGGAGGGTATTCATTTTATAGGAGGGGAAGATAGTGCAGATAGAGACCTGGGCACAAATAAGGAAGTTGGGGGTGGCGGTGGCATGGGGGGTGGGGTTAGAACAGTTAGTAATTTAAGAAAGAATAGAGGTACAGAGAGTAACATCAAGTGCATGTATACTAATGCCAGAAGCCTCGCCAACAAAATGGATGAATTAGAACTAATATTGTTGGAGCATAATTATGACATGGTGGGGATATCTGAGACGTGGCTGGATGAGAGCCATGACTGGGCTGTTAACTTGCAGGGCTATAGCCTGTTCAGAAATGACCGTACAGATAAACGAGGGGGAGGGGTGTGTCTATATGTAAAATCTTCCTTAAAACCCATCCTGCGTGATAATATAGGTGAATCTAATGAAAATGTAGAGTCCCTGTGGGTGGAGATAAGGGGAGGGGGAAAAATAATAAATTACTGATAGGGGTTTGTTATAAATCTCCAAAAATAATGGAAGCAATGGAGAATATCCTCGTAAAGCAAATAGATGAAGCTGCGACTCAAGGAGAAGTCATTATTATGGGGGACTTCAACTACCCTGAAATAGATTGGGGAACAGAAACCTGCAGTTCCAGCAAAGGTAATCGGTTTCTGACAACTATGAGAGACAATTACCTTTCACAACTGGTTCAGGACCCAACAAGGAGGGGAGCACTGCTAGACCTAATATTAACCAACAGGCCAGACCGCATATCAAATATAAGGGTTGGGGGTCACTTGGGGAATAGTGATCACAAAATAATAAGTTTTCATGTCTCCTTTAATAAGATGGGTAGTAGGGGGGTGACAAGGACACTAAACTTCAGGAGGGCAAATTTCCAACGGATGAGAGAGGATCTTGGTGCAATTAACTGGGACGATATCCTAAGACACAAAAATACACAAAGAAAATGGGAGACGTTTATTAGCATCCTGGATAGGACCTGTGCACAGTATATACCGTATGGGAATAAACATACTAGAAATAGGAGGAAACCAATATGGCTAAATAGAGCTGTAAGGGGCGCAATAAGGGACAAAAAGAAAGCATTTAGAGAATTAAAGGAAGTAGGTAGTGAGGAGGCATTAAATAAATACAGAAAATTAAATAAATTCTGTAAAAAGCAAATCAAGGCAGCAAAGATTGAGACAGAGAGACTCATTGCCAGAGAGAGTAAAAATAATCCCAAAATATTCTTTAACTATATAAATAGTAAGAAACTAAAAAATGACAGTGTTGGCCCCCTTAAAAATAATCTGGGGGAAATGGTGGATGAGGATGAGGAAAAAGCCAATATGCTAAATGACTTTTTTTCATCAGTATTTACAAAAGAAAATCCCATGGCAGACAAAATGACTAGTGATAAAAATTCCCCATTAAATGTCACCTGCTTAACCCAGCAGGAAGTACAGCGGCGTCTAAAAATAACTAAAATTGACAAATCTCCGGGCCCAGATGGGATACACCCCCGAGTACTGCAGGAACTAAGTACAGTCATTGATAGACCATTATTTTTAATCTTTAAAGACTCCATAATAACAGGGTATGTACCACAGGACTGGCGTATAGCAAATGTGGTGCCAATATTCAAAAAAGGGGCAAAAACTGAACTCGGTAATTATAGGCCAGTAAGCTTAACCTCTACTGTGGGTAAAATCCTGGAGGGCATTCTAAGGGATGCTATACTGGAGTATCTGAAGAGGAATAACCTCATGACCCAGTATCAGCACGGGTTTACTAGGGACCGTTCATGTCAGACTAATTTGATCAGCTTCTATGAAGAGGTAAGTTCCGGACTGGACCAAGGGAACCCAGTGGACGTAGTGTATATGGACTTTTCCAAAGCTTTTGATATGGTGCCACACAAAAGGTTGTTACATAAAATGAGAGTAATGGGGATAGGGGAAAATATGTGTAAGTGGGTTGAGAGCTGGCTCAGGGATAGGAAACAAAGGGTGGTTATTAATGGAGCACACTCGGACTGGGTTGCGGTTAGCAGTGGGGTACCACAGGGGTCAGTATTGGGCCCTCTTCTTTTTAACATATTTATTAATGACCTTGTAGGGGGCATTCAGAGTAGAATTTCAATATTTGCAGATGACACTAAACTCTGCAGGGTAATCAATACAGGGGAGGACAATTTTATATTACAGGATGATTTATGTAAACTAGAAGCTTGGGCTGATAAATGGCAAATGAGCTTTAATGGGGATAAATGTAAGGTCATGCACTTGGGTAGAAGTAATAAGATGTATAACTATGTGCTTAATTCTAAAACTCTGGGCAAAACCGTCAATGAAAAAGACCTGGGTGTATGGGTGGATGACAAACTCATATTCAGTGGCCAGTGTCAGGCAGCTGCTACAAAGGCAAATAAAATAATAGGATGTATTAAAAGAGGCATAGATGCTCATGAGGAGAACATAATTTTACCTCTATACAAGTCACTAGTTCGACCACACTTAGAATACTGTGCACAGTTCTGGTCTCCGGTGTATAAGAAAGACATAGCTGAACTGGAGCGGGTGCAGAGAAGAGCGACCAAGGTTATTAGAGGACTGGGGGGTCTGCAATACCAAGATAGGTTATTACACTTGGGGCTATTTAGTTTGGAAAAACGAAGACTAAGGGGTGATCTTATGTTAATGTATAAATACATGAGAGGACAGTACAAAGACCTTTCTGATGATCTTTTTAATCATAGACCTGAGACAGGGACAAGGGGGCATCCTCTACGTCTGGAGGAAAGAAGGTTTAAGCATAATAACAGACGCGGATTCTTTACTGTAAGAGCAGTGAGACTATGGAACTCTCTGCCGTATGATGTTGTAATGAGTGATTCATTAATTAAATTTAAGAGGGGACTGGATACCTTTCTGGAAAAGTATAATGTTACAGGGTATATACACTAGATTCCTTGATAAGGCGTTGATCCAGGGAACTAGTCTGATTGCCGTATGTGGAGTCGGGAAGGAATTTTTTTCCCCATGGTGGAGTTACTCTTTGCCACATGGGTTTTTTTTTGCCTTCCTCTGGATCAACATGTTAGGGCATGTTAGGTTAGGCTATGGGTTGAACTAGATGGACTTACAGTCTTCCTTCAACCTTAATAACTATGTAACTATGTAATATGTTTAGCTTAAGGATAGAGAGCTAAGGGTTAAACAGTTGGGAGGAATAAAGAGGGATGGTGCAAAGCCTATGGACTTATGGAAGCACTTCATGCTCTTGACTCGGACGCCCGGGCACTTTGCCCAGGGCAGGATATGCACTGTAGTGAGGACAGAGGATTTCCCAGTCGTGGGGATAAAAGCTGCCCTAGCTTTAGGGGCAGTGTGGATGGACACTGGCTCAGAGGGATTGACCCAGGAGAAATACGGGGTTCGGGACCGGGATACGAGCTGCTGTCGTACAGTCTATTGAAACCGCAGGGAAAGAGCAGGAAGCACTGTCTTGTATGCACCGTGTTCAGTAAAGATTTGCAGTTGGAACAGAACTTTGGATTGTGGTGTTTTCCTGAGATTTCGTTCCATTCCTCCTGAGTGACAATGAGCTGAAGGTAACTGACTGTACCGCAGGACTGGGACTTCACAAGGGGCGGGAGTTCTCACTGACTGTGACTTAGTAGACTTGCCCACGACTACCACTCCATAGCCGCACACCACCATACGCGTCGCCTACACAGCCTATGGCAATCAAAGGAGGCCACACATAGCCGGGAGATGTCCCGGGTATGTGAGGGCGCCCATATAGACGTCGGGAGTGTTGTGGGGGGATAGACAGAAGAGCGCGCACATGCACACCTCAAGCAATTACAGGTTAGGGACTCGGACGCATACAGAGTGATGATATGACATAACAACATTACAGAAGTCAGTTCCCACAGACAATCAATGAATACATCAAAATAACATAACATGTCCCAAGAACTGTGAAGTTGAATACTGTGGCCGTACAGATGCGTCGGCATCAAAAAGAGTCCATAATCAGTCCAAGACTTAGGATGGTAACAATAGTGGATAAAGTGGTACATGAGCTGTGAAAGGAAAGACAGCCAATGAAAAAATGGGGAAAAAGGTTTAAGTAATTTCTGTATGGCAGTCAGAGCTTTGTCTCTCCAATCCAGACCTCCAAGTTAGTAACATGCTCTTAGTTCATTTAGATGCATACAACTTAATAAAATAGGTGCATCTGATCACTAATCAGAGCCTCCGAACTTGAGCAATAACTTCTGTTAAATTTGTCAGGTAGGCTTCGTCACATCCCAGCCTAGCTCAACCTATGTGCCATAGCTGGCTGGAACTAGTGCGAAAATACAAAAAGTTGCAAATTTTATGTGCTTTATGTAGTGCAAAATGTTTGCAATATTTGAAGATGTTTTTTGTACTGACAAAAACACCTTATTATTTGGGCCCATAAATTAAAAAGAAAAATGTTTGCTTGCCAGCAATTGCCACAAGAGGGAGCTAACTCCATTATTGTATCACTGAGCACAAATAAAAAGCTTCCTCTAGTGGTGAATGCAGGTAGCCAGCATGTTAGCTTTTACACATGGTTCAAGGGCTTTGGAGCTGTGTACCAGAAAATTAGAGATATCTTACCTGTAAAGATATTTTAAAGTGATGTTATGATTAAAAAAAAAATGCCAAAAAGACATATTGTTTAAATCAATTGTTTAAATCAGATTTTTGCGCTTTTAAAAATATGTTGGTGATGTGTTTTTTTTTTCATCATGATCAGCAACATTAGTAATCTTACAGTTTCCATACCGGCTACTTGGGCTTTTTCTTAGACACATACTTCCTGCCCTCACTAGAATTTTAAGTACAAAAGATAGGGTTGTGATCTGGTTTTTTTAATGGCTATATACATGTGTTGTTTCCTGAAACAACAGGAAGTTAAAGTCTAATAAAGCCCCACTGACAGGTGAAAAAATTGCAACATTTCATTTTTTTTACTCTTAATACAGATTGAGATATGTAAACTAAAAATATTGTCAAAAGTATTTACAAACATTAACAGTAAAACATGAATTAAACAAACTGTCATTTTCTTATAACAGTTTACTTTTAAATCAGAAATGAAGACAGTGAATAAGTTACAGTATATATATTTAAAAAATGGTATTAAAGTGGTTTTGTATAAGGACTCGATCTGATATACGACAAGGGATGTTCTTCAAATGAAAACATATTGTAGACTGTAATTTGGCTGCTTAGTTTGGACGACAATGTCTGATATATAGCATATAATTGAGCATGTTGAAATTTTTCTTTATGTAAACACTGTTTGCTTTAATCATAATGGTGATAGGATTAATCTTTTTAAAAATTGTGATATTCTTTTTAACAGCTACAAAATAGTTATCCTGAATACATTTGTGTGCATGGGGCCTGCTTGATATCCTTCATTATTATATATATTGGATGAATATGCATTTCACTTGTTAAAGACTAAACTTCAGACAGAAAGGCCCACAAACAAAAAGCAACTGAAATCCACCGCAGTGAAGGCCTGGCAGAGCATCAAAAAGGAGGAAACACAGCGTCTGGTGATGTCCATGAGTTCAAGACTTCAGGCAGTCATTGCCAACAAAGGGTTTTCAACCAAGTACTAGAAATGAACATTTTATTGAAAATTATTTAATCTGTCCAATTACTTTTGGCCCCTTTAAAAACAGGGTGGCACATGTTAAAGGGAACCTGTCACCTGAATTTGGAGGGACCAGTTTTGGGTCATATGGGCGGGGTTTTGGCAATATTGCCTTGCGCAGGCGTGTACTCCGGAGGACAGAGAATGAACTTCAATCCAATATTGCGGCCAGCATGCAGTCAGCGGGTAAGGAAAGGGTGAATCAAACACCCCAAAACCCCGCCCATATGACCCAAAACTGGTCCCGCCAAATTCAGGTGACAGGTTCCCTTTAAGCAGCTAAAACTCCTAAACCCTTCATCCAATTTTAATGTGGATACCCTAAAATGAAAGCTGAAAGTCTGAACTTCAACTGCATCTGAATTGTTTTGTTTAAAATTCATTGGGGTAATGTCTATAACCAAAATTAGAAAAATGTTGTCTCTGTCCAAATACATATGGACTTAACTGTATCTGAGAGTGGGGAGGTTTGTCACCTTAATAAACCCAGTGATGAACCCTTTGGGCTCAGACAGACATAGTGACCACTGAGTGTGTCAATATCTTTGTTTTTAACTTGGTATACTCCCGGGCATCTTGTAAGGACAAGTCATAATAAGCTTTCTGATGTTCGTCAGTCAGATAGGGAGCCAGCAACTCCGCCCCCTGCTCTGAGGGCAGCTTCTTGCGCTCTGCAACCCGTTCAAAAACAGGTTCAAAATCATCACTGTGTGTCATTTTCTGCATCTCTTGTCTTACCACCTTCTGGACGTATGTGTCCTCACCTGGAGTTGTGGAACTGGCTTCCGGCCTCCCACCAAGTGCCTCGGCAAGCAACTCAATCTGCTGCTGCTGTTGTCTGAACTGTTCTTGTTGCTGTTGTTGCAGCTGCTGCTGGTGCTGTTGTTGCAACGGTTGCTGTTGTGAATTAGACTTTTTTGGCTCCCTCTTGTGGTCACTAGTGGTATGACTCTGAGATTGTCTTTCCCTAGTTTGGTACCCACCTGGGTCGTTAGTCCAGGGGTGTTGCTATATGAACTTCCTGAATTCTTAGTCTGGTGCCTGGCATCGTTGTAATCAGTCCTTTCTGTTTGCTCCTGTCTGCTGGTCCTGGTTCATGCAAAATTAAGCTAAGTCCTGCTTCCTTGTTTTTTGGTTATTTGTATTGCTCTTATTTTTTGTCCAGCTTGTACTAAATGTGATTCCTGATTTTGCTGGAAGCTCTAGGGGGCTGGTATTCTCCCCCCGGGCCGTTAGACGGTTCGGGGGTTCTTGAATATCCAGCGTGGATATTTTTGATAGGGTTTTTGCTGACCGTATAAGTCATCTTACTATATTCTGCTATTAGTCAGTGGGCCTCTCTTTGCTAAATACCTAGTTCATTCTTACGTTTGTCTTTTCTTCTTACCTCACCGTTATTATTTGTTGGGGGCTTGTATCCAACTTTTGGGGTCTTTTCTCTGGAGGCAAGAAAGGTCTATCTTTTCCCTTCT
Organism: Ranitomeya variabilis; assembly: GCF_051348905.1. NCBI lineage: Eukaryota > Metazoa > Chordata > Amphibia > Anura > Dendrobatidae > Ranitomeya > Ranitomeya variabilis. The sequence continues at coordinate 978,628,666 of NC_135233.1, read as the reverse complement.
AGGGTTAGTTAGTTCTCCGGCTGGCGCGAGACGTCTAGAACCAACGTAGGCACGTTCCCCGGCTGCTGCTATTTGTGGTGCTAGGATTAGCTATACGGTCAGCCCAGTTACCACTGCCCTATGAGCTGGTTTTTTGTGTTTGCAGACTTGGTATTTATTGCAGAGACCCTCTGCCATTGGGGTCATAACAGTATGCCAGGCCAAAGTTGAATGTTTAATGCATTGCAGAAGTGGGATAATAAGAAAGGAAATTCTGAGGTTTTTTTTTTTTCCTCTCTTTGTTCCTCCCCTTTACCTCTGAGTGGCTTAAGCTTGCTGCAGACATGAATGTCCAGACTCTGATTACAAGTGTGGATCAGCTTGCTGCTCGTGTGCAGGGCATACAAGATTTTGTTACCAGTAGTCCTATGTCTGAACCTAAAATACCTATTCCTGAACTGCTCTCTGGAGATCGATTTAAGTTTAGGAATTTCAGGAATAATTGTAAATTGTTTCTTTCTCTGAGACCCCGTTTGTCTGGAGACTCAGCTCAGCAAGTTAAAATTGTTATCTCTTTCTTGCGGGGCGACCCTCAGGATTGGGCTTTTTTGCTAGCGCCAGGAGATCCGGCATTGGCGAATATTGATGCGTTTTTTCTGGCGCTCGGATTGCTTTACGAGGAACCCAATCTTGAAATTCAGGCAGAAAAAGCCTTGCTGGCTATTTCTCAGGGCCAGGATGAAGCTGAAGTGTATTGCCAAAAATTTCGGAAATGGTCCATGCTTACTAAGTGGAATGAGTGTGCTCTGGCCGCAAATTTCAGAAATGGCCTTTCTGAAGCCATTAAGAATGTGATGGTGGGTTTCTCCATTCCTACAAGTCTGAATGATTCCATGGCGCTGGCTATTCAAATTGACCGGCGTTTGCGGGAGCGCAAAACTGCTAATCCTCTGGTGGTGTTGTCTGAACAAACACCTGATTTAATGCAATGTGATAGAACTCAGACTAGAAATGAACGGAAAAATCATAGACGGCAGAATGGGTTGTGTTTTTACTGTGGTGATTCTACACATGTTATATCAGCATGCTCTAAACGCCTAACTAGGGTTGTTAGCCCTGTCGCCATTGGTAATTTGCAACCTAAATTTATTTTGTCTGTGACTTTAATTTGCTCATTGTCTTCCTACCCTGTTATGGCGTTTGTGGATTCAGGTGCTGCCCTGAGTCTTATGGATCTGTCGTTTGCCAAGCGCTGTGGTTTTGTTCTTGAGCCATTGGTAAATCCTATCCCTCTTAGAGGTATTGATGCTACGCCATTGGCGGAAAATAAATCGCAGTTTTGGACACAGGTAACCATGTGCATGACTCCTGAACATCGGGAGGTGATTCGTTTTCTTGTTCTGCATAAAATGCATGATTTGGTCGTTTTGGGTCTGCCATGGTTACAGACCCATAATCCAGTCTTGGATTGGAAGGCAATGTCTGTGTCAAGTTGGGGCTGTCAGGGAATTCATGGTGATTCCCCACCGGTGTCTATTGCTTCCTCTACTCCTTCGGAAGTTCCTGAGTATTTGTCTGATTATCAGGATGTATTCAGCGAGTCCAGGTCCAGTGCTCTTCCTCCTCATAGGGACTGTGACAGCGCTATAGATTTGATTCCGGGTAGTAAATTTCCTAAGGGAAGATTATTTAATCTGTCTGTACCTGAGCATACCGCAATGCGTTCGTATATCAAGGAATCTCTGGAGAAGGGGCATATCCGTCCATCCTCTTCCCCTCTTGGTGCGGGATTCTTTTTTGTGGCCAAGAAGGACGGATCTTTGAGACCTTGTATTGACTATCGGCTTCTGAATAAAATCACTGTTAAATTTCAGTATCCTTTGCCTCTGTTGTCGGACTTGTTTGCCCGGATTAAAGGTGCCAAGTGGTTCACCAAGATAGATCTTCGTGGTGCGTACAACCTTGTGCGCATTAAGCAAGGAGATGAATGGAAAACTGCATTTAATACGCCCGAAGGTCATTTTGAGTACTTGGTGATGCCTTTTGGGCTCTCTAATGCTCCTTCAGTGTTTCAGTCCTTTATGCATGATATTTTCCGGAAGTATCTGGATAAATTTATGATTGTTTATCTGGATGATATTCTGTTTTTTTCTGATGATTGGGACTCGCATGTAGAGCAGGTCAGGATGGTGTTTCAGGTTTTGCGTGAGAATGCTTTGTTTGTTAAGGGCTCAAAGTGTCTCTTTGGAGTACAGAAGGTTCCCTTTTTGGGTTTTATTTTCTCCCCTTCTGCGGTGGAGATGGACCCAGTCAAGGTCCGAGCTATTCATGATTGGACTCAACCCACGTCAGTTAAGAGTCTTCAGAAGTTCTTGGGCTTTGCTAACTTCTACCGTCGTTTTATCGCTAATTTTTCTAGCGTTGTTAAACCTTTGACGGATATGACCAAGAAAGGTTCTGATGTTGCTAACTGGGCTCCTGCAGCCGTGGAGGCTTTCCAAGAGTTGAAGCGCCGGTTTACTTCAGCGCCTGTTTTGTGCCAGCCTGATGTCTCACTTCCCTTTCAGGTTGAAGTGGATGCTTCTGAGATTGGGGCAGGGGCCGTTTTGTCGCAGAGAGGCCCTGGTTGCTCTGTAATGAGACCATGTGCTTTTTTCTCTAGGAAGTTTTCACCTGCTGAGCGGAATTATGATGTTGGCAATCGGGAGTTGCTGGCCATGAAGTGGGCATTTGAGGAGTGGCGTCATTGGCTCGAGGGTGCTAAGCATCGTGTGGTGGTCTTGACTGATCACAAAAATCTGATGTATCTCGAGTCTGCTAAACGCCTGAATCCTAGACAGGCCCGTTGGTCATTGTTTTTCTCCCGTTTTGACTTTGTGGTCTCGTATTTACCAGGTTCAAAGAATGTGAAGGCTGATGCTCTTTCAAGGAGCTTTGTGCCTGACTCTCCTGGAGTCGCAGAACCAGTTGGTATTCTTAAAGAGGGAGTAATCTTGTCAGCCATTTCTCCAGATTTGCGACGTGTGTTGCAGAGATTTCAGGCTGGTAGACATGACTCTTGTCCACCTGACAGACTGTTTGTTCCTGTTAAATGGACCAGCAGAGTCATTTCCGAGGTTCATTCCTCGGTGTTGGCAGGGCATCCGGGAATTTTTGGCACCAGAGATTTGGTGGCTAGGTCCTTTTGGTGGCCTTCCTTGTCGCGGGATGTGCGGTCATTTGTGCAGTCCTGTGGGACTTGTGCTCGAGTTAAGCCTTGCTGTTCTCGTGCCAGCGGGTTGCTCTTGCCTTTGCCTGTCCCGAAGAGGCCTTGGACACACATTTCCATGGATTTCATTTCAGATCTTCCGGTGTCTCAGGGCATGTCTGTCATCTGGGTGGTATGTGATCGCTTTTCCAAGATGGTCCATTTGGTATCTTTGCCTAAGCTGCCTTCCTCTTCCGATCTGGTTCCTTTGTTCTTTCAGAATGTGGTTCGTTTACACGGCATTCCTGAGAATATCGTGTCTGACAGAGGATCCCAGTTTGTTTCCAGGTTCTGGCGATCCTTTTGTGCTAAGATGGGCATTGATTTGTCGTTTTCGTCTGCCTTTCATCCTCAGACTAATGGACAAACGGAGCGAACTAATCAAACTTTGGAGGCTTATTTGAGGTGTTTTGTTTCTGCAGATCAGGATGATTGGGTGACCTTCTTGCCGTTGGCTGAGTTTGCCCTTAATAATCGGGCTAGTTCCGCTACTTTGGTCTCGCCATTTTTCTGCAACTCTGGTTTCCATCCTCGTTTTTCCTCGGGACATGTGGAGCCTTCTGACTGTCCTGGGGTGGATTCTGTGGTGGATAGGTTGCAGCAGATTTGGAATCATGTGGTGGACAACTTGAAGTTGTCACAGGAGAAGGCTCAGCGTTTTGCCAACCGCCGCCGCGGTGTGGGTCCCCGACTTCGTGTTGGGGATTTGGTATGGCTGTCTTCTCGATTTGTTCCTATGAAGGTCTCCTCTCCTAAATTCAAGCCTCGCTTCATCGGTCCTTACAAGATATTGGAAATCCTTAATCCTGTGTCCTTTCGCTTGGATCTTCCGGTGTCGTTTGCCATTCACAACGTGTTCCATAGGTCTTTGTTGCGGCGGTACGTTGTACCTGTGGTTCCTTCTGTTGAGCCTCCTGCTCCGGTGTTGGTTGAGGGCGAGTTGGAGTACGTGGTGGAGAAAATCTTGGATTCTCGTCTCTCCAGACGGAGGCTTCAGTATCTGGTCAAGTGGAAGGGCTATGGTCAGGAGGATAATTCCTGGGTGGTTGCCTCTGATGTGCATGCGGCCGATTTAGTTCGTGCCTTTCACGCTGCTCATCCTGATCGCCCTGGTGGTCTTGGTGAGGGTTCGGTGACCCCTCCTTAAAGGGGGGGTACTGTTGTGAATTAGACTTTTTTGGCTCCCTCTTGTGGTCACTAGTGGTATGACTCTGAGATTGTCTTTCCCTAGTTTGGTACCCACCTGGGTCGTTAGTCCAGGGGTGTTGCTATATGAACTTCCTGAATTCTTAGTCTGGTGCCTGGCATCATTGTAATCAGTCCTTTCTGTTTGCTCCTGTCTGCTGGTCCTGGTTCATGCAAAATTAAGCTAAGTCCTGCTTCCTTGTTTTTTGGTTATTTGTATTGCTCTTATTTTTTGTCCAGCTTGTACTAAATGTGATTCCTGATTTTGCTGGAAGCTCTAGGGGGCTGGTATTCTCCCCCCCGGGCCGTTAGACGGTTCGGGGGTTCTTGAATATCCAGCGTGGATATTTTTGATAGGGTTTTTGCTGACCGTATAAGTCATCTTACTATATTCTGCTATTAGTCAGTGGGCCTCTCTTTGCTAAATACCTAGTTCATTCTTACGTTTGTCTTTTCTTCTTACCTCACCGTTATTATTTGTTGGGGGCTTGTATCCAACTTTTGGGGTCTTTTCTCTGGAGGCAAGAAAGGTCTATCTTTTCCCTTCTAGGGTTAGTTAGTTCTCCGGCTGGCGCGAGACGTCTAGAACCAACGTAGGCACGTTCCCCGGCTGCTGCTATTTGTGGTGCTAGGATTAGCTATACGGTCAGCCCAGTTACCACTGCCCTATGAGCTGGTTTTTTGTGTTTGCAGACTTGGTATTTATTGCAGAGACCCTCTGCCATTGGGGTCATAACATGTTGCATAAGAAGCTTATTCACCTTCTGATGGGCCAGCTGTTGCTGCTGCTGTGCTTTCACTAGGTGCTTGATCAGGTCCTCCACTCCATGCTATCTGTCATCTCCTGGTTTATGGCCGACTTTACCCAGAACATGCTATTTGTCCACAGCTGCTACCCGTGTTCCTTGAATGTTGCCCGCATCCGAAACACCACTTGTACAAGTCGGCTCACTCAGCTGCTCCCCGAGGTAGACACAGGAACACTTGGTTTTAAAGTCTCTGGGTGGTTTATTGCTTCATAACAGTAGTAACACAAAACAGTCTTTCTGGCACAAATGAAAATAAAAAGTCCATACAAAAAGTCCTTCCCAGCGTGGCTCCAGCCCTCTGGGACGCAACTCACTTCAGCTTTCCCCCTGCGGAGCTTGAGTCTGGAGACTTCCTACAAACATACAGCAGAGCAAAAAAAAACCACAGTAGCTGGACATTTAACTCTGCCAACCACACCCTTGAGGTAGAGATATGGTGAGTGTGCAGCGCCCCAGAGTCCTGGTCGTTGCAGTAATGTCGCTCTGCCACTAAGGGGAGTGATGTTACGTCTGATTGCACTAAAGGAGTTTCTCTGACCAGGTAACACTCACACTACACTTCACACTCCGGCCACCAGGGGGGGTGGTTCTATCTAGTAGGCCACTCCTCACACTCTGGTAAAACTGGGGGTTGGACAGGAAGAGGGGGAGAGAAGTAACTGGGAAGAGCTAGTGAGAGGACCTGTCAGGGATGGGATCCTGGCAGACTCCTAAGAGCAGAACTAACCAGTGAACAACGGGAATTGTTGTGAATTTGGTTTTTGGGCTCCCCCGGTGGTCACTGGTGGTACTGGATTTGTGTGCTTCACTTTCTCTGTTCACCTGTTTCCATCAGGATATGGGAGTATCCTATTTAGCCTTGCTGCTCAGTCATCAATGTAACCAGAGCCTTTCTGTTGCATGTTCCAGCTCCTAGTCTTCTGATCAGCTAAGTTGGACTCTTAGTCCTAAGTTTGTTTTGTATTTTTGTTCCAGTTCACAGTTGTGTTATTTTTCTGTAGCTGGAAGCTCTTGTGGACTGAAATTGCCACTCCGGTGTCATGAGTTGACACATGAGTCTTAAAGTAATTTCAGGATGGTATTTTAGAGAGGGTTTTCAGCTGACCGTGAAGTCCCCTTTTGTATTTTCCTACTATCTAGTAAGCGGACCTTGCTTTGCTGAACCTACCTTCATACTACGTATGTCTTTTCCTCTGAATTCACCGTCAATATTTGTGGGGGGCTTCTGTCTCCTTTTTGGGGGAATTTCTCTAGAGGTAAGCCAGGTCTGTTTTTCCTCTATTAGGGTTAGTTAGTCCTCCGGCTGGCGCCTGGCGTCTAGGGGCAACGTAGGTACGCCACCCGGCCACTATTAGTTGTGTGGTAGGTTTAGCTCACGGTCAGCTCGAGATTCCATCACCCAAGAGCTAGTCCTTATTTATGTTTTTCTGACGTTCTCTTGCCATTGGGAACCATGACAGTATGGCCGGCCAAGTGTTAAAACTGTTGGCAGAAGAAAGAAGAGAAAAAGAAGTCTGCAGATTTATTTTTTTTTTTTCTGAGTTTGCTTTATAGTTGACTCAGTTGCATTTCTGCTCTAATTGCAGCCTTTGTCTCTCTCTCCTTCTAATACTTGAATGGCTCTGATTCCACCTGATTAAAATGGATCCTCAGAGTTTGGCTGCAGGTTTGAATGATCTTGCTACGAAGGTTCAAAATTTACAGGATTTTGTTATTCATGCTCCTATATCTGAACCTAGAATTCCTTTACCAGAATTTTTCTCCGGGGATAGATCTCGTTTTCTGAATTTCAGATATAATTGTAAATTGTTTCTTTCTCTGAGATCTCGCTCCGCTGGAGATCCCGCACAGCAGGTTAGGATTGTAATTTCCTTGCTGCGGGGTGACCCTCAAGACTGGGCATTTGCATTGGCGCCAGGGGATCCTGCGTTGCTCAATGTGGATGCGTTTTTTCTGGCTTTGGGGTTGCTTTATGAGGAACCTAATTTAGAGATTCAGGCTGAAAAAGCCTTGATGGCCCTATCTCAAGGGCAAGATGAAGCTGAAATATACAGCCAAAAATTTCGTAAATGGTCTGTGCTTACTCAGTGGAATGAGTGCGCCCTGGCGGCGAATTTCAGAGAGGGTCTCTCTGATGCCATTAAAGATGTTATGGTGGGGTTCCCTGCGCCTACTAGTCTGAATGAGTCCATGACAATGGCTATTCAGATAGATCGGCGTTTGCGGGAGCGCAAACCTGTGCACCATTTGGCGGTGTCTTCTGAGAAGGCGCCAGAGAATATGCAATGTGATAGAATTCTGTCCAGAAGTGAACGGCAGAATTTTAGGCGAAAAAATGGGTTGTGCTTCTATTGTGGTGATTCAACTCATGTTATATCAGCATGCTCTAAACGTACAAAAAAGGTTGATAAGTCTATTTCAATTGGCATTTTACAGTCTAAGTTTATTCTATCTGTGACCTTGATTTGTTCATTATCGTCAATTACCGCGGATGCCTATGTCGACTCTGGCGCCGCTTTGAGTCTTATGGATTGGTCCTTTGCCAGGCGCTGTGGGTTTGATTTAGAGCCTCTGGAAGTTCCTATACCTCTGAAGGGTATTGACTCTACGCCATTGGCTAGTAATAAACCACAATACTGGACACAAGTGACTATGCGTATGAATCCAGACCATCAGGAGATGATTCGCTTCCTTGTGTTGTACAATCTACATGATGTTTTGGTGCTTGGATTGCCATGGTTACAATCTCATAACCCAGTCCTTGACTGGAAAGCAATGTCTGTGTTAAGCTGGGGATGTCAGGGGGCTCATGGGGACGTACCTTTGGTTTCCATTTCGTCATCTATTCCCTCTGAGATTCCGGAATTTTTATCTGATTATTGTGATGTTTTTGAGGAGCCTAAGCTTGGTTCACTACCTCCTCACAGGGATTGCGATTGTACCATAGATCTGATTCCGGGCAGTAAATTTCCAAAGGGTCGTTTATTTAATCTATCTGTACCTGAACATGCTGCTATGCGAGAATATATTAAGGAGTCCCTGGAAAAGGGACATATTCGTCCTTCTTCATCTCCCTTAGGAGCCGGTTTTTTCTTTGTATCTAAAAAAGATGGCTCTTTGAGGCCGTGTATTGATTATCGACTCTTGAATAAAATTACAGTCAAATATCAGTATCCTCTGCCACTGCTGACTGATTTGTTTGCTCGAATAAAGGGGGCTAAGTGGTTCTCTAAGATTGATCTCCATGGGGCGTATAATTTAGTGCGAATTAAGCAGGGGGATGAGTGGAAAACCGCATTTAATACGCCCGAGGGCCATTTTGAGTATTTAGTAATGCCTTTTGGTCTTTCAAATGCCCCTTCAGTCTTTCAGTCCTTTATGCATAACATTTTCCGTGAATATTTGGATAAATTTATGATTGTGTATCTGGATGATATTTTGATTTTTTCGGATGACTGGGACTCTCATGTCCAACAGGTCAGGAGGGTTTTTCAGGTTTTGCGGTCTAATTCCTTGGGTGTGAAGGGTTCTAAGTGTATTTTTGGGGTTCAAAAGATTTCTTTTTTGGGGTACATTTTTTCCCCCTCTTCCATTGAGATGGATCCTGTCAAGGTTCGGGCTATTTGTGATTGGACGCAACCTACTTCTCTTAAGAGCCTTCAGAAATTTTTGGGCTTTGCTAATTTTTATCGTCGATTTATAACTGGTGTTTCTGATGTTGCTAGACCTTTGACTGATTTGACTAAAAAGGGTGCTGATGTTGCTGATTGGTCTCCTGCTGCTGTGGAGGCCTTTCGGGAGCTTAAGCGCCGCTTTTCTTCCGCCCCTGTGTTGCGTCAGCCTGATGTTACTCTTCCTTTTCAGGTTGAGGTCGACGCTTCCGAGATCGGAGCTGGGGCAGTTTTGTCGCAGAAAAGTTCCGACTGCTCCGTGATGAGACCTTGTGCGTTCTTTTCTCGAAAATTTTCGCCCGCCGAGCGAAATTATGATATTGGTAATCGGGAGCTTTTGGCTATGAAGTGGGCTTTTGAGGAGTGGCGTCATTGGCTCGAGGGGGCTAGACATCAGGTGGTGGTATTGACCGATCACAAGAATTTGATTTATCTTGAGTCTGCCAGGCGCCTGAATCCTAGACAGGCGCGCTGGTCGTTGTTTTTCTCTCGGTTTAATTTTGTGGTCTCATATCTACCAGGTTCTAAAAATGTGAAGGCGGATGCCCTTTCTAGGAGTTTTGAGCCTGATTCCCCTGGTGATTCTGAACCTACAGGTATCCTTAAGGATGGAGTGATATTATCTGCTGTTTCCCCAGACCTGCGACGGGCTTTGCAGGAGTTTCAGGCGGATAGACCTGATCGTTGCCCGCCTGGTAGACTGTTTGTTCCTGATGATTGGACCAGTAGAGTCATCTCGGAGGTTCATTCTTCTGCGTTGGCAGGTCATCCTGGAATCTTTGGTACCAGGGATTTGGTGGCTAGGTCCTTCTGGTGGCCTTCCCTGTCTCGAGATGTACGAGTTTTTGTGCAGTCTTGTGATGTTTGTGCTCGGGCCAAGCCTTGTTGTTCTCGGGCTAGTGGATTGTTGTTATCCTTGCCTATTCCGAAGAGGCCTTGGACTCACATCTCTATGGATTTTATTTCTGATCTCCCTGTTTCTCAGAAAATGTCTGTCATCTGGGTGGTGTGTGACCGTTTTTCTAAGATGATTCATTTGGTACCCTTGCCTAAGTTGCCTTCCTCATCCGAGTTGGTTCCTCTGTTTTTTCAAAATGTGGTTCGCTTGCATGGTATTCCGGAGAATATCGTTTCTGACAGGGGGACCCAGTTCGTGTCTAGATTTTGGCGGGCGTTCTGTGCTAGGATGGGCATTGATTTGTCTTTTTCGTCTGCGTTCCATCCTCAGACTAATGGCCAGACCGAGCGAACTAATCAGACCTTGGAGACTTATTTGAGGTGTTTTGTGTCTGCGGATCAGGATGACTGGGTTGCCTTTTTGCCGTTGGCGGAGTTTGCCCTCAATAATCGGGCTAGTTCTGCCACTTTGGTTTCTCCTTTCTTTTGCAATTCGGGGTTTCATCCTCGTTTTTCTTCCGGTCAGGTGGAGTCTTCGGATTGTCCTGGAGTGGATACTGTGGTGGATAGGTTGCATAGGATTTGGGGACAGGTGGTGGACAATTTGAAGTTGTCCCAGGAGAAGACTCAGCGTTTTGCCAACCGCCGTCGTCGTGTTGGTCCTCGTCTTCGTGTTGGGGACTTGGTGTGGTTGTCTTCTCGTTTTGTCCCTATGAGGGTTTCTTCTCCTAAGTTTAAGCCTCGGTTCATCGGCCCGTATAAGATTTTGGAGATTCTTAACCCTGTGTCCTTTCGATTAGACCTCCCTGCATCTTTTTCTATCCATAATGTCTTCCATCGGTCATTATTGCGCAGGTATGAGGTACCGGTTGTGCCTTCCGTTGAGCCTCCGGCTCCGGTGTTGGTTGAGGGTGAATTGGAGTACGTTGTGGAGAAGATCTTGGACTCCTGTGTTTCCAGACGGAAACTTCAGTAACTGGTCAAGTGGAAGGGCTACGGTCAGGAGGATAATTCTTGGGTGACAGCCTCTGATGTTCATGCCTCTGATTTGGTCCGTGCCTTTCATAGGGCTCATCCTGATCGCCCTGGTGGTTCTTGTGAGGGTTCGGTGCCCCCTCCTTGAGGGGGGGGTACTGTTGTGAATTTGGTTTTTGGGCTCCCCCGGTGGTCACTGGTGGTACTGGATTTGTGTGCTTCACTTTCTCTGTTCACCTGTTTCCATCAGGATATGGGAGTATCCTATTTAGCCTTGCTGCTCAGTCATTCTAGTGCCGGCCATCAATGTAACCAGAGCCTTTCTGTTGCATGTTCCAGCTCCTAGTCTTCTGATCAGCTAAGTTGGACTCTTAGTCCTAAGTTTGTTTTGTATTTTTGTTCCAGTTCACAGTTGTGTTATTTTTCTGTAGCTGGAAGCTCTTGTGGACTGAAATTGCCACTCCGGTGTCATGAGTTGACACATGAGTCTTAAAGTAATTTCAGGATGGTATTTTAGAGAGGGTTTTCAGCTGACCGTGAAGTCCCCTTTTGTATTTTCCTACTATCTAGTAAGCGGACCTCGCTTTGCTGAACCTACCTTCATACTACGTATGTCTTTTCCTCTGAATTCACCGTCAATATTTGTGGGGGGCTTCTGTCTCCTTTTTGGGGGAATTTCTCTAGAGGTAAGCCAGGTCTGTTTTTCCTCTATTAGGGTTAGTTAGTCCTCCGGCTGGCGCTGGGCGTCTAGGGGCAACGTAGGTACGCCACCCGGCCACTATTAGTTGTGTGGTAGGTTTAGCTCACGGTCAGCTCGAGATTCCATCACCCAAGAGCTAGTCCTTATTTATGTTTTTCTGACGTTCTCTTGCCATTGGGAACCATGACAGGGAATACAGAAAAGAGGCATTAGGACCAGAAGGAGTCATGCTGTTAGACCGAGGCAACATCCTTCTGAGGCGCAAACAGTCGGTGGCCGGAACGCCGAGCAAGTAAGAGACTCTAAGTACTACTGCAAACCACGGCCGGACAGCCAATTATAGGTTGGCTGTCTCACACAAATCACCTAAGCAGGCAACGGAGGCAGCTGTGGGAGAGGGGCGACTCTAGGGTCCCGGAAGAACTCCAGGCCTACCCCGTCATACGGGTGCGTCCTACTATATCACCTGGGGGACGGAGAGAACGAACATCAGAGACAGACAGACTCAGTTGTGAGGACTATCCCGGGAGCTCAGCCGGGAAGAACTACAACACACAGTGCTAAAAGGTAGACACTGATTCCCACCTGTAAAGAGAACTCCTGATGTGCCTTTAAACCGGCCGGTCTCAAACAGCCCTGTTGACAGCGCTTTGGACTGAGGATTCTAAAACCTTCAGTAAAGAGGTAAAGAGACTGCAACCTGGTGTCCTCGTTATTTTCTACGACCTACACTGCACTGCAATATCACCACCATTTACCACCACCTTTCACTGGACGCCCCTCAGCAGGGTCACGGACCGGGTCAAGCCACCGTGACAACCCCAGAACAGAGACTCAGAGGCCCGGTACCGGGTACCCCTCGGCCCTGCGGCAGTGGGGGCGCTCCATTTTGGCGTCACGAACAGGATTTACTTAAGCCTGAAGAATCAGGTCATGTGTGCCTTGGAACTGTGATTTATTGTGCTTGGACTGTAACTTATTGCAAAGACTGTGCGTTGACAATTGCCGCCAGGAGTTCCCGCCACGATTCGCCATCGCAGTGTGCGGAGGGAGGAGCCTCAGCTTCGTGGGCGGGACCGGCCAAAAAGAAGCACGGAACGAGAAAGCGCGGTAACGTGCCGATCCCGGAAGAGGAACTCCGATCTCCAGCAGGTTAGTGGAGGAAGGGCCAGCCATGTCCAAATCGGGAGCAGCGGAGGAAGAGGCCGCAGCCGGGGATGCAGGGGCACCTCCGGGGCCCGCAGCGGGCGAAGCCGCGGCCCTAATACAACCACCGGTTGCCGCAGAACCCGCTGTTCCCCTCAGCCAGTCGGACGCTGCCGCTAACACAAAAGCCATAATGCCCTTCTCTATGCCGTACCTGCCCGGAGCGGCCTGGCTCCCACGATACTCTGGGGAGTCGCATACATTCACTGACTTTAAGGAAGGGCTCTGCAGCCTGCTCGAGTTCTATCCCCTGACAGAGCCGCAGAAGGTTCATATGATAACCGGCCAACTCTTTGGGGCAGCTCTGAGAGAATTGAAGTCCTGGCCCACCGAGGATAAGGGAACTGCACAGCAGATTTTTGCAAAGCTTAAAGCTACCTTCGATACTCGCACTGCTACAGAAATTAAACTGACTTTCTATGGATGCAAACAGAGACCGCAGGATAGCTTACGGGACTATGCCCTTAATCTCCAGGAGGCGATGCGGGCCATTAAGCAGAGTGACCCCGGCAGCATGCAGGATGAGGATAAAATCCTGAAGGAGCGGTTCATTGAGGGGCTCCTGTGCAGTCACCAGCGGGGCCAATTGCACTTCCTGGCCATGCAAAATCCAGACTTGACTTTTGCGCAATTCAAAGATAAAGCTTTCCAGGCATTGCAGGAGCGACAGCCCAGCCGTGCAGCACCTCCCCGGCGTCCCGCTCTCACATACCACCAGGAGGTGGCGTCGGATGCCCCAGTCGCCGCCGAGGCCGATGCCCAGAGCCTAGAGGACGACTCCCATACAGGACTTCGTCTCCAGATGCAGGAGCTAACCAAGAGCGTTGCTGCCCTGGCCCGGACGGTGCAGTCCCTACAGGAGGCCCCCAAGGAGAAGATCCAGTTGGCCTCCAGACCAGAGGATGTCCCTTGGATGCGACAGAGGAGGACTCCGCCGACCAGAGGCCGGAACGACGATCGCTTCCACCAGGACGGACGACCCATCTGCCGCCGCTGTCACCAGGTGGGCCACCTTGCAAGGTACTGTCCTTTAAACGAGCAACCCCTGGGGCAAAGGGCCAACCCCCAGGAGTAGGACGGTCAGGCCCGCAGCATTGGAGAACCAAGTACATTGGAGGACGACCAGTTCTCCCTGTAGTGGTTGATGGAATCCCCTTGAACGCTTTGCTGGACACCGGTTCTCAGGTGACGACTATACCTTACGTGCTTTATAAACGGTATTGGGAGGACACCGATATTACTCGTGGCCCTGACGATGATTTCACCATAATAGCCAGTAATGGTCAGCCGTTGCCACAAGTGGGGTATAAGGAGGTCACCATCAAGGTGGGGCGGGTGGAATTGAAAGCCCAAGGGATTGTGATTGTTGATATTGATCGTCGAGAATGTAATCCCATGATGACTCTTGGTACTAATGTTATAGAAAATTGTCTTGCAGAAGTTATTGTTTTGTTGCAACAGGTGGCAGAAACCGCTGGCCACAGTGAGCAACGTGCCCTGCAGAAGGAAATCAGAGCTCTGATGCAGAGACAGCAGGTAGAGCTGACTGGTGGTGAGATTGGTCGTGTCACTGTGAGTGATTCAAACCCCATCGCGATACCCCCCAGGAGTGAAATGTTAATATGGTGTCGGGCAGCCATAGGCCTCAGGGGAAAGGACTACCAGGCCTTGGTAGAACCCGTATATTCAGACAATAGGCCTACTATTCTGACAGCCCGGGGGGTGGTCGACGTTCGCCAGGGGAGAGTGCCCGTACGTGTCCTCAATTGTGGGGAGGAAGAGGTTCACCTCACCAAGTATGCCACGCTCGCCAAATTATTCACTGTTAATAATAGTGTGATACAGACACCTGAACCCTTGGTCCCGTCAAACGTGGCGGAGGACAACGGTTCTGCAGAGCACTCGAAAGATTGGTGTCGGGAATTGCATGTGGGCACTGACTCTACCCCATCCCATCAAAAACAGGGGGCCTACAGGGTGGTACACGAGTACGAGCAGGTATTCAGCAAACACCCCTTAGATTTTGGGCAGGTGAAAGGGATCCAACATCATATCCCCACGGGAGATCACCGACCCATAAAAGAGAGATATCGCCCTGTACCCCCAGCTCATTACCAGTGTGCCAAGGACATGTTGCGGGAAATGAAGGAGGCTGGGGTGGTGAGAGACAGCTGTAGCCCCTGGGCAGCTCCGTTAGTCCTTGTTAAAAAGAAAGATGGTACAATGAGGATGTGTGTTGATTACAGGCAGTTGAATCGCATTACACATAAGGACGCATACCCACTGCCCAGGATAGAGGAGTCTCTGGCTGCCTTAAAACCTGCTAACTACTTCTCTACCTTAGATCTCACCAGTGGGTTCTGGCAGGTTCCTGTAGCGGAGGCGGACAAAGAGAAGACGGCCTTCACGACACCAATGGGTCTCTGCGAGTTCAATTACATGCCCTTCGGATTGTGCAATGCTCCTGGGACGTTCCAGAGGATGATGGAGTGCTGCCTGGGACACATGAACTTCGAAACCGTGCTGCTGTATTTGGATGATGTCATTGTCTTCTCTAAGACCTACGAAGACCATCTGAAGCACCTGGCCGAGGTGTTTGAAGCCCTGTCCAACTTTGGCTTAAAGGTGAAACCGTCCAAGTGTCATCTGCTGAAACCTAAAGTGCAGTACCTGGGCCATGTGGTGAGCGTTGAAGGAGTGGCCCCAGACCCCGACAAGGTCACGGTGATCAAGGACTGGCCAAGGCCCAGTGACCTTCACGAAGTCCGGCAGTTCCTCGGGCTGGTAGGCTATTACCGGAGGTTCATTAAGGACTTTACCAAGAAGGCCGCACCCTTGCAAAACCTGTTGGTGGGCCAACCAAAGAAGACCAAGGGGAGGAACACCCCCTTTGATTGGAACGAGGAGCTGGAGGGATCCTTCGCTTGTTTGAAGTCGGCACTGACGGGAGAAGAGGTACTGGCTTACCCCGAATACGACCAACCGTTTGTGCTGTACACAGATGCCAATATATTATAGATCACTCCGACACACCAATTATCTTCAACAATTAATGTATATTTATTATTTGAATTTCAATTCAACAGTCAGCGGGATGCCATACAGAAGGAAAAACGGTCACAGTTGTAGACTTATAAGGATTAGCCCCAACGTTTCGGCATTTAATTGCCTTTCTCAAGGGGTGTCTGTCTATCTGAAATATACATAAATGAAAGAAAATGATATATACAGAAAATAGTATTTACATACAGGATGTCCTACATAACATCGAATGAGGCATATGAAAAAGAGGGAAAAAGAAAAAGAAAAAAGAAGAAGACATCCAATATAAACCATATATGGTAAGTATCTGGCCATCTGTATGGAACCACTTGTTTCGTAATTCATACAATACAATTATTACATTTGTACATCTTCATAATTTGTATAAAGAACTTATCCTGATGGAGGACATCTCGCTAAAAGGTAAGAAAAAGAGAACAACAAAGAACAACAACACCAACAACTGGATCTTCTTACATACACAATAAGGTCTCTCACATATATACAATGTGGCTGGCAACAGGATGCTATATAGCAATTGCAATGAAGTACTACAGAGCCAATGTAATGGCTCTAGTAAAGTGTGAGTGTAGCCATACCAGGATATAATCCTCTTATTAGTGGATAAATAATATATATAAAAAAATATATATAAAAAAGGGAAAATGTGCAAGTTATCTATAATATATGATTCAAGGAAAAAGAAATACAAGAAATACATTACTTGTGTTGTAACCAGCAAGGTATGTGGCTCCCTCTGCAAGGGGAAACAATATGCTAGGTGAGCATTATCTTAGTGAGAAACTAGTTGTAAACGAGACACTAAAGATAAAAAGAATGCAGCAGTGTGGTACGCCATACAGTAT
The DNA here is from genome assembly GCF_051348905.1 of Ranitomeya variabilis. Taxonomy (NCBI): domain Eukaryota; kingdom Metazoa; phylum Chordata; class Amphibia; order Anura; family Dendrobatidae; genus Ranitomeya; species Ranitomeya variabilis. The sequence continues at coordinate 978,612,089 of NC_135233.1, read as the reverse complement.
AATTACCTTAGCATAGTATTGACAGCGACCGGAACAGGGCTCCTGGTAAGGACAGATTGCTGCGAACAAGTGAGTGGCATGTGATCCGAGGGCACTTCTTATACCGAGCCAGACCATGCCGGCGCAGGTACTTCCGGGTGAGAGGTGAACCATGTGACCGGGAGATACGAGAGCAGAGCGGAAGGAGCCGATATGTGCCGAGACAGTGACGGCGCATGCGTAGTGACAGAAAGGCTCCAGGTTTAGGTGCCTCCCGAGTGCTGTCAAAAGAAGAAAGAGATAAAGACTATAAATGAACTATAACTGGAGTGTTCTATAATGGTTATGTACCGCCATGGATTAAAGCCGATGTAAAAACCTTGTAAGAGTGACATAGGAAGAAATGATTTATATCTGGTACGGCTTGCACTGGAACAAATAATGTGTACATAATGAAACAACAAAGACCATAAATGGGAAACGCTTAAAGGTGTGATAAGCATTATAATGAAAAATCCTAAAAAAATAATAATAATACTAAATGGACATATCAAAATGAATGACCCTCATAGATAGTAACACCTCAGACGCCGACTTCATATTCCCTATTAAGACCCAGGGGGGACAGGGTTTGTAACGTGTGAATCCAAAAGGATTCACGTTCCTTTAATTTCCTCACCCTATCACCTCCCCTTCGGGCCAACGGAACATGATCAATAACCTGGTATTTGAGCTGGGAAACACCATGATTATTCTGTGAAAAATGAAACAGAATGGGTAGAAGCAACCTACCCCGCCTAATGGTGGACTTGTGTTGGGAAATGCGGTCACGGATATGTTGGGTAGTTTCCCCAACATATCCGAGACCGCATGGACACTTAATGAGGTATATGACAAAAGAGGAGTTGCACGTAAAATGACCATTAATGGGAAACCTTTTACCGGATCGTGGATGTGTGAAAGAATCTCCTTTTGCGACATTAGAACATTGGTTACAACCCAAACATGGAAAAGTCCCATTCTGGGGTGTGGAAAAGACCCTTTGTGAAAATCCTGGATTGCTGGAACCAACATCAGCCCTCACGAGGAGGTCTCTGATGTTGGTACATCTCTAGTTGCTGATAAGTGGTTTGGAAATAAATTCTCTAACTTGCGGGTACGCTTGTTTTAGAATGTCCCAGTGTCGAAGGATACTCTTATTAAAAAGGTAATTGACAGGATGGAATGTACTGACAAAAGCCATACGTGGGTTAGGAGGACCTCTAATGGGAGCAATTGACCTAGAAGTGGAGAGAATATGTTTGGGATATCCCCTATCGCGAAACTTGTTATTCATATCTTGATGTCTGACACGACTAGTCTCGGGATTAGAAACAATCCTGTCCACTCTGTCGTGTTGGGATTTCGGGAGACTTTTCTTAATGTGACGTGGATGGCAACTGTCGTACATCAATAAGCTGTTCTTATCAGTAGGTTTTACATACAAGTCAGTTTCAATATTCCCATCCGTGTCAATAATGACCATGGTATCCAAAAAGTTAATAGAGATGGGGTCATGGGACAAGGAAAATGTAAGACCAGGTAAACAGGAATTAAGATCAGAGTGAAAGCTGTGTAGGGTATCAATGTCTCCCGTCCAAATAACAAAAATATCGTCTATGTACCGTCGCCAGTATATCATGTGTGACGTGAAACTGGGATGTACATAGACATAGGATTTTTCAAAGTGATCCATGAAGATGTTAGCATATGGGGGTGCCATATTGGACCCCATTGCAGTCCCATCCTTTTGTATGAAATACTGGTCTTCAAAGATAGAGGTGTTACTATCTATGAGGGTCATTCATTTTGATATGTCCATTTAGTATTATTATTATTTTTTTAGGATTTTTCATTATAATGCTTATCACACCTTTAAGCATTTCCCATTTATGGTCTTTGTTGTTTCATTATGTACACATTATTTGTTCCAGTGCAAGCCGTACCAGATATAAATCATTTCTTCCTATGTCACTCTTACAAGGTTTTTACATCGGCTTTAATCCATGGCGGTACATAACCATTATAGAACACTCCAGTTATAGTTCATTTATAGTCTTTATCTCTTTCTTCTTTTGACAGCACTCGGGAGGCACCTAAACCTGGAGCCTTTCTGTCACTACGCATGCGCCGTCACTGTCTCGGCACATATCGGCTCCTTCCGCTCTGCTCTCGTATCTCCCGGTCACATGGTTCACCTCTCACCCGGAAGTACCTGCGCCGGCATGGTCTGGCTCGGTATAAGAAGTGCCCTCGGATCACATGCCACTCACTTGTTCGCAGCAATCTGTCCTTACCAGGAGCCCTGTTCCGGTCGCTGTCAATACTATGCTAAGGTAATTATACTGTATGGCGTACCACACTGCTGCATTCTTTTTATCTTTAGTGTCTCGTTTACAACTAGTTTCTCACTAAGATAATGCTCACCTAGCATATTGTTTCCCCTTGCAGAGGGAGCCACATACCTTGCTGGTTACAACACAAGTAATGTATTTCTTGTATTTCTTTTTCCTTGAATCATATATTATAGATAACTTGCACATTTTCCCTTTTTTTATATATATTTTTTTATATATATTATTTATCCACTAATAAGAGGATTATATCCTGGTATGGCTACACTCACACTTTACTAGAGCCATTACATTGGCTCTGTAGTACTTCATTGCAATTGCTATATAGCATCCTGTTGCCAGCCACATTGTATATATGTGAGAGACCTTATTGTGTATGTAAGAAGATCCAGTTGTTGGTGTTGTTGTTCTTTGTTGTTCTCTTTTTCTTACCTTTTAGCGAGATGTCCTCCATCAGGATAAGTTCTTTATACAAATTATGAAGATGTACAAATGTAATAATTGTATTGTATGAATTACGAAACAAGTGGTTCCATACAGATGGCCGGATACTTACCATATATAGTTTATATTGGATGTCTTCTTCTTTTTTCTTTTTCTTTTTCCCTCTTTTTCATATGCCTCATTCGATGCTATGTAAGATATCCTGTATGTAAATACTATTTTCTGTATATATCATTTTCTTTCATTTATGTATATTTCAGATAGACAGACACCCCTTGAGAAAGGCAATTAAATGCCGAAACGTTGGGGCTAATCCTTATAAGTCTACAACTGTGACCGTTTTTCCTTCTGTATGGCATCCCGCTGACTGTTGAATTGAAATTCAAATAATAAATATACATTAATTGTTGAAGATAATTGGTGTGCCGGAGTGATCTATAATATATTGGACTCTTTTTCTCCAGAGCACCCCCACTTAAGTATAGTGAGCACCCTTGGCTTTTCCTTGATATATTTTTAAGGGTAGCTCCTACTATTACTCATGTCTTTTTCTACTTTATCGTATAATCCAGAAGAGGCATCCACCATCATCTCTCAAATGAACACAGGAACTTTTTTACACACCCCATCTGAGGAATTACGGAATAGGGATTTCGAGAAAGATCTAAGATGCTTCACGGCACTGGACCTTCACAGCATCACCTTAGCTGAGTACCATCGCGTTCAGCGTATTCCCAGGGGTCTCAGGGTTCCTCTGAGACCAACTTTATTCCAAGACAACACTGAGTACTGTGGTAAATTTGAGGCTATTCTAAATAAGTGCTCCATGGACTTAATGGTGTTAACCATTGATTTTTTGCAGAAAGAAATTTCAGATTTAAAGAAAAAGATTACGGCAACTGAACAGCAACTCAAAAGTACTACCTCACCCGAGGATTTCAGAGGTCTGAAAGAAAAATTGGACAAGACTATCGCAGATTTACGTGATAACTTGCAAAATAAAAAAAGGAACAAGTTTTTACGTGATACAGAAGACTATAAGAACAACCAAGTCTATAAATGGCAATTTTCCAACTATTTCAGGAATCGCAGACCGGCACGTCGGGACTACAGTCCATTTTCAACCAGTTCAGACAGCGATTTCAGTACCACACGTTCATCTTTTTTAGAGCAACGTCAAAACCGGTCCTACAAAGGAAGACGAGGAGGGGGAAACGGCTACGGAATGGAACAGCGCAGAATGACAACCAGATCGCAGGTACCAATGCTGAGACCAACATTGTTTACAACATTTCCTCCCGGTGCCTCTCCCCCCCAGAGATGAGTCTACTACAGAAAGGACTTACATTTTGTCCAGTTCCCAGGCTAAATACTTTCCGTTTAGATCAGGAATTACATCGTTTCTTCAGGAATGTAAGACTTAAGGCTCACTTTGCAAATGCACCAGAGAACACTTCTCAGTTACCCAGTTCTATTGGGTCTACATTTTTTCTACGTAGTCTTAACTTACGCACGCCTAGTCATTACCAACCGCCCCGTACTTACCATCCGGTGGAGACCTATATTGACTTTGTCAAGAATGACATCAGGAAGAATCTTGAATCTATAGAAAGAGGGCAACTCCATATTAAACATAATTTATCTAGGGAGGAACATAGAGCTTTAATGACATTAAGGGACAATAAGGATATAATTATAAAGCCAGCGGACAAAGGGGGTTCAATTGTAGTATTAGATCGCAGTTACTACATGGGAGAGATCCGGGTCTAACTTGGCGATCAATCCACATATAAACCCATCATTAATAATCCAACATTTGAAATCACCCGGGAAATTAAGGATCTGGTTGCCCATTACACATCATTGGGAGTAATAGATGACAAATTGGGGGAATTTTTAATAAACCAACATCCAATTACCCCGGTATTTTATACCCTCCCCAAGATTCATAAACATCCTACTAGACCTCCTGGGCGCCCAATTGTGGCTTCCACAGACTCCCTGTTGTCTCCTCTGGCCATCACTCTAGATAAAATTCTATCCCCGCTCATACCTAGCATTAGATCGTTTCTCAAGGACACTACAGATTTCTTGACATCCCTCCGTATTCTAGGTACACTACCCCAGGGGTGCAGGTTGGTTACAATGGATGTAAATAGTCTGTACACTAGTATTAGACATCAGGATGGCATTGAATCAGTTATGTCTTTCCTTTCTAACCAGACACAGTTCTCCAGTCACCAAAGAGATTTTTGTAGAGATCTACTCACATTGGTATTAAATCGCAATTTTTTTATCTTTGAAGACCAGTATTTCATACAAAAGAAAGGGACTGCAATGGGGTCCAATATGGCACCCCCATATGCTAACATCTTCATGAATCACTTTGAAAAATCCTATGTCTATGTACATCCCAGTTTCACGTCACACGTGTTATACTGGCGACGGTACATAGACGATATTTTTGTTATTTGGACGGGAGACATTGATACCCTACACAGCTTTCACTCTGATCTTAATTCCTGTTTACCTGGTCTTACATTTTCCTTGTCCCATTACCCCATCTCTATTAACTTTTTGGATACCATGGTCATTATTGACACGGATGGGAATATTGAAACTGACTTGTATGTAAAACCTACTGATAAGAACAGCTTATTGATGTACGACAGTTGCCATCCACGTCACATTAAGAAAAGTCTCCCAAAATCCCAACACGACAGAGTGGACAGGATTGTTTCTAATCCCGAGACTAGTCGTGTCAGACATCAAGATATGAATAACAAGTTTCGCGATAGGGGATATCCCAAACATATTCTCTCCACTTCTAGGTCAATTGCTCCCATTAGAGGTCCTCCTAACCCACGTATGGCTTTTGTCAGTACATTCCATCCTTTCAATTACCTTTTTAATAAGAGTATCCTTCGACACTGGGACATTCTAAAACAAGCGTACCCGCAAGTTAGAGAATTTAGTTCCAAACCACTTATCAGCAACAAGAGATGTACCAACATCAGAGACCTCCTCGTGAGGGCTGATGTTGGTTCCAGCAATCCAGGATTTTCACAAAGGGTCTTTTCCACACCCCGGAATGGGACTTTTCCATGTTTGGGTTGTAACCAATGTTCTAATGTCGCAAAAGGAGATTCTTTCACACATCCACGATCCGGTAAAAGGTTTCCCATTAATGGTCATTTTACGTGCAACTCCTCTTTTGTCATATACCTCATTAAGTGTCCATGCGGTCTCGGATATGTTGGGGAAACTACCCAACATATCCGTGACCGCATTTCCCAACACAAGTCCACCATTAGGCGGGGTAGGTTGCTTCTACCCATTCCATTTCATTTTTCACAGAATAATCATGGTGTTTCCCAGCTCAAATACCAGGTTATTGATCATGTTCCGTTGGCCCGAAGGGGAGGTGATAGGGTGAGGAAATTAAAGGAACGCGAATCCTTTTGGATTCACACGTTACAAACCCTGTCCCCCCTGGGTCTTAATAGGGAATATGAAGTCGGCGTCTGAGGTGTTACTATCTATGAGGGTCATTCATTTTGATATGTCCATTTAGTATTATTATTTTTTTAGGATTTTTCATTATAATGCTTATCACACCTTTAAGCGTTTCCCATTTATGGTCTTTGTTGTTTCATTATGTACACATTATTTGTTCCAGTGCAAGCCGTACCAGATATAAATCATTACTTCCTATGTCACTCTTACAAGGTTTTTACATCAGCTTTAATCCATGGCGGTACATAACCATTATAGAACACTCCAGTTATAGTTCATTTATAGTCTTTATCTCTTTCTTCTTTTGACAGCACTCGGGAGGCACCTAAACCTGGAGCCTTTCTGTCACTACGCATGCGCCGTCACTGTCTCGGCACATATCGGCTCTTTCCGCTCTGCTCTCGTATCTCCCGGTCACATGGTTCACCTCTCACCCGGAAGTACCTGCGCCGGCATGGTCTGGCTCGGTATAAGAAGTGCCCTCGGATCACATGCCACTCACTTGTTCGCAGCAATCTGTCCTTACCAGGAGCCCTGTTCCGGTCGCTGTCAATACTATGCTAAGGTAATTATACTGTATGGCGTACCACACTGCTGCATTCTTTTTATCTTTAGTGTCTCGTTTACAACTAGTTTCTCACTAAGATAATGCTCACCTAGCATATTGTTTCCCCTTGCAGAGGGAGCCACATACCTTGCTGGTTACAACACAAGTAATGTATTTCTTGTATTTCTTTTTCCTTGAATCATATATTATAGATAACTTGCACATTTTCCCTTTTTTTATATATATTTTTTTATATATATTATTTATCCACTAATAAGAGGATTATATCCTGGTATGGCTACACTCACACTTTACTAGAGCCATTACATTGGCTTTGTAGTACTTCATTGCAATTGCTATATAGCATCCTGTTGCCAGCCACATTGTATATATGTGAGAGACCTTATTGTGTATGTAAGAAGATCCAGTTGTTGGTGTTGTTGTTCTTTGTTGTTCTCTTTTTCTTACCTTTTAGCGAGATGTCCTCCATCAGGATAAGTTCTTTATACAAATTATGAAGATGTACAAATGTAATAATTGTATTGTATGAATTACGAAACAAGTGGTTCCATACAGATGGCCGGATACTTACCATATATGGTTTATATTGGATGTCTTCTTCTTTTTTCTTTTTCTTTTTCCCTCTTTTTCATATGCCTCATTCGATGCTATGTAAGATATCCTGTATGTAAATACTATTTTCTGTATATATCATTTTCTTTCATTTATGTATATTTCAGATAGACAGACACCCCTTGAGAAAGGCAATTAAATGCCGAAACGTTGGGGCTAATCCTTATAAGTCTACAACTGTGACCGTTTTTCCTTCTGTATGGCATCCCGCTGACTGTTGAATTGAAATTCAAATAATAAATATACATTAATTGTTGAAGATAATTGGTGTGCCGGAGTGATCTATAATATATTGGACTCTTTTTCTCCAGAGCACCCCCACTTAAGTATAGTGAGCACCCTTGGCTTTTCCTTGGTACACAGATGCCAGCAATGTGGGATTAGGAGCCGTGCTGTCCCAGGTCCAGAAGGGCAAAGAAAGGGTGATCGCTTACGCCAGCAGAAAACTCCGTCCCACGGAAAGAAACCCAGACAACTACAGTTCCTTTAAGCTGGAATTCCTTGCCATCGTCTGGGCAGTGACAGAGAGGTTCAAACACTACCTGGCCTCCGCGAAATTCACCGTCTTCACGGATAACAATCCGCTAACGCATCTGGATTCTGCCAAACTCGGGGCCTTGGAACAGCGGTGGATGGCCCGGCTGTCCAACTACGATTTCACCATCAAGTACCGGGCGGGACACAAGAATGCCAATGCCGATGCCTTGTCCCGAATGCCCAATTTGCCAGAAACGGGAGAAGACCCGGAGGCACTTGAAGAGGTGGAGCTGCCTGCATTCCATCGCCCCAAAGCCACTCAGAACTCTCATCATGTGAAGAACAGGCACAGGAACCAACCGGATGCCACGCTGAATCCCCTGCCCCATCACGGGTGGGCGGAGACCCAGGATGGTGACCCCGCGGTCCGTCGGGTGAAAGAGCTCTTGACGCAGGCAGGGTTGCATCCCGGCCCAGATGATCCACAGGAAACCCAACAGCTGTGGAAGGGGAGAAGCAAACTGTTTATCCATGATGGCAAGCTGTGCAGGAGGAGCATCGACCCACGTACTCATGAATTGGTGTGGCAGATAGTGGTGCCAAGGCGAGATGCGCCCATGGTTCTGGGAGCCTACCACGATGGAGCCGGACACTTCGGATGGAGGAAGCTAGAGAGGCTACTCCGAGGGAGGTTCTATTGGATTGGCATGAAGAGAGCCATTGAGAAGTGGTGTCGGGAGTGCGGTCCATGTAGCCTATGCAGGAAGGACCGTGGCAGCCAACGGGCTCCCCTGCAGCCTATCATCACCAAACGGCCGCTCGAACTGGTCGCGCTGGATCATGTGAAGTTGACACCTAGCCGGTCAGGCTATATCTACGCTCTTACCATCGTAGATCACTACTCCAGATTTTTGGTGGTTGTACCTGTCAAGGATCTAACGGCCAGGACTGCCGCCAAGGCCTTCCAGCAGTACTTTTGTAGGCCCCATGGCTACCCAGAGAAGGTACTGACCGATCAGGGACCAGCATTCGAAGCAGAAGTGTTCCAAGAGTTCTGCCAACTGTACGGGTGTAAGAAGATCCGAACCACGCCGTACCATCCTCAAACCAATGGGATGTGTGAAAAGATGAACCAAGTGGTGATCGACTTATTGAAGACCTTGCCCGTAGAGGAACAGAACCTGTGGCCGACAAAGTTGCCTGACTTGGTGGATATCTACAATCACATCCCAGTAAATTCCACCAACTGTACTCCAGCGTACCTAATGAGGGGAAGGCCTAGCCAGTTACCCGTTGATCTGGACATGGGGGTCCTAGTCCCCGAAGATACCTCGCCGGATGCAGATTGGGATGCAGAAAGGCAGCGAAGGTACCGCAAAGTACAGGAGTGCGTGGAAAGAAGTCTCGCCCAGGCTAGGCAAAAACAAGAAAGGGACTACAACCAGCACGCTCCTGCGATTCCCCTGTCACCTGGTGAGCAAGTACTTAAATGAAAGAGGAGACTACACAAGCTCGATGACCAATGGGAAGCGGAACCGTATACCATCCTGCCATCCGACTTCGACAACACGAAGGTCTGTCTCATCAGCAAGGACAGAGGGGAGACCTCGACAGCGGTATCCAGGGATCACCTTAAGGTCTGCCCCGATAAGTTGAGAGAGAGGGACACAGCCCCAAGAATCTCCCCGCCGGTGGAAAAGGAGATGATCCATACCGTCCTTGGTGACTTTCCCCAGTCCTGGACTCAGATAAATCAGGCCATCGTGGTACCTGTTCTAACGTTTCAACAGCCGGACCCACCAGAAGCGATGGTGGTACCAGATCATCCGGCCCCCAACCTCAACAAGCCCTACCTGAAGATGCCATGCCAACCGTTGAACCGGCAAATCCTCCCTCTGCTATCGGTGAATCTGCTGTACCCACTGTTGATAGCAGCAGCTCTGAGAGCCCCAACCTGCCAGTGCTACCCAGACTCACTAGAAGTGTAGCTAGAAGACAGTGCACTACACCAGCAGTAGCAAGCATAGCGGGCCCTGTTAGGCCAATAGCAACCCCTGCGCTGCGAAGGTCCACACGCAGCACTCAGAACCAAACTCCCCTCCGCTACAAAACTTGGAGGTATTAGCGAGGGCTGCTATTTAGTTGAAAATGTTTGTGTGCATATCTTTTGTTACAGGTTTTAAAATGGACAATAGAGTAATGGACGGTGAATTGCTCAAAAACTTTCAAAAGGGGGACCCCTTTGTTTACCCGGGGTCCCCGCTGTTTCAACCATTGAACTGAGAGTCATAAACTGTGCTTGACCTAACTTTTGCAACGTTCAAGAGTCCTCACCTCCCATAAAGGGAAGCACTGTTATGTTTAATTGTTTATGCTATTTCAAAATTTTGTGTGTTTTCTGTTAACATGTATTGTTGTTCTTGTTTTCCCAGTCCGGGAGTACTGGATTTAACCGGGGGGGAGTGCAGCGCCCCAGAGTCCTGGTCGTTGCAGTAATGTCGCTCTGCCACTAAGGGAGTGATGTTACGTCTGATTGCACTAAAGGAGTTTCTCTGACCAGGTAACACTCACACTACACTTCACACTCCGGCCACCAGGGGGGGGTTCTATCTAGTAGGCCACTCCTCACACTCTAGTAAAACTGGGGGTTGGACAGGAAGAGGGGGAGAGAAGTAACTGGGAAGAGCTAGTGAGAGGACCTGTCAGGGATGGGATCCTGGCAGACTCCTAAGAGCAGAACTAACCAGTGAACAACGGGAATACAGAAAAGAGGCATTAGGACCAGAAGGAGTCGTGCTGTTAGACCGAGGCAACATCCTTCTGAGGCGCAAACAGTCGGTGGCCGGAACGCCGAGCAAGTAAGAGACTCTAAGTACTACTGCAAACCACGGCCGGACAGCCAATTATAGGTTGGCTGTCTCACACATATCACCTAAGCAGGCAACGGAGGCAGCTGTGGGAGAGGGGCAACTCTAGGGTCCCGGAAGAACTCCAGGCCTACCCCGTCATACGGGTGCGTCCTACCATATCACCTGGGGGACGGAGAGAACGAACATCAGAGACAGACAGACTCAGTTGGTTGTGAGGACTATCCCGGGAGCTCAGCAGGGAAGAACTACAACACACAGCGCTAGAAGGTAGACACTGATTCCCACCTGTAAAGAGAACTCCTGATGTGCCTTTGGACCGGCCGGTCTCAAACAGCCCTGTTGACAGCGCTCTGGACTGAGGATTCTAAAACCTTCAGTAAAGAGGTAAAGAGACTGCAACCTGGTGTCCTCGTTATTTACTACGACCTACACTGCACTGCAATATCACCACCATTTACCACCACCTTTCACTGGACGCCCCTCAGCAGAGTCACGGACCGGGTCTAGCCACCGTGACAACCCCAGAACAGAGACTCAGAGGCCCGGTACCGGTTACCCCTCGGCCCTGCGGCAGTGGGGGCGCTCCATGTGTACCACCCATCTCTCATCTACTCACAAAAATCCAGAACCTTGTTTTGGCTGTTTAACCCATTCAGCACATAGCATGCTTGAGAGAAACACATGGGTTTCAGATCACGGAAGAAAGCAATCTTCTTGATACATATCTTCCTTCACATACGGCACCAGGGACCCCATCACAATATATATATATATGTGGGGTGCATTGTGGGGGGGGGCGGGGGGAGGAGGAATATAGAAGGGTGGTTTCTAACTTTGTGGATTGGTGCCGAACTGTCTAGAACTATATGTAAAGAAAACCAAGGAGTTGGTTGTGAGTTATAGAAGGAAAAAGGATGATTACTTACCGATCAATATTGCTGGCCATGAGGTTGAGATTGTTGAGAGCTACAAATATTTGGGGGTTCACCTTGACAGTAAACTCGATTGCAGGTGTCATACAGAAAAGGTTTACAAGAAGGGAATGAGCAGACTGTACTTTCTTCGGAAGCTCAGGTCGTTCAATATGTGCAGTAAAATGCTGGAAATGTTCTACCAGTCTGTTGTGGCAAGCACCATTTTTTTTGCTATCATATGCTGGGGCAGTAGTGTGCAAGTATCTAACGCTAATAAGCTCAACAAACTTATTATGAAGGCAAGTGTAACACCCCAGGAAGCCAGTTGTTACAGTGGTGTTGCCTTCCTTTCGAGGAGGGTGATGCCACGCCTGGAAGCGACAAGGATCCCTTTAACAGGTAGCACATGCAACATGTTCTGACTCCAGGCCAGAAGGGGAAGCTCTAGACCCAGTTTCAGGGGAGCTCCCCTATATATATTCTGGCTGGAGGAGGAGTCAGTTAGTCAGTGAGGGAGAGTGAGAGGAGAGCTGGAGCCGTGCAGACACGAGGTTCTGCAGCTCCTGACCAGAGTGGAGGAGTCAGACAGAGTTGAGTCTGTAAGAACGTGTAAGGGGAGAAGAGGCACAGGAGAAGAGAGGAGCTGTGACTGGGCTCCCTCCACACTGAAGCGCAGGAACCGGACAACGGGAGTCCGAGGCTGTGTGGGACTGTATGCCACACAGCAGAAACCGGAGAGCAGGAGATTTCAAGTAGCCTGTCCACAACCACACCCGAAGGCACAGCAGCATATAGAGGCCGGAGTCGCCGCAAGTAGAGACACCTATAAAAAGGCTCAAGTTGCCTGCAATGCGGGTACTGTCCTACATATAGGACAGAGAGAGAGGACCTTGTGTGAAGCCTCAGGCAGCAAGGGACGCACATTACAGCTCAGTAAGGAAGGCTCCCAATCCCACCTGGCTAAGGGGATTCCTAATCATTTCCAGACTACCCGGACCTCACCATCACCTGTGATCCGTACCCTGGACAGTGGCTGTATACCACCAGTAAAAGGTAAAGAGACTGCAAACTTGTGTCCTCTAATTCTTTCTCGCACTGCACCATCTGTCATCTTTACCCACTACATCGGGAGCCCTGGAGATCAGTCATCACCTGTGGGAAGACATACCATCCCTGCTGCAGTTCCATCATTCCCAGTGGACCCCTTTAAGCAGCGTCGGTCACCCCTGATCGAATACCACAGGTGGCGTCACAAACATTCTTTATTCAAAACAACCCCTTTAAAGACTTTCCCTTTAACTTGGATGCCCAGGGCCACGGACCAGGTCACTGCCACCATGACTACCCCTTTAACAACCACCGGACTCGGTAACGAGTATCCCCTAGGCCCACGAGCGTGGTTGTTGGCCTCCATCTGGACTCTTTGAGGAGGTATTGGAGGATAGGATTCAGAAGAAGTGTAGGGCTATAATGATCAATAATACACACACACTATACGAGCTGTTCTTGAAGCAGAAGAGCACATTCAGCAGTCGTCTAATCCTACTTAGGTGGAAGAAGTAGAAATTCAGGAAATCGTTTGGAGCTACTGCTATGGGGATGTATAATAATTTCCTAAGGGTTGTTGACAACAATGACTGATTGCAGGTGTACTAATGTCAATTAACAGTGACTTATATACGTGAACTACCCACATTTATTTGTTATGTAATGTTGGTATACTTGTGCAAGATTTGAGTCCTAATATTTTATGTACTGCTGGTTGTGTTGCTGCTGTAATACCGTAATTTCCCCCAGGAGATGCGCTTTCTTTAAAACTTCAATTGGTTTATTAAACCAGTGCAGCGTTAGCAAAACAAAACACAGCCTTTCTGGCCTAACGTGAAAAAAAAAAAATAAATAACGTGTTGCACAGTCCGTGTTGCTGCGAGAATCTGCCTGATCAGAAATAAACAACACATAGTTCATCTTTTCTTATCATGAAAACACAGCTCAGGAGCTTGCACCTCCAGGCACACCCAATACTGAATGAGCCAGAAGGCTGTGTATTTATCTTCTGAATTTCTTCCATTGTACAGCTGTTGACAATCAATTTCACATGCTGCTGTGCAAATGGAATAGACAAGAGATGGAAATTATTGACAATTATCAAGACACTAAAAAAAGGAGTGATTCTGCAGGTCCACATCTCAGTACCAATTCTTTCTGGCTGATGTTTTGGTCACTTTTGAATGTTGGTTGTGCTTTCACACTCGTGGTAGTATGAGGCGGACTCTACAACCCACACAATTAGCTCAGGTAGTGTAGCTCATCCAGGATGGCAAATCAATGCGAGCTGAGGCAAGAAGGTTTGCTGTGTCTGTCAGTGTAGTGTCCAGAGGCTGGAGGCGCTACCAGGAGACATGCCAGTACACCAGGAGACGTGGAGGGGGCCGTAGGAGGGCAACAACCCAGCAGCAGGACCGCTACCTCAGCCTTTGTGCAAGGAGGAACAGGAGCACTGCCAGAGCCCTGCGAAATTACTTCCAGCAGGCCACAAATGTGCATGTGTCTGCACAAACTGTTAGGACACAGGACGCTTGGCATTTGCCACAGAACACCAGGATTGGCAAATTTGCCACTGGCGCCCTGTGCTCTTCACAGATGAAAGCAGGCTCACACTGAGTACGTGACAGAGTCTGGAGATGCTGTGGAGAGCGATCTGATGCCTGTAACATTCTTCAGCATGATCGGTTTGGCAGTGGGTCAGTTATGGTTTCGTTGGAGGGCCGCACAGCCCTCCATGTGCTCGCCAGAGGTAGCCTGACTGCCATTAGGTGCTGAGATGAGATCCTCAGACCCCTTGTGAGACCATATGCTGGTGCGGTTGGCCTTGGGTTCCTCCTAATGCAGGACAATGCCAGACCTCATGAGGCTGGAGTGTGTCAGCAGTTCCTGCAAGATTAAGGCATGGAAGCTATGGACCGGCCTCTGCCCGTTCCCCAGACCTGAATCCGATTGAACACATCTGGGATATCATGTCTCGCACCATCCACCAACGTCACGTTGCACCACAAACTGTCCAGGATTTGGCGGATGCTTTAGTCCAGGTCTGGGAGGAGATCCTTGAGGAGACCATCCGACACCTCATGAGGAGCATGCCCAGGCATTGTAGGGAGATCATATAGGAACGTGGAGGCCACACACACTACTGAGCATCAATTCCTTGTCATGAGGCATTTCCACTGAAGCTGGACCAGCCTGGAATTTGATTTTCCACTTTGATTTTGAATATCATTCCAACTCCAGACCTCTGTGGGATATTAGTTGTGATTTCAACTGATATCAGTGATATCTAGGATGTGGGATTTTAGTGTTCACTTTATTTTTTTTGAGCATTATATATACTAGCTGAAGAGCCCAGCGTTGCCCGGGCATAGTAACTATTATATATTATAATTAGTGTTAGTTATAAAACCTCACTTCTCTCATTTTCTCCCTCATATCTCTCATTTTCTTATCACGCCTCTCATTTTCCCCCTCATATCTCTCATTTTCCCATCACGCCTCTCATTTTCCTTCTCCCATCTCATTTTCCCATCATGCCTCTCACTTTCCCCCTCACAGCTCTCATTTTCCCCTCACTCCATATTTCCCCCTCACTTCTCTCATTTTCCCCTCACTCCTCTCATTTTCCCCCTACCCCGTCATTTTCCAATCACTCCATTATTTCCCCTCACTCCTCTTATATCACACCTCACATTTTCCCCTCATATTATACCTGTATGTCATCTCCCTTGTATATAGTATATACCTGTATGTCATCTCCCCTGTATATACCTGTATGTCATCTCCCTAGTATATACCTGTATGTCATCTCCCCTGTATATAGTATATACCTGTATGTCATCTCTCCTGTATACAGTATACCTGTATGTCATCTCCTGCTGTATATAGTATATAGCTGTATGTCATCTCCCCTGTATATAGTATATACCTGTGTGTAATCTCCCCTGTATATAGTATGTACCTATATGTCAACTCCTCCTGTATACAGTATATAATCTGCTCCTGTATATAGTATATACCTGTATGTCATCTCCCCTGTATATAGTATATACCTGTATGTCATCTCTCCTGTATATAGTATATAACTGTATGTCATCTCCTGCTGTATATAGTATATAGCTGTATGTCATCTCCCCTGTATATAGTATATACCTGTGTGTAATCTCCCCTGTATATAGTATGTACCTATATGTCATCTCCTCCTGTATACAGTATATAATCTGCTCCTGTATATAGTATATACCTGTATGTCATCTCACCTGTATATAGTATATACCTGTATGTCATCTCTCCTGTATATAACTTTTGTGCATGTGGCAATTTTTCTACATGTGCAAGTTTTGCGTGGTGAGTTTTGCAAGTGTGGCGAGTTTTGCATGAGCCTAATTTTGCATGTGGTGAATTTTGCGCGTGGCGAGTTTTGAGTGGCGACTTTTGTGTTTTGACTTTTATGTAGCAAGGTTGGTGTATGTGTGGTGAAATGTGTGCTGAGGGTGGAATATATGTTCAAGCACGTGGTAGTGTGTGGCGCATTTTGTGTGTGTGTTCATATCCCCGTGTGTGGTGAGTATCCCTTGTCGGGGCCCCACCTTAGCAACTGTACGGTATATACTCTTTGGCGCCATCGCTCTCACTCTTTAAGTCCCCCTTGTTCACATCTGGCAGCTGTCAATTTGCCTCCAACACTTTTCCTTTCACTTTTTCCCCATTATGTAGATAAAGGCAAAATTGTTTGGTGAATTGGAACGCGCGGGGTTAAAATTTCGCCTCACAACATAGCCTATGACGCTCACGGGGTCCAGACGTGTGACTGTGCAAAATTTTGTGGCTGTGGCTGTAGCTGCGACGTGCAGATGCCAATGCCAGACATACACACACACACACACACACACACACACACACACACACACACACACACACACACACACACACACACACACACACACACACACACACACACACACACACACACACACACACACACACACACACACACACACACACACACACACACACACACACACACACACACACACTCAGCTTTATATATTAGATAGATAGACACACACACAGAGATTATCCAAACCAGACTAATAGTACAATTAACTGCACATGGGATACAGCATAATAGCTGGATGAAAAGTGTTTCAGCTGGTAATTTACAATGCAGGATGCTCCATTTATATGCGCAATCTGGTCAGCAGTGGCTGCCAGATATCTCTGCCACCACTTACCTCAGGGAAAAACAATAGAATTTGCAAGAAAAAAATACAACCTGTCATGCTTATTTATCCCCATGAGTGGACGCACACCAATACATAGAAAACAGCAGAATCTACTGACCACAATATAAAGACTGTGGCTAATGCAAAGCAGAAGACAATACAATTATTTATTCATAAATGCAATGTTCTATTGTCAAATCAGATGCAGTCAGGGCCGGACTGAGCATCGGGCACTTCTCACAAATGCCAGACGGGCCGGTGCCTGTAGTGGGCTGCTCGATCCCTACATGCTCTGCCAGCGACACCAGGGCCAACTCCCCCACCAGCGTCGCCAACGACTCACCCACCCGCCAAGGCCGCCTCACCCCCCCCGCCGCCGCATTCAACTATACCGGCGTCCATGACTCTGGTACAGTTCAATGCAATGATGGAGAGAGCGTCAGATGACGCTCCCTCTCCCATCATTCCCCTCTGCCTGACACTGCGGGTGTGCGATGATGTCATATCATCGCGTACCTGCTGTGTGCCGGGCAGACTGCAGCCGCTGAGACCGGAGTCGGGAACAGCGCGGGGCACGAGAAGAGGATTGTGTGTGTGGTTTTTTTTTTTAATCGAACAATGAGTGCTGGACTTTGAAGCTGAAGCCATTCTCGGGGGAGGGGAGGGGCTGTATTACATTCTATGGGGTGCTGTATTATACTCTATGGGGGGCTGTGACATTCTATGGGGTGCTGTGCGGTATTACATTCTATGGGGTGCTGTGCTGTATTATATCCTATGGGGGCTGTATGACATTCTATGGGCTGCTGTGCTGTATTGTATTCTATGGGGGGGGCTGTATGACATTCTATGGGGGCTGTGCTGTATTATGTTCTATGGGGGGCTGTATTACATTCTATGGGGTGCTGTGCTGTATTATGTTCTATGGGGAGCTGTATTATATTTTATGGGGGGCTGTATGACATTCTATGGGGGGCTGTGCTGTATTATGTTCTATGGGGGCTGTATTACATTCTGTGGGGTGCTGTATTATATTCTATGGGGGCTCTATGACATTCTATGGGGGGCTGTATTACATTCTACGGGGGGCTGTATTACATTCTATGGGGGCTGTATTATATTCTATGGGGGGCTGTATTATATTCTATGAGGGAGGATTGCATCATACTCTTTTATGGGGCTAGATTATATTCTATGGGGAGGTAGACTGTTATATTCTATGGGGAGGTAGGCTGTATTATATTCTATGTATTAAATGTATTCTATGTATTAAATTTATTATCTTCTTTGAGGGGTGATTGCATCATACTCTATGAGGGGGCTACATTATATTCTATGGGGGGCTGTATTATATTCTATGAGGGAGGATTGCATCATACTCTTTTATGTGGCTAGATTATATTCTATGGGGAGGTAGGCTGTATTATATTCTATGGGGAGGTAGGCTGTATTATATTCTATGTATTAAATGTATTCTATGTATTAAATTCATTATCTTCTATGAGGGGTGATTGCATCATACTCTATGAGGGGGCTACATTATATTCTGTGGGGATCTGCATTATACTATATGAGGAGGGCTGCATTGTATTCTATGGAGGGGCTACATTATATTGTATGGCGGGGCTGCATTATGCACTATGAGGGGGCTACCATATATGATATATGCAGGGTCTGCATTATACTATATGAGGGGGCTGCATTATATTCTCTGGGGGTTACATTATACTCAGGGGGCTACAAAATATTCTGTGGTGGCTGCATTATACTCTGGGGTGGCAACATTATACTATATGTGGGCTGCATTATACTGTATCGAGGACTATGGGGAATATATTATACTATATGAAGAACTATGGGGTGGATTATACTATGGGAAGTGAATTGTACTACATGAATGACTATGGCGGTGCATTATACTATATGGAGCACTATGAGGAGTGTATAATACTATATGGAGGACTGAGCAGTGTATTTTAATATATGGAGGACTATGAGGAGTGTATTATACTATATGGAGGACTGAGGAGTGTATTATACTATATGGAGGACTGAGGAGTGTATTATACTATATGGAGGACTGAAGTGCACATTATAATATATGGGGGACTATGGGGTGTATTATACTAAACAAGCAAAATGCTGCCTATTCATCAAGTGATTAGATTTTTTTATGTAGGAACAGAAATCATTGTTCTCAGCAGCACATCGCCAGTGTAAACTGTAGATGTGCTACTGATAACATGATACTGTATGGGGACAGATTGATCTAATTGTGATTGTTCTGTTCCCTTCATTCTTTCTCAGTTGGTGTAAAGAGGCCGGGAAACAAGCGAACGACTTCAGTATTGTCAATCACACTCGTTTAGGGGCCTGAGATCAGCGCATGTAAATACAGCAGAAATGCTTCGCAGGGAGACCAGGCAAGGATGATGACAGTTGTAGTTAGCACCCGGCGCCTGGGAATAGCGCTAACTCCTGCTTTTCCCAGCCGCCAGAGCATTTAATTCTGGTATGTGTAATGATTTTTAGGGTTGATGTCAGCTGCTATCAATCCCTGGTGTAAGTAATGGAGAGGTGTCTATCAAACACCCCCACTACTAGCCCAGACCTGGCGAGACCCAGCGACTCTGAAGAGCGGTGACGGTAGTAACAATACCGCTCTTCACAGTCGCCGAGCTCAGCGCAAGACCCGGAATATCTGAAGAGTGATGACGTTACTGATGTCACCGCTCATCAGAGTCACCGGGTCTCGTGCTGCGCAGCGGAACCAAAAGTGGCTGTAGGCAAAGTTTATGGAGCATCAGAATGAGGTTCCATAGCCTTTGGTCGTCTCAATCCCTTCATTATCTACGAGATCCAATTATGTAGGTAAAGTAGCAGCTTTTCTTGGTACTGCAACTAAAAGCAATAATTAGGACTGAGCTGTAATGCTGGATACAGCTGTGATTAAATGTTATATAGTCGTGTTACACTCCCCTCACTTCTTGTAACCTACAAGTGTACAAAGATATTATACAATCACCATGTGACAAGTGGGCCTGTGTAACTTCAAATGCCAGAGCTGAATTTTAGTCCCAGTCCGGCCCTGGATGCAGTTCTCAAACATTTCTAAAAATCTATATATATAATTGTCTAAGGTCCACTTCCATCTGTCTGATTATCTGTCACAGAAATCCCGCGTCGCTGATTGGTCGTGGCGGTCTGGGCACGACCAATCAGCGACAGGCACAGTCCGGCAGCAAATTGGCCCCTCCCTACTCTCCTCCAGTCAATGCCCCCTCCATACTCTGCTATACTCAGCGCCCACAAAGCGTTTTGGCAGTCCGTTAAACGGACTGCGTTACACCGCGGCATAACGCGGTGCAACGCAGCCCGTTAACGCTGCCATTAACCCTGTGTGACCAACTTTTTACTATTGATGCTGCCTATGCAGCATATATATATATATATATATACACATATATATATATATATATACACATATATATATATATACATACTACATAGCTGTGCAATATATTACGTGGCTGTGCTATATACTACGTGGCTGTGTTATATACTACATGGGCTGTGTTATTTACTGCGTGGGCTGTGCTATATACTACATGAGCTGTGCTATATACTACGTAGGCTGTGCTATATACTACATGGGCTGTTATATACTGGGTGGGCTGTGCTATATACTACGTGGGCTGTGTTATATACTGCGTGGGCTGTGCTATATACTGCGTGGGCTGTGCAATATACTACGTGGCTGTGCAATATACTACGTGGCTGTGCAATATACTACGTAGCTGTGCTATATACTACATGGCTATGCTATATACTATGTGGCTGTGCTATATACTACGTGGGCTGTGTTATATGCTACGTGGGCTATGAGACTTTCGCCAGGGGCCCTCAAAAACCTGGAACTCGCCCTGGCTTCACTGATTAGTTGCGCCCCAGCCGGCCGCAAACAAACAGCGACAGACGCAGTCCGGCGCCGGATTGGCACAGGATTTGAACCACGCTTCGCTAATTGGTTGCGCCCGGCTAGTCGAATCCTGTGTATTCATTGCATTATTCTGAAATCTTCATAAATAAACTACATAAATATTCTAGAATATCCGATGCGTTAGAATCGGGCCATCATCTAGTACGTAATATAAGGCTCTGTTCACATGTTTGTTTCTCTTTTTCCATTTGTATGCCCTGTTTAGAATAGACAAACGGAATAAATAAAGCACTTGTAAATGGCGCAAACAAACTGAATATTCATATTTCCCATAACTGTCTCATATTATCTATATAATTTTACTTTTTGTGAATAGTTTTGTAATCTACAGGACAGAGAAGCCAGAGTCTATCCTGGCAAGTAGTCCAAGCAACCATTAAAATGCAATAGAGCAGTAACAGCTAATGGCTGATTTACAATCAGACTATATCACTTCTTGAATATCAAGGTTGCTCTGATTGACGCCACAGCTGCATGTGTCGCGGCTGTGTCACAGTCACAACACATGCATGGAGAGCCTGTTTGTTGGCCTCACCATGCATGTTTCGTGACTGTGACACAGCCGCGACACATGCAGCTCCGGCGCCGATCAGCTGATCGGCCGGCGTGATCCAGGAAGCTGGGCTCCCTCTGCAGCTTGCAAGAATAAGAGGGAACCCGAGCAAATTCACTCATCTCTATTGACAGCCACCGTCCTTTTAACTTCTTCTTGCACGTTCACTATTGAACACTAAGGCGTGGGCAATGAAAGATTACATCCTGAAACCAGTGCCAGCGTCAAGATGTACTTTGAGGGCAGAGTTCGCGCACGATTTGAACGACCCCCCGAAAGGTGGTATAAATATCCAAATGGCCCTTGGAAGAAAAGAGGATCCCCACCCCTGCTCTAGTACATCATTTTATGTGGCCCACAAGGAGAGGATACAGAAGGACCGGCTCTCCACTATCCCTGTACGGAGAGACATCTGAAATAATGTGGAAGTGTGCCCTGGAGCTTAAAATCTAAATTGGCATATGCCCCTTGTGCTGGCGCCACACCCCTCTGCTAAGTACTGGCTACATTCTATGTTGACAACTGGTGCTTAGCAGAGGTGGTGGAAGACAGCACAAGACGCTGGCACTAACTTGGAATCTGAGAAGATGCAGTCTGTGCTTAGCAGCACAAGGAGCTGGAGCCATATTTGAAACCGAGTGAACATAGACAGCACAAAAAGTGAATGCATTGAATGCAGTCAGCCAGCACAAAAAGTGAACACAGTCAGCATGCACTTCTGAGTGGTTCTATCTTTCAAATCAGAGCAGACATAGCCAGGACTTAGCATAGGGAGCAGTCCGTCATGGACTTTGAGGTCTGTCACCGTTTTCTTAGCACTACTACCTAGAGACAGATATCTTAGCCCTATTACCAGGGACAGCACTCTTTAGCCCGACTATCCAGGGAGAGGACAGCACTCAGCCATCCTACCCAGGGACAGCTGTCTTAGCCCTACTACCCAGGCACAGCCCTCTTAGCCATACTACCCAGGCACAGCCCTCTTAGCCATACTACCCAGGAACAGCTCTCTTAGCCATACTACCCAGGAACAGCTCTCAGCCATACTACCCAGGAACAGCTCTCAGCCATACTACTCAGGGACAGTCCTCTTAGCCCTACTATTCAGGGACAGCCTTCTTAGCCCTACTACCCAGGAACAGCTCTTAGCCACACTGCCCAGGAACAGCTCTCTTAGCCCTACTACTCAAGGACAGCCCTCTTAGCCCTACTACCCAGGGACAGCCCTCTTAGCCCTACTACCCAGGAACAGCTCTCTTAGTCATACTACCCAGGAACAGCTCTTAGCCCTACTACCCAGGGACGGCCCTCTTAGCTCTACTACCCAGGGACAGCCCTCTTAGCCCTACCACCCAGGGATAGCTCTCTTAGCCCTACCGCCCAGGGATAGCTGTCTTAGCCCTACTAACTAGGAACAGTGTTCCATGGTATGTCTTCTGCATTGGACTTTTTTGTACCCTTCTTCTGACTGATAACTTTCAACAATGAGATCATTTTGCTTTATTGTAAGCTGTTTTTCAATATCAAAGACTGACCGTCAGTTCCACATGAATTGGCCAATTTATGCTCTGAATATTTTCACTATATCTGTTTTTTTCTAGAGCAGCAATTTTCATGCAGGTGGAACGTGGACCCCTTATTGAGGATTTCATGTTCCTCACCCTACTCCAATTTGCTCCTGGGCTGGTGGGAGGATACAGGAGTTTTTGGGGATGAAGAGAAGTCTTGGTGGAGCCACCAGATATTATTCTGGGGACAGCACTACATTGATGATGTCCTGGTGTCAGGACAGGTGACTGCCTCTATTAATAGATTTGTCCAGGAACTGAACATCAACAGGATCGGTTTGAAATTTACATCTGAATTAGATCCTGTATCCATCAATTTCCTGGACGGAAATATTGAAAAGGATGGCGGTGGACACCTGCAGACTAAAACTTTCCATAAACCTACTGCAACAAACAATTTGCTTAGGTGGGACAGTCATTATCCTTTTGCCCTCAGGAGGGGTATACCCAAAGGGCAACTAATGGGGCTCACAATCTAGATTCCCTATCAGTATGACTTTGTAGTGTGGGATAAAACCAGAGAACCCGAAGGAAACCCACCAAACATGTGGAGAACATACAAACTTCTTGCAGATGCTGTGCCTGTAGGGATTTGAAGAACAGACCCCAGTGGTGCATGCAAGGCTGCAGTGCTAACCACTGAGCCACCGTGCTGATACTCTTATGTGCTATTCAATACACATTTGACCATACAATTTGCAGTATATGTCTATGCAAAAATTAGAAAAGTTTTCAGGCATATGGAAACGCTACAGTAACAATAGTATCCATGCATCTGGCAGGTCTTTATTATATCGGACGCAATTCTAAAAACTGTATCTTGATTCTTATTCTGAAAACAACAAAGAAGCATGAAAAAGAAATTAAGTATACACATTTTATATTGAAAGTCATTGGCAAATGTTTTCAGGCATACTCTATAGGAATACATCTTTGTGCACAGTAAACTTCTGAAGAAAACAAAATACAAAAAACTTTAATTTACAAAATGCATCCACCAAACTGTTTGCTTACCTCTGGAACTATGCATCTCATAAAAGTTACAATTGTAATATCAGCCTAATCTTAGATGTTGAGATAATCAAAGACAAAAAAAAAATCAACTTTGAATTGTAAAACCTCATTCAATCATCTGTGAAACACAGTCGTATGGACCATGGTGTATGGACTTGGACACTGGCCTCATGACCCAAACTCAAAATTCTCATACATGCCTATGAGGCGGTCAGGTTTGGGTCAGAGGACCCGCGGCTAGTCTGTACAACATGGTCAACACTTGAACGTCTGAATGAGGTTATAGTGAAACAGAAGATTGCACAGCCGTCGCCTGAAACTAGTATTAGTCTTCTACCTATAATTCTATATCCAGAGCCAGTGAGACTCATTTTCGCAGTTGGAACAGACATTTACGTCAAAGTTACACACGATGACTTGAATGTTTGTATATTTTCTACAATGATGTGACTTGGAATAAATCATTGAAGAAATTAAGCCAATGTAAATAACAGACCAAAGAGATTTGCATATTCCAGTTGTGCAACTCGATGAACATCTGTAGTCTGCAGCTCTAGCAGAATTAATAAAGACCTGATGCTAAAGGGAACCGGCCAAGTGACTTATGTTTCCGACCCAATGACAGCAGAAATCAAGCTTGGCTCCCCAATGACAGAAAGATGGGGCGATTCTGAGAAAACACTGTTTAAGCAGGAGCTGGAAACAGGGAAAGTAGTCATCAAGACACTGCTGGATTCTGGCCCATCATACTCGGATTATTGACAGATTTCTCACAACACAAACAAGGAGAAAAGACCTATCAATCAAGCAGAGGTGGCGGGTGTAGACGCAGCAAGGACTTGGCCTGAAGACTAGTCACTTCATTCCAAGCTCCAATTCAATCTATGTTTTCTCTTCAACACAGAAACTCAGTTTTGGACTGTCACAACAGACATAGTTGATTCTGTATTTTCATGCCACAAATTTAGAAAGAACCAGCAATGCCTTTATTCTCCATATGCCTTATGGCCACAAAAATTGTGTTTTAATTGGGTGATATTTTTAATTAGTGATAAATTGTGACATCATGGCATTCAAAAAAAACCAATGGAGCCAGGAAAGATACCTTTTTTTGCTTTAAAATGTCATCCACCCTGCTTATAGACCAAACAATGATTGGAGAAAGGGGTAAGAGCAGCTGAGAAACAGGGAACGGGCACATTTAGCACAGGGGACTAATATTTATACGTGCGTCTATGGATGGGAGGCAGCACCAAGAATGGTGGAGTTGCTCACTTCTGGGAAGAAGGGGATTCTTATAACCTCTTTGCAATTTGTTTTTAAGATAGAAAGGAAAGATATTTATGTATATGTGGCGGACTCGTGCTTGGACAAATGCTTCTTTGACGGGATGGGCAGAGGGGTTTGAATGGTAGTACAAAAACTATGGCTGTGGTGAATGTCAGGCATTAGGATGGAAATACAATACGCAGAGGTGAGTATTGGAGATGGTCACACCGGTTTAAAGGCACTGTCAGTACAGAATGACTGTTCAAACTAAGTCCTGCCATTCTCACCTGCTTGTTTTCCATCAGTCTCCACCCCATTCTTTGATTGACAGCTCTATCTTCATAGAGCCAGAGAAGGGTGGCTATAGATGGAAACCAAGCAGGTGGGAATGTGTATATAAATAATTGGCCACACTGTGACGCTCCAAGCGCCTGTACTTTGTTTGAACAGTCATTCTGTGCTGACAGAGTCCCTTTAAAATCAAGTTGGGTGAGGACAGGGAAGGCAATAAATAATTATAATAGTGAAGATGACTTTGAAACTGATGTTAAAGAGAAGACAGACTATTCACCAGTAAAAGGGATGGGTTCATCGTCAATAGTCATTAGCGCGCCCCTCTTCTGCCTTCCAGCTTTGTGCTTGTCAGGGGTATTGTGATCCAGATGATTGACACTTCGCCCTGGTGCTATGGCTGAGTTTTGGACCTGAATTGTGTGATTTCTCACGCTGCTATACATGACAGCATCGTAGAAACGCAAGGAGCTCTGAAACTAACCAAATCCAGACAGCTTCAGAGCAGCACTTGCATCTGTATAGAAATCAGATTGTAAGCGCGCGCTCAAAGCCTAAAACACCAGCCAGCACAATACCTAACGACTGTTTAATTGCTTCAATACTCCAATAATATTTCTGAGTATAGGCTACTCATTACTGTCACAACATATTTTTTTAATAAGCTATTTCTTTATTGTAAGACAATTATGATGTGTCCGAGTATTGTAAGACTGAGCCACATTGCAATATTATCCCAATAATCTTTCTATACTTCTAGTCCAAACGGAATCTCTCTCTTGTTTATATATCACTGTAGTTTGCATATTTACTAAGCAGTGAAGCAAGTGTCATCTCTTTACAGGATCAGTAGTTTCACACTAGCATTTTGCTGAGCTGCGGACTTCCTCCGTGAAGCCCCGCCCACGGCTGCACCTCTGCCGCTCAGCTCCGCCTACGTCCGCATGCGGCCTGCGTACCTATCTTTAATATTAGGTACGTAGGTCGTGCGGATGTATGCGAATGCCTCCGCATGCGTCGTTTTGACGATGCAGAGAAAAAAAGAATTTCCAACCAGCTGCGTTCGACGCGGGTTGCCGCATCGTCAAAACGACACATGCGGAGGCATCCGCACGACCTGCGTACCTAATGTTAAAGATAGGTATGCAGGCAGCATGCGGACGTAGGCAGAGTTGAGCGGCGGAGGTGCGGCTGTGGGCGGGGCTTCACGGAAGAAGTCCACAGCCCTCCGCAGCTCAGCAAAACAATAGTGTGAAACTAGCCTAAGGCTAGGTTCACATTGCGTTAGTGCAGTCCGTTCAGCGCATACATTAACAGACTGCGCTAACGCAAGTGCCGACTTTGGCACAGCGCTAGCGCAGATGGAGCATCTGCTAGCTCCATCTGCGCTAGCAGCGACGGACCCGGAAACGCTGCAGCCCGTGTCTCGGGGCCGTCACTCAATGACGGCACATCGCTTAGCGCACGCCCATTGTGGGCGTGCGCTAGCGATGCGTCCGACATTGCTTTCAATGGCGGCGTTAACGCACTACGTTACACCGTGTTATGCTGCTGTGTAACGTAGTCCGTTTAACGTACAGCCATAACGCAAATGTGAACCCAGCCTAAGGTTGCCAGTATCCCATTGAGTTAGTAACCATCTGCAAATTCTTAATTTTCCATCTTTTCTCACTCTTAAAAAAACACATAGGAGCAAATATGTACCGCATTCATTTTTACAGCATCTAAAAAAGTACTGCTTCATCTTACGCATCCAGTACCCACAAGAAGTACAAGTGAAGTTGAGAAGATCATTTATGAAAGCTTTTTACCTTCTTGATCTTGTGACTGATAAAAGGCTTGACATCACCCCTAGGGATTTCACCCGTGGTCATTAGTTTCATGCAACCATAGGGTAAATAATAATTGCATGAATCCAGTTTGAAGAAAAAAACGGGGTAGACAGCACCGCTCTGCGGCAGAATCTTTGTTTCACGGGTGTAATTAGCACATGCAGGCTAATGTCATGATCAACCTGCAGCCGCAGATGCGGCCCAGCCCATAGACGCCCCCAAGCCGACCAACCTCAGAAGGCATGGGGAGCGTGTCCACCGGGGACGAAATACGGACCCTTTAAACCGCAGAGGGGGACTCGGGCCTACCCGAACTAGGGGAGGGCAGAGACCGGGGTTCTGTGGCAGCTGAGCATGTGGACAAGGAAAGAGACACGTAGGACTTGATTACATCGCACAACTTCAGGTATAGAGAAAGTAACGTTTACTAAAGTAAAGTTACACAGTACATAAACAAAACATGACGATGTCAGGATCCCGATTCCACACCTCCAGAAGGGTACCACCCAGTGGACTCCAAGGCACCAACGGATCACAGAGGCACACATAGGCGGGACATCAGGACCCAGGCAGGACATCAGGGTACACGAGGACATCAGGGCGCAGGCAAGACATCAGGATACAGACAGGACATCTGGACTCAGGAAAGACCTCAGGACATCAGGACACAGGCAGGGCATCAGGACACAGGAATACTGGATAGACATCTGGGACACTGGTGTGGCAGCCCAGGTCATCAGCTGAGACACTGGCGTGGCAACCCAGGTCATCAGTTACATCAGGATTTCGGACACAGGGAGGACATCAGGGAACATGAGGTCATCAGGATGCAGGTAAGGCTACGTTCACATTAGTGTTGTGCGGCGCGTCGGGAACAGCCGCAGCGACGCATGCGTCATGCGCCCCTATATTTAACATGGGGGGCTCATGGACATGCGTAGTCTTGCGTTTTGTGACGCTTGCGTCATTTTGGCGCAACTGTCAGGGCACGGAGGACGCTGCATGATGCATTTTTTTCTGCGCCAAAAATCATGCAAAAAATGAACGCATGCGTCACAAAACACTGCGTTGTGCATGCGTTTTGCATGCATTGTGCGTTGCATCGCCGACGCTGCGCCGCACAACGCAAATGTGAACGTAGCCTATGACATCAGAACACGAGAACGTCAGGACATCAGGGTCCATGAGGTCATCAGGACACAGGCAGGACATCAGGGTACAGACAGAACATCAGGGTACAGACAGGACATCAGGGTACAGACAGGACATCAGGACCCAGGATCACCGGCAGACATCAGACAGGAGTCATTCGGTTGCAGACATCCAACATGACCTACAGGCACCACCAGTCATCAGGCTCCAAGCTCCAGGCAGCGGTCATCAGGTTCCAGACTGCAGTCGTCAGGCTCCAGGCATCGGACCTAGGAAGGAACTCAAGCGTGATGGTGCAAGCACCGCAATACTGGACGTGAGCCAGACAGGGTTAACACCGCATGGAAGTCAGAGCACAGAGTAGTAGATGCTCAGCAGAAACACCGGTTTCAAGAGACTCAAAGTCACTGGGTGTGAGACTCCACATGCAGAGGGATTCCAGGAAACTATCACAGTAGACAGTTTGGACAGGTTCAGGTACAGGACAGGTACAGGATTAAGGATTCGGGCCTGGATATACCGCCTCCAGGACAGGCGCCAGTATAGGACAAAACGGGAATCAAGGCAAGGACTTTGGTACCAAAACATAAACCGGAGAGGTGCAGGAACACAAACACACATAGCAAAGTTCAGGAGCTTTGAGAGTAGCTCAGGCCCCACCCATAGGGCAGGGGAACTTTATATAGGAGCTGCCCCTCAGCAATTGGCTGGGGACAGCATTTCAAGTACACACCCTAACCCTGATAAAAGCAGGGGAGGTGTGGCCGCGCACGCCCTTATCACACACAGAAACCATTACAGCACAATCAGTGCAGGAACTGAGACTCAGGGCACCAGGCTGTGACTGCAAGCACTGACACACGTGGAAAGTCATGCACCAGCTGCAAATGACCTCGCAACCCGTGGACAGCTTCCACAGAGGCAACCAGGGACCGCACACGAGGAAGGTAAGCAATAGAAAAGACCTAACTACCCATGTACGGCTGCGCCGCAGAGCAGGGAACTGAGAAGGCTCCATACAGGTAACAGTCAACAGTATCCCAGCTCAAATTAGGGGGAAAAGAATAGAGGGTTAAAGCAAACATATGCATTGTCACGCCGAAAACCAGATACAGACAGAACGGCGTGACACTAGACCTCAAGATTCCGGGTGCTTCATCAGAAAAATATCATAATACATCGTGAAGATAAGAAGATGGATAGCACTCACTGATCCTCTTAAAATTCCATGCTTTATTCAGACAATTAACCCCTTTACCCCCAAGGGTGGTTTGCACGTTAATGAGCGGGCCAATTTTTACAATTCTGACCACTGTCCCTTTATGAGTTTATAACTCTGGAACGCTTCAACGGATCTTGGCGATTCTGACAATGTTTTCTCGTGACATATTGTACTTCATGATAGTGGTAACATTTCTTCGATATAACTTGCGTTTATTTGTGAAAAAAATGGAAATTTGGCAAAAATGTTGAAAATTTCGCAATTTTCCAACTTTGAATTTTTATGCCCTTAAATCACAGAGATATGTCACACAAAATACTTAATAGGTAACATTTCCCACATGTCTACTTTACATCAGCACAATTTAGGAACCAAAATTTTTTTTTGTTAGGGAGTTATAAGGGTTAAAAGTTGACCAGCAATTTCTCTTTTTTACACCACCATTTTTTTTTTAGGGACTACATCTCATTTGAAGTCATTTTGAGGGGTCTATATGATAGAAAATACCCAAGTGTGACACCATTCTAAAAACTGCACCCCTCAAGGTGCTCAAAACCACATTCAAGAAGTTTATTAACCCATCAGGTGTTTCACAGGAATTTTTGGAATGTTTAAATAAAAATTAACATTTAAATTTTTTTTTACACAAAATTTATTTCAGCTCCAATTTGTTTTATTTTACCAAGGGTAACAGGAGAAAATGGACCCCAAAAGTTGTTGTACAATTTGTCCTGAGTACGCCGATACCCCATATGTGGGGGTAAACCACTGATTGGGCGCACCGGAGAGCTCGGAAGGGAAGGAGCACCATTTGACTTTTCAATGCAAAATTGACTGGAATTGAGATGGAACGCCATGTTGCGTTTGGGGAGCCCCTAATGTGCCTAAACATTGAAACCCCCCACAAGTGACACCATTTTGGAAAGTAGACCCCTTAAGGAACTTGTCTAGATGTGTGGTGAGCACTTTGACCCACCAAGTGCTTCACAGAAGTTTATAATGCAGAGCCGTAAAAATAAAAAAATCATTTTTTCACAAAAATTATCTTTTCGCCCCCAATTTTTTATTTTCCCAAGGGTAAGAGAAGAAGGAGTGCCATTTGACTTTTCAATGCAAAATTGACTGGAATTAAGATGGGACGCCATGTCGCGTTTGGAGAGCCCCTGATGTGCCTAAATATTAAACCCCCACAAGTGACACCATTTTGGAAAGTAGACCCCCTAAGGAACATATCTAGATGTGTTTTGAGAGCTTTGATCCCTCAAGTGTTTCACTACAGGTTATAACGCAGAGCCGTGAAAATAAAAATTCTTTTTTTCCACAAAAATGATTTTTTAGCCCCCAGTTTTGTATTTTCCCAAGGGTAACAGGAGAAATTGGACCCCAAAAGTTGTTGTCCAATTTGTCCTGAGTACGCTGATACCCCATATGTGGGAGGGAACCACTGTTTGGGCGCATGGCAGAGCTCGGGAGGGAAGGAGTGCCATTTGGAATGGAGACTTAGATGGATTGGTTTGCAGGCGTCACGTTGCATTTGCAGAGCCCCTGATGTACCCAAACAGTAGAAACCCCCCACAAGTGACCCCATATTGGAAACTAGACCTCCCAAAGAACTTATCTAGATGTGTTGTGAGAACTTTGAACCCCCAGGTGTTTCACTACAGTTTACAACGCAGAGCCGTGAAAATAAACGCCCCATATGTTGGGGTAAACCCCTGCTTGGGCGCACGGTAAAGCTCGGAAGGGAAGGAGCACTGTTTTACTTTTTCAATGCAGAATTGGCTGGAATTGAGATCGGACGCCATGTCGCGTTTGGAGAGCCCCTGATGTGCCTAAACAGTGGAAACTCCCCAATTCTAACTGAAACCCTAATCCAAACACACTCCTAACCCTAATCCCAACGGTAACCCTAACCACACCCCTAACCCTGACACACCCCTAACTCTAATCCCAACCGTAAATGTAATCCAAACCCTAACCCTAACTTTAGCCCCAACCCTAACCCTAACTTTAGCCCTAACCCTAACTTTAGCCCCAACCCCAGCCCTAACCCTAGCCCTAACCCTAATGGGAAAATGGAAATAAATACATTTTTTTAATTTTATTATTTTTCCCTAACTAAGGGGGTGATGAAGGGGGGTTTGATTTACTTTCATAGCATTTTTTATAATGGATTTTTATGATTGGCAGCCGTCACACACTAAAAGACGCTTTTTATAGCAAAAAAAGTTTTTGCGTCTCCACATTTTGAGACCTATAATTTTTCCATATTCTGGTCCACAGAGTCATGTGAGGTCTTGTTTTTTGCGTGACGAGTTGACGTTTTTATTGGTAACATTTTCGGACACGTGACAGTTTTTGATCGCTTTTTATTCTGATTTTTGTGAGGCAGAATGACCAAAAACCAGCTATTCATGAATTTCTTTTGGGGGAGGCGTTTATACCGTTCCACATTTGGTAAAATTGATAAAGCAGTTTTATTCTTTGGGTCAGTACGATTACAGCGATACCTCATTTATATCATTTTTTATGTTTTGGCACTTTTATACGATAAAAACTATTTTATAGAATAAATAACTATTTTGGCATCGCTTTATTCTGAGGACTATAACTTTTTTATTTTTTCTTTGATGATGCTGTGTGGCGGCTCGTTTATTGCGGGACAAGATGTCGCTTTGGGCGGTACCATGGTTATTTATATCCGTCTTTTTGATCGCGTGTTATTCCACTTTTTGTTCGGCGGTATGATAATAAAGCGTTTTTTTTTGCCTCTTTTTTCCTACGGTGTTCACTGAAGGGGTTAACTAGTGATATAGTTTTATAGGTGGGGTCGTTACGGACGCGGCGATACTAAATATGTGTACTTTTATTGTTTTATTTATTTTATTTAGATAAAGAAATGTATTTATGGGAATAATATATATATATTTTTTTCTTTATTTAGGAATTTTTTTTTTTTTTTACTTATGTGGAAATTTTTTTTAAACTTTTTTACTGTGTCCCAGGGGGGGGGGGGACATCACAGATCGGTGATCTGACAGTTTGCACAGCACTCTGTCAGATCACCGATCTGACTTACAGCGCTCCTGGCTTACCAGCGCCTGCACTGAGCAGGCACTCGGTAAGCCACCTCCCTCCCTGCAGGACCCGGATGCCGCGGCCATCTTGGATCCGGGCACCTGCAGCGAGGAGGAGGTAAGAGACGCTCGCAGCAACGCGATCACATCGCGTTGCTCCGGGGGTCTCAGGGAAGCACGCAGGGAGCCCCCTCCCTGCGTGATGCTTCCCTGTACCGCCGGCACACCGCGATCATGTTTGATCGCGGTGTGCCGGGGGTTAATGTGCCGGGGGCGGTCTGTGACCACTCCTGACACATAGTGCCGGATGTCAGCTGTGATAATCAGCTGACACCAGGCCGCGATCGGCCGCGCTCCCCCCGTGAGCACCGCCGATAGCGCTGGACGTACTATCCCGTCAGTGGTCATAGGGGCCCACCCCACCTCGATGGGATAGTACGTCCAATGTCAGAAAGGGGTTAAAACATTATGGCCAGGAGAGTGGATCTAGGAGTGTGTGAGCCAGTGCTGACGGTCGTTTAGCGCTGAACAGCGCTTCATTTTAAAAGGATCGGTGAGTGCTATCCATCTCCTTATCTTCACTAAATAATAATTGTGATCTCAGCAGGCAGGTTTCAAGCAATCTAGATTAGTAAATTGATTCTAATTCTAAAAATTAACCAATACAATGTGTTAAGAATGTGCTGTAGAAAGAAGGAAGCTATAAAGTTACATAGTTACATAGTTATTAAGGTTGAAGGAAGACTAAGTCCATCTAGTTCAACCCATAGCCTAACCTAACATGCCCTACCATGTTGATCCAGAGGAAGGCAAAAAAAACCATGTGGCAAAGAGTTAGCTCCACATTGGGGAAAAAAATTCCTTCCCGACTCCACATACGGCAATCAGACTAGTTCCCTGGATCAATGCCCTATCAAGGAATCTAGTGTAT
Organism: Ranitomeya variabilis; assembly: GCF_051348905.1. Taxonomy (NCBI): domain Eukaryota; kingdom Metazoa; phylum Chordata; class Amphibia; order Anura; family Dendrobatidae; genus Ranitomeya; species Ranitomeya variabilis. The sequence goes on along the minus strand of NC_135233.1, from coordinate 978,578,134 downwards.
ATACCCTGTAACATTATACTTTTCAAGAAAGGCATCCAGTCCCCTCTTAAATTTAAGTAATGAATCACTCATTACAACATCATATGGCAGAGAGTTCCATAGTCTCACTGCTCTTACAGTAAAGAATCCGCGTCTGTTATTATGCTTAAACCTTCTTTCCTCCAGACGTAGAGGATACCCCCTTGTCCCTGTCACCGGTCTATGATTAAAAAGATCATCAGAAAGGTCTTTGTACTGTCCCCTCATATATTTATACATTAACATAAGATCACCCCTTAGCCTTCGTTTTTCCAAACTAAACAGCCCCAAGTGTAATAATCTATCTTGGTATTGCAGACCCCCCAGTCCTCTAATAACCTTGGTTGCTCTTCTCTGCACCCGCTCCAGTTCAGCTATGTCTTTCTTATACACCGGAGACCAAAACTGTGCACAGTATTCTAAGTGTGGTCGAACTAGTGACTTGCTCATGATAACATAATTTTACCTCTATACATCTATGCCTCTTTTAATGCATCCCATTATTTTATTTGCCTTTGTAGCAGCTGCCTGACACTGGCCACTGAATATGAGTTTGTCATCCACCCATACACCCAGGTCTTTTTCATTGACGGTTTTACCCAGAGTTTTAGAATTAAGCACATAGTTATACATCTTATTACTTCTACCCAAGTGCATGACCTTACATTTATCCCCATTAAAGCTCATTTGCCATTTATCAGCCCAAACTTCTAGTTTACATAAATCATCCTGTAATATAAAATTGTCCTCCCCTGTATTGATTACCCTGCAGCGTTTAGTGTCATCTGCAAATATTGAAATTCTACTCTGAATGCTCCCTACAAGGTCATTAATAAATATGTTAAAAAGAAGAGGGCCCAATACTGACCCCTGTGGTACCCCACTGCTAACCGCGACCCAGTCCGAGTGTGCTCCATTAATAACCACCCTTTGTTTCCTATCCCTGAGCCAGCTCTCAATCCACTTACACATATTTTCCACAATCCCCATTATTCTCATTTTATGTAACAACCTTTTGTGTGGCACCGTATCAAAAGCTTTTGAAAAGTCCATATACACTACATCTACTTGGTTCCCTTGGTCCAGTCCGGAACTTACCTCTTCATAGAAGCTGATCAAATTAGTCTGACATGAACGGTCCCTAGTAAACCCGTGCTGATACTGGGTCATGAGGTTATTCCTCTTCAGATACTCCAGTATAGCATCCCTTAGAATGCCCTCCAGGATTTTACCCACAGTAGAGGTTAAGCTTACTGGCCTATAATTTCCGAGTTCAGTTTTTGTCCCCTTTTTGAATATTGGCACCACATTTGCTATACGCCAGTCCTGTGGTACAGACCCTGTTATTATGGAGTCTTTAAAGATTAAAAATAATGGTCTATCAATGACTGTACTTAATTCCTGCAGTACTCGAGGGTGGATCTCATCCGGGCCTGGAGATTTGTCAATTTTAGTGATTTTTAGACGCCGCCGTACTTCCTGCTGGGTTAAGCAGGTGACATTTAATTGGGAATTTTTATCACTAGTCATTTTGACTGCCATGGGATTTTCTTTTGTAAATACTGATGAAAAAAAGTCATTTAGCATATTGGCTTTTTCCTCATCCTCATCCACCATTTCACCCAGACTATTTTTAAGGGGGCCTACACTATCATTTTTTTATTTCTTACTATTTATGTAGTTAAAGAATATTTTGGGATTATTTTACTCTCTCTGGCAATGAGTCTCTGTCTCAATCTTTGCTGCCTTGATTTGCTTTTTACAGAATTTATTTCATTTTTTTGTATTTATTTAATGCCTCCTCACTACCTACTTCCTTTAATTCTCTAAATGCTTTCTTTTTGTCCCTTATTGCGCCCCTTACAGCTCTATTTAGCCATATTGGTTTCCTCCTAATTCTAGTATGTTTATTCCCATACGGTATATACTGTGCACAGGTCCTATCCAGGATGCTAATAAACGTCTCCCATTTTCTTTGTGTATTTTTATGTCTCAGGATATCGTCCCAGTTAATTGCACCAAGATCCTCTCTCATCCGTTGGAAATTTGCCCTCCTGAAGTTTAGTGTCCTTGTCACCCCTCTACTACACATTTTATTAAAGGATACACGAAAACTTATTATTTTGTGATCACTATTCCCCAAGTGACCCCCAACCCTTATATTTGATATGCGGTCTGGCCTTTTGGTTAATATTAGGTCTAGCAGTGCCCCCCTCCTTGTTGAGTCCTGAACCAGTTGTGACTTCAACTACCCTGAAATAGATTGGGGAACAGAAACCTGCAGTTCCAGTAAAGGTAATCGGTTTTTGACAAAAAACCGATTACCTTTACTGGAACTGCAGGTTTCTGTTCCCCAATCTATTTCAGGCTAGTTCAAGTCCCCCATAATAATGACTTCTCCTTGAGTCGCAGCTTCATCTATTTGCTTTACGAGGATATTCTCCGTTGCTTCCATTATTTTTGGAGATTTATAACAAACCCCTATCAGTAATTTATTATTTTTCCCCCTCCCCTTATCTCCACCCACAGGGACTCTACATTTTCATTAAATTCACCTATATTATCACGCAGGATGGGTTTTAAGGACGATTTTACATATAGACACACCCCACCCCCTCGCTTATCTGTACGGTCATTTCTGAACAGGCTATAGCCCTGCAAGTTAACAGACCAGTCATAACTCTCATCCAGCCATGTTTCAGATATCCCCACCATGTCATAATTATGCTCCAACAACATTAGTTCTAATTCGTCCATTTTGTTGGTGAGGCTTCTGGCATTAGTACACCTCCCATGCCACCGCCACCCCCAACTTCCTTATTTGTGCCCAGGTCTCTATCTGCACTATCTTCCCCTCCTATAAAATGAATACCCTCCCCCCATTCCCTAGTTTAAACACTCCTCCAACCTTCTAGCCATTTTCTCCCCCAGCACAGCTGCACCTTCCCCATTGAGGTGCAGCCCGTCCCTAGCGTAGAGCCTGTAGCCAACTAATAAGTCGGCCCAGTTCTGCAGGAACCCAAACCCCTCCTTCCTACACCAATTCTTGAGCCACTTATTAACCTCCCTAATCTCCCGTTGCCTCTCTGGCGTGGCACATGCAGTATTTTGGAAAATACCACGTTGGAGGTCCTTGCTTTCAGCTTGCAGTCTAATTCCCTGAAATCATCTTTAAGGGCCTTCCACCTACCTCTAACCTTGTCATTTGTGCCAATGTGCACCATGACCGCTGGGTTCTCACCAGCCCCTCCGAGTAATCTGTCCACCCGATCAGCGATGTGTCGGACTCGAGCGCCAGGTAGGCAGCACACCATTCGACGATCCCTGTCTTTGTGACAGATTGCCCTATCTGTTCCCCTAATAATTGAGTCCCCCACTACCAGTACCTGTCTGGCCTGCCCTGCTCTCCTATTTCCCTCCTTACTGGAGCAGTCACTCCTCCGGCTTTCAGAGGACATGCCTGGCTGCAGCAGTGCTACCCCTGTACTGGCATCCCCCTCATCTGCCAACTTAGCAAACTTGTTAGGGTGTGCCAGATCAGGACTAGCCTCCAAGTGTATCCATGGCTGCTGAGGCCAATGAAAAAGAATTACAAATTATTTTGTCACCTATTTATTCTGCACAGAAATATAGTGAAATCTGGAAAGAGACAGGACTGATACTCTGAGAAATACCCAATACTGCTGTGCACTTAATAGCGGTCATAAATGTGTCCAATTAGTCCAGGTGGGTAGTGAATTCTGTGCTTTTAGTTCTCTCTATTAATCATCAGTCTATAAAGTAATTACACAACACTGCGGTGATGGAGCCGCAGCAACAAACAGTTGTTAATGTATCGAGAGATACAATTCACTGGGATAGTTCACTTCAAACAACTTCTAGGCATGAGTTGTAAAAAAAATGTTTCACTTGACTGGCTGACTGGGGCCATAAATATACAGATCATTTATTTTAAGAAAATCATATTCAAGAATGTTCAAAAGGAGTGCACAATGTTGTAAAAAAAAAAAATCATATGTATAGTAAGTGGCAGCCCACTTCCAAGTAGTTTACTGAAGCGTTCAGAAAACCATGCTTAAAAAGGATTATCAGGACTATTTTATCTTTTATAAAGGGCCTAAGAAATAACAAGCAGGAAGTTGCTAACCACCTGCCTGTTCTGTCCGGTGCCAATCTCTGTCAGCACAGAGTGGTCAAGGACCGTTCCTGCCTGCAAATCCATGGCTTCCAGTGACGTCACATCAACAGAGCAGCTGCTTCTCTTCCACTCTGCCCATGGGGTGTGACTGCCAGTGTCATATGCCGATTGACAGCTGGCTCCCTACTACACAACTGCAGGGAGCTGGCTGTCAAATCAGCATGACATCAGCACTGCAGTCACGCCCCATCAGGAAAGCACCACGGAAGAGGAAGCTGCTGCTCTCTAGTCGTGAGGCAGCAGAATCATCAGCAGGAGCAGTTTGTTTTCGTTATAAGTTGGCGCCAGGTAGAACAGGCAGGTACCGTGGATAGCAAATACAGTGGCTTGTGAAAGGATTCACCACCCTTGGCATTTTTCTTGTTTCTCGGTTTTATTTTTATTGTGAAGCAAAGAACAAAACAGAACAAACAAAAACAGAAAATTTCATTGTGCATAACTATTAAAGTCAGTACTTTGTTGAGCCTCCATTTTTGACAATTACAGTGACAAATCGATTTGGATGAATTGCTGAGCTTTCCACATCTTGCCACTGGGATTTTTATCCATTCCTCAAGGCAAAACTGCTGCGGCTCCTTCAAGTTAGATGGTTTCCTCTGGTGAACAGTAATCTTCAAGTCTGACCACAGATGCTCAATTGGATTAAGGTCTGGGCTTGGACTAGGCCACTCCAAAACATTTACACATTTCCCTTTAAACCAATCATGTGTTACTTTGGCAATATGCTTTGGGTCATTGTCCTGCTGCCGAAAAACATCCCCACAGCATTATGCTGCCACCACTATGTTTCACGGTGGTAATTGGGTGCTTGGGATGATGAGCTGTTTTGGTTTGGCACCAGAAATAGTGTTTCTATTGGCTGCCACGAAGTTCAATTTCGGTCTCATCAGAGTTTCCCACATGTCTTTTGGCAAACTCAAAATAAGCCTTAGGTCGGGGTCACACTTGCGAGTGCAATGCGAGTAACTCGCACGAGTCTCTCGCATCAATACCTGGCACTGCCACCGACACTCAAGACCGGAGCATGCGTCTGGATGTGTTTCTATGCAGCTAAAAGTTCCATTCCCGAGAGCCAGCGGCGGTGGTGGGGGTATTGATGCGAGAGACTCGTGCTAGTTTCTCGCATTACACTCACAAGTGTGACCCCAGCCTTACAAATTGTAAGTATAAGGCTTTTTTTTCTGCCCACTCTCTCCTTGTGAGCTCCACAGCTCCTTCAGGGTTACCTTTAGTCTCTGAGAATTTTAGTGACCGGCCCTCTCTTGGCAAGTTTGTTGTGGTACCATATGCTTTCCATTTAATGGTGCTCTGGTGAGGGAGAAATCCTCAGAGATTGGGATATAGATAGATAGATATTTTTTTATTTTTTTTTTTAATAACCCAACCCTGACTTGTACCTCAACAACTTTGTCCCTGACTTGTTTGGAGATCTCCTTAGTCCTTATGGTGTTTAGTTAGTGGTGCTTATTGGTGTTGCAGCCCCTGTGGCATTTCAGAAAATATGTATATATACTGACATACCATGTGACACAGTGAACAGAAGTCCATCTGTGTACAATGTATGTATGTGACTTATAAAAGGTAATCCCTTGCACCAGAAATTTTTAGGGGCTTCATACCAAAAAGGGGGTAACTATATATATATGCATGTGCAGGGTCGGACTGGCCCACTGGAAAATTCTCCGGGGGGAGCCAGGCACTGACACCTGCGTCATACACGGCCGGAGGCTGGCTGGGGCCCCCACTGCACCAGGGTCCCCAGCCAGTGGTGTGTCACTAATAGCAGCTTCAATGCGGCCCGTGAGTCAAGGGGTGGGCCCGCACGATGCCAGTGGAGCAGCAGCGGGTGACAGGAGGCACAAGCCGGCTGCTGCGGCTAAAGAGAAATTATTCACTCTTCCCCACACCCCCATGGGCATGGAGAGTGAATATTCATTTCACTTTAATTGTGGGCAGTGTTAGCCACAGGCTGCGGCTAACACTGCCTGCTATCAGGGCCGGCAGACCAGGGCCCCCACTCCCCCAGCCCATGCGGCCGCAATGGAGCCGGTAAGGCAGGGTGGCCCAGTGTCAGGGCTGCCCCCCAGTGCGCACCGCATTCAATTGTATCGGAATCATAGATGTAGATACAGTTGAAAACAACAAAGGAGGAGAGAGCGTCAGATGACGCTCCCACTCCCATCATTCCTCTCTGCCTCTGACACTACGGGTGCGCGATGATCTCACTTCATCGTGTACCTGCTGTGTGTCGGGCAGATGGCAGTGCAGCTGCTGATACCGGAGCAGAGCCGTAATCAGAGTGGGAACAAGGAGGAGAGGGGAGTATTGTTTTTGGTTTTTTTATATATATCTTTGAGTCCTGGTGGCCATAAGACTGTAGGACTACGGGGTTAGATTCTAGTGGGGAGGGGGGAGAGCGGTTACATTATATTCCATGTGGGGCTGCATTATAATCTATGGGGGTCTACATTATATTCTGTGTGTGGGGGGCCTGCATTATATTCTGTGGAGGGGTTGCATTATACTCTATGAGGGGGGCCACATTTAATTCTATGAGAGGAGCTACATTATATTCTATGAGAGGGCTACCCCCCTTCCTGTAACATTATTATTTATTTATATAGCACCATTGATTCGATGGTGCTGTACATGAGAAGGGGTTACATACAAATTACAGATATCACTTATAGCATGCAAACTAACAATGACAGACATACAGAGGGGAGAAGACCCTGCCCTTGTGGGCTTACATTCTACAGGATGGTGGGGAAGAGATAGGTTGAGGGTTGCAGCAGCAGATCCGGTGTTGGTGAGGCGGTAGCTCTGGTAGTAATGAGGCAGTGGGGTCAGTGCAGACTGTAAGCTTTCCTGAAGAGGTGGGTTTTCAGGTTCCGTCTGAAGGCTCTGAATGTGGTTAATAGTCGGACGTGTTGGGGCAAAGAATTCCAGAGGATGGGGATATTCAGGAGAAGTCTTAGAGGCGGTTGGGTGAGGAGCGAATAAGTGTGGAGGAGAGAAGGAGGTCTTGGGAGGACCGGAGATTACGTGAGGGAAGATATCGGGAGATTAGTTCAGAGATATATGGAGGAGACAGGTTATGGATGGCTTTGTAGGTCAGTATTAGTAATTTGAACTGGATACGCTGAGGGAATGGGAGCCAGAGAAGAGATTTGCAGTGTGGGGAAGCGGAGGAGTAGAGAAGAGAAAGATGAATTAGTCGGGCAGCAAAGGTAAGGATGGACTGGAGAGGTGAAAGGGTGTTAGCAGGGAGGCCACAGAAAAGGATATTGCAGTAGTCAAGGCGGGAGATGATGAGGGCATGCACAAGCATTTTAGTAGATTGAGGGTTGAGGAAAGGACGGATTCTGGAGATATTTTTGAGCTTGAGGCGACAGGTGGTGGAAAGAGCTTGGATGTTCGGTTTGAAGGACAGGGCAGAGTCAAGGGTTACTCCGAGGCAGTGTACTTCAGTTACAGGGGAGAACGTGATGTCGTTAATTGCAATAGATAGGTCAGGTAAGAAGATCTATGAGATGGAGGAAAGATGAAGAGTTCAGATTTGTCCACATTGAGTTTGAGGAAGCGAGAGGAGAAGAAGGAGGATATGGCTGATAGACACTCCGGGATTCTGGACAGCAGAGAGGTGACATCTGGGCCAGAGAGGTAGATCTGAGTGTCATCAGCACAAAGGTGGTACTGGAATTCATGGGACTTTATGAGTTGTCCCAGGCCAAGTGTATAGATTGAGTGGAGTAAGGGTCCTAGAACAGAGCCTTGGGGGGACTCCAACAGAGTGTGGGATGAGGAGGTAGTGTGGGAGTGGGAGACACTGTGCAGTTGGAAAGGTATGAGGAGATCCAGAATAGGGCGAAGTCTTTGATGCCAAAGGAAGAGAGGATCTGTAGTAGTTGGCAGTGGTCAACCGTGTTGAAAGCAGAGGACAGGTCTAGGAGGGGGAGTATAGAGTATTGTCCGTTAGCTTTGGCTGTAAGTAGGTCATTAGTAATTTTGGTCACGCCTGTCTCAGTTGAGTGATGGGGCGGAAACCAGATTGTAGATGGTCAAAGAGCAAGTTAGATGAGCGGTGGGAGGAAAGTTCAGCATGGACGTGCTGCTCCAGGAGTTTGGAAGCGAATGGGAGCAGCGATATTGGGCGATAGCTGACATAGCAGTTGGATCGAGGATTGGCTTTTTAAGAATAGGCATGATTGTGGCATGTTTGTAAGGGAAGGTGCCAGAAGTTAGTGATAGGTTGAATAGGTGGGTTAGGGATGGGATAAGAGTGGCGGTGAGGTTGGAGAGGAGGTGGGATGGGGTTGAGCGCAAAGGTGGTGAGGTGGAGAGGAGACAATTAAGCTCCCCTTCAGTGATGTTGGATAGGGAGGTTATGGGGCTTGGGCATTGGTCTGGTATACAATGGGGTTGTGGTAGTTGAACAATGAAGACTTGCCTTGTTTGGTCGATATTTTTAGGGTATGTTTCCACGGTCAGGATTGCATCAGGATTTGACGCAGGTAAAATCTGCACCAAATCTGCACCTGAGGTCACTGGCAGGTCACCTGCGTTTTTGATGCATTTTTTTCATGCGGATTTGTGTGTTTTTATAAGCTCAATAAAGATATACAAAAAAAAAAGAAAAGAATGGTGATGTCATTTCTTGTCCAACCTCTTCATTTACATACTCCATTGAATAATAATGTTTACACACATAGATCGATGGACGATAGATCGATGGACGATAGATAGATGATAGATCTATCATCTATCAATCATCTATCAATCATCCATCAATCATCCATCCATCAATCATCTATCCATCAATCATCTATCCATCAATCATCTATCCATCAATCATCTATCCATCAATCATCTATCCATCAATCATCTATCCATCAATCATCTATCCATCAATCATCTATCCATCAATCATCTATCCATCAATCATCTATCCATCAATCATCTATCCATCAATCATCTATCCATCAATCATCTATCCATCAATCATCTATCCATCAATCATCTATCCATCAATCATCTATCCATCAATCAATCATCTATCCATCAATCATCTATCCATCAATCATCTATCCATCAATCAATCATCTATCCATCAATCATCTATCCATCAATCATCTATCCATCAATCAATCATCTATCCATCAATCATCTATCCATCAATCATCTATCCATCTACAAATATATCTATTGATAGATATATCTATAGATAGCTAGATAGATATATCGATAGAGAGATACGATAGACAAATGATAGATACGATAGATGATAGATAGATAATACCAAGCCCGATGTTTAGTATATATATATGTATCTATATAGATTATCTATAGATCTATATCTATTTTCCAAAAAAGCAGGCAACACTCCAAAGGTGGGGAGGCAGATGCCAACATCGGAGGCAAAAAGAAGCCAGAAAAAACCAAGGCACAACCCCAGAAGACAATAAACCTCAGGAGGAGGTAACAGAACTCATAGTAAACATCTCGAAAAAGGTACTAACGGACATGCAAATTTCTGTATTAAGCAAGGGACTAAGTTTCAGCCCATGTGCGCATATAGACTGGTTCGAGTTACAGCTGGATCTTGAACGTTTTTATAGACAGATTAGACTGAGATAATGGTTCAATGATAAAGACATTAGCAAAAAAGCTAGAGTTAGTGAATCTGACTTGAATGCGGTACAATTAAAGAAAAACAGTAGATTTATTCCACCAACCAACTCAGCAGCAATTGAGGCCTTTGAAATAGCAGTGAAATTAGACATTGAGCAAATAAGGAACAATGTAGTAAAAGAATACGCACATCCGAACATATTGAAGGAAGAGTTTGAGGCACTGCAGGAACTTGTCCATGACGACGATATTGTGGTGAAACCCGCAGATAAGGGAGGAGCAGTCGTCGTCATGGACAAGGAAATGTACGTTGCTGAAGTTATAAGACAATTAAATGATGACAGTGTGTACCTGAAAATGGATTGTGATCCAAAGTTTGACATAAGTAAAGAAATTAAAGCTTGCTTAAAGGAAGTGTTGGATGCGGGTGATAGATCAGGATCTGTACGATTACCTATTTGAGAATAGCCCACGCACTCCGGTGCTGTATATAATTCCGAAGATACATAAGTCGATGGTCAACCCTCCAGGGCGACCTATAGTGTCGGGGATGGGCTCTATCTTTAATAAGATGGGTATCTTCTTCCTTGACAAAATCCTCAACCCTATGGCTAAACAATGCAAGTCATATGTTAGAGATACAACTGATTTTCTAAAAAAATTGGAGGCACTACATCTAGAGGGTGATGTGACACTTGCTTTCTTCGATGTAGTGTCTCTTTATACATCTATTGACCATGAACAGGGTTTGAGGGCAGTTGAAAGGAAGTTAGATCCATCAAGGTTCACACTGGAAGGTAAAACATTTCTACTGAAAATGCTAGAAATTATTTTGAAACGAAATTACTTCATGTTCGGCGATGCGTTTTATACGCAAAAGCGTGGAACCGCTATGGGGGCCAATATGGCCCCCGCGTATGCAAATTTGGTCATGGAGATCCTAGAGGAGGACCTCATCTATGTATCCCACCACTTCCGACATGTTTTGGTGTGGTGGAGGTACATAGATGATGTCTTCCTCCTATGGACAGGGTCTCACAGAGAGTTGAAGAATTTCCATTTATTCTTAAATACTATCAATGACACTATTAAATTCACACTGGTCATGTCTAGAGAGAATATTCAGTTTCTTGATGTACTTGTCAGTCTAGATAGAGGGGAATTAAGTACCACACTGTTTGTAAAAAATACTGATAGAAACAATCTTTTGTTGTTTGACAGTCAACATCCAGGGTCTATGATAAAGTCTATTCCGTTAAGTCAACTGCTTAGAGTAAGACGTATTGTTAAAAAAGAGGAAGATCTGGGTACAGTGGTGGACTTAATGGTTAAAAAATTTCTTGATAGGGGTTACCCTAGAAATTTGTTGGAATTAACCAAAAATAAGGTATTACAAGAAAATAGAATAAAACTTATACAGAAGGATGTAAAAGTCGAATGTAAAAGAAAACAAAGACGTGTCCCATTTGTTACCACATATGGAGAGGAGAGTAAATTGGTAGCAAGTGTCATAACTAAGCATTGGGGGATGCTGGGGAAATGTTTGCCTGATAAAAGAGTTGAAATTACCACCTTTATATTCATATAAAATGAATAAGAATATTAGGGACTTTTTGATTAAATCTGATGTAGGCCCAAGTAAGGCTACGTTCACATTTGCGTTGTGCGCCGCAGCGTCAGCGCCGCAACGCACAACGCAAACAAAAACGCAGCAAAACGCTGCATTTTGCGCCGCATGCGTCCTTTTCTTCATTGATTTTGGACGCAGCAAAAATGCAACTTGCTGCATCCTCTGCGCCCGGACGCGGGCGCCGCAGTGACGCATGTGGCGCAAAACGCAAGTGCGACGCATGTCCATGCACCCCCATGTTAAATATAGGGGCGCATGACGCATGCGGCGACGCTGCGGCGCCCGACGCTGCGGCGCTGACCGCAAATGTGAACGTAGCCTTAGACGTCCAGACAATTGTTCCTGACTGGCTCCAGAAAAAACAGATGTTTTCCTTGCTTGAGTTGCGTGAATTGTACACATATAGTCAAGGGTGGAACATTTGAACACCCAATAACGGGAAAGACGTATGAAATTAAACACTATTTGACATGTAACTCAGATTATCTCATCTACCTCCTGATGTGTCCGTGTAATCTGTGGTATGTCGGTGAAACGACCTGTGAGTTCAAGGTTAGAATGAACCTGCACCGATATACCATAAGAAAGAAGAGAACTGATCTCCCTGTGCCTAAACACTTTACTGAATGTAATCATTCCGAGAGAGATCTAAAATTTAAAATTATAGATAGGGTACCAGTGGATAGGAGGGGAGGTGATAGGGAGCAAGTCCTCAAAAAGAGGGAATTAATGTGGATATATAAATTGAATACTCTCAGGCCCAAAGGTCTAAACGTGGATTTCAAAATGCATGCAATTTTGTTATGTACTGTATTTTCATCTTGTACTGTGTTGTTGAGGATACAGAAGTGATGGTCTATTACTGTAATTTTACACTTGGGAATATTTAATTGGCTTTGGTTATGTTCCTAATTTTATGTATTTGTTTTATGTAGGCGATTTTGCTGCTTGCATATGGTCATAAGATCTTGCCTGGAGGGACGTGTGGAGATGGAGATAAATTGAGTCTTTCTTTAAAAGATTATTCTCAAGAAATGAAATAAAAATTTAATGTGAAATAATTAATAATATTAGTCATACATGTGATGCGATTGAAGGCCAATGAATAAATTTGTGCAAAATGATCTTTTTGATATATTTTTTTGCTATACGAATAGATTGTGATGTGGTGTATAAAGTCCAGGGGCTGTGGCTTTTGCCTGAAAGGGTTAATAGTTCCTTTAGGATTCGTACACAAAAGGACTATGTGTTTGTTCAGACAGCTGCGTTTTAGGTGGTAGCCGGGACTGTATTGCTACCGTTATGCAGGAGTCAGGAGGTGAGGCAGTTGGCCATGTAAGGCTTGGTGCATCCTCTAGACACTGCTTGGTAACTGGAGGATGGTCTGTAATAAGGCCAGTTCTGGTTGCCAGAGCGGGATTAGGCATAAAAAAAGTCCATGCGGCAGTGAAAGAGTGCTGTGTATAAGTGAACTACACGTTTGTGAGAATTATCTATTTTATAGGGCGTTAGAACAGGCTGAGTAAGCTTGTATCATAAGCGCTGATTAATAAGTAAATGGACTAGTATAGATAAAGCAATCTGTGAGGCATGCCACAACCTCTATGGCTATGGGAGACATGCCACACTTAATATGGCGGTAATAGGCGCTTTGCGCGTGCGCCTGTCTGTAGAAGCGGCATAGAGGCATTTGATCCCCCGCCAAGAATATATATGTTTATCGCTAACACCTTGATACTCCACAACTAAGATGGCGGTAGCTAGAACCCTGTGTGGTTTGCCACATCCAATATGGCGCTAATAGACACTACAGCGCATGCGCCTGTCTTTGGATACCGCCCCTTGGTGTCTGATTGGCCTTTAGTCACACACGTGGTTATGACGTATTGGTAAGCGCTGGGACATGCGCAGTGATTAACTTAGAATGCCGATATCCTCCATCGACAGCATGTCTCTCCAGAGGTAAGCAGGAACAACTGTTGAGATCATTAATAATCCACTAGATGAAATGTGGAGATGTGTGAACGCCGGACACTATTTAGCACCTAAGCACTTTATGTAACCAATGAGAATATGTATAACAAAAGAGTTAAAATGGCACTTTAATTGGCTGTAAATGAGGGATGATGGGATTGTCTATATATATGCACTAAGATGTAACACTCACTGCTTGAGAAAGGCTCATTCAGAGCCGAAACGTCGCAGAGACATGTGGGTTCATTAAAATCCTACATATTACCTTTAAGAAAATGGAGTGCTGCCTGCTTTTTTGGAAACGTATTGACTAGAGACGACCGGTGGACGGGTGGTCTGGGGGCTTTGCACCCGAAGATAAGTAAAGGAGTTGTGCTGTTCCAATTTTTGATATTATATCTATCTCTCTCTCTCTCGCTCTATCTATGTTGTGAATTTGCTTTTTGCTCCCTCTAGTGGTTACTAGTTTTTTGACTCTGGTTTTTCTGTCATTCCTTTTATCCGCACCTGGGTCGTTAGTTAGGGGTGTTGCTATATAAGCTCCCTGGACCTTCAGTTCAATGCCTGGCAACGTAGTTATCAGAGCTAGTCTGCTGTGCTCTTGTCTACTGATCCTGGTTCCAGTTATATCAGCTAAGTCTGCCTTTTGCTTTTTGCTATTTGTTTTGGTTTTGTATTTTTGTCCAGCTTGTTCCAAAACTATATCCTGACCTTTGCTGGAAGCTCTAGGGGGGCTGGTGTTCTCCCCCCGGACCGTTAGACGGTTCGGGGGTTCTTGAATTTCCAGTGTGGATTTTGATAGGGTTTTTGTTGACCATATAAGTTACCTTTCTTTATTCTGCTATCAGTAAGCGGGCCTCTCTGTGCTAAACCTGGTTCATTTCTGTGTTTGTCATTTCCTCTTACCTCACCGTCATTATTTGTGGGGGGCTTCTATCCAGCTTTGGGGTCCCCTTCTCTGGAGGCAAGAAAGGTCTTTGTTTTCCTCTACTAGGGGTAGCTAGATTCTCCGGCTGGCGCGTGTCATCTAGAATCAACGTAGGAATGATCCCCGGCTACTTCTAGTGTTGGCGTTAGGAGTAGATATATGGTCAACCCAGTTACCACTGCCCTATGAGCTGGATTTTTGTATTCTGCAGACTTCCACGTTCCTCTGAGACCCTCGCCATTGGGGTCATAACAGTTTGCCAGGCCAGTATTAAATGTTTAATGCATTGCAGAAGAGGGATTATAAGAAAGAAGATTCTGAGTTTTTTTTTTTTTTTTTTTCTTCTTCCCCTTTACCTCAGAGTGGCTATGCTTGCTGCAGACATGAATGTCCAGACCTTGATTACAAGTGTGGACCAGCTGGCTACTCGTGTGCAGGGCATACAAGACTATGTTATCAGAAATCCTAGGTCAGAACCTAAAATACCGATTCCTGAACTGTTTTCCGGAGACAGGTTTAAGTTTAGGAATTTCGTGAATAATTGTAAATTGTTTTTGTCCCTGAGACCCTGTTCATCTGGAGATTCTGCTCAGCAAGTAAAAATTGTTATTTCGTTCTTACGGGGCGACCCTCAGGATTGGGCTTTTTCGCTGGCGCCAGGAGATTCGGCATTGGCTGATCTTGATGCGTTTTTTCTGGCGCTCGGTTTACTTTATGAGGAACCCAATCTTGAGATTCAGGCAGAAAAGGCCTTGCTGGCTATGTCTCAGGGGCAGGACGAGGCTGAAGTGTATTGCCAAAAATTTCGGAAATGGTCCGTGCTGACACATTGGAACGAGTGTGCACTGGCCGCTAATTTTAGAAATGGCCTTTCTGAAGCCATTAAGAATGTTATGGTGGGTTTTCCCATTCCCACAGGTCTGAATGATACTATGGCACTGGCTATTCAAATTGACCGGCGGTTGCGGGAGCGCAAAACCGCAAATTCCCTCATGGTGTTGTCTGAACAGACACCTAATTCGGTGCAATGTGATAGAAAAACCGCAAATTCCCTCATGGTGTTGTCTGAACAGACACCTGATTTAATGCAATGTGATAGAATCCGGACTAGAAATGAGCGGAAAATTCATAGACGCCGGAATGGCTTGTGCTACTACTGTGGTGATTCTACACATGTTATCTCAGCATGCTCTAAACGTATAGCTAAGGTTGTTAGTCCTGTCATCGTTGGTAATTTGCAACCTAAATTTATTCTGTCTGTAACTTTGATTTGCTCACTGTCATCTTATCCTGTCATGGCGTTTGTAGATTCAGGTGCTGCCCTGAGTCTCATGGATCTCTCATTTGCTAAGCGCTGTGGTTTTACTCTTGAACCATTAGAAAATCCTATTCCTCTTAGGGGTATTGATGCTACACCATTGGCTGCAAATAAACCGCAGTATTGGACACAGGTTACCATGTGCATGACTCCTGAACACCGCGAGGTGATACGTTTCCTGGTTTTACATAAAATGCATGATTTGGTTGTTTTAGGGCTGCCATGGTTACAGACCCATAATCCAGTCCTGGACTGGAAGGCTATGTCAGTCTCAAGTTGGGGCTGTCGTGGTATTCATGGGGATTCCCTGCCTGTGTCTATTGCTTCTTCTACGCCTTCGGAAGTTCCGGAGTATTTGTCTGATTATCAGGACGTCTTCAGTGAGTCTGAGTCCAGTGCACTGCCTCCTCATAGGGACTGTGACTGTGCTATAGATTTGATCCCAGGCAGTAAATTTCCTAAGGGAAGACTGTTTAATCTGTCGGTACCTGAACATACCGCTATGCGTTCATATATCAAGGAGTCTCTGGAGAAAGGACATATTCGTCCGTCTTCTTCCCCTCTTGGTGCGGGATTCTTTTTTGTGGCAAAAAAGGACGGATCTTTGAGACCTTGTATTGATTATCGGCTTTTAAATAAGATCACTGTCAAATTTCAGTATCCTTTACCGCTGTTGTCTGACTTGTTTGCCCGGATTAAGGGTGCCAAGTGGTTCACCAAGATAGACCTTCGTGGTGCGTACAACCTTGTGCGCATTAAGCAAGGTGATGAATGGAAAACCGCATTCAATACGCCCGAAGGTCATTTTGAGTACTTGGTGATGCCTTTTGGTCTCTCCAATGCGCCTTCAGTTTTTCAGTCCTTTATGCATGACATTTTCCGGAAGTATCTGGATAAATTTTTGATTGTTTATCTGGATGATATTTTGGTTTTTTCTGATAATTGGGATTCGCATGTGGAGCAGGTCAGGTTGGTCTTTAAAATTTTGCGTGAAAATTCTTTGTTTGTCAAGGGCTCAAAGTGTCTCTTTGGTGTACAGAAGGTTCCCTTTTTGGGGTTCATTTTTTCCCCTTCTGCTGTGGAGATGGACCCAGTCAAGGTCCGAGCTATTCTTGATTGGACTCAGCCCTCGTCAGTTAAGAGTCTTCAGAAGTTCTTGGGCTTCGCTAACTTCTACCGTCGTTTTATCGCTAATTTTTCTAGCATTGTGAAACCTTTGACGGATATGACCAAAAAGGGCTCCGATGTAGCTAACTGGGCTCCTGCTGCCGTGGAGGCTTTCCAGGAGTTGAAACGCCGGTTTACTTCGGCGCCTGTTTTGTGCCAGCCTGACGTCTCACTTCCCTTTCAGGTTGAGGTGGATGCTTCGGAGATTGGGGCAGGGGCCGTTTTGTCGCAGAGAGGCCCTGGTTGCTCTGTTATGAAACCTTGTGCCTTTTTCTCTAGGAAGTTTTCGCCTGCCGAGCGAAATTATGATGTGGGCAATCGGGAGTTGTTGGCCATGAAATGGGCATTTGAGGAGTGGCGTCATTGGCTCGAGGGTGCTAAGCATCGTGTGGTGGTCTTGACTGATCACAAAAATCTGATGTATCTCGAGTCTGCTAAACGCCTTAATCCGAGACAGGCCCGCTGGTCATTGTTTTTCTCCCGCTTTGATTTTGTTGTCTCGTATTTACCTGGTTCAAAGAATGTGAAGGCCGATGCGCTTTCTAGGAGCTTTGTGCCTGATGCTCCTGGAGTCGCTGATCCTGTTGGTATTCTTAAAGATGGAGTTATCTTGTCAGCTATTTCTCCGGATCTGCGACGTGTGTTGCAGAGATTTCAGGCTGATAGGCCTGAGTCTTGTCCACCTGACAGACTGTTTGTCCCGGATAAGTGGACCAGCAGAGTCATTTCCGAGGTTCATTCCTCGGTGTTGGCAGGTCACCCGGGAATTTTTGGCACCAGAGATCTGGTGGCCAGGTCCTTTTGGTGGCCTTCCTTGTCAAGGGATGTGCGGTCATTTGTGCAGTCCTGTGGGACTTGTGCTCGAGCTAAGCCTTGCTGTTCTCGTGCCAGCGGTTTGCTCTTGCCCTTGCCTGTCCCGAAGAGACCTTGGACACATATCTCCATGGATTTCATTTCTGATCTTCCGCTATCTCAGGGCATGTCCGTTATCTGGGTGATATGTGATCGCTTCTCCAAGATGGTCCATTTGGTTCCTTTGCCTAAGCTGCCTTCCTCTTCCGATCTGGTTCCTGTGTTTTTCCAGAACGTGGTTCGTTTGCACGGCATCCCTGAGAATATTGTGTCTGACAGAGGATCCCAGTTCGTTTCCAGGTTCTGGCGATCCTTTTGTAGTAGGATGGGCATTGATTTGTCGTTTTCGTCTGCTTTCCATCCTCAGACTAATGGACAGACGGAGCGAACCAATCAGACTTTGGAGGCTTATTTGAGGTGTTTTGTCTCTGCTGATCAGGACGATTGGGTGACATTCTTGCCGTTGGCTGAGTTTGCCCTTAATAATCGGGCTAGTTCCGCCACCTTGGTTTCACCTTTTTTCTGCAACTCTGGTTTCCATCCTCGCTTTTCTTCGGGTCATGTGGAGCCTTCTGACTGTCCTGGGGTGGATTCTGTGGTGGATAGGTTGCAGCAGATCTGGAATCATGTGGTGGACAACTTGAAGTTGTCACAGGAGAAGGCTCAGCGCTTTGCCAACCGCCGCCGCGGTGTGGGTCCCCGACTACGCGTTGGGGATTTGGTATGGCTTTCTTCCCGCTTTGTTCCTATGAAGGTCTCCTCTCCCAAATTTAAACCTCGTTTTATTGGGCCTTACAAGATATTGGAAATCCTTAATCCTGTATCTTTTCGTCTGGATCTTCCTGTGTCGTTTGCTATTCACAATGTATTTCATAGGTCCTTGTTGCGGCGGTACATTGTGCCTGTAGTTCCTTCTGCTGAGCCTCCTGCTCCGGTGTTGGTTGAGGGCGAGTTGGAGTACGTGGTGGAGAAGATCTTGGATTCTCGCCTCTCCAGGCGGAGGCTTCAGTACCTGGTCAAGTGGAAGGGCTATGGTCAGGAGGATAATTCCTGGGTGGTCGCCTCTGATGTTCATGCGGCCGATTTAGTTCGTGCCTTTCATGCCGCTCATCCTGATCGCCCTGGTGGTCGTGGTGAGGGTTCGGTGACCCCTCACTAAGGGGGGGGTACTGTTGTGAATTTGCTTTTTGCTCCCTCTAGTGGTTACTAGTTTTTTGACTCTGGTTTTTCTGTCATTCCTTTTATCTGCACCTGGGTCGTTAGTTAGGGGTGTTGCTATATAAGCTCCCTGGACCTTCAGTTCAATGCCTGGCAACGTAGTTATCAGAGCTAGTCTGCTGTGCTCTTGTCTACTGATCCTGGTTCCAGTTATATCAGCTAAGTCTGCCTTTTGCTTTTTGCTATTTGTTTTGGTTTTGTATTTTTGTCCAGCTTGTTCCAAAACTATATCCTGACCTTTGCTGGAAGCTCTAGGGGGGCTGGTGTTCTCCCCCCGGACCGTTAGACGGTTCGGGGGTTCTTGAATTTCCAGTGTGGATTTTGATAGGGTTTTTGTTGACCATATAAGTTACCTTTTTTTATTCTGCTATCAGTAAGCGGGCCTCTCTGTGCTAAACCTGGTTCATTTCTGTGTTTGTCATTTCCTCTTACCTCACCGTCATTATTTGTGGGGGGCTTCTATCCAGCTTTGGGGTCCCCTTCTCTGGAGGCAAGAAAGGTCTTTGTTTTCCTCTACTAGGGGTAGCTAGATTCTCCGGCTGGCGCGTGTCATCTAGAATCAACGTAGGAATGATCCCCGGCTACTTCTAGTGTTGGCGTTAGGAGTAGATATATGGTCAACCCAGTTACCACTGCCCTATGAGCTGGATTTTTGTATTCTGCAGACTTCCACGTTCCTCTGAGACCCTCGCCATTGGGGTCATAACAATCTATCTATATCTCTATCGTCTAAGGGTCTGTTTGTCTGTAACGGAAATCCCGAGTCGCTGATTGGGCGCGCAAGCCGCCCGCGCCCAATCAGCGACAGGCGCAGTCCGGCCACAAATTGGCACGGGATTTAAACCACGCTTCGCTGATTGGTCGCGCCATGCAGGCTGCGACCAATCAGCGATACTGCAGCAGGATTTAAACACCGCTTCGTAAATGAACTACATACATATTCTAGAATACCCAATGCGTTAGAATTGGCCCACCATCTAGTAGATATATAATAGCAAAGCCGATGTTTATTAATGAACGTTTAATTAACAAGAAAAAAAAAAAAAGGAAAAAAATGGCGAAATGGCGTAGGCTCCCGTGCAATTTTCTGCGCCAGAGGGAGAAAGCCAAAGGCCGGGGGCCAATATTTGTAGCCTGGGAAGGGGGTAATATTCATAACCTAGAGAGGGGCCATGGGTATCAGCCCTCAGCTGTCTGCGTAGCCTTTACTGGCTATTAACCCCTTTACCCCCAAGGGTGGTTTGCACGTTAATGACCGGGCCAATTTTTTGAGGTTATAACTCTAGAACGCTTCAACGGATCCCGATGATTCTGACATTGTTGTCTCGTGACATATTGTACTTAATGATAGTGGTAAAATTTCTTTGATATCACCTGCGTTTATTTGTGAAAAAAAGAGGAAATTTGGAGAAAATTTTCACAATTTTCCAACTTTTAATTTTTATGCAATCAAATCACAGAGATGTGTCACACAAAATACTTAACCCCTTCATGACCCAGCCTATTCTGACCTTAATGACCTGGCCGTTTTTTGCAATTCTGACCAGTGTCCCTTTATGAGGTAATAACTCAGGAACACTTCAACGGATCCTAGCGGTTCTGAGATTGTTTTTTCGCAACATATTGGGCTTCATGTTAGTGGTAAATTTAGGTCGATAATTTCTGAATTTGTGAAAAAAACGGAAATTTGGCGAAAATTTAGAAAATTTAGCAATTTTCACATTTTGAATTTTTATTCTGTTAAACCAGAGAGTTATGTGACACAAAATAGTTAATAAATAACATTTCCCACATGTCTACTTTACATCAGCACAATTTTGGAAACAAAATTTTTTTTTGCTAGGAAGTTATAAGGGTTAAAATTTGACCAGTGATTTCTCATTTTTACAACAAAATTTACAAAACCATTTTTTTTAGGGACCACCTCACATTTGAAGTCAGTTTGAGGGTTCTATATGGCTGAAAATACCCAAAAGTGACACCATTCTAAAAACTGCACCCCTCAAGGTGCTCAAAACCACATTCAAGAAGTTTATTAACCCTTCAGGTGTTTCACAGCAGCAGAAGCAACATGGAAGGAAAAAATGAACATTTAACTTTTTAGTCACAAAAATGATCTTTTAGCAACAATTTTTTTATTTTCCCAAGGGTAAAAGGAGAAACTGGACCACGAAAGTTGTTGTCCAATTTGTTCTGAGTACGCTGATGCCTCATATGTGGGGGTAAACCACTGTTTGGGCTCACGGCAGGGCTCGGAAGGGAAGGAGCGCCATTTGACTTTTTGAATGAAAAATTGGCTCCAATCTTTAGCGGGCACCATGTCGCGTTTGGAGAGCCCCCGTGTGCCTAAACATTGGAGCTCCCCCACAAGTGACCCCATTTTGGAAACTAGACCCCCCAAGGAACTTATCTAGAAGCATAGTGAGCACTTTAAACCCTCAGGTGCTTCACAAATTGATCCGTAAAAATGAAAAAGTACTTTTTTTTTTTTCACACAAAATTTCTTTTAGCCTCAATTTTTTCATTTTCACATGGGCAACAGGATAAAATGGATCCTAAAATTTGTTGGGCAATTTCTCCTGAGTACGCCAATACCTCATATGTGGGGTTAACCACTGTTTGGGTGCACGGCAAGGCTTGGAAGGGAAGGCGCGCCATTTGACTTTTTATGGAAAATTAGCTCCAATCTTTAGCGGACACCATGTCGCATTTGGAGAGCCCCCGTGTACTCCAACACCAACCCCAACACACCCCTAACCTTAATCCTAACTCTAGCCATAACCCTAATCACAACCCTAACCCCAACACACCCCTAACCACAACCCTAACCTTAATCCCAACCTTAACCCTAACCATAACCCTAACCACAAGCCTATTCTTAACCCTATTTCCAACCCTAGCCCTAATTCCAACCCTAAATCTAATTCCAACCCTAAGGCTATGTGCCCACGTTGCGGATTCGTGTGAGATTTTTCTGCACCATTTTTGAAAAATCCGCAGGTAAAAGGCACTGCGTTTTACCTGCGGATTTACTGCGGATTTCCAGTGTTTTTTATGCGGATTTCACCTGCGGATTCCTATTGAGGAACAGGTGTAAAACGCTGCGAAATCCGCACAAAGAATTGACATGCTGCGGAAAATACAACGCATTTCCGCGCGGTATTTTCCGCACCATGGGCACAGCGGATTTGGTTTTCCATAGGTTTACATGGTACTGTAAACCTGATGGAACACTGCTACGAATCCGCAGCGGCCAATCCGCTGCGGATCCGCAGCCAAATCCACACCGTGTGCACATAGCCTAATTCTAATGCTAACCCTAGTTCTAACCCTACCCCTAACCCTAGTTCTAACCCTAGTGGAAAAAAAAAATATTTTCTGTATTTTATTATTGTCCCTACCTATGGGGGTGATAAAGGGGGGGTTCATTTACTATTTTTTTTATTTTGATCACTGTGATAAAACCTACCTGGAACGATCTGCCGGCCGATTCGGCGGGCGCACTGCGCATGCGCCCGCCATTTTGGAAGATGGCGGCGCCCGGGGAGAAGACAGACGGACTCCGGGAGGATCGGTAAGTATGAGGAGGTGGATCGGAGAACAGGGGGTGTGGATCGGAGCACGAGGGGAGCGGACAGGAGGACGGGGGGAGCGGACAGGCGGACGGCGGGGAGTACGGGACAGAACGGAGGACTGGGGAGGAGATTGGTGGTGGTGGTGGGGGGGCAGATCAGGATTTCCAGCCATGGCCGATGATATTGCAGCATCAGCCATGGCTGGATTGCAATATTTCACCATTTTCATAGGTGAAATATTGCAAATTGCTCTGATTGGCTGTTGCACTTTTAACAGCCAATCAGAGCGATCGTAGCCACGTGGGGGCAAAGCCACCCCCCCTGGGCTGAAGTACAACTCCCCCTGTCCCTGCAGATCGG
The DNA here is from genome assembly GCF_051348905.1 of Ranitomeya variabilis. Lineage (NCBI taxonomy): Eukaryota > Metazoa > Chordata > Amphibia > Anura > Dendrobatidae > Ranitomeya > Ranitomeya variabilis. The sequence continues at coordinate 978,555,265 of NC_135233.1, read as the reverse complement.
GTGAAATTGGAGTTAACCCTTTCACCGGATCTGCAGGGACGCGATCATTCCATGACGCCACATAGGCGTCACAGGTCGGATTGGCACCGACTTTCATGACGCCTACGTGGCGTCATGGGTCGGGAAGGGGTTAATAAGTAACATTTCCCACATGTCTACTTTACATCAGCACAATTTTGGAAACAAATTTTTTTTTTGTTAGGGAGTTAAGGGTTAAAAGTTGACCAGCAATTTCTCATTTTTACACCACCATTTTTTTATTTTTTTTTATTTATTTTTTTTAGGGACCACATCTCATTTGAAGTCATTTTGAGGGGTCTATATGACAGAAAATACCCAAGTGTGACACCATTCTAAAAACTGCACCCCTCAAGGTGCTCAAAACCACATTCAGAAAGTTTATTAACCCTTTAGGTGTTTCACAGGAGTTTTTGGAATGTTTAAATAAAAATGAACATTTAAAATTTAACTTTTTTTTCACAAAAAATTTACTTCAGCTCCAATTTCTTTTATTTTACCAAGAATAACAGGAGAAAATGGACCCCAGAAGTTGTACAATTTGTCCTGAGTACGCGGATACCCCATATGTGGGGGTAAACCACTGTTTGGGCGCATGGGAGAGCTTGAAAGGGAAGGAGCGCTGTTTGATTTTTCAATGCAAAATTGACAGGAATTGAGATGGGACGCCATGTTGCGTTTGGAGAGCCACTGATGTGCCTAAACATTGAAACCCCCCACAAGTGACACAATTTTGGAAAGCAGACCCCCTAAGAAACTTATCTAGATGTGTTGTGAGAGCTTTGAACCCCCAAGTGTTTCACTACAGTTTATAAAGCAGAGCCGTGAAAATAAAATACGTACGCTACTTACCAGGTAGCAGTGTTTTCAGGAGCCCATGACAGCACAACGAGAGAGGGGATCCGCCCTTCAGGGACAGGAAACCTACAGACATAAAAGGGCGGTACCTCTCTCCCGCATCAGTTGATTCCAGAGCATGAGAGGACCACCTTGGTTAGTAACAGATGCAGCATAAAATTATGTACAATTTATTATGTGATTGAACGTGGAAATTTAAAGGAAAAAACGAAAAAGTGTTGAACCATCCGAGAAAAGAATAGGGTAGGGAAGGGTGCAGTCGTGGGCTCCTGAAAAAAAACTGCTACCTGGGTAAGTAGCGTACGTATTTATTGAGTCGCCATGACAGCACAACGAGAGACTTTCAGAGAAGTAAGGAAGATTAGGGGGGGATAACAGCCTCAAGTACCCTTCTCCCAAATGTGAGGTCTGAGGAACTACCCAGATCTAATCTGTAGTGTCTAAGGAAAGTAGATGGAGAAGACCATGTGGCCGCCTTACATATGTCTTCAATCGACACTTCTGATCTCTCCGCCCAGGATGTTGCTACGGCCTGCGTGGAGTGTGCCTTTATACCTTCTGGAACCTCCATGCCACCTGCTGTATAAGCGAGAGAGATTGCCTCCCTGATCCATCTAGCTAGAGTGTTTTTAGATACTCTAAGACCCTTCCTCACTCCTTGATAAGCTAAAAACAGAGTTATCTTTTTTCCAAGCATCTGAAACTTAAATATATTTAAAGAGGCATCTTCTAACATCTAAGGAATGAAACTTACGTTCCATATCATTAGTGGGATTAGAACAAAATGAAGGTAGGACAACCTCTTGTAACCTATGGAACTTTGAAGCAACGTTTGGAAGATAAAGGGGATCAGGTTTCATGATTACTCTATCCTCCCAAATTTGCATGTATGGTGGATGTCTAGATAGTGCCTGCAGATCATTAACCCTTCTTGCGGACGTGAGTGCAACTAAGAGGGCTGTTTTAATTGAAAGGATTTTTACTGGGATAGTATCAATAGGTTCAAATGGGGCTTGCGTTAAGGCTGAGAGTACAAGATTTAGATCCCATGGAACTAACTTTTGTTTAATGATTGGTCTGGATCTAGTGACTGCCTTGAAGAACATGGATATCCAGTGATTGCTGGCTAAGTTAGAATTGTATAGCGCCCCCAGAGCTGACACTTGAACTCTGAGAGTACTTGTGGCCAAGCCCATTTCTAGACCCTTTTGTAAAAATTCTAGAATCTGATTTATACATGGTTTCTGGTCAATCTGAGCCCCTGAACTTGATAGAAATTTTCTCCAAACCCTAACATAGATGTTTGTTGTAGAGGGTTTTCTACTTTTTAGGAGTGTATTTATCAGATCCCGAGAGAACCCCTTCCCTCTTAGTAAAGACCTCTCAAATTCCACGCCGCTAGGTGTAAATTGGCTACTCGTGGATGGAGGATTGGGCCTTGGGAGAGGAGATCTGGTAATTCTGGGAGAATCCATGGTTGGCAGATATACATCTTCCTCAGCCAAGGAAACCACGATCTCCTGGGCCAGAATGGGGCCATCAAGATTACCTGGGCCCTGTCCTCCCGAATCTTCCTCAGAACTATTGGAATTAGGTTTAGAGGGGGAAAGGCATATGCGAGACTGAAGTGCCATGAAATTAGAAGAGCGTCCACTGCATATGGGTTGTCTCTTGGATTCAAGGAACAGAACTGGTGTAACTTTTTGTTCCCTCGGCTGGCAAAAAGGTCTATTTCTGAACATTCCCATAACTGTACGATCTGATTGAAGATGGCTGGATTTAGCGACCAATCTCCTTGCTTGAGTTTGTTGCGGCTTAGATAGTCAGCCACGGTATTGAGCTTTCCTTCTACATGAAGAGCCGTAAGAGAGAGAGTAGATGATTCTCCTTATATGCCCATCTGGAAGTGGCTCTGCACATTTGGCACATTGCCTATGTTTGGCTTTAGTCAAACACTTCCTCCCCTAGTAAGGAGAGAGGAAAAATAAGGGGAACAATAATCAATAAGTGAACTTTCACGTAGATCACTTACCCAGCCAGCAATGAGTGGTACCGTAGTTGGGGGGGTCCTTCGTAGCCGGCGACTCTTTACGGCTTGAGGACTTTGGTCTTGATATCTGGACCCCTTTAGCTCCACCAGCGCGACTACTGCCACTAGAGCGTCGCTGGGAGCTTCTATGAGGCCTTTCCATCTCTTGTGGTTGATCAAGTGGTTGCTGCTGCATACCGCTCAGCTGCGGTGTTCCCTCCGGTGATTCTATAATGAAAAAAAATGGACAGGAACATCCTGCAGCTCTTGTGTACCACTTAAATATATCCCCCTGGGTACCGCCCCCGGATGGGGGCCAGCAGGAAACATCAGGTGCCGTTGATCGGTATTGCATACCGATACGGTCCGGTTCCCCCCTCCGTGCCGCGCCCCCACTGATGGCCAGTGAGTGCGCCAGATTCCCCGAGGCCCAAGCCCGCCCCAGACGCCGCCATCGGCCGGAAAAATGCGCTACCGCGCATGCCCGGCCGCATCATCAGCCCGCGCCGCTTGCCGCGTCATCCGGACACGCCCCTTCCGGTCGCAGCTGCGGCGCTGTAAGCAGACGCACCGAACAAGGACGGCAGCACTACCCGGCCGACGCAGACACCCAGCGCAAGCCGCGGACAGACCCCAGAGGCCCCAGCAGACGCGGCACCATAGGGAACGAAGACCCCACTTCCAGGTATGATGCGGTCACCATGGAAGCTAGCCCATTCACCCAAGGCTGCTTTCTCCTGCTGCCACCTACACAAACAGTCCCCCTGCCGTGTGGTGCTTCCATCATCCTGATCAGGCCGAGGTAGGGGACCCCCGCTACCTGCATCGACCTGTCAGGAGTGGGATTAATCTTCGACCTTCTTCTCAAGGCCTGTCTGAAGAGGTTCCGCTGTCAGGGACAGGAAACCAACTGATGCGGGAGAGAGGTACCGCCCTTTTATGTCTGTAGGTTTCCTGTCCCTGAAGGGCGGATCCCCTCTCTTGTTGTGTTGTCATGGCGACTGAATAAAATTCTTTTTTTTTTTCCACAAAAATTATTTTTATTTATATTTTTTAGCCCCCAGTCTTATATTTTTCCAAGGGTAACTGTTGAAATTGGACCCCAAAAGTTGTTGTCCAATTTGTCCTGAATACGCCGATACCCCATATGTGGGAGGGAACCACCGTTTGAGCGCATGGCAGAGCTTGGAAGGGAAGGAGCGTCATTTGGAATGCAGACTTAGATCGATTGGTCTGCAGGCGTCACATTGCGTTTGCAGAGCCCCTAATGTACCTAAACAGTAGATACCCCCCCCCCCCCACAAGTGACCCCATATTGGAAACAAGACCCCCCAAGGAACTTATTTAGATGTGTTGCGAGAACTTTGAACCCCCAAGTGTTTCACTAGTTTATAACGCAGAGCCGTGAAAATAAAAAATCTTTTTTTCCACAAAAATTATTTTTTAGCCCCCAGTTTTGTATTTTTCCAAGGGTAACAGTTGAACTTGGACCCCAAAAGTTGTTGTCCAATGTGTCCTGAGTACGCTGATACCCCTTATGTTGGGGTAAACCCCTGTTTGGGCGCACAGGAGAGCTCGGAAGGGAAGGAGCACTGTTTTACTTTTTCAATGCAGAATTGGCTGGAATTGAGATCGGAAGCCATGCCGCATTTGGAGAGCCCCTGATGTGCCTAAACAGTGGAAACCCCCCAATTACCAATTATAACTGAAACCCTAATCCAAACACATCCCTAACCCTAATCCCAACGGTAACCCTAACCGCACCCCTAACCCTGACACACCCCTAACCCTAATCCCAACCGTAAATGTAATCCAAACCCTAACCCTAACTTTAGCCCCAACCCTTACTGTAGCCTTAACCCTAGCCCTAATGGGAAAATGGAAATAAATCTTTTTTATTTTTCCCCTAACTAAGGGGTTAATGAAGGGGGGTTTGATTTACTTTTATATTGTTTTTTTAGCGGATTTTTATGATTGGCAGCCGTCACACACTGAAAGACGCTTTTTATTGCAAAAAATATTTATTGCGTTACCACATTTTGAGAGCTGTGATTTTTCCATATTTTGGTCCACAGAGTCATGTGAGGTTTTGTTTTTTGCAGGACGAGTTGACGTTTTTATTGGTAACATTTTCGGGCACGTAACATTTTTTGATCGCTTTTTATTACGATTTATACCGTTCCGCGTTTGGTAAAATGGATAAAGAAGTTTTATTCTTCGGGTAAGTACGATTACAGCGATACCTCATTTATATTTTTTTATGTTTTGGCGCTTTTATACGATAAAAACTATTTTATAGAAAAAATAATTATTTTTGCATCGCTTTATTCTGAGGACTATAACTTTTTTATTTGATGACGCTGTATGGCGGCTCGTTTTTTGCGGGACAAGATGACGTTTTCAGCGTTTTTATTTATATCCGTCTTTTTGATCGCGTGTTATTCCACTTTGTTTGGCGGTATGATAATAAAGCGTTGTTTTTTGCCTTTTTTTTTTTTTTTTACGGTGTTCACTGAAGTGGTTAACTAGTGGTACAGTTTTATTGGTCGGATCGTTACGGACGCGGCGATACTAAATATGTGTACTTTTATAGGTTTGTTTTTATTCAGATAAATGTATTTATAGGAATAATTTTTTTTTTTTAACACATGAATATATATATATATATATATATATATATATATATATATATATATATATATATATATATATATATATATATATATATATATATATAATTTTTTTTTTTTTTTTTACACTCAAAAACATTGCCCCGGGAGAGGGGGGGCATCATGTTATAGTGTAAGATCGCCGTTCTGACACTTTGCTGTGCACTGTGTCAGATCAGCGAACTGACGTGCACAGCTCCAGGCTTACCAGCGCTTGCTCTGAGCAGGCGCTGTGAAGCCACCTTCCCTGCAGGACCCGGATGCAGCGGCCATTTTGGATCCGGGCCCGCTGCAGGGAGGAGGTGGTAAGAGACCCTTGGAGCAACGCGATCACATCGCTGCGTTTTAACAGATGTAAATCATTCAGCTGCGGCGCAGAAAACTTAATCTCAGAGTACTTACAAATACTCGGATGACACTCGAGCATGCTCGGGAAATCTCGAGTACCGAGTATATTCGTTCATCACTAATTGTGACCGATGGCAAAAAACTGATGTTTGAAAGGGGCCTTAAACATACTTCAGGCTAGTGCGCGTGGCCGACTAGAGGGCCCGGCCTCACTTAATACAAGTGTGGGCACTGGGGGGATTCATAAGGCAGCATTCACACAGAGTGGCTGCAGACTTAAAGATTTGGACCGGACAACCCCTTTCATCAAACTGATGGATTTCAGTGTGACCAGCCAACCATCTGATGTGTACGTTGGCCTCCTGACTCTGCCTGGATGATGATCTCAGGGAAGGTGAGGATTGGGGAGATTTAATTCAAACACGTGACCGTTTTGTGAACAGGGAAGATAAGTCGCTGCCAGCGGAGACATAAATTAGGACAGTAATATTGAGCAGAGGCATATGAAAAAAAAAAAGAAAGTGGGACTACTGCCAAGTGTAAGGGGCATAAGAATATAGTACACTCTGAATGCAATCATGGTCTAACAGGAATCTTCTATGTAATCCTAATTTAGTGACATTTTCTAATCTGTGGATAACCAAACCTTTTCTCATATTAAGAATGGAAAAGGACCATAAAATAAAAAATAATAAAAAAAAAACAAAAACACGTGGATAGACAGAGGATGGAAAAGCACAAGACAAGTTATTTTGCAAAAATAAATAGCAACTTTATTGGAGGGCTAGCTAAACAAGATTTGCGCCAGGATCAAAAATCAAGGAGTTTATACAAACAGTGAAATAAAGCCACAAGCTGTGTGGTCATATTGACACAGAAATTATCTACAAATTTGAACGCCATCTGCAGGGTCTCCAGAATGTTCCAGACATTCCAATACCATGATATTCTGTATATTCCAAGCAACCTGTGGCTCTCCAGATGTAGACAAACTACAGCTCCCAGCATGGAAAGGTTTGGCAGCGTATGCGGCAAGTTGTAGTTTTGATAATCAGATCAACAAATTTGAAGCACACAAAAATATCCTAACATTCATTTTCATGGACGTAACAGGCCGAACACGTCAAAAACAATGGTTTATAATTGTAACCATTTCATGAGATGCTCAAATATCTGTCTTCTTACTGAAGGTAACGCTGTAGGCTCCTCAGGGCGGGACGGATACATGTCTGCACAGTGAGCAGCATCTGTAACAATAAAGCAAAAATCTGGGTACTGTATGCAACTAGAATAGATTGGGGAATGTTACCGGGAGTAATTTCTATTGTAAAAACTAAATCATTAAATGGACTTCACAATGAACTCATTTTTTTTTCCTTCCTGCACAGCACATATAAACGGCAGTGGAGCAGAGGGCCATTGGTGCTCTGCCCAACCATTTGATCTCATAGGCCACAAGCTGAAGGACTAGGAGACATCAATAGCGCATTAATTAGGTCAGTGGCCTGGTGACTAATGTGGCTGCTGAACAGAAAAGAAAAAGTCCTAATTTGTAACGACAACGGGATTAGAGGAAGATAAATTTGTATTCTTTTTTTCTGGAGTGCATTGCAGGCACGAATGCAGGAAAGACTGCACAACAGAGTTACTACTTCAGCAGCAGCAAAAAGAAAAAAAAAGTTCACTACTAGTGTGATAGGGATATTTTAAGTAGGGTCATAAAAGGGATAATTTTACTGATAAAAAAAAAAAAACTATCACAAAAGATGATATTAAAGCAAAATCTATCCATAAAGGGAAAATCCAGAACATAAAAAGCTATCTGGTAACTTTAGCCTTCTACAGCCTCTGCCTGCATCATCTATCGCTGGCTTCAGAATGAATTCAGTAAATTGCCTAAAAAAAAAAAAAAGGTCTATAGTCTAAGGCAGTGCTCCCCAACTCTGGTCCTCAAGAGCCACCAACGGGTCATGTATTCATGATTGCCTTAGTATTGCCCAGGTGATGGAATTCTTGCCTTTCCAGGTAACGCAATTATGACCTTGACAATACTAAGGGAATTCTGAAAACATGACCCATTGGTGGCTCTTGAGGACCAGAGTTGGGGAACACTGGTTTAAGGCAAATGTAGATGGAGTATTTTCAGAGCAGCTTTGAATGCTGAAATTCCAGACTATTGCAGAACAAGCTTAGTTAATGACTAGTGATTTGTTAGGGAATCCCTGCATGTATTGCGGCTGTCGAACAGCCAAGAGATGCGCAGCCGCGGGGACTCAAACATAGTATTCGAGAACGCCGAAGATACTCCATTAGCACTAGAGCACACTGGGAACACCTTATCCAACCACGCTCGCTCACCACTTAATATTTTAGCTCTCCTCTACATGTTACGGAGATTTTCTGTATATAACTGGACATGCTTAGCCATTTTTACGATTTGTGGCATGTTATTGCGGTCTTCACTCTTACAATGCATAGGGTGAATTTCTGAACAAAATGTTTATGTAATCTGTGTGGATACGGATAAGGAAACCCAATTCTGCAGATAATCCACACCAAATCCCCAAGATGTGCATTTACCCTTACAGGTGGAGGTCTCTCCTCTATCAAACACAATATTCCAATGCAGGTTTAGTAGTCTGGCCCCTTAGTGGCCGGGCCACTAACAAGCTTCACAGACATGAAAAGGAAAAAAAAAAAAAAAGTTTGCAGGTATTAATTATTTAAATGTATTAAAGTGAGATTTCTAAAAAAGTTAAAATGAAACAATTACAGTCACTCAGTTTTTCCCAAGGGCAGGAGAAAGTTGTGATGAGAACTGAGGCGCCGTGTACTTCATGAATTTCAATAAGGAATTTAGCAAGAAATTAGAAAGAAACAATTACCTTGCATTGGAAAGGCCAGAAGATCGCTGCTAAGATTTGAGTTAATCCCCAGTGCATGCCATGGGTCAATCAAGCCATTTGGAAAAATTATTCTGCTACTTTGGACATTGAGACCTCCGTAATTTTCATTGGTTTGCTGAATTGCACCAACGACAGTCGGTAAATTAAAGTCCTTCCCATAAACATCAGTACATTGCTGGACATAGTAACTGCAAAAAGCGAACATAATCACAAAAAGGTTTTAGGAACAAGCTTTAGAAAAAAAAAACAATTGTTATATTACAATATGCATTGAAGCCTTCTAGGTGAACCTTTTAAATTGAATGTTCACCGTTGAGTGGCATTTTATCCATTGCCAAGAAGTTGAAGATTATATATAATTTTATATTATGATACTCACTAGTAGATTTAAAAAAAAAAAATTAAAAAAAAAAAATCAGCAATTTATTTTTCAGTTCCAAAAAATCCAAACCCCCACAAACATAAATTTAACTCCAACACCATTAACGTTTTTACACCTCAATAATCAAAGCAATCTGACCCTGGTTTATGTATCCATGCCACACCATTTTTGGACACAGTACTTGCCTTATGTTTGCACAGAACTGTATCTTAAAGTGTTTGACCCCTTCCCAATTTCCTAATATTTTGCATTTTTATCACACTTAAATGTTTCAGATCAAACAAACTTAATTATACAGAGAAAAAACAAGTAAAGCACAAAATGCTGTTTTTAAATAAAGGTCTATTAAGAGAGAAAGAAACCCACACCTACAGGGCCTTGTGTGAAAAAGTGAATGCCCCCTCCCCCCCCCCCTTAATCCAAACTTAAAACATTAATCACAACTTTGGGAAAGGAAGTTCAAATTACAAAGCCACACCCAGGTCTTATTGCTGCCACCCCTGTTCTCAATCAAGAAATCACTTAAATAGGACCTGTCTGACAAAGTGAAGTAGACCAAAAGATCCTCAAAAGCTAGACATTGCGCTGCAATCCAAAGAAATTCTGGAACAACTGAGAAACAATAATTGAGCTCCATCAGTCTGGAGAAGGATATAAAGCAATTATTCAAGCTTTGGGACTCAAGCAATCACAGTGCGAGCCATTATCCACAAATGGCAAAAACATGGAACAGTGGCGAACCTTACCAGGAGTGGCCAGCCGACCAATATTACCCCAAGAGCGCAGCGACGGCTCATCCAAGAGGTCACAAAAGACCCCACAGCAACATCCGTAGAACTGCAGCCTCACTTGCCTCAGTTAAGGTCAGGGTTCATGACCGAACATGCGAGTGTGGCCGAAGAGTATGTGCACACGTTAAAGGAAATCTGTCAACAGGAGTCAAAAGACAGATTTCAACAACATGTCTACTTATCAGCCTGTGTGCTGCTTACTTGTAATGAAGGTTTTATCACTAGGACACCATCATTGCTGTGACTAGCTGCCTTGTGCCCAGTCCAACAATGTCCCCTCCTGTGATAAACAGCTCACATACCCTTTTAGTACGAAAACAAATGCAATTTTCTCATACAGATGGTCTCAAATTTTATTTTTTTGTTCATCACATCAACAAGGACACCTTAATTTTGGGTTATATTAATTATGGACACATACATATAGTATGAGTAGACATGTAGTAAAAAGACAAGAGATATTAAAAATAACGAACACCCCATCTTCAAAATACTAAAATAAACTACGGAGTTATTTACCAAAAGATTGCTCAAAACATGTGTCTGTTTTCAAGAAATTTTGAAACACCAATAATATACTCGTATAAGTAATACTGTTTCTTCGAAGTAGAGCTGTAAATAGAAGATCGTTGTGATAGTCAAATATGTCAAGTATAATGTTTCCTGGAGAACTTATTTTGGTAGAGTCTTTATGAGATTAGAATAAAAATTCCTTTGAACATTAAAATCCTTGCTGGTGTTCATCTAATAGTATGAGAATAACTTATTTAATAGGAGGAAGAACAAGAAAGTGGATGCTCATTGTCCGTCTCCTTGCCGAATTATCTAGTTTTTAAACTTCTCAAGATGTATAAGTCTAGGCAGGTGGGGTGTTTCCACAAACAAATTGCGTGCCCTTTCGAATAATAAAATAAACGTTGAAGTGTGGATCTGTTTGAAAAAAATGGGATGAATTCTTGTTCTTGTGCAATGATTTTGAAATGCCTCCGGTTAATAGAGGTGCCAGTTATTAGCACATAACAGAGAGGAACCTTGAACTGAAACATCTTGGTTTTATTACTCTGGGAGATCACAACAAGCATAGGCCAAGATGTCGGTGCTGTTCAAAGTGTCATGTGCCAGTAGTTGGGAGAACTGTTAAAACTTTTTTTTTTTCTAAAGGTAAAACATTTCCTTTTAAATTACAAATATTCTAAAGGAAAAATTACATTTCATTATATATTTTAATTAAGTTTAATTAAGGCTACGTCCCTACCATTTGTCAATTTCAAAAGAACAAAAAATAACCGTGGAATGTCAAAACATAATTAATGTAAAAAAACACACACACAAAAAAGATTCAAACAGAAGTAGAGGGACCCCATGAATTATTATGGTTCCATTATGTGGCTATTAGAACAAAATCTTGACTGAGAAAAAGACAGTTACTTACCGGTAACAAGATTTCGGAGCCCATGACAGCACCACGGAGACAGGGGATCTGCCCTTTAAGGACAGGAAATCTACAGAATTATACGGGTGGTTCCTCTCCCTCGCATCAGTTCATTTACAGAGCACCTCCAAGGTTATTATAACAATACCAACATCGGAATCATAATGCTTATTAAAACACCGTGATCTATGCACAAACAAAAGTGTGCTCACCAACACGTATTGGGAAGGAATATTAGGGTGCTGTCATGGGCTCTGAGAAATCCAGTTACCGATTCAGATAAGCTACCACAACTTGGTTGTCTGAAAATACCCTTAAATGGTGGCCCTGAAGGGAACTTAAGAGTTCCAACAAGCTCGCTCCACTGCCAAACACTTCTGCGTAGTTGATGAAACAACTTTTTGATCTCCAGTCCAAACTCCCACAGCCATTTTGTCTTTTAGATGAGCCCCAACCCCTGGGGCTTTCATCTGTGGTCATCACACTATTAATCCTGTTCACCCACAGAACACCTCTGGCCAGCTTTTCTACTTTTAGCCACCAACCCAGAAAATGAGTAGTTCTTGAACACAGAGTCATCTGACCTTCCAGATGACCTTACAGGGAAATCTCACTTCCCAAAATGTCTCACTGCAGGTCCCTGGTGTGCATCTGCGCCCATAGTACCACCATGATACAAGAGGTCAGGGAACCCAGAAGGGACATTGCTTTCCCTTTGGATCATGGAGGGGGATCTCAATGCCCGTGATATCTCGCAGACAATCCACTTTTTTTTTTTTAATCTGGAAGGCAACATACCTGCCTTTTGGAGTCCAATATGAGTCTGAGCAACTCCTGTATTTTATTTTTTTTTTTAAAGGGAACCTGTCACTACATTTCTGTCAAAGGCTGAGGTAGCGGTCCTGCTGCTGGGTTGTTGCACTCCTACGGCCACCTCCATGTCTCCTGGCCTGTATCCTGGTAGTGCCTCCAGCCTCTGGACACTACGCTCACAGACAGCGAGCCTTCTTGCCACAGATCGCATCCTGGACGAGCCACACTACCCGAGCCACACACGCGATCTCTCACAGCGAACTGCATCAATCACTTCAAGGACGGCATGCAACAGCCGAGGTGTGGAGTGAGCGAACCAAGCCACGCCCATCGGACCGGATAGACCCTATTAGCATACATTGCATGAGAAATATAAAAGGGTTTTTTTTTTTTTTTTTTTTTTTTTTTTTTTATAGGTGATACATGGGGAGTCAGGGGGTTACATAAGTATTTAGGGATCGCATAGCAGACACTGAATAAAATGATAGTTTTAGCTGGTAGGACAGAAAAGTGGTGACAGGTTCCCTTTAAGTCTAACCAAGAAACAAAGTCAAAGAGCCATCCTAAGTTTGCTAAGGAAGTCATGACCCCCTTCCAGCTGAGTTTTGCAGTGCTGGACTGAGCTGCCTATTACCAGGAACTTGTCTAAATAAGGAATAAGCAGGATGCCTTTCTCCCTCAAATGTGCCATGGCTTCCATAATTAATTTGGTAAACACTCGAGGGATTATTGCTAGGCCGAATGGAAGGGGTAAGTACTGAAAGTGTCCAATTATCCCATTTACGGAGATAGCTACTCTGAGAAACCTTTGGTAATCCCTGTATGGGAACATGATAGTATGCATCCCTCAGGTCTAGGACAATCAAAGTAACCTGGATTTTTACGGATCTTTATGGATTCCATTTTGAACGTTTGGATCCTCAAGAACTTGTTCAACTTTTTCAGGTCGATTATGGTTCTGAAGGTCCCATCTGACTTTCTTACCAGAAACAAATGGGAAGTAAAATACTTTTCCTTTTTCCTGGAAGGGGACCTCATGAAGTACTGTTTTGCTTACTAGGTCTAGAACTTCGGACTCTAGGGCTAGTTGTTCTGGTGAGATCCGCAGTGGAGTCACGAAGTTTGGATGGGGAACTGTGTGAACCTCCAATCTTAGGCCTGTCTTTATTAAGCCAATACCCAGGAGCTGCTGGAAATCATTTCCCAGGCAGGGAGGAAGAGAGATAGTCTCCTCCCCCACCTGGGGGGGGGAATAAATAAATAACTGGGAAAGCTTCCTATTGTCATAGGAGGGGGCTCTTCTTTTTTCTAACCTCCCCACTTGTCCTGATCTTAGTGGGGGGATATCTTCTGATTAAATATTCAGGTCCGAAAGGACTTATATGCTTTTTTTTTGGAAGTGCATCTGAACAGCAAGGTGGATTGCTGTTGAGGGGAGATAGAGAGAAAAAAAAAAAAATCTATAAATCTTCAGCACAGCGAGTGTGAGCGAGCTGAGTGTGACCTGAGCGTAAGTGTGAACGGCGGTAAGTGTGTGACTTGTGATTCAGTGAGGAGGTATTTGGAAGGCCTTTAACAAATACCTGTGTGAATTTGTGTGAGTTGCTGAATTGGGAGTAGCTATATTCATAAGGAGTTAACTTAGGGTGGGGGCTCATAATTAAGGGGATATAAGGGGCAGCTGTTTGGGGCTCAAGTCCTTTTTGGAAGTGCATCTGAACAGCAAGGTGGATTGCTGTTGAGGGGAGATGGAGAGAAAAAAAAAAAATCTATAAATCTTCAGCACAGCGAGTGTGAGCGAGCTGAGTGTGACCTGAGCGTAAGTGTGGACGGCGGTAAGTGTGTGACTTGTGATTCAGTGACTTTGGAATCAGGGAGTTTCCAAAGGAGGAATTGCTTCTGTGTTTTTTTGTTTTTTTTTTAATTAATACTTTGGATTTATTTTTAATTAACGTTTCTGTGTGGTGCAATCCCCATTAAGAAACGTGCTCCACTATTGTTAATGCCATCCAGTGCACATCTTGCCACATGTATGCAGTCCTTGACCAGCCGGTCGAGGGTGCATACTGCTGTGCGAGATGTGAGCACATTGTGCATTTGGAAACCCAGATACTGGATCTAAATGTGCAGCTGGCAACACTGAGATCCATAGACAATATGGAGAGGAGTCTTCTGCTCACAGAGCAGACGCTCAATGGGATAGATGAGGAGGGGGATGGCAGGATGGAGCTGCAGGACAGTAAGGCAGTTAGCTGGGTGACAGATAGAAGGCGGGGTAGAGGGAAGAGTGCCAGGGAGGCTAGTCCTGATCTGGCACACCCCAATAAGTTTGCTAAGTTGGCAGATGAGGGGGGTGCCAGTACAGGGGTAGCACTGCTGCAGCCAGGCATGTCCTCTGAAAGCCGGAGGAGTGACTGCTCCAGTAAGGAGGGAAATAGGAGAGCAGGGCAGGCCAGACAGGTGCTGGTAGTGGGGGACTCAATTATTAGGGGAACAGATAGGGCAATCTGTCACAAAGACAGGGATCGTCGGACGGTGTGCTGCCTACCTGGCGCTCGAGTCCGACACATCGCTGATCGGGTGGACAGATTACTGGGAGGGGCTGGTGAGGACCCAGCGGTCATGGTGCACATTGGCACAAATGACAAAGTTAGAGGTAGGTGGAAGGTCCTTAAAGATGATTTCAGGGAATTAGGCTGCAAGCTGAAAGCAAGGACCTCCAACGTGGTATTTTCCGAAATACTGCCTGTACCACGCCAGAGAGGCAACGGGAGATTAGGGAGGTTAATAAGTGGCTCAAGAATTGGTGTAGGAAGGAGGGGTTTGGGTTCCTGCAGAACTGGGCCGACTTCTCAGTTGGCTACAGGCTCTACGCTAGGGACGGGCTGCACCTCAATGGTTAAGGGGCAGCTGTGCTGGGGGAGAAAATGGTTAGAAGGTTGGAGGAGTGTTTAAACTAGGGATTGGGGGGGGGAGGGTATTCATTTTATAGGAGGGGAAGATAGTGCAGATAGAGACCTGGGCACAAATAAGGAAGTTGGGGGTGGCGGTGGCATGGGGGGTGGGGTTAGAACAGTTAGTAATTTAAGAAAGAATAGAGGTACAGAGAGTAACATCAAGTGCATGTATACTAATGCCAGAAGCCTCGCCAACAAAATGGATGAATTAGAACTAATGTTGTTGGAGCATAATTATGACATGGTGGGGATATCTGAGACGTGGCTGGATGAGAGCCATGACTGGGCTGTTAACTTGCAGGGCTATAGCCTGTTCAGAAATGACCGTACAGATAAGCGAGGGGGTGGGGTGTGTCTGTATGTAAAATCGACCTTAAAGGCCCCGTCTCACATAGCGAGATCGCTAGCGAGATCGCTGCTGAGTCACAAGTTTTGTGACGCAACAGCGACCTCCATAGCGATCTCGCTATGTGTGACACGTACCAGCGATCAGGCCCCTGCTGCGAGATCGCTGGTCGTGTCAGAATGGCCTGGACCTTTTTTTGGTCGTTGAGGCCCCGCTGACATTGCTGAATCGGTGTGTGTGACACCGATCCAGCGATGTCTTCACTGGTAACCAGGGTAAACATCGGGTTACTAAGCGCAGGGCCGCGCTTAGTAACCCGATGTTTACCCTGGTTACCAGCGTAAATGTAAAAAAAAACAAACAGTACATACTCGCCTTCTGATGTCCGTCAGGTCCCTTGCCGTCTGCTTCCTGCTCTCACTGACTGCCGGCCGTACAGTGAGAAGTGAGAGCACAGCAGTGACGTCACCGCTGCGCTCTGCTCTCGCTGTACGGCCGGATCTCAGTCAGAGCAGGAAGCAGACGGCAAGGGACCTGGACACCGAAAGGCGAGTATGTAGTGTTTGTTTTTTTTGGTAACCAGGGTAAACATCGGGTTACTAAGCGCGGCCCTGCGCTTAGTAACCCGATGTTTACCCTGGTTACCCGGGTGCTGCAGGGGGACTTCGGCATCGTTGAAGACAGTTTCAACGATGCCGAAGTCGTTCCCCTGATCGTTGGTCGCTGGGGAGAGCGGTCTGTGTGACAGCTCCCCAGCGACCACACAGCGACTTACCAACGATCACGGCCAGGTCGTATCGCTGGTCGTGATCGTTGGTAAATCGCTTAGTGAGACGGGGCCTTAAAACCCATCCTGCGTGATAATATAGGTGAATCTAATGAAAATGTAGAGTCCCTGTGGGTGGAGATAAGGGGAGGGGGAAAAAATAATAAATTACTGATAGGGATTTGTTATAAATCTCCAAAAATAATGGAAGCAATGGAGAATATCCTCGTAAAGCAAATAGATGAAGCTGCGACTCAAGGAGAAGTCATTATTATGGGGGACTTCAACTACCCTGAAATAGATTGGGGAACAGAAACCTGCAGTTCCAGCAAAGGTAATCGGTTTTTGACACCTATGAGAGACAATTACCTTTCACAACTGGTTCAGGACCCAACAAGGAGGGGGGCACTGCTAGACCTAATATTAACCAACAGGCCAGACCGCATATCAAATATAAGGGTTGGGGGTCACTTGGGGAATAGTGATCACAAAATAATAAGTTTTCATGTAACCTTTAATAAGATGGGTAGTAGGGGGGGTGACAAGGACACTAAACTTCAGGAGGGCAAATTTCCAATGGATGAGAGAGGATCTTGGTGCAATTAACTGGGACGATATCCTGAGACACAAAAATACACAAAGAAAATGGGAGACGTTTATTAGCATCCTGGATAGGACCTGTGCACAGTATATACCGTATGGGAATAAACATACTAGAAATAGGAGGAAACCAATATGGCTAAATAGAGCTGTAAGGGGCGCAATAAGGGACAAAAAGAAAGCATTTAGAGAATTAAAGGAAGTAGGTAGTGAGGAGGCATTAAATAAATACAGAAAATTAAATAAATTCTGTAAAAAGCAAATCAAGGCAGCAAAGATTGAGACAGAGACTCATTGCCAGAGAGAGTAAAAATAATCCCAAAATATTGTTTAACTATATAAATAGTAAGAAACTAAAAAATGACAGTGTTGGCCCCCTTAAAAATAATCTGGGGGAAATGGTGGATGAGGATGAGGAAAAAGCCAATATGCTAAATGACTTTTTTTCATCAGTATTTACAAAAGAAAATCCCATGGCAGACAAAATGACTAGTGATAAAAATTCCCCATTAAATGTCACCTGCTTAACCCAGCAGGAAGTACAGCGGCGTCTAAAAATAACTAAAATTGACAAATCTCCGGGCCCGGATGGGATACACCCCCGAGTACTGCAGGAACTAAGTACAGTCATTGATAGACCATTATTTTTAATCTTTAAAGACTCCATAAAAACAGGGTCTGTACCACAGGACTGGCGTATAGCAAATGTGGTGCCAATATTCAAAAAAGGGGCAAAAACTGAACTCGGTAATTATAGGCCAGTAAGCTTAACCTCTACTGTGGGTAAAATCCTGGAGGGCATTCTAAGGGATACTATACTGGAGTATCTGAAGAGGAATAACCTTATGACCCAGTATCAGCACGGGTTTACTAGGGACCGTTCATGTCAGACTAATTTGATCAGCTTCTATGAAGAGGTAAGTTCCGGACTGGACCAAGGGAACCCAGTGGACGTACTGTATATGGACTTTTCCAAAGCTTTTGATACGGTGCCACACAAAAGGTTGTTACATAAAATGAGAGTAATGGGGATAGGGGAAAATATGTGTAAGTGGGTTGAGAGCTGGCTCAGGGATAGGAAACAAAGGGTGGTTATTAATGGAGCACACTCGGACTGGGTTGCGGTTAGCAGTGGGGTACCACAGGGGTCAGTATTGGGCCCTCTTCTTTTTAACATATTTATTAATGACCTTGTAGGGAGCATTCAGAGTAGAATTTCAATATTTGCAGATGACAGTAAACGCTGCAGGGTAATCAATACAGGGGAGGACAATTTTATATTACAGGATGATTTATGTAAACTAGAAGCTTGGGCTGATAAATGGCAAATGAGCTTTAATGGGGATAAATGTAAGGTCATGCACTTGGGTAGAAGTAATAAGATGTATAACTATGTGCTTAATTCTAAAACTCTGGGCAAAACAGTCAATGAAAAAGACCTGGGTGTATGGGTGGATGACAAACTCATATTCAGTGGCCAGTGTCAGGCAGCTGCTACAAAGGCAAATAAAATAATGGGATGTATTAAAAGAGGCATAGATGCTCATGAGGAGAACATAATTTTACCTCTATACAAGTCACTAGTGCGACCACACTTAGAATATTGTGCACAGTTCTGGTCTCCGGTGTATAAGAAAGACATAGCTGAACTGGAGCGGGTGCAGAGAAGAGCGACCAAGGTTATTAGAGGACTTGGGGGTCTGCAATACCAAGATAGGTTATTACACTTGGGGCTATTTAGTTTGGAAAAACGAAGACTAAGGGGTGATCTTATTTTAATGTATAAATATATGAGGGGACAGTACAAAGACCTTTCTGATGATCTTTTTAATCATAGACCTGAGACAGGGACAAGGGGGCATCCTCTACGTCTGGAGGAAAGAAGGTTTAAGCATAATAACAGACGCAGGTTCTTTACTGTAAGAGCAGTGAGACTATGGAACTCTCTGCCGTATGATGTTGTAATGAGTGATTCATTAATTAAATTTAAGAGGGGACTGGATGCCTTTCTGGAAAAGTATAATGTTACAGGGTATATACACTAGATTCCTTGATAAGGCGTTGATCCAGGGAACTAGTCTGATTGCCGTATGTGGAGTCGGGAAGGAATTTTTTTCCCCATGGTGGAGTTACTCTTTGCCACATGGGTTTTTTTTGCCTTCCTCTGGATCAACATGTTAGGGCATGTTAGGTTAGGCTATGGGTTGAACTAGATGGACTTACAGTCTTCCTTCAACCTTAATAACTATGTAACTATGTAACTATGAAAGAGAAGTTGAGAATCCATTCTAGCCATTGCCTGCCTTTTCAAGAATATCATCCAATGTTGGCCCAAACAAAAATTCACCCTCACAAGGAACGGAGCAGAGTTTAGAGTTTGGCTAAAAATATTGGCCAGGAGATCTGCATACAGAGGGCTTACGGGCCGTGACAGACAAAAGCTGCCGACCAGGCTGTTAGACTTAACGAATTTACAGAAGCATCCGCAAGGAATGTCAAACCGCAGTCACAAAATCAAAAAAGATTTTACAATGTGTAAAAAGAAAATCCCACAATCCTAATGTATTACTACCCCTTTACAGGGGTAATGGTGAGCCACATCCAGAATACAGGATCCAGTTTTGAGCTCCACATTTTAAAAAAAGGATATTCAGAAGTTAGAATCAGTTAAAAGACGGGAAACTAGATTATCCCTTGTAAAACAGGTTGAAAAAGTTGGGCTTGTTTAGCTTCGAAAAATAGACGCCTCAGAGGAGATCTCATTAAGGCTAGTTTCACATTTGCGTTTAAAAACGCAGCGTTTAAAACGCAAACGCAGGTGGTGAAAAAAACGCATGTAAATGCGTGCAAACGCTGCGTTTTTTAGACGCATGCGTTTTCTCATGCGGTAAAAAAACCGCGGCGTTTTGACGCGTTTACATGCGTTTTT
The DNA here is from genome assembly GCF_051348905.1 of Ranitomeya variabilis. Classification (NCBI taxonomy): domain Eukaryota; kingdom Metazoa; phylum Chordata; class Amphibia; order Anura; family Dendrobatidae; genus Ranitomeya; species Ranitomeya variabilis. The sequence continues at coordinate 978,535,421 of NC_135233.1, read as the reverse complement.
TCCTGCGTTTGCGTTTTTTAAACGCATGCTGAGAAGTGTGTGACAGCTGCCAATCATCAAAATCATCTAGAAAACCCACTATAAATAGAAATAGCTAGGGTTGGGGATAGGGATAGGGGTAGGGTTAGGATCCCTAGGGTTAGGATCCCTAGGGTTAGGGTTAGGGTCTGGATCCCTTTATCACCTTGATGGTGGGGGGTGGCTTATCAGGGTTAGGGTTAGGGTTTGGATCCCTTTATCACCTTGATGGTGGGGGGTGGCTTATCAGGGTTAGGGTTAGGGTACCGTTACACAAAACAATTTACCAATGATCACGACCAGCGATACGACCTGGCCGTGATCGTTGGCAAGTCGTTGTGTGGTCGCTGGGGAGCTGTCACACAGACAGCTCTCCAGCGACCAACGATGCCGAAGTCCCCGGGTAACCAGGGTAAACATCGGGTTACTAAGCGCAGGGCCGCGCTTAGTAACCCGATGTTTACCCTGGTTACAAGCGAACGCATCGCTGGATCGGTGTCACACACACCGATCCAGCGACGAAATAAAGTTCCAAACGATCTGCTACGACGTACGTAGACAGGACAACCCCAATCAGCACTGGCGTCACTATCCCAGTCTTTGGACAAAATCTATCATCAAGAGGATGTCTGAGAAGCCACAGCCCTGGCTTCCTGTTGATGTTCAATATGTCTGAAGATGGGAATAGTGGAGTCAGCGCTGATTGAGTTCAGGGCTCACGCGATGCAAATCTCACGTGAGCCCGGGAACCCGAGTACCGACAATGTTGGGACGGCATGAGAGGGGAGTATTAGTGTTTTTGTTAGTTTTTTTTTTATTTTAAACCGGGCCAAACATGAGGAATGAGAAGAGGTTGTCCTAGTAGTGGGCAACCCCTTTAAGCAAAAAATCCATTCTTGCCTCATGCATGTTAGAATGTTTTTATTTTAAGCACAAGATACTTATGGACAAGTCACAATAAATGTTACCTTAAAGGAAAACCAGAAAATGGTTGAGAAACTGAATCTGAAGATTGAAAATATCCAAATTCTGTGCACGTCTGGTACATCCATTGTCTACCTAAAAGAGAAAAGAAAGTCTGGGATATATTGTAATAGTACTATACTGGAGTGCCACATGCAGCAGTGTAAAACTCAGATGCATGAGAACTTTCCTCTATAGTGTATTTTTGGCAGCTAATACTTCCTTTTAGTGCAACTGAAATAACATCGGTAATGACAACCACATGGCGGTTCCCATATACTGTAGTAGGACAAAACTGTGGCTTCAATTTTCAGCTGTGTGCTACTGCTTCCATCCAAATCTACCGAGGGATACAACTTGTAATCTTTAATTCTCATGAGAAAATAAACATATCTGTACATGTTCTACAAAAGCGGAAAGTAGGTCATGGATCCAAGGCTACAGCTCACTGAGGTGGTTGTATGTAACGTCAAAAGCATGTGAAAGTAAAAGAAGCAAACAAAATGACATTTAGAAAAATAAGCCAAAAAGATGGCATGGGCCATTAAAACAGTCATATTCAGACTCATTCTCTTGCAGCTTAGCAGAAGGATGCAAAGTTTAGCCCTGATACTTATGCAGCGCCACTGTGCAAGAATTAGAGGGTCTCAGAGGATGGAAACCAACGAAAATAATGTAAGTCTAAGGGATCCTTTATACAGCCCTATCCAATGTTCTCCATGCTTTATATATTTAGCAGAAAATGGACACACATGCAACACAGAAATTAAACAAGGGAAAGTTGTCCCATTGCCCCATGCATGGAATATAATGGCATTAGTGAAAAATCTCTTTTTTTTTTCTATTTCTAATAATGTAAAATTATAAAAATAAATAAATGAAATAAAAACACACAGTGCAAAAGTGTCAGGGAGGCCTGGGGGGAAAATGGAGAACATGCTGCACCGTAAATATGATTTATAAAAAAACAGAACAAAAAAAACAATATATTAGTTTATTTTTTTATCAATTAACAAATTAGAAAGTTAATTAGCAAAACAGATCCAAATCAAATCAATATTTGGTGTAATTATAAACAAATTATACGAAACACGTGATGTTTAAACATATTCACTAAGTGAGAATTATGATCGTCTAACTAAAAGAGAACAGTTGCTCGGGAGGCCTAAAAAAAAAACTGGGTAAGGAACAGCCAAACTTTGCTACAAAAAGGTGACATTATGGAAAACAGTTTGAGGTTACATGTCATACACCGTGGCAAGACTGAGCACAACAAGGCACAAAGCAATTATACTGCATCAGTAAGGTCTCTTCCAGGGAAAGATATGAAAGACTGGAAAGCAGACTATAGTTTCAAGATGAGCTGTTAAAAAAAACCAAAAAAAAAAAACCCGTAAATAAAAATGGACACAGTCGAGGCTGGTAGATGCAGTGGTCAGCCAAGGAAACGGAGCACAGCTTATGAAAGACACATCAAGCTCATTTCCCCTTAAAAGCAGAAAAAGCCCACCAGCTTAGAACTTGCAGCAACCAGTGGTTGCAAAAAGAAGCCTACAAAAATAATCGGGCCACAGAATGTTCAGTTCAAACAAATAATTTATTATAAACCGCTGAAATAAAAATTCATTGCTTAACATATACAATTTTCATACTATACTATATTGGGGTTTCTTGCTGGTTCCGTGTGAGTGCACAGGAGGCAACTATGACCTTATGAATATACCGCAATTGCGGTCTGGGTTTGACCATTTGGTTAACACTAACAACTTGGGTGCCAATTAGTATTTTATGGCTTTTTTGCTATATTATGATAGACTAACCTTGGTATAGGACCATACAAGCCTGGCAGGTTGTTTTGATTTAATAGCTATATATGGATGTATATTGGCACCAAAACATAGGCTTGGACCACATTTGTAACAGGTATATATTACTATACAAGCCTTATAGGCTGTTGGAGAAAATAGTTATATATTTATGCACATTGGTGGTTTAGTATGGTCTATTCCTCCCGGTTTTAGGCAAATCATTTGGCATAGTACCTAGTAATAGGGTTAACAATAACTGGGGAATAAGCTATTTTAGACTTCCCTCATTATATACCACAATTGGGTTATTGTTTTTGCAATGAAACACATGGAACTAGTTTTTGGATTGGAGGCATTCTGTATGAATAAATGTATAGTATGAAAATTGTATATGTTAAGCAATGAATTTTTATTTCAGCTGTTTATAATAAATTATTTGTTTGAACTGAACATTCTGTGGCCCGATTATTTTTGTAGGCTTCTTTTTGGTGTATCATTGTTTTGAATGTGTTCTATATAAATCTTGGACTAATATGTATAAGCAACCAGAGGAAACCTGTAAACAGTTAAGTCAAAGCAACTCCAAATATACACATTATCACAAGGCCAAATGGCTACCTCAAAACTACCACAAAAATGGCAGAAAACTCCAATAGATATACATAGAACAAATTGAGTCAACAAGTCTGTCTCTGAAGTAAATACAAAATATTTTATTTCTACATTAATCAATCATCAATATAAACATTGAATAAAATGTCTTTCACTAATAGAGGTTATAGTGGTATAAAGTTAACAGGTAGATTTGAGAAAGGACTCCAGTAAAATGAGTCTGGAAGTCAATACTTAATGAATAAGTACAGAACCGGGAGAACCATGTTCATGAGAAATAGACCAAAGAAAAATATGTTCCTACACCTTTAAAAGGCAGCAAGTATACTGGCTACATTAGGACTGATTATTTCCCATGTCGGTCCTAGTGTGACACCAGACTGCCAGCCCCTACGCGCGTTTCAGGTGGGCTTACTCGGGGGCGGTGACATGATGTGTGTTGATGGTATAATATATATGTCGATATCAGCTATGTGACGTGAGGGGTCAGAGAGCCATAACCATGCCAACAGTCACCCGCAAGCGTCACACACCGGGTGCTAGAGATGATGCTCCGGAACGCAGGCATTCACATTTTAGACAGTCAATGTTTATATTGATGTTTAATGTAGAAATAAAAGCTATTTTGTATTTACCTCAAAGACAGGTGGATGCAAATTTGAACAACTGGAGTCAACAAGTCTAATTTTTGGAAAAGTCTGACCAGAACTGGTGTCCATAGGAAAAATTGCAGACAAAGCCATACCTTCGACTGGCTGTAATAGCAGTTTATCATTAGCCAGCTTATTGGCAAAAGAGCTAGAGAACAGTACAATAATGAGTGTCTGCAGTCAATCAAGCATGGTAGAGTGCAAGCTTGGGATGGATTTTAGTGAAAAGAATTGGGCATTGGGTAAGGATTAATGGTGTCCTCAAAGCTGAAAAATACAGGCAGATACTTATTCTGCAGGACGATAAACATACAGTCCATGTCATTTACCCCTTAACGACCAATGACTGATTTTCCATCACTGGACACCTCCCCCTGTTTGGTGCGGGCTCCGGTGATGAGCCTGTGAGCAGGTTGCGGGATGCAGTGATGGACAGGAGACAGAGCAAGGGTTAACAATTTTAATTCACACTGGAATACTCCACGCGGGTGTTGGGTAGGCAGTTCAACAATTTGGATAAGATGCAGGGGTTAAGAAACAGTGGAAAAAAGTATTAACAGTTCTTGGGGGGTTAACTTATCCTGTCAGACCTTTATCAAGATGTGGTCGTCCCGTAAGAGGCGATGGCGCCAACAACAGCTGACGCGGCACTTTTCCAATATGGTCCTGGAAGGAATGATTATCTCTCTCCTTGCGGCAGCGGTTGGTCTCCGATAAATTTCACTGAGCCCCTTAGTCCATGTACTGATCTGGCCGGAGGAGCGTGGACCACGGCACTGTCTGAGCCCGACGGGATCCAGCAGACATACACTGATGAATCAGGGCGCAGATGACAGTCCTGCACCCGGTCTCTCTGGCAGCACGCGCGCAGTACTCACTAGCCCGGAACGCTCAACATCGTGCTTTGTGGTCACCAACGGGCACACTGCATGTCCCTCCTCACAGTCTGTCAGCGGTGGCAGGGAAGCTCGAGCGCGGGCCTGCGCTATACTGATGCTCAAGGGCCGAAACACTCACGTCCCCTGTTGCATGCTGTTTCTTCCTGCCAAGTCTGCCCGTTTACGCATGCACTCAGTATGTAAACCCCTAGCCACACTCCCTGCTTCCACCTGCAATGATTGGTCTGGTCTCTTGAGCTTTCCCCGGACAACAGAGGAGACAGCCCCGACAGTTCCAGAGCCGGCACAGAAAAGTTACACACGGCATGGTCTCTTACAAGTCCGTATCTTTTCTGGCACAAGACAGCTGATCTGATCATGAACGAGGGTCACCGATGGGTTGGCATGACAACCAGAGGTCTCCTGGAGACTTCTATGGTTGACACTACCGGACTGCTTTAAGCGCCACCCCAGTGGTCGGCGCTCATAGCCAGTGAGATATTCTGCTACATGCAGGCGATCTGATCATCGCCTGCATGCAGCAGAGCCGATCAGGTTATGGCAGCTTTTAGCCTCCCACGGAGACTATTGAAGCATACCAAAAGTAATAAAAATATATATATATATATATATATATATATATATATATATATATATATATATATATATATATATATATATATATATATATATATATATATATATATATATATATATATATATACACACACATATACATACATACATACACACACACACACCGCAGCTACTGGTAAATTTTAAAAATAGGTACCAGTAAAAGTAAAATTAATTGAGACATCAGTAGTTTAAGTGTTTTTGAATATCCATATTGAATCAGGAGCCCCATAAGATGCTCCATACAAAATACACCCCATACAATGCTGCTGCACAAATGTTGGTTATGGACCCATAAAGATGCTTCATACAGACATTTGCCCCATATAATGCTCCACAAATGCGGATTATGGCCCCATAAGATGCTCCATAGAGATAATTGCCCCATATAATGCTGCACATGGCAACATAAGATGCCCCATACAGATATTTGCCCCATATGCTGTTTCTGCGATTTTAAAAAAAAAATAAAAAAATTAAAAAAAAATGACACACCTCTCAGGCCACCAGCACTTGCTATATTCATCTGTCCTCCGTTCCACCGATGAGCGCCGCTGTGTCTTGCCCATCCTCTGCACTGACTGTTCAGGCAGAGAGAGGCACGCACTAATTGCGTCATCGCGCCCTCTGACCTGAGCATCACTGCGGAGGACGCAGAAGACGGAGCGGCGGCCGATCGGGGAACAGGTGAATATAGTGCACTGCGTTATATTCACCTGCTCCTCCGGCGTGGTCCCTGCACATCTCTTCCCCCGGCACCGGCAGCTTCTTCCTTTAGTGAGCGATCACATGGTACTGCTCATTACAGTAATGAATATGCGGCTCCACCCCTATGGGAGTGGAGTCTGGTCCATATTCATTACTGTAATGAGCGGTACCATGTGACCACTCACTACAGGAATAAGCTGCAGGTGCCGGGGAACCAGGGACCTGCAGGGACCGCTCCTGGCGCGGTCCCTTCCAATAGCAAGGTGGCATTAACCCTTCATTACCCCATATCCCACCGCTACAGGGAGTGGGAAGAGAGTGGCCAAGTGCCAGAATAGGCGCATCTTCCAGATGTGCCTTTTCTGGGGTGGCTGGGGGCAGATGTTTTTAGCCACGGGGGGGGCCAATAACCATGGACCCTCTCCTGGCTATTAATATCTGCCCTCAGTCACTGGCTTTACCATTCTGGCAGAGAAAATTGCGCGGGAGCCCACGTCAATTTTTTCCGCCATTTAACCCTTTATTTCAGCAGCTACAGCGCTGAAATTTTGCACATACACACTACTAACATTAGTAGTGTGGAATATGCAAAAAAAAGGGGGATATGAGATGGTTTACTGTATGTAACCATGTCTCATATCATGTCGGGTTTGTGCAGGAGAAATGAGAAGCCGGCAATTGAATTACCGGCTTTTCACATATCGCGCTGAATGAAATCTAAATACAGAATATATAAATATATATATATATATATATATATATATATATATATATATATATATATATATATATATATATATATATATATATATATATATATATATATACACACACACTGTATATATGTTTTCCCGAACATTTGAGCACATAAATCCATTAGATGTCGGTTTTGCAAGCCTGCGCAAAAATCTCGCAGTACGGATGCCATACGGATTACATACGGAGGATGCCATGCGCAAAATACGCTGACACACCCTGACTACGGATCACTATTTTGGGAACATTTCCCTGTATTACGGCCGTAGTACGGACGTAAAAAACGGACCGTATTGTCTTACGCCGAGTGTGACGCCGGCCTTACTTTGTAGTCTTTTCTCCATACCTGCCTAATAAGGTTTCCACAGTCCTGTATAAGCACAGAATTTATGGGGTAATACATATTACTTTCTGCTGGCTAATGTTAAACATTTTTACTTAAAAAGGTGCATGGGAAACATTTGATGGCAATTTCAGTCAAACAGATAGGGCAACCCCAAAATACCTTGCAAAAATTTATGCAAGCTCACATTGTTTTCATTGGCTCGCAAAGAATATGACATCACTAAGTAACTGGCTTAGTGATAGAAAGCAGAGGGTGGTTAGAGAATATACCATTTATAACTGGGTCGCTGTGACCAGTGGGAAATCGCAGGGGTTGGTGTTGGGACCTACTGTATATACTCGAGTATAAGCCGAGATTTTCAGCCCTTTTATTTAGGCTGGAAGTGCCCCTCACTGCTTATACTCGAGTCATTGTCCCAGGGGGGTCAGCGGGGGAGGGGGAGCAGCGGCTGTGACATACTCACCTGCTCCTGGCGAGGTCCCTGCATCTCTGATGGTCTCCGGGCGCTGACAGCTTCATCCAGTATTGAGCAGTCACGTGGTACTGCTCATTACAGTAATGAATATGGACGCGACTCCACTCCCATAGGGGTGGAGCCGCATATTCATTACTGTAATGAGCGGTACCGGTGACCGCTCAACGCTGGAAGAAGCTGTCAGCGCCCAGAAAAGACCATCAGGGAAGCTGCCAGGGACCGCGCAGGCAGCAGGTGAGTATAATGGGGAGGGTGAGCAGCACTGCGCGATATTAATCTCTCCTCGTTCCACCGCCGGGCTCAGTCTTCTGCGTCCTCTGCTGTGACGCTCAGGTCAGAGGGCGCGATGCCGTGGTTAGTGCGCGCCCTCTGCCTGAACGTCAGTGCAGAGGACGCTGAAGACTGAGCCCAGTGGTGGAACGAGGACAGGTGAATATTGCAAGTGCCGGGGGCCTGAGCGATGAGAGGTGAGTATGCAATTTTTTTATTATTTTTTTTTTTTTAAACGCAGCAACAGCATATGAGGCAAATATCTCTATGGAGCATCTTATGGTGCCATAATCAACAATTGTGTAGCATTATATGGGACAAATGTCTCTATGGAGCATCTTATGGGGCCATTATTAAGCTTTGTGCAGCATTACATGGGGCATATTTTAATATGGAGCATCATAAATTTTATGGAGCATTATATGGGGCGTATTTTGTATGGAGCATCTTATGGGGCCAATCATGAACTGTATGGAGCATTATATGGGGCTCCTGATTCAATATGGATATTCAAAAACACTTAACCTACTGATATCTCAATTAATTTTACTTTTATTGGTACCTATTTTTATTTTTGAAATTTACCGGTAGCTGCTGCATTTTCCACCTTAGGCTTATACTAGAGTCATTACGTTTTCCCAGTTTTTTGTGGCAAAGTTAGGGGTCTCGGCTTATACTCGAGTATATACGGTATTCTCTTTAACATTTATTAATGATCTGGTAGAAGGTTTACACAGTAAAATATTGATATTTGCAGATGATACAAACTATGTAAAGCAGTCAAGAGAAGATAGTATTCTGCTACAGATGGATCTGGATAAGTTGGATACTTGGGCAGAAAGGTGGCAGATGAGGTTTAACAATGATAAATGTAAGGTTATACACATGGGAAGAAGGAATCAATATCACCATTACACACTGAACGGGAAACCTCTGGGTAAATCTGACATGGAGAAAGACTTGGGGATCCTAGTTAATGATAAACTTACCTGGAGCAGCCAGTGCCAGGCAGCAGCTGCCAAGGCAAACAGGATCATGGGGGGCATTAAAAGAGGTCAGGATACACATGATGAGAGCATTATACTGCCTCTGTACCAATCCATGGTTAGACTGCACATGGAGTACTGTGTATAGTTTTGGGCACCGGTGATCAGGAAGGATATAATGGAACTAGAGCGAGTACAAAAGGAGGGCAACAAAATTAATAAAGGGGATGGGGGAACTACAAATACCCAGAGAGATTAGCAAAATTAGGATTATTTAGTCTAGAAAAAAGACGACTGAGGGGCGATCTAATAGCCATGTATAAATATATAAGGGGACAATACAAATATCTCTCCGAGGATCTGTTTATACCAAGGAAGGTGACGGTCACAATGGGGCATTCTCTTCGTCTGGAGGAGAGAAGGTTTTTCCACCAAGATAAAAGAGGATTCTTTACTGTTAGGGCAGTGAGAATCTGGAATTCCTTGCCTGAGGAGGTGGTGATGGCGAACTCAGTCGAGGGGTTCAAGAGAGGCCTGGATGTCTTCCTGGAGCGCAACAATATTGTATCTTACAGTTATTAGGTTCTTTAGAAGGACGTAGATCTGGAGATTTATTCTGATGGAATATAGGCTGAACTGGATGGTCAAATGTCTTTTTTCGGGCTTGCTAACTATGTTATGTCCGTGTCTTTATATGTTACTGTGGACATATAGCACCATCACAAGCATCAGTGATAATGAGCCTGCGGACTCTAGCAGAGGAAGGATCTGGGCAGGAGTTCTATCAGAATCACTCTATGGCTCCCATAGACATTTTAGGAATTTCTATGGCAATGGCATAGTTACATATCTACTTCTTACCTCCAGATGAAGCCGATCCTTTCCAGCGGATGTCACTCATGTCATGCACAAATTGCTGGTAACTTGCTTCAATGCACTTTTCCTTTTGAGCTTTCCTAATGTTCTGGATAACTTCAATGTATCTGTCATACGGAGATCCAATGGTTTCATTGGACATAACGTCACACACCACCTGAATAGTTATATTTCCACTCTTCACGCCCTTACAAGAGGAAAGAAAACATGTGCAAATATAACATTTGTGGTTTCTGTCAAACACAGACCAAAAAGGTAATGACAGATGGACCTTAAGGACCAATAGGAGCCTCCAACACAGATGTGAATGGTTAACTACTAGACAATTAGGTTTTCCATCAATTTGAAAGTTGCATATCTGTAAAAATATTCTTTAATGATAGAGCTTTATTTTAGAGTCCGGAAGCCCATTTGGCCAAAACTTGAGGACAACCTACATCTACCTCATAGGGAGTTGTTTTTTTCTTCCTCTTGATCAATACTATAGGATAATAGATTTTCCAAGCTTACCAACTATGTAAATAAGTGACTACAATGCATTTTAGGTTGTATTAATATTATGAGGCCAAACCAAGTTCCCTGCCATCCAGATAGTGAAAAAATTAAATAAAAATAGAAAAAACGTTTTTAACAAGAACTATGATTAATACTACAGCATTGCAATTAGAAATGGTACAGCATAAGTGCTGCCATGCACGTCCAGATCATATCCTAGGCTAGACATGTCTAGCAATTAGGTAGTTAGATTACTCCTGTTTTCCAATAATGGCCATTACCAGAGAGGAGAGAGGCAAGGCAGCTTGGCTGGAGTGAAATGGCCTCTGTAGTTTCTTACCTCCTGACTCCATTTATTAACCCCTTCATGACCAAGCCTATTTTGACCTTAATGACCTGGCCATTTTTTGCAATTCTGACCAGTGTCCCTTTATGAGGTACTCAGGAACGTTTCAACGGATCCTAGCGGTTCTGAGATTGTTTTTTCGTGACATATTGGGCTTCATGTTAGTGGTAAATTTAGGTCGATATTTTTTGTGTTTGTGAAAATAATGGAAATTTGGCTAAAATTTTTAAAATTTTGCCATTTTCAAATTTGTATTTTTATTCTGTTAAACCAGAGAGTTATGTGACACAAAATAGTTAATAACTAACATTACCCATATGTCTACTTTACATCAGCACAATTTTGGAAACAAAATTTTTTTTTTGCTAGGAAGTTATAGGGGTTAAAAATTGACCAGCGATTTCTCATTTTTACAACGAATTTTACAATACCATTTTTTTAGGGACCACCTCACATTTGAAGTCAGTTTGAGGGGTCTATATGGCTGAAAATACCCAAAAGTGACACCATTCTAAAAACTGCACCCCTCAAGGTGCTCAAAACCACATTCAAGAAGTTTATTAACCCTTCAGGTGCTTCACAGCAGCAGAAGCAACATGGAAGGAAAAAAATTTAACTTTTTAGTCACAAAAATGATCTTTTAGCAACAATTTTTTTATTTTCCCAAAGGTAAGACGAGAAAATGGACCCCAAAAGTTATTGTACAATTTGTCCTGTGTACGCCGATACCCCATATGTGGGGGGGAACCACTGTTTGGTCGCACGACAGGGCTCGGAAGGGAAGGAGCGCCATTTGACTTTTTCAATGAAAAATTGGCTCCAATCTTTAGCGACACCATGTCACGTTTGGAGAGCCCCAGTGTGCCTAAACATTGGAGCTCCCCCACAAGTGACTCCATTTTGGAAACTAGACCCTCCAAGGAGCTTATCTGGAAGCATACTGAGCACTTTGAACCCCCAGGTGCTTCACAAATTGATCTGTAAACATGAAAAAAGTACTTTTTTTGCACAAAAAAATTATTTTATCCTCAATTTTTTCATTTTCACATGGGCAACAGGATAAAATGGATCCTAAAATGTGTGTTGGGCAATTGCTCCTGAGTACACCAATACCTCATATGTGGTAATAAACCACTGTTTGTGCACACAGCAAGGCACGGAAGGGAAGGAGCGCCATTGGACTTTTGAATGAAAAATTAGCTCCAATCGTTAGCGGACACCAAGTCGCGTTTGGAGAGCCCCTGTGTGCCTAAACATTGGAGCTCCCCCACATGTGACCCCATTTTGGAAACTAGACCTCCCATGGAACTAATCTAGATGTGCGGTGACCACTTTAAACCCCCAAATGCTTCACAGAAATTTATAACGCAGAGCTGTGAAAATAAAAAATCATTTTTCTTTCCTCACAAATTTTTTAGCCCGCAATTTTTTCTTTTCACAAGAGTAACAGGAGAAATTGGACCCCAAACGTTGTTGCCCAGTTTGTCCTGAGTACACTGATACCCCATATGTGGGGGTAAACCACTGTTTGGGCACACGTCGGGGCTCGGAAAGGAAGTAGTGACTTTTGAAATGCAGACTTTGATGGAATGGTCTGCGGGCGTCACGTTGCGTTTGCAGAGCCCCTGATGTGCCTAAACAGTAGAAACCCCCCACAAGTGACCCCATTTTGGAAACTAAACCCCCCATGGAACTTATATAGATATGTGGTGAGCACTTTGAACCCCCAAGTGCTTCACAGAAGTTTACAATGCAGAGCCGTGAAAATAAAAAATCATTTTTCATTTCTCAAAAATTATGAAATTGGACCCCTATAATTATTGCCCAGTTTGTCCTGAGTATGCTGGTACCCCATATGTGGGGGTAAACCACTGTTTGGGCACATGTCGGGGCTCGGAAGGGAGGGAGCACCATTTAACTTTTTGAACGCAAGATTGGCTGGAATCAATGGTGGCGCCATGTTGCATTTGGAGACCCCTGATGTGCCTAAAAAGTGGAAACCCCTCAATTCTAACTCCAGCACTAACCCCAACACACCCCTTACCCTAATCCCAACTCTAGCCATAACCGTAATCACAACCCTAACCCCAACACACTCCAAACCACAACCCTAACCCCAACACACCCCTAACCCTAATCCCAACCCTAACCCCAACACACCCCTAACCAAAACCATAACCACAAGCCTAATCTTAACCCTATTTCCAACCCTAGCCCTAATTCCAACCCTAAGGCTATGTGCCCACGTTGCGGATTCGTGTGAGATTTTTCCGCACCATTTTTGAAAAATCCGCAGGTAAAAGGCACTGCGTTTTACCCGCGGATTTACCGCGGATTTCCAGTGTTTTTTGTGTGGATTTCACCTGCGGATTCCTATTGAAGAACAGGTGTAAAACGCTGTGGAATCCGCACAAAGAATTAACATGCTGCGGAAAATACAACTCAGCGTTTCCACGCGGTATTTTCCGCACCATGGGCACAGCCGATTTGGTTTTCCATAGGTTTACATGGTACTGCAAACCTGATGGAAAACTGCTACGAATCTGCAGCGGCCAATCCGCTGCGGATCCGCAGCCAAATCCGCACCGTGTGCACATAGCCTAATTCTAACCCTAACCCTAGTTCTAACCCTAATTCTAACCGTAGCCCAAACTGTAACCCTAACCCTAATTCTAGCCCTAACCCTAACCCTAGTGGAGAAAAAAAAAAAATATATATATATATATTTTCTTTATTTTATTATTCTCCCTACCTATGGGGGTGATAAAGGGGGGGTTCATTACTATTTTTTTAATTTTGATCACTGTGATAAAACCTACCTGGAACGATTCTAACGTCCGGCAGATTCGGCGGGCGCACTGCGCATGCGCCCGCCATTTTGGAAGATGGCGGCGCCCATGGAGCAGACGGACGGACACCGGGAGACTCGGTAAGTATGAGGGAGGGGGATCGGAGCACGGGGGGGGTGGTATTGTAGCACAGGGGTAGCGGACAGGAGAACGGGGGAGCGGAGCACAGGGTGGAGGACTGGGGAGGCGATCGGTGGCGGGGGGGGGGCCAGATCAGGGTTTCCAGCCATGGCCGATGATATTGCAGCATCGGCCATGGCTGGATTGTAATATTTCACCAGTTTTCATAGGTGAAATATTACAAATCGCTCTGATTGACTGTTGAAAGTGAAACAGCCAATCAGAGCGATCGCAGCCACGGGGAGGTGAAGCCACCCCCCCCTGGTCTGAAGTACCACTCCCCCTGTCCCTGTAGGTCGGGTGAAATTGGAGTTAACCCTTTCACCTGCAGGGACGCGATCATTCTGTGACACAGCATATGCGTCACAGGTCGGATTGGCACCGACTTTCATGACGCATATGCTCTGTCACAGGTCGGGAAGGTGTTAATGACCCCAAATATTAAATTTGCAATTTTAAAAATATTTATCATCTCCCGCACGTCCCCCCCCAAAAAAAAAAACAACAAATGAATAAAAAAATACATACATATTATATAATATATATATATATATATATATATATATATATATATATATATATATATATATATATATATATATATATATATATATACACACACATATATACATACATATACATACACACACACACACACACACACATACATATACACACACGCCGACCAAAAGTTTGGACACCTTCTCATTTAAAGATTTTTCTGTATTTTCATGACTATGAAAATTGTACATTCACACTGAAGGCATCAAAACTATGAATTAACACATGTGGAATTATATACTTAAAAAGGTGTGAAACAACTGAAATTATGTCTTATATTCTACGTACTTCAAAGTAGCCACCTTTTGCTTTGATGACTGCTTTGCACATTCTTGGCATTCTCTTGATGAGCTTCAGGAGGTAGTCATCGGGAATGGTCTTCCAACAATCTTGAAGGAGTTCCCAGAGATGCTTAGCACTTGTTGGCCCTTTTGCCTTCACTCTGCGGTCCAGCTCACCCCAAACCATCTCGATTGGGATCAGGTCTGGTGACTGGAGGCCAGGTCTTCTGGCGTAGCACCCGATCACTCTCCTTCTTGGTCAAATAGCCCTTACACAGCCTGGAGGTTTGTTTGGGGTCATTGTCCTGTTGAAAAATAAATGATGGTATGATGGTCCAACTAAACGCAAACCGGATGGAATAGCATGCCGCTGCAAGATGCTGTGGTAGCCATGCTGGTTCAATATGCCTTCAATTTTGAATAAATCCCCAACAGTGTCACCAGCAAAGCACCCCCACACCATCACTCCTCCTCCATGCTTCACGGTGGGAACCAGGCATGTAGAGTCCACTCGTTCACCTTTTCGGCATCACACAAAGACACGATGGTTGGAACCAAAGATCTCAAATTCCAAAGCACAGATTTCCACTGGTCTAATGTCCATTACTTGTTTTCTTTTGCCCAAACAAGGCTCTTCTGCTTGTTGCCTGTCCTTAGCAGTGCTTTCCTAGCAGCCATTTTACCATGAAGGCCTGCTGCACAAAGTCTCCTCTTAACAGTTGTTGTAGAGATGTGTCTGTTGATAGAACTCTGTGTGGCATTGACCTGGTCTCTAATCTGAGCTGCTGTTAACCTGTGATTTCTGAGGCTGGTGACTCGGATAAACTTCTCAGAAGCAGAGGTGACTCTTGGTCTTTCTTTCCTGGGGCGGTCCTCATGTGAGCCAGTTTCTTTGTAGCGCTTGATGATTTTTGTCACTGCACTTGGGGACACATTCAAAGTTTTCCCAACTGACTGACCTTCATTTCTTAAAGTAATGATGGCCACTCGTTTTTCTTTGCTTAGCTGCTTTTTTCTTGCCATAATACACATTCTAACAGTCTATTCTGTAGGACTATCAGCTGTGTATCCACCAGACTTCTGCACAACACAACTGATGATCCCAACACCATTTATAAGGCAAGAAATCCCACTTATTAAACCTGACAAAGCACACCTGTGAAGTGAAAACCATTCCAGTGACTACCTCTTGAAGCTCATCAAAAGAATGCCAAGAGTGTGCAAAAGCAGTCATCAAAGCAAAAGGTGGCTACTTTGAAGAACCTAGAATATAAGACATAATTTCAGTTGTTTCACACTTTTTTGTTAAGTATATAATTCCACATGTGTTAATTCATAGTTTTGATGCCTTCAGTGTGAATGTACAATTTTCATAGTCATGAAAATACAGAAAAATCTTTAAATGAGAAGGTGTGTCCAAACTTTTGGTCTGTACTGTATATTATCTCCAAAACTGCTGCCCTTAGGGGTCTCACTTTTCACCCATGCTGCCATTCAATGCCTGTTAGGTCACATCAGTCTCGAACAACACCTAGGTGGACTGCCGGTAGTCAGTTTCTCAGTGCCTCACCGCTACTTTATGAGCACGGACTAGAATAACAGAGGGCAGGTATTCGGAGTAGGGAATACGGCAGATTTTAACAGGGCTCCTATATGTATTATTGGTAGTAGGGGCAAGAAAGTATCATCCAGTATAGCACTGGCAGACTTACAAGTCCATGCACAGGCCCACTGAATTATAGAGAAGAGCATCAGGACAAAATCAGTAATTTTACAGTATAGGAAGTAGTGCTAAAAGAAAGAATTCAAGTGAAACTTAGCTTTCCATAAACAATTAGCCTTCAAATCTAGGATTAATCTGCATGTTAATTGCAATACAATGTTGTTCAGCCACCTAACTGAAAGCCCGGCTACTGGGAGAAAATGGACATTCCTCCCAGGAGCTGGTGGCTTTCAGTCATATAGAGGCGTGCCTTCAGTCACTGCTCTCTACACAGTCAGAGGCTGTAAATGCGTCCCAGCATAATGATTCACAGTTCGCTCTGCATTGCATTCAGTGAGACTGATTAGATGCTCCGTTCACACCTGTGACTGAAAGCCCCTGGAAGGAATAAAGCTCATTTTCTCATAGTAGCTACACTTTCAGTAAGTTGGCAAAATAGCATTGCAATGCTATTAACCTGTAGATTTATCCGGCACATATCTGGTCATAGCGTTTGGGACATGACAAGTTCCATATAAATAGCAAAAGCTTTGATCAATAAAGCCTTGAAAGAAGAGAAACTTGACCTGTTTTACAATGCAATAGGCAGCGAAAGAAAGCGAAAGAAAGAGAAAGAAAGAGAAAGAAAAAGACAGAAAAAGACAGAAAAAGACAGAAAAAGACAGAAAAAGACAGAAAAAGACAGAAAAAGACAGAAAAAGACAGAAAAAGACAGAAAAAGACAGAAAAAGACAGAAAAAGACAGAAAAAGACAGAAAAAGACAGAAAAAGACAGAAAAAGACAGAAAAAGACAGAAAGTACGTTTTTAATTTTTTTTTTTTTTAGATATATCTATCTACCAATAAAATACTATGCAATGGTTATATTTAAAATCATTATTGAACCAAGAGAAAAAAAACCCTGTAGAATCTAGTCTAGAAGTAGTTTTTAAAATTCTCTGCTGCAATAACAGACGTCAATAGGGAGGAAGTGAAGAGCTGCAGTAATACAAATCTTCTACTCTGACGCACGGTGAAATGAAGGTAGTGTGCAGCCTGTAAGCAAATGAAGCAAACTACATAAATGAAGCAATTTTTTTAAATTTTACATTAGTAACCTATACGCTTAGGTGCATTTCCTAAAGGAGTAGAGTGAAAAATATTGTGGATGACCGATTAGACAAGTAACTCATAACACTTGTCTGTGCAGCAAAAAGTCTATTTCACAACAAGGTCACATCATTTAGGAAAAATCGGCCAATTTTCAAAAATAAATGACCCTATTGTGTAATAGAGGAAGTTTTGCTGGACGAGCACGTGCAGTAGTATTACGTCTCACTACATCCAATGGAGCGGTATCTTTTATGGAAACAGCAGCGCTCACACAGAAGAGATTGAGTATCACAAATACTCCATTGAGCTGAAAATACAAGGGACTTTTACAATAAACCGTTACGGGAGGGTGGAGGGGGTAAAGGTTCAGGATATAAAGTGAGCGATACTGTGAGGGAACAGCATGGAGATAGAGAGTGTGAAGTGGGGACCTTGTGGAGGCCATAGGGAGAATGGTATTGTAAGAGTGACAGACTTATGTGCCTTCCAAAAAGATGTTTATTAAAGGTGTTGAGAATTGTGATTTTACAGTATTTCTATGGAGTAATTTAGTATGAAAATGCACAGAATCTTATAAGCACTAATGTATGCAGTTCATGTAATATAATGTAACCAACGTACAATGTTAGTAAGGTGTAGTGGTGTATAGGGAAAAGTATAGCGTTAGATTTAGGACACAGGGTTTAGTACAGGGCTTAGAGATTAGATTAAGGAAGGAAAATATGCAGTGGTGGTCATATTAGTTGCAGAAAGTAGTGTACAGGTTAGGATACAGTTAATTTGCTTGGAACCAACCCAGCATGGAGAGGGGGGTAGCAAGCACTTCCTGATTAGAACAGCTAGAGATCTTGTTAGTGGGAATTCAAGGGCAGAGGCACGAGAAATAAGTATTGGTCTAGCAGTATGAGAACGTCAGCAACTTTCTTCAGACATTCCTGTAATGTACAAGGCCTACGTTCCAAACTAGGCACTATTAGAGTGCCTTATTCCCTACAAACGAGCGTAGGCCGGACAGGGAAACAAGTAAGGAAGACTGGGGTCTCGGAAATTCTGCAGAGCCAAACAAAAGGTTCCATGGGCCAGAGAAGCGAGTAAGCGAAGGGATAGTTCAGGCTGAACAAACTGATAACATGAAAACGTACTGAGCTTTGTCATGAATTGAACTTGGACTGTTAAGTAAAGTTGAACTGGTTGATAAATAGCAGGTGTCCCCTGATTTTTGTTCGGCTGTTCGAGGATCCAGAAGGCTAGAGATAGGAGATCTTGGTCGAACTGCGATTGTGACACACACACACACACACACACACACTGGGACACTGTTTATTTAGGAGGTGCCATTATTTGAGAAGACAGCCCCTCGTCCATGACTACCACCCTGGGCACATTATAGTATGATGGGTAGAATTCATAAAGGGCGCTGTGGTTGTAGTTCATAAAGAGGACATTGTGGTGACCATAGTATATAAGGGGAGGATGGTGTGGAGGCAGTGTTTTATAGGCGCTGATAGTATGGAGGCCATGTATTGCAAGAGTGACAATGTGTATGGGGAGGTCATCGGAAACTTTAGACATCAGCAGCTATTAAATATGGACAAAACCACATACAAAATCAGATTGAATGCAGATTACTAATGAAAAAAAAACTATAAAACGCAAATTTTAATGCGCTTGTGTGAACGTAGCCTTAGGAGCAACCATTTATTCAGGGGAACAGCAAAGTGCTCATTTAGGGCACAGCATTGGTGAAATTTGTAACTAGAAATTTGAAGAAATTGGTCTAATAGCCTGTTAGAGAGGATAACTGTACAAGAACGATTGTTCACAGTAGCACATGTTCTGTTTTCACATGATGACCTGCTGCTGAGCTTTTTAAGCAAGCTTGAAAATGATTACACCCGATGAATGAACACTTTGATGATGCATGTTTAGATAGGCCAATAATCAGGAACCAATTAGTCAGTGTAAATGCACCATACAGAGTAACTAAAGATCCGAGGAAGACCAGGTCCAGAGAGCCCTTCCAATCACTCAACATTTAGAAGTATACAACTCAGGAGAGCACACACACACACACACACACACACACACAAACAGGAATACGGGTGTAGTCATAGGCTATGTACACACATTCAGTATTTGGTCAGTATTTTACATCAGTATTTGTAAGCCAAAACCAGGAGTGGAACAATCAGAGACAAACTATAATAGAAACACGTCACCACTTCTGTATTTTTTGTACACTCTCGGTTTTGGCTTACAAATACTGGTGTAAAATACAAAACATGTGAACATGGCCATGGCCTTTATGGATGCTCCTTTCATCTGAGTTGGGCACTTCTGCGGTCTTTTTAGCAATTGCTGCGAGTCTCAGGACCCAGTTTCCCAACCTTCTTAGAATAAAAGTGCCTAAAAACAGAAGGCATCTCCAAAAAGTGGTTACTCTTTAAATATGTAATCGTGCTAGTGTTTATGTCTAAAAGGTACTCGTTACGAATGGTTGGATGATGGTTAACAACAACAACAACAACTTCCATCATCTCTTTACCATTGTTAAATACATACTGCAGGTTCATGCAATACAAATGTATGTTGGGTTAACCCGATATTGCAATTGTACTAATCTTGGTGCTGAATGCGTGTATTGGTGATAGTTCTGTTGCAGTGTTCCTGTATGGATGGCAATTCTGGTTATGTATGCACGTAAAGAATGGTTTTGGTGATGTATGCATGTACTGATGGTGGTTCTGGTCTGGTAGTAATGTAAATGTGGTAATTATTAGTGATGGGCGAGTGTACTCGTTGCTCGGGTGGTCTCCGAGTATTTGTAACTGCTAGATTTAGTTTTTGTTGATGCAGCTGCATGATTTATGGCTGCTAGCCAGCCTGAGTACATGTGGGGGTTGCCTGGTTGCTAGGGAATCCCCACATGTATTCAAGCTGTCCATCAGCTGTAAATCATGCAGCTGAGGCAACGAAAACTAAATCTCTGAGCAGTTACAAACACTCGGAAACCACCCGAGCAACGAGTATCACTAGTAATTATTAGTTAAGGCTTGACAATAGATCTTCTGGTCAGCGTGCTCTCCGTTGAACACAAACTATCAGCTGAAAAAGTGTCTGGTGGCCTTAGGCTACTTTCATACTTGCGTCGTTTGGCCTCCGTCGCAATGCCTCGTTTTGGGAAAAAGACGCATCCTGCAAATGTGCCTGCAGGATGCGTTTTTCCCCATAGACTTGTATTGCCAACGGATCGCGACATATGGCCATACGTCCCGTCCGTCGTGCACTGGATGCGTCGTGTTTTGGCGGACCGTTGTCACAAAAAAAGTTCAAGGTAACGTTAATTCGTACGGCGGGTCCTGCATTTCCTACCGCGCATGTGCGGCCGGAACTCCGCCCCCTTCTCCCCGGGACTTTAGAATGGGCAGCGGATGCGTTGAAAAACTGCATTCGCTGCCCATATTGTGAAAATTCGGCACAACGTCCATCGGTACGTCGCGCTTAGCGATGGCCCCGTACCGACGGAAGTGTGAAAGAAGCCTTACTCGTATAACTTAGATAGCTGAATGATAGTTGGTTGGGCTGGCAGCTGTCTCACCCAACTCTCCCCATACTTTGTTCTGCCGAGCGCTCATGTATTCTCTAGATGAAAGCTACGGATAGAAATCTCTGGCAGAAACTTATCGCTTTGAGAGGAAAAAGACCTGCAACCTGAAATTGGACATGCCACGTCTGATCCTTATCTCAAACAATTATCTTTCAGGGGCCCTCCAGCACATTAGACTGTCAGCCGAATAAGTCAATATCGGCGAGATCGGGAGACCTAGTCTAAAGTGCCTAGGGCTGCATGAACGTCAAATATGGTCCTCATTATTTAAACATTTTTTTGGTTTCAAGCGAAGGCCAATTATTAAACAGTGACAGTACAGCCATATTGGTTGTAAGGATTGTAAACTGATGTCCATATTTCCTACTACTAGAACATACTGAAACAACATTTGCTGAGAAGCCAATTTTTGGAGCTCAAGTGTTTAAAAACTTCCATTTTTTTTTTTTTTTTTTTTTTTTTTTTAAAACATCAACCAGTTTCAGTCTCCTAAATGCAACCAATACATATGCATAGGTCAGCTGTAATCTGCCTGATCAGTGATGAAGTATAGCAGCTCTGCAGATGCATCACGATAATATGGCACCCTTACATACAAGTACTACTTTATCATGACAGATCCACTTAGACAGAAAAATGCATTTAAATTAAAATACTGGAAAAGGATGTGGGTTTTTTTTTCCCCCAAGAAAACATTGGGACAGAAATCTGCAAGGTTAAGAGAAGATCATTATTAAAAAGTTAAACGCTTTAATCTTCCGCCTGTGCGGATTTTAGGAGTCTGCACATCATTGTACACACCATCCATTCCAAGACAAACAAGGACAGTACAAATTTGGCTTCTTCCCCTCTCTAACATGGGAAAACATTTTCTTTTTATGCTGGGATACACAGTTGGAAGGAAACGAAAACCACAATGTTCACTCTGGAAACGAGCTAACATCAAACATCTGATCAATATAAATGTCCAAGGAGGAGAATAGAGATGTCCCAAGATTTAGGAAATTAACACTCAAACGTTGCAACAAGAAGATCAACATTCAAAATAAAGCAGACATCACGTAGAATAACTAATAGTAATGTGGAATCTAATTAAGCCATTAGCAACTAGAGAACATCTCATTAAATGCATATGGAGAGCAAATACAAATATCACTGGACCAACAATTGTATAGCACATGCCCCATTACTGTATCTGGGCTCAGTTGCTGGAGGGTCTCTAAAGTCAGAAACCCAAACTCCACTGGTTCACTATCTGGAAACTCCAGCAGTTATCACCAGAGGACACGCCATACATTTATCCACCATACCAGTGTGAGCGGGGTTTGTACTCTGAATTTTCAGCTGTGGCTTAGAGAAAAAGAAAACAAAATAACAAAAAAAAAAAAAAAACACACACACACACACACACACACACACACACGCTACTTACAATTACTTAACCCCCTAAGGGCTGCCAATATGCCCATTGCTATTTTGTTAGCCAATTTTTGTGTAAAAGTAATTTAATTTTTTTTTTATTCCATTTTGTTAATTACTGTGAAGACTCTAGTTTTGAATATATTGAGGGGTTGCAGTTTTTGAAATGCCATTACATTGTGGGGTTTTGCCAATATATAAGCTTCAAAACTGAATAGGTCCCTTAGAAGCTTATTTTTATAAGTTACCTTAAAAAAGGGGAAGAAATGCTGATAAACTCTTGACTAGCGATGAGCGAACGTGCTCGGAAAACGTATTATCCAAGTATCTTGGACGTGCTCAGATAATATGTTAGAGTCCCTGCGGCTGCATGTTTTGTGGCTGTCTAACATAACCGTGACCAATTCCAACAAGAAGGATAACTGGGATCTGAGGACTAATGCAGATCAGTTCACTAAAAAATACAAAGCGTATTGCTTGGAAATTTGGAGACATGTCAGAAGTTTAAAGAATAAATGAACAATTTACATTTTACTCAAAAATATATCTGTAAAGAGAAAAATCAGACAAAACTGAACATTTTATGAGAGAGAGCGAGAGAGAATTATATTATTGTATGTACACATAATATATATATACACACACACACACACACACACACACACACACACATACATACATACATATACACACACACACACACACACACACAGTGTTCCGAATTATGCAAATAATATTTCCTCATATTTTCTCTAAATTACCTATGTGAATTACAGTCATTGTTCTTTTCCAGTCATCTACTATTCTAGTATAATTGCAATGTTTTGGAACAAACTGCCTATGAAAACAGTATCTTTTAAAAAAAAAATAAACACTAAAAATGCATGTTCCAAATTATTATGCACAGCAGAGTTTAACCTTTTTTTTTTATTTTGAACAAAAAAAATGGTCAATAGTGAAGTTATAAGCATTATCAGCTTATTACAAAATGAAATCAAACAGTTTTCAAGTGAAAACTTTATTCTAGGTGACGTTACATTTGCACATAGGACCCCTTGTTCGAAAGAAGCTCCTGAACTCTCTCCTCCATTGAATTTGTCAGTTTTTGGATGGTTTCTGCTTCAATTGTTTTGCATGTGAACAGAATACCCTCCCAGAGCTGTTGCTTAGATGTGAACTGCCTCCCACCATCATAGACACTCCTTTTGATGATGCTCCAGAGGTTCTCAATGGGGTTGAGGCCAGGGGAAGATGGTGGCCACACCATAAGTTTGTCCTCTTTTATGCCCATAGCAGCCAGAGATGCAGATGTGTTTTTTGCAGCATGAGACGGTGCATTATGCATGAAAATGATCTTGCTGTGGAAAGCACGGTTCTTCCTCTTGAACCATGGCACGAAGTGTTGTTTTAGAAACTCCACATAGATTATGGAGTTCATCTTTACCCCTTCAGGGATCATAAAGGGGCCGACAATCTCTCTCCCCATGATTCCAGCCCAAAACATTACTCCACCTCCTCCTTGTTGGCGCCTTAGCCGTGTTTTCATGGTGTCCATCCTCCACTCCATCCATCTGGCCATCGAACGTTGCACGGCACTCATCGGTGAACAAAACAGTTTGGAAGTCAGTCTTCATGTATCGTTTGGCCCACTGGAGCCGTTTCTGCTTGTGTGCAGTGGATAGAGGTGGTCGACAGGATGGCTTACGCACAGCTGCAAACCTCTGAAGGACCCTGCATCTGGTTGTTCTGGGGACGTTGGAGGCACCAGCAGCTTCAAAAACTTGTCTGCTGCTATGACAAGGCATTTTTGCAGCTGCTCTTAACCATACGCAATTGCCTGTTGGAAAGAGTCCTCAATTCTTCCTTATCAGCACGCACACGTGTGTGCTGGGAATCAGCTACATACTTCTTGATTGTGCGATGATCACGATGAAGTGTCTTGGCAATGTTGATTGTAGTCATGCCTTGACCTAAATACTCCACAATTTGTTGCTTCTCAGCAGCCGACACATCCTTTTTCTTTCCCATTTTGGCAAAAAATGTAGTCTGCTTAATAATGTGGAACAGCCGTCTTAAGTAGTCTTGCCTTTATTTGGACACACCTGCCAAACTAATTTGCACAGGTATCTGCAATTGCTTTCAGTGATATAAAGAGCCCTGACATACATCACCATCAATGAGCTTAAATGACAAACAAAAAAAATTCTAACCTCATCACTCCTAAACTCTTTGTGCATAATAATTTGGAGGATCTATCTATCTATATCTATATATACACTCACCAGCCACTTTATTAGGTACACCATGCTAGTAACGGGTTGGACCCCCTTTTGCCTTCAGAACTGCCTCAATTCTTCGTGGCATAGATTCAACAAGGTGCTGGAAGCATTCCTCAGAGATTTTGGTCCATATTGACATGATGGCATCACACAGTTGCCGCAGATTTGTCGGCTGCACATCCCAAAGATGCTCCATACAAGGCAGGATGGATCCATGCTTTCATGTTGTTTACGCCAAATTCTGACCCTACCATCCGAATGTCGCAGCAGAAATCGAGACTCATCAGACCAAGCAACGTTTTTCCAATCTTCTACTGTCCAATTTCGATGAGCTTGTACAAATTGTAGCCTCCGTTTCCTGTTCTTAGCTGAAAGGAGTGGTACCCGGTGTGGTCTTCTGCTGCTGTAGCCCATCTGCCTCAAAGTTCGACGCACTGTGCGTTCAGAGATGCTCTTAGGCCTACCTTGGTTGTAACGGGTGGCGATTTGAGTCACTGTTGCCTTTCTATCAGCTCGAACCAGTCTGCCCATTCTCCTCTGACCTCTGGCATCAACAAGGCATTTCCGCCCACAGAACTGCCGCTCACTGGATTTTTTTTCTTTTTCGGACCATTCTCTGTAAACCCTAGAGATGATTGTGCGTGAAAATCCCAGTAGATCAGCAGTTTCTGAAATACTCAGACCAGCCCTTCTGGCACCAACAACCATGCCACGTTCAAAGGCACTCAAATCACCTTTCTTCCCCATACTGATGCTCGGTTTGAACTGCAGTAGATTGTCTTGACCATGTCTACATGCCTAAATGCACCGAGTTGCCGCCATGTGATTGGCTGATTAGAAATTAAGTGTTAACAAGAAGTTGGACAGGTGTACCTAATAAAGTGGCCGGTGAGTGAGTGAGAGTGTGTGTGTGTGTGTGTGTGTGTGTGTGTGTGTGTGTGTGTGTGTGTGTGTGTGTGTGTGTGTGTGTGTGTGTGTGTGTGTGTGTGTGTGTATATATATATATATATATATATATATATATATATATACACACATACATATACATACACACACACATATACATACACACACACACATATAAGCCGAGATTTTGGGCTGTAAGTCCCCCTCTCAGCTTATACTCGAGTCATACCCAGGGGTCGGCTGGGGAGGGGGAGCAGGGGCTGTCTAGTTATACTCAAATACTCGTGGCACAGTCCCTGCAGGTCCCTGGCTCCCCAGCTTCTTCCTGTACTGAGCGGTCGCATGGTACCGCTCATTACAGTAATGAATATGCGGCTCCACCTCCCATACGGGTGGAGCCGCATATTCATTACTGTAATAAGCGGTAACGGTGACCGCTCAGTACAGGAAGAAGCTGCGGCGCCTGGGAAGCAGGGACTGCACCGCGCCAGGAGCAGGTGAGCATAACGGGGAGGGGAGCGCTGCGCTGCATGATATTCACCTGCTCCCCGTTCTGGGCGCCGCTCCGTCTTCAGCAGTGACTCCCAGGTCAGAGGGCACAATGACGTGGTTAATGCGCGTCCTCTGCCTGAACGTCAGTGCAGAAGACGCTGAAGATGGAGCGGCGCCGGAACGAAGTCAGGTGAATATTGAAAGTGCTGGGGGACTGAGCGACGAGAGGAGAGTATGTGATTTTTTTTTTTTTTTTTTTTTTTTTTTTTAATAGCAGCAACAGCAAATGGGTCAAGTGTCTGGGGCATCCTATGGGGCCATAACGTTTGTGCAGCACTATATGGGGCAAGTGTCTGTATGGGGCCATAATCAACATTTGTGCAGCACTATATGGGGCAAGTGTCTGTATGGGGCCATAATCAACGTTTGTGCAGCACTATATGGGGCAAGTGTCTGTATGGAGCATCTTATGGGGCCATCATAAACTTTATGGAGCGTTATATGGTGATTTAATATAAATATTCAAAAACACTTAACCTACTGATGCCTCAATTTTACTTTTATCGGTATCTATTTTTACTTTTGTCATTTACCGGTAGCTGCTGCATTCCCCACCCTAGGCTTATACTCGAGTCATTAAGTTTTCCAGGTTTATTTTGTGGCAAAATTAGGGGGGGGGGGGGGGGGGGGAATGTCGGCTTATACATTATATATATATATATATATTTATTATGACTATGGACTATGAAAATTGTACATTCACGCTGAAGGCATCAAAACTATGAATTGACACATGTGAAATTATACACTTAAAAGTGTGAAACAACTGAAAGTAGGTCTTATATTCTAGGTTCTTCAAGGTAGCCACCTTTTGCTTTGATGACTGCTTTGCACACTTGGCATTCTTTTGATGAGCTTCAAGAGGTAGTCACTGGAATGGTTTTCACTTCACAGGTGTGCTTTGTCAGGTTTAATAAGTGGGATTTCTTGCCTTATAAATGGGGTTGGGATCATCAGTTGTGTTATGCAGAAGTCTGGTGGATACACAGCTGATAGTCCAACTGAATAGACTGTTAGAATTTGTATTATGGCAAGAAAAAAGCAGCCAACTAAAGAAAAACGAGTGGTCATCATTACTTTAAGAAATGAAGATCAGTCTGTCAGAAAAATTGGGCAAACTTTGAAAGGGTCCCCAAGTGCAGTGGCAAAAACCATCAAGTGCTACAAAGAAACTGGCTCACATGAGGACCACCCCAGAAAAAGAAGACCAAGAGTCACCTCTGCTTCTGAGGATAAGTTTATTCGAGTCACCAGCCTCAGAAATCGCAGGTTAACAGCAGCTCAGATTAGAGACCAGGTCAATGCCACAGAGTTCTAGCAGCAGACACATCTCTACAACAACTGTTAAGAGGAGACTTTGTGCAGCAGGCCTTCATGGTAAAATGGCTGCTAGAAAACCACTAAGGACAGGCAACAAACAGAAGAGACTTGTTTGGGCTAAAGAACACAAGGAATGGACATTAGACCAGTGGAAATCTGTGCTTTGGTCTGATGAGTCCAAATTTGAGATCTTTGGTTCCAACCACCGTGTCTTTGTGCGAAGCAGAAAAGGTGAAAAGAATGGACTCTACATGCCTGGTTCCAACCGTGAAGCATGGAGGAGGAGGTGTGATGGTGTGGGGGTGCTTTGCTGGCGACACTGTTGGGGATTTATTCAAAATTGAAGGCATACTGAACCAGTATGGCTACCACAGCATCTTGCAGCGGCATGCTATTCCATCTGGTTTGCGTTTAGTTGGACCATCTATTTTTCAACAGGACCATGACCCCAAACACACCTCCAGGCTGTGTAAGGGCTATTTGACCAAGAAGGAGAGTGATGGGGTGCTACGCCAGATGACCTGGCCTCCACAATCACCAGACCTGAACCCAATCGAGATGGTTTGGGGTGAGCTGGACCGCAGAGTGAAGGCAAAAGGGCCAACAAGTGCTAAGCATCTCTGGGAACTCCTTCAAGATTGTTGGAAGACCATTTCGGGTGACTACCTCCTGAAGCTCATCAAGAGAATGCAAAGAATGTGCAAAGCAGTCATCAAAACAAAAGATAGCTACTTTGAAGAACCTAGAACATAACAAAAAAGTGTGAAACAACTGAAAATATTTTGTAAGTATATAATTCCACATGTGTTAATTCATAGTTTTGATGCATTCAGTGTAAATGTACAATTTTCATATTCATGAAAATACAGAAAAATCTTTAAATGAGAAGGTGTCCAAACTTTTGGTCTGTACTGATACTGGTACTGAGATGTGGTCAGTGGTCCCCACCTGCAGAACCACTCCTATTATTAAGTGTGTCTTGATAATTGCCAATAATTTCCATCTGTTGTCTATTCCATTTGCACAACAGTATGTGAGATTGATTTGTCAAACAGTGTTGCTTCCTAAGTGGACAGTTTGATTTCACAGAAGTTTGATTTACTTGGAGTTATATTCTGCTTTTAAGTGTTCCCTTTATTTGAGCAGTGTATTATAGTCTGATGTGTAATTGACCAGCCGCCTTACTTTTAGGTCAGTACAGACTCCTGTTATTTTCTTTTTGCTATTGTAACACCCCAGGTAACCGGTTGTTACAGTGATGTTGCTTTCCCTTTGGGGAGGGTAATATCATGCTCAGAGGCAATGGAGTTCTCTTCACCAGGTAAGGCACCCGCATGCAACATATTCCAAATTCAGACCAGGAGGGGGAGCTCAGGACCCAGATTCAGGGGAGCTTCCCTCAAATATGGATATGTCCTGGTCTGGAGGAGGAGTTAGCCAGTCTGATAGAGACACTGAAGGAGAAGTCTGAGAGAGCAGACAAAGGCCTGGCAGCCACGAGGGAGCTGCAGCCTCCGAAAGGACAGATAACCTGAGGGGTTGTATGTGGTGGAGCTTCAGAGGAAAGGAGCAAAGAAGAGTTACAGGGCTCAGAGGGGAACTGTGACCGGGCACCCTCAGAGCCGAAGCGCAGTACCGGGTACCCGAGGCCTTAGTGGAACTGTAGGACACTTGGCAGAACCGGAGGGCTGAGAACTTTATGGGATTGGCCCACATCACACTTGAGACGCAGCAGCACCTGAGGAGCCCGCGGCATGATAAGAGTCCCTATAAAAAGGCTCAAGCTGCCCGTCATGCAGGCACCCGTCTCAGGACAATGGGAATAGAGGACTCTGCAGAAAGCTTCAGGCAGCAGGGACTTCATATACAGCAAGCGCTAGTTGGAAAGGCCCACGGACCTCGAATGGAAAAAGGGAATATTCCATTGCCTCCAAGCCGGCCAGGCCATACCATCACCTATGCCTGGTACCCTGGACTTGCGTGCTAACTACAGTAAACCAGGTAAAGACTTACAACTTGTGTCCTTTACTCATTTTACTGGCCTACACCATCATCGTCATACACTTCAGGACCTCTGGGGACCCCGCTTCACCTGTGGGAAAAGTTACCATCATTGTTGCAACAACATCCCCCAGAGGACCCCTTTAATGCAGCTTTGGTCCCGCTATTGATCGACCACCACAAGTGGTGTCCCAACAGACTCATTTACCATATCCCTTTAAAGACCTTTCCCCTTTTATTGGACGCCCAGGACCACGGACCGTATCGCAGCCGCCGTGACATCCACGGACCCGGTGCCAAGTACCCCACGGCCCTGGTAGGGCGCTCCACTATGCTCATGTGTTCTTTTAAGAAACTAAAGGACTTCATAGGAAAACATTTTTGGCATACACTCAACCATTTAGAGCCCTTCCAAAAACTGAAAGTTTAATTAAACTTCCTAAAACAGAATAAATCCTAGTTCAAGCCATAAGTAGGATTAAATTAACCTTATGAAACTGGTTAGAATTATTTCCTGGCGCTAGTTGAGGTACTACGCCCTGAAATATCATCCACAATATAAACATATTAACAAATGTACAAGAAGCGAGTGAAAGGTGGAGAAAAGACAAGCCAACAGGAGTAATGTTAGCATTATAGCTGGGGCCAACTTTAGTCATGAACTACTAAATGAACTAATTGACCCCAATGCCTATGTGATCCATCTATGACACACAGAAGTTAGAGGAATACTCATATCTTAAAAAAGAAACTGATCATGGTTTCATTATTTTAAACAAAAACAAAAAAAAACATTATTGAAGACCGTACTTTGGGGTGCTTACTAATTTTTCAGCTCTAGGCCTCATGTAGATGACTGTATAATTCGTACAAGTGCTAGAAAGGTGGAGAAGCTGATCAAACTCATTGGACTAACTTTCTCAAAATGGAGAGAAGATTGTTATGTGACCCTAGCCTTACAGGTTCTCCTCATTAATAAAGTGTTGACTGATAATGATGTAGCATTCCCTAAACGCTGCAGTGTTCCTGTTCTCAAAAGACGCCCTGATGGAGGAGAATAAGACCAGACCTGCCCATCAGTCTCCTCCAAAAATAACACTGCATTTCAGTTGGAGGACACTGATGGACAGGTCTTGTCACATACTCACCTACGATTGAGAGCCATAGAACTGCACAGTCAGTGAGAAGGCTGAGCCTAGAATACTCATTTTATTATTAGTATTGCCACAAAATCATGTCCAACAGGTTAGGTCATCTCCCCAACACATATTTTATCAGTAAGAAATATAAAGAACAGAACTGATTTATCAAAAACTAAATCTACATAACCTGATCTGCAATACATGGGTTCATAAGCAAAATACTAAATTACAATATATTTATAATATAGTGCAGGCAGCAACTGGGAACAAACTCACCTCAAACTCTCGATTGTCATTGTTATATTGAACTACATCCATTATATATTCAGCAATAGTTTCTAGCAAGAACGCCATGTCCATTTTCGATCGTATAACCAGAACTTGACATAAACTTGGAAAAAAATAAAAAAAATGAAGTTAGAAAGTAAACAAAAAAAAATAAAAAATTATATTTATTTTATTCCCCCCTCCCCCGTAACCTAATGCAACAAGCTACTTTTGCTTACACAAAAAAAAAAATTGCCCTGGAGCACAAATTGGCATGTATGCAAAATAGAAGCATGTTCGCATAAGCCATCAAAACAGACAAATCCCAAGACAGAAACAAAATGAACACCCTGCTGTAAGTAAAATCAATAGTGCATAGAAATAAGATGGGGTACTTAGTAAACGTCAGATCAGATTGTGTTAAGAAAAAAAAAAAAAAGCCTCATTTTCCGCTGCGAAAATGCATACACAAACCAGGTTAAAAAATTTAAAAAAAAAATAAATTAAATAAATCACAGTATTCTTACCTACCGGCGTTCCCGCGCAGCGATACTCGCGGCAGCTAGCGTTCCTAGTAATACATTGCGAAATCTCGCGAGAAGTCGCGGCCTCGCGAGACGGCGACTTCTCGCGAGATTTCGCAATGTATTACTAGGAAGTAACGCTAGCTGCCGGGAACATCGGTGACGCTGCGTGGGAACGCCAGTAGGTGAGAATATTGCGATTTTTAATTTTTTTAAATTATTTTTAAACATTATATCTTGTTACTATTGATGCTGCATAGGCAGCATCAATAGTAAAAAGAGAAAGAGCGAGCGAGAGAGAATTTCCCTGACGGAAAATTCTTCCAGGCATGCTCTCTTTGAAAAGGCGGGACCCGTCGCTGGATTCCTGCTTTTCACAGGCAGCGACGCATCCTGCGCCTATAGGCTACTATTGTAGCCAGTGACGGGCAGCGCAGGATGCGTTGCTGACTGGTTTTCCAACGTGCAGAAAAAAAACATTCCTCTGAACGTTTTCTCTGCCCGACAGACCGTTTTTTTAATGCAGGATCCAGTGAAAGACGGATGAAACGGATGGACATCCATCAATCTGTCGCGAATACAAGTCTATGAGAAAATGCAGGATCCTGCATTCTCAAAAAACAACGGATTGTGACGGGAGCTGAAAGACGGAAGTGTGAAAGAGGCCTAACAGCCATAACTGGCTAACAATTTTTTATTACCTCACGCAGCAAACTTCTTCACAGTCCCATACTGTGTATCAATTTTGTCTACTATCTGAGACACAAAAATACTGTCTGCTACTAGTATGTACATAGTTCATACCCCAGTCATACCCCAGGCACTGCTTCTGGATTTGCCATTTTAACTGTATTGAACAAAAAAGTAAAATTATTTGGCCTCATCACCATTACGGCACAAAGAAAGCCAGTACCACGCCAATATACAAGTTATTTTTATAACCTCAGCCAGCAGCACATTCGCCACAGTCCCATACTGTATAACAATTGTGTCTACTATCTGAGACATTCAAGTACTCCACTACCGGTATGTACATACTTCATACCACTGATGCACTGCTTATGAATTTGCCATTGTACTGGTCCTCAGCAAAAAAAATGTAATGAAACTTATTGGCCTTATCACCATTACGGCAAAAAGAAAGCCAGTACCCCGGCAATATATACGTTCTTTTTATTACCTCAGGCAGCAGTAAATTCCACCAGCCCCACATACATGCCTGTTAGTGCAAATGGTGTGAGACATGTCCGTTGCTCCTGTCAGCACCACTAAGCATACACAGATGTTAATTTCACCGCCCTCCCGATGTGATAACATCGGGCCTATTTCTAGCATGTGTTTATATTGCATAGATAGAAGAAAAGCAAGCCATTCATCTGCCAT
The DNA here is from genome assembly GCF_051348905.1 of Ranitomeya variabilis. Lineage (NCBI taxonomy): Eukaryota > Metazoa > Chordata > Amphibia > Anura > Dendrobatidae > Ranitomeya > Ranitomeya variabilis. Next base: position 978,502,572 of record NC_135233.1, on the reverse strand, counting down.
GTTCTGTAAAATCACTGCAGGAGCCGACAGGATAGAAGAGATGGATTACATACAGTAAATACAAATGGAATAGGTAGATATATAGGAGGTCAGTGACAAATACAATTAGTACAGTGTGCAAATTACTGCACTTGTATTTAATAAAAGATTATTTTTCTGAAAAGAAATGGCGTGGGCTTCCGCGCAACTTTCGTAACCAGCAAAAGGAAAAGCCTTGGAAGGGAGTAATATCCATGGAGCTTCCCAGGCTATTAATATCAGCTCACAGCTGTATAATTCGCTTTACTGGCTATTAAAATGGGGAACCTAAAAAAAAAAATAGGGTCCCCCTATAATTAATAACCAGCAAAGGCAATGAAAACAGCTGCGGACCGATATTATTAGCCTAGGAAGGGGCCGTGAATACTGCCCCCCCGGCTAAAACCATCAGCTCTCAGTCATCCCTGGAAAGGCGCATCTCACCCGGGTGGGCAGTCGTGTTCAATTGGCGTTGCAGGTCCCGGTCCAGCGCCTCCCTTCTTCTTGCAATGCCACCCTCCTACTTGCTTCATGGCTCCCCAGCATCGCACTCCTGGTCAGAGAGGCCCAGCGCCTGAGAACGGCAGTACTTTGCTCTGCCCTCAACAGGGCAGAGTACACCTGCGCAGGAGCACGATGCAGGGGAGCCATGAAGCAAGCAGGAGGGCGGCAATCATAAGAAGATGGGAGGTGCCGGACCAGGAGCAGTGACACCCATCGGACTGGACCACCCCCCGGTGAGTATAAAGCCATTTTTCTTCTTTTGAAAGTCTGATCGGGGGCTTATCTACAGCATTGCAGAATGCCGTAGATAAGCCCTGAAAGGCGGTGGCCGTAACTCATATCAGCCAAACCTGGTGACGGGTTCCCTTTAACACTGATAGCACATGCGGATTTTGCTGCATAACCTAAATGTTTAATTAGTCACTACACATGATGAATTTGCAACTTTTTTTTTTTTTTTTTCAGTGCTAGGGGAACAAAAATATATCCTATTCTCTTCCCTCGTCCTGTTGATGTATATACCTGCCTGATCCTACGCTCACTGCTGCACATCCCACAATGATTAGATGGCACACATGATCAGAGGCCTACAGGTGAGTGCTGGAAAACCGGAGGGAGCGGATCAGCTAGGAAGCTACGTGAACAGGACAGGTTAAATGGGTTGTCCCACTAAGTACACTTTAAATTAATAGATCTTGGAACAACAATTAGTTCCATAATAGGATATGTTAAAAAAATAGAATTATTCTTACCGTTAATTTGGTTTCTAGTAACCCACCACAACAGCACACCTGGAGGATGTTACCCCTTTCCTAATAGGGACAGGAAATGACCAAGACGTTAAATAACCCCTCCCTCATCCTCCCCCTCAGTGTTATTATAAAGGACCACAGGAGAAGGAATGCTTCAAATTATATTTATTCTTTTCAGAACGTATATTAAGCAAAGGGAGGGATCACTCCTGCTGTCGTGGTGGGTTACTAGAAACCGAATTAACGGTAAGAATAATTCTATTTTCTCTAGTAACCCCCCACGACAGCACACCTGGAGCAGTACCCAAGAGTAATATTTAGGGAGGGACTATAGCTCTAAGGACTTTTTCTCCAAAGGCTAAGTCTTCTTTTGACATCTGGTCTAGCCTGTAAATGTTTGGAAAACATGTGGACCGAGGACCACGTAGCAGCTCTGCATATTTGCTCAATGGAAGCACTGGCTTTCTCGGCCCAGGAGACAGCTGTTGTCCTAGTAGAATGAGCTGTGAATTTTTCTGGCAGTGGAAGGCCTTGAATCTGATTAACCTCCAAAATTGCTCTTTTGATCCAATTCGCAATTGTAGATTTGGAAGTCTTCTTCCCCTTATTCTGGCCGAGAAAATGAATAAACAGATTCTGATAATTTCTAATCTTCTCTGAAGCTTGAAGATAATAAAGTACCATTCTCCGAACATCCAAAGTATGGAATTGTTCTTCATTCTTTGGTTCCTGATAGAAGGAAGGAAGAATTATCTCCTGCGACTTGTGGAAATCAGAGACGACTTTTGGGAGAAAGGATGGATCCAGTCGCAGGATAAGCCTGTCCTGTAGAATTTTCATGTAGGGCTCATTGATTGACAGGGCTTGTAGTTCACCAACTCTTCTGGCTGTAGTTATAGCTACCAGGAAGGTGGTCTTCCAGGCGAGTTTATCCATACTTATTGATGACAAGGGCTCAAAAGGTGGAAGTGTAAGTCCTTTCAGGACTATATTCAGGTCCCAGGATGGGATTATATTTATGGGCCTTGGAGATATGCGGGATGACGCCGTCATAAATCTGGATCTAGCGAGAAAAACTGGTTCACTTTTGTGTTTTGACTGTTTGCGAATAGGTCTACTTCTGGCTGTCCCCACCTTCTGGCCAGTATCTGAAAGACTTCCGAGTCTAGGCTCCATTCTCCTAGAAGAATCTTTGTCCTGCTCAGGAAGTCGGCCTGTATATTTATTTCTCCTCTTATATGTAGGGCAGATAGAGAGAGAACATGTTCTTCGGCCCACGAAAATATTCCGGCTGATATTGTTTTTAGATCCTCGTGTCTTGTGCTTCCCTGATGGCGAAGGTGGGCAACTGTTGTTACGTTGTCCGAGTATATTTTTATATGGGAATTCTGAACAAGAGCTACTGCTGCTTTGAGAACCTCCTCTACCGCCTTTAGTTCTGTGAAGTTTGAGGATCGTTGGCTTATTTCGATTGGCCAGTCTCCTTGGAATATATGTTGATCTACCGTAGCTCCCCAACCTTTTCCGCTGGCATCTACTGTTCTAGTCACCGCTGGGTCCTGAAACCAGGGAACTCCTCTGACTAAAGTTCTCCTTTTGTAACCACCATGTCAATGAGGACTTTACGTGCGGTGGTATTCGGATGTTTTTGTCTAGAGAATCTGGGCATCCGTCCCAGATTGCCAGAATATGGAGTCTGGAGTATTCTGGTGTGGGCTTGTGCCCATGCCACCATCTGGATGCATGATGTCATGGTCCCCAGAACCGACATGGCCCATCTCAGAGATACTCTCTTCTTGTCCCGCAACATTCTTATCTTTGATGTGAGCAGGGTCCGTTTTTGTTTGGGTAAAAAAGATGTTTGGTAGTGAGTCTAACAGGACTCCTAAGAAGATCTTTGTTGTTGATGGAACCATATCCGATTTTTGGGGGTTTACCACCCAACCTAGAGACGACAAGATCTGGACTGTTTGAAGATGCTCCTGTAGAATTGGAACTGTGGGAGCCACTACCAGGAGGTCGTCGAGGTACGGGATTATGCATATATGCCGACCTCTGATGTAGGCCATTACCTCAGACATGATCTTTGTAAAGATCCTTGGGGCTGAAGACAGACCAAATGGGAGGACATTGAATTGAAAGTGGTCTCTCTCTTTCCCTCTGGCGACTGCGAACCTTAGAAATTTTCTATAAGTTGGATGAATTGGGATGTGATAATATGCATCCTGTAAATCTATAGTCGCCATGAAGAAATCTTATCCTATTAAGGGCACTGTCGATCTGACGGATTCCATCCTGAATCTTCTGTAGGTTACATATTGATTCAGAGGTTTCAGGTTGATTATTATCCGATGGGTTCCATTTGGTTTCTTTATCATGAATAGGTTGGAATAATGACCCTTGTTCTTCTCGTTCTCCGGGACTGTGGAGATCACATTGTTGGCCAAGAGATCCTGTACTCCCGCTATCAATGTGGATTGTAGCTTTGGTGTCGATAACCTTGTTGTCTTTAACCTTTTTTGGGGATATGATACAAACTATCTTCATCCCCTCTCTGACCAATGTTAAGGCCCACTGATCTACACAGATCTTTTGCCAGAATGGGAGGAAGTTCGAGATTCGACCCCCCACCGTGGTGGCGTCATTTCTTTCTTTGATTTTGGGTCTGGGAGAGAAAAAGATTCCTGTCTTTTCCCCCTTTTAGATAACTCCAACGTCCCGTCTTGCCTTTTCCCCTATATTGAGAAGTATGCTCTTGCTGAGTGCGGAAGGGCCTTTTTCTAGGGTTCCTGGGTTCTGGTAAAGTATTCTTTTTGTCTGAAGCCTTCTCCAGAAGATCATCCAGGGCAGGTCCAAACATATACTTCCCTTTGAAGGGAATAGAACACAGCCTCATCTTAGAGGTCATATAACCTGTTATGATCTGGTGACCTTGGAGCCGCATGAAACTTTCTCTGGAGTCGGCGGAACCTGTACTGACCGCAATCCTGAACGAACACCGCAACTAGAAGTAGCCGTGGGGTGTGCCTAACACTCCCTAGACACCTCGACACAGCCGGAGGACTAAATACCCCTATAGATGGAAATGGGAATGCTATCTTGCCTCAGAGCAGACCCCCAAAGGATAGGCAGCCCCCCACGAATAATGACTGAGTAGGAGAAGAATAGACACACGCAGGTAGAAAACAGGATTTAGCAAAAGAGGCCACTCTAGCTAAATAGGAAAGGATAGAACAGATAACTAGGCGGTCAGTATTAAAACCCTTCCAAAAATATCCACAGCAGATAATACAAAAAGTTCCACAATCTAACTAAAGACATGGAATGTATATCTGCCACTCCAGAGAATCCAGCAAGACTGAGAAAATACTGACACAATCTAAGCTGGACAAGAAAACACAAAGAATAGCACTGAATTGTGAAGCACACAACATGTGTGCCACAGGGAAAAAGAACCAGACACTTATCTCTGCTGATTTGGCAGAAAGGCAGGAGGAACCAGGCAGAGGTCCTACACCTCCCAACAACAATTGACAACTGGCAAGGACTAATGAATCCTGCACGCCTAAATACCCCAGTCAGATCTGCAATCAGCAGATACACCTGACCAGGACTGCAACTCAGGGGCAACTGCATTACCACCTACAACCACCGGAGGGAGCCCAAAAGCAGAATTCACAACAATCACCAGACCGGAACCTTAGCCAAAGTGCTCGTCTTACTGAGTTTGACAATGCAGATGATCTTGCTGTTACCCTCACTGCTTCTGCGGAGGCATCCGCTAAGAAGCCTGTTGCTTTCTGGAAGATAGGTAAGGAGGCTAGAATATCTTCTCTGGGGGTACCTGAGGACAAGTGCTCTTCTACACGGCGTTCCAAATTATTCTGCAAATAATATTTCCTCATATTTTCTCTAAATTACCTATCTGAATTGCAGTCATTGTTATTTTCCAGTCATCTACTATTCTAGTATAATTGCAATGTTTTGGAACAAACTGCCTATGAAAGCAGTATCTTTTTTTAAAAAATAAACACTCAAAATGCAAGTTCCAAATTATTATGCACAGCAGAGTTTTCAACTTTTTTTTTTTTTTTTTTGAACAAAACAATGGTCAATTGTGAAGTTATAAGCATTATCAGCTTATTACAAAATGAAATCAAACAGTTTTCAAGTGAAAACTTTATTCTAGGTGATGCTACATTTGCACATAGGACCCCTTGTTCGAAAGAAGCTTCTGAACTCTCTCGTCCATTGAATTTGTCAGTTTTTGGATGGTTTCTGCTTCAATTGTTTTGCATGTGGACAGAATACCCTCCCAGAGCTGTTGCTTAGATGTGAACTGACTCCCGCCATCACAGACACTCCTTTTGATGATGCTCCAGAGGTTCTCAATGGGGTTGAGGTCAGGGGAAGATGGTGGCCACACCATAAGTTTGTCCTCTTATGCCCATAGCAGCCAGAGATGCAGATGTGTTTTTTGCAGCATGAGACGGTGCATTATCATGCATGAAAATGATCTTGCTGCGGAAAGCACGGTTCTTCCTCTTGAACCATGGCAGGAAGTGTTGTTTTAGAAACTTCACAGATTATGGAGTTCATCTTTACCCTTCAGGGATCATAAAGGGGCAGACAATCTCTCTCCCCATGATTCCAGCCCAAAACATTACTCCACCTCCTCCTTGTTGGTGCCTTAGCCGTGTTTTCATGGGGTGTCCATCAACCAGCCATCCTCCACTCCATCTGGACCATCGAGCGTTGCACGGCACTCATCGGTGAACAAAACAATTTGGAAGTCAGTCCTCATGTATCGTTTGGCCCACTGGAGCCGTTTCTGCTTGTGTGCAGTGGATAGAGGTGGTCGACAGGATGGCTTACGCACAGCTGCAAACCTCTGAAGGACCCTGCATACCTCTGAAGGACCCTGCATCTGGTTGTTCTGGGCACATTGGAGGCACCAGCAGCTTCAAAAACTTGTCTGCTGCTATGACAAGGCATTTTTGCAGCTGCTCTTTTAACCTTACGCAATTGCCTGTTGGAAAGAGTCCTCAATTTTTCCTTAGCACGCACACGTGTGTGGTGGGAATCAGCTACATACTTCTTGATGTTGATTGTAGTCACGCCTTGACCTAAATACTCCACAATTTGTTGCTTCTCAGCAGCCGACACATCCTTTTTCTTTCCCATTTTGGCAAAAAATGTAGGCTGCTTAATAATGTGGAACAGCCTTCTTAAGTAGTCTTGCCTTTATTTGGACACACCAGCCAAACTAATTTGCACAGGTATCTGCAATTGCTTTGAGTGATATAAAGAGCCCTGACACACATCACCATCAATGAGTTTAAATGACAAACAAAAAAGTTCTAACCTTATCACTCCTAAACTCTTTGTGCATAATAATTTGGAACACAGTGTAGTTGCCCCAGCCAGCGATGCAATGACCTAGCAACACAGGTAGATACGGAGTTGATATTCAGTAAGGATGTTGACGTTTCCCACGACTTTCTTAGTAGTCCGTCCATCTTACGTTCCAGAGGATCTCTCAATTGGGAGGCATCCTCAAATGGTAGCGTGGTTTTCTTGGCTACCCTAGCAATCTGGACGTCCACTTTTGGAACCTCCGACCAGCATGAAGCTGTTTCGTCATCTACCGGAAATCTGTCCTTAATCTCTGCTGGAGTAGACAGCCTTTTTTCTGGGGATTGCCACTCTTCTAGAACTAAATCACGGATATTCTTATGAATGGGAAACACCTGTCTTTTCTTAGAACGAAGCCCCCCTAACATCTCTTCCTGTACTGACTGAGCCGTTTTCTCTTCCTCGATTTCCATAGTCTTCCTTACTGCTGTAAGGAGTTCTTCTATGTCAGTCGAAGAGAAGTAATATCTCTCTTGCTTCAGAGTCAAGGGATAATTCACCCTCCTCTGGGGGTTCGTCCAACGTCTCCCCTTGAGAGTCCTCCTGCCCTTCATCCTGTGAATTAAGTTTCCTTTTCTTAGCCTCAGGAGGAGCACTAGGAGAGGGTGTAGGTTGGGAAAGAGTGGCCAGAGAGGTTTTAATCTCATGCTGGATTAAGCCTTTGATCTCTTCCATCAGAGATGGCTGCTCTTCCCTGATAATTTTTTCTGTGCACTCTTTGCACAATGGTTTCTTGTATGAAGAGGACAGCTTCTTCATACAAACTGAGCATTTGCGGGTAGTTTTAGATTTGCCTCCTGATGCGGGTTCCTTGTCCCCCTAAAAAAGAAGGGGAGAAGGAATCATAAGATTATAACCCGCATCAGGGAGTGGACACCCTGGGCCAGACTACTCACTGGGGCTGAGATGGTGCTGGGATCTGCAGATGCAGAGCGCGAGGAAGCGGACATCTCCATGGTCTTCACCACACAGTGGTCCTACCTGAGATGTCTTCCTGTCCGGGGCCTAATATAGGCGACCGGACTGCAGCACCTGTCCCCATTGATAGAGGACCTCCTCCGATGTCCGGATGTACGTGGGAGGGAGACCGCCGACATAATCCGCGCCGTTCACCTTGCGTTCCAGCCTGGAACGCAAAAGGACCTTCCAATCCATTGAAGCCGGCGTCTGACGTCACATCCTGCCGCCGGCTTCAGACCGGAAGTCCTCACGCGCGCGCACGGAGGAGAAGGACTGGAGAGCTCAGAGAGGCCTCCAGCCGAAGAATGCCCCAGACCTTGCCTTGAAGGTGCGGAATGGTGGCAAAGAGTCCCGAGTCAGAAGAGACGGGAGCAGCACACGGGGAAGAGACGCAAGTCCGGTCCCAGCTGCCCAGCAATAATGCTTATATCCCCCGGTGACCGCTGCCGGCACAGTACACCTGGGATGACCTCTTCATCCCTAGTAGGGACAGGAAAAAACACTGAGGGGGAGGATGAGGGAGGGGTTATTTAACCTCTTGGTCATTTCCTGTCCCTATTAGGAAAGGGGTAACATCCTCCAGGTGTGCTGTCGTGGGGGGTTACTAGAGAAGATAAATATAAAAATGTTCCTGTGTCAAGATAATCTTACAAATGTGCCCCTGCTCTGTACTGTGCAGGAACATGGTCTGATCATACCACATCTCCTGGGCAGAAGAGGAAGCAAAAGAGAATACAGACAGGACAGCCGGGGATCACATTTGCTGGTTTTTGTAAGGAAGAACATTTCCCTGCCCGATTAAAAATCTGTAATGCCTCCAGAAGAATCTGTCCTGACTGTATATGCTTTTTTTGTTTCCTCCCATATCCAGGAGATGTGATATGATCAGACCATGTTCCGGTACAGTCAGACACATCAATTACACGGGGCACATTAATGCACAATAACAGCCAAATTGTACAACTTCATTCAATTCTAAGATATATTAATTAACATGTACTTGGTTCGTGGGAAAACCCCTTTACATGTGAGGTAACGTGTACGCGTCAACCCCTTTCAAGTTCTTATTATGCTTTTGGGGGGGGGGGTCTTGAAATTTGATGGAATCATTATTTTCCAGACAAATTAAGGCTTGATACCATGCCACTGTCCTTGTGTACCTTCAAAAACCGACTTACAAATATGTTAATTTTGGTATTTTGGAACAGTAACCGACATAAAAGATCACACCATGCAAGAACTAAACACAGGGTTTAAGTTGTGACCAACTTACTAGAAATCTTTGGTTATTTTTGCATAGTTCTCCTTGTAATCCAGGAGCTCCAGCAAGGTATCTGAGGCCAATTTAATTAATCCAGGGCAATCAGAGTGATTTCTTGACAGAGAAGCCTGTACAACTTCTAAGTATTCTACAAAGCAAAAGTGAAAATAAATATGACAAAAACATAGATAAAATTCAGTTTTTATTTTACAAACCACAACTTTAAGAAAGATTGTGCAGATTTGTTATATATATATATATATATATATATATATATATATATATATATATATATATATATATATATATATATATATATATATATATATATATATATATATATATATATATATATATATATATATATATGCATATATAGATATGGTGCCCCATGTACTACTTAATATATACAACCCACCACCAGCCAAGATGGATATACTCCAGCAGGCAGTGATTTTTGTATCACAGTATCCGGATGCCAAAATGTTATGCATGGGAGATTTTAATATGGTTCTCAATGTATGTTAGGATAGAATGAGCACTGCACATTCTCAGCCTATTAATTAAGAAACCACTTGCTTTGCATACTTTCATAACCAAGATGAGCTGGACTGATTTGTGGAGGCAGCAGCATCCACTTAAAGAATTCTCCTGTTACACCAGCCACTCGATGCTTATCTACAACTAGATGGTGGCCCGATTCTAACGCATTGGGTATTCTAGAAAATGTATGTAGTTTATTTATAAAGATTTTAGAATACATTTTATACACAGGATTCGGCCGGCCGCGACCAATTAGCGAAGCGTGGTTCAAATCCCGCGCCAATTCGCGGCTGGACTGAGCCTGTCGCTGATTGCTTGCGGCCGGCCACGTAGTATATAGCACAGCCACGTAGTATATAACACAGCCCACGCAGTATATTGCACAGCCCACGCAGTATATAGCAATGTGGGCATCATATCCCTGTTAAAAAAAGAATTAAAATAAAAAATAGTTATATACTCACCTTCCGTTGGCCCCCGGATCGAAGCGGTTACCGACGCTCCTCGCATGCTCCGGTCTGAAGAGTGCATTGCGGTCTCACGAGATGATCACGTAGCGGTCTCGCGAGACCGCTACGTCATTATCTCGCGAGACCGCTACGTTATCTCGCGAGATCGCAATGCATGGAGCGGTCACCGGAGCGTCACGAGGAGCGGGAAAGGCCTGTTCTGGATCCGAGGGGCTGACGGACGGTGAGTATAACACGATTTTTTTTTTTTTAACAGATCTTTTTACTATTGATGCTGCATAGGCAGCATCAATAGTAAAAAGTTGGTCACACAGGGTTAATAGCAGCGGTAACGGAGTGCGTTACACCACGGCATAACGCGGTCCGTTAGCGCTGCCATTAACCCTGTGCGAGCACTGACTGCGGGGAGTAAGGAGCGGCCATTTTGCCGCTGGACTGTGCCCGTCGCTGATTTGGTCGTGGCTGTTTTGCCACGACCAATCAGCGACTTGGGATTTCCATTACAGACAGACAAAGACAGACAGACAGAAATAGTGACCCTTAGACAATTATATAGTAGATAGACAATGTATTTGGGAAAAATGCCGTTTTCTCACACTTGAGTACAACTGAATATTCTCCTAAGATAGTGTCAGATCACGCTAGACTGTGGCCCGATTCTAATGCATCGGGTATTCTAGAATATGCATGTCCCCGTAGTATATGGACAATGATGATTCCAGAATTCGTGGCAGACTGTGCCCGTCGCTGATTGGTCGAGGCAACCTTTATGACATCATCGCCATGGCAACCATTATGACAGCTACGTCGATACTGTGCCAGTCGCTGATTGGTCGAGGCCGCCTGGAGACGCGGGATTTCCATTATGACATCTACGTCGATACTGTGCCCGTCTATGATTTGGTCGAGGCCGCCTGGGCCTCGACCAATCAGAGACGCGGGATTTCCAGGACAGACAGACAGACAGACAGAAAAACCCTTAGACAATTATATATATAGATAGACAATGTATTTGGGAAAAATGCAGTTCTCACACTTGAGTACAACTGAATATTCTCCTAAGAGAGTGTCAGATCACGCTACACTGGTAGTATGTCTTCATCTAGGGAGTCCTAAAAGACCTAAGGGATTCTGCTTACATCCGTTTTGGCTATCCCTTATAGGAGAGCATGATCGAATAACAGATCAATTGGAGGTATTTATTAGAGATGAGCGAATTTTTCAATGTTCGGTTTGGATTATGTTCGCCGAATTTGCAATAGTCACTGAACATAACCAAATGCCATTCAGCTCAATGGGAGGCAAAAAGAAACGCATGCACACCTCATAACAGCCCCAAATGCTGCCAAAACACATCGAATGAGTGACAGAAACCAGGAAAGTGGCCTCAATTCACCCACAGTTCAGATTTTAGCATGGAACTGCAGCAGACAGGTATGAGGTATCGGGGTCTGGGACAGCATTTACAGCTTTCAATTGAATGTCACAGTAAGATGAGGTTGGGTGAGGGATCGGTGTAGGCCCCCTTTACTGGGAGCTCTGATACCACATGCAATACCTCTACCTGCTTTCATGCTGAGCCACCCTCAGGTGGCACAGATATCAGTTTTGTAGACTACCATTCTCAGAAAAATGTAAGGATAGTAGCACGGGTAGTGGGGTCCAAGGAGGTGGAGGCCTGACGGTGTTGGAGGCCTACTGTTACAGGGAACACGCATGAAGGAGACCCAACCACGAATGTTTACATTTCCAAAAACTATTGGCAGACACCACTAAAGTGGCATCAATTTCACCACAGTAAAAATAGTAGAATAGGGACCGATAGGTTTTCCACTACACCCAATCCAGCAGATAGACACCAACCAGGAGTGTTCACATTTAAAACAAATGAGTGCCTGACACCACCAAAGTGGAATAACTGTCACAAGAATAGAAATAGTATAATTGGGACAGACATCTTCCACTATAGCTAACCCAGAAGATGTAGACCAACCATGACTGTTCATATTCCCACATATTTGCGTTAACATCAGCAGCAACCACATCAGGCACAGAAGCCACACTACAGATATCAGAGTGCAGTTATGGGATATTAATGCACCACAGTAAAAAAAAAATGCAATATTACCTAGTCTGCAATTGGGGTGCAAGAGTACTTGGAGATCCATGACTTGTTCATCTTGATGAAAGTTAGGCGGTGTGGAGAAATGGGGTCAGTGGGTGCTCTAGTCCGCTGGCCCGGCTGCCTTTAACAAGACTGCATGGACCAGGACTAATACCACTGAACGCCCGCTCTATCTCCCCATGGGCAGAACACTACACAAACACAGGGTGAGGGTAAAACAGTGTGGCAATACTTAATTGAACCACAACACCCAATTGCAAGCAGAACAATCCCAGCAATTACCCTCAAGATGGTGCGCATTACAGGGTCTCACCCTTCCGCTGACTCGCCGGGATAATGGTAGATGTTACGTCAGAGCTCCCAAAGTCGCTATTCCACCTGTGATACACACACAGAGAAGAGATATTGACTAGTGCAGGGAGATGACCGAGACAGTCCATAAAGTCCGTACAAGGTCCAAAGCCACTTGACACAAGAGTCACCTGGCTTATCCGATCACCTCCATGGAACCAGGTGACCAGCGGGTCCCAAAACCTGGCTTTCTCCAAACATATCCATGGTTCAGAGATGGTAGCTGGATCAGATCTGTGTCCTTCCAAAAATCCCTAGGTTGTTTCCTATAGAATCATAGATCTGTGTCCCTCGTGATGGTGCCATGATGAATTGGCTGCAGTCCTCTCTCTCGTTCGTTGGTTGTTTTGCAGAATGTACGGCTGGTAGATCTGTGTTCATGAGATCTGCTTTGAGTCTTTTTATACCCAAGGCCTGTAAGTTATTTTTAGGGTATGTGCACACGTTGCGGATTCCATTGTGGATTTTTTAGCGCGGATTCTGCAGAAGCCGCAGGTAAAAACCTGCTTTTTACCTCCGGGTTTTGTGCAGATTTTGTGCGGATTTCGCCTACGTTTTTGCACCTGCGGAATCCTATAATGAAACTGGCGTAAAACGCTGCGGAATCCACACAAAGAATTGACATGCTGCGGAAAACAAACCGCTGCGTTTCTGCGCAGAATTTTCTGCAGCATGGGCACTGCGAATTTGGTTTTCCATAGGTTAACATGGTACTGTACACCGTATGGAAAACTGCTGCGGATCCACAGGGCCAAATCCGCTGCGGATCCGCAGCCAAATCCGCAACGTGTGCACATACCCTTAGAATTACTGCAGTGTCCTTCAGTCCCCTCTCACAGCCTTTCCCCATCTACCTTCGAAGTCAACAAACTGGTTACAGAATACAATACACAATTAGCACATCAGCACACAATAAACAAAGAAAAACACAATGTACAAGTCACTATTACAGACTTAGGTAACGTTCACATCTGCGTTGTTGGGCACAGCGTCGCCAACGCAACACGCATACACAACGCAGCGTTTTTTAACACATGCGTTCAACGTTTACATGAATTTTGGCCGCAGAAAAACTGCATCATGTAGCATCGGCTGCACCCAGACTGTTGCGCCCAAACGCTAGACAACGCATACCGGCGCATGCCCATGCACCCCCCATGTTAAAGATAGGGGCGCATGACGCATGCGCCCCTATCAGTCGGCGCCCAACAACGAAAATGTGAACGTAACACCAGAAACTTAAATCCACAAGCCAATAAATCCACAAGCCAATACACAGATAAAAAGTAAATTCTTCTTGGTCTACAAAAACAGTCTTCTGTGTGATTAAAATATACTCTGGTTTCTTCACAGGCGGTCTACACTTTCAGGGGACAGCCGGCTGCACTTATCCATCAGGACAGCAGCGCTGAAGACACATTCTAAGAGAACACTGGCTGCCAGGCATGATAAAACCTCCAAGGCGTGTGAGGCGAGCTCAGGCCACTCATCCATTTTGGAAGACCAAAATGTGAAAGGGTCCAAACCCTCCCTGATCATATGGATATTCAGTTCTAGATACTCCTCCTCTCCATTCGTTCTCCCTGTGTAAGACTTGGACTCTGCTGTGATGGTGCAAGAGTTGGTCTAAAAAAAAAAAAGGGTCAAGACTCAGAATTGGCTTCCACTTCCACCACCACTGCTGCTGCTGCTAATGTTTTGGGGTTGACGAATTGATATCCCGGAGGTTGGAAGTGTAGAGCTGCAATGCTAACTGATTTACTTCTTTCTTGGGGAAAAGGTCTCTTAAGGTTGTATAAAAGAGCGTTTCGATACTCCAGCATTCGCGGGTCCCTTTCTAGGGCAGGAATCATCTGGCAAAATTTGGTTTTATAACATGGATCTAATAAAGTGGCAACCCTGTAGTCAGCATTATTCCTAATCATAATTATATGGGGATTATGTTGCAGATAGTGCAGCAAGAAGGCACTCACATGTCAGGCTCTAAAATGAGGTTCAAGCCCATGTGGTGTTAGTGGCTGGGGAGAGAGAGGGGAAGGAAGGAAAGGTGAGGCAGAAGCGATTGTTGGGGCGGCCGATGGTTGCGGAGGTCCGCATTTATGAGCAGTGAGATTCCCACAGTAAAGCATGTTGATTGCGCATGTGAAGGTTCACACATGTAGTGGTTAAATTATTGCACTTTTTACCTCTAAGTTTTTTTTTTTTTTTTGCAAAGTTGGCAGATTACGTGAGTTGGTGAGTTCTTTACAGTGTCAAAAAAGGCCCAGGCATAGAATGTGTGAACAGCTCTTCAGACTCACGTATCTGTGGTTCCGTACAGTCAGGTGAACAGTTGGATAGTTGGGATGCGGCTGGAAACAAGGGGAATTTGGATGCCACACCTGTGGACTGTACTGGGTGTGAGGGTGAGGTGGAGGAAGAGGAGGAGAGCCCACTTGAAGCTGCACTTGCCATCCACTCGAGTACATGCTCTTTCTAGCCATTATCGACAAGGCGTACTGCTGTGCGGCTGCCAAAAGAAAGGTAGTGGTGTAGCCTGTCCAGTAACATAAGTTGTCAGTGTCTTTGCATAGGATGTGACGTTGCTTCACTAGTGCTTTCACCATTACCACCAAGTCTAACTCCCCTTCCACCACGGCCTCGCTTTTTCCCCAGTCATGTTGCTCAGATAGTGTAGTAGGAGCACAATATTAGCAACAACAAATTAGATTTTAAACTCTGCACCACCTCTACAAGCAGCTGAATTTCAGCGACAGTAAATTCCAAGTTGAAATATGGTGTGCTGTATAATGTTAGTCACAGAAAAAAAAAAAGAATTGTTTGAGTGTGGATGATTGTTTTATGCTACAAACAATTTGAAAGTCAGGTCCTCTACTGTATGACACTAGGAACAGAAGATTATTTTTTTGTGGCCTCTGGATCAGGCTTCTACAGCTTAATTTCAACCCAACCAAATGACAAAGTGTGATACGGCAGGTTATCTAACTTTTTGCAACAGAAAAAAAAATTTAACTATAATGTGCCTTAGGTCTGCAGACAGTTTTATATCACCACAGCACTATATGACAAGGTGGGATACAGCAGGCTGTTTCACATTTAGCTAGTGAAAAAAATATTACTTAGAATGCTATACGCATGCATGGAGAACAATAGAAGCAGTGCACTTGTAGGACATGTGCACTGCTGGCTTTGTCTGTGGACCTCATGTCCAAAAAAGAAAACAAGTGCTGGAAGGTAAATTTAACAGCCACACTGAACAGTAGCTAGCTACACTATCTGACATACAACCACCTAGCTAAAATCTTGCTGTTAACAGTGCCATCATCAGAAGCAGCCTCTCTGCGCTGTTAGGCTATGTGCACACGTCAGGATTTTGTCAGGATTTTGTCAGGATTTTTCCTCAGGTTTTGTAGCCAAAACCAGGAGTGGAACAATTAGAGGAAAAGTATAATAGAAACATATGCACCACTTCTGCATTTATCACCCACTCCTGGTTTTGGCTACAAAACCTGAGGAAAAAGCCTGACAAAATCCTGACAAAATCCTGACGTGTGCACATAGCCTTACAGTGTCAAAATGGCGCTAAAACAAGATGTCCGCAATTTATATGGAGATGGACATGTGATTTCAGCAGCCAGTGACACAAGCCATTGTGTCATGACATTATGGGTGTTTCCTGCGCCCCGATTGGCTAGCTGCAATGTGCACAGTTAGGGGGAAAAAAAAAAAAATCTGTTTACAAGAACACCGTGCCTCCGAGCTCTGCAAGCCCCCTCCCCTCATGAAACACGTGCCAAACGCTCATGATATACAACCATTGTTGCTAAAGTGCTGAAAATACATTTGTAGCAAAGCAAATATTTTCCCGCACTTTTAAAATGTTACCTTTTTTACCGATTTTATAAAATTTTGCTCGTATTTCTGATCACAAGTCCGAATGTGCCAAATTCGTGCCAAATTTATGTTTGGCGATCGTTTTCGCTCATCACTAGTATTTATAGCAGATCATGGTGATTTCACTGATAGATTGGTAGTATGGGACATACTCAAAGCATACTTTAGGGGGATGTGTCAGGTCCACGATCTTGTATATTAAAAGGGAGTCCTCTATTGGGGAACAAAAACTTGCCGTGGAATTTATGTTACCGGAAGCTGAGTATATTAATAATCCTTCCGATAGCCCTTTACATAATTGGCTTGGGAAAGGGAGAATACCAGATTCATTTACAAGAAAAAGCACACAGAGAAAACTTTTTTCTCTGAAAAAGACTTATTTTGAACTAGGCAACCAATCAAGTAAATTTTTGGCATACACAGTCCAACAGAATCAAATGTCGCCATCAATTTTGGCCATTAATACAAGAGAAGGAACTCTGCTACTTAAACCAGAGCAAATTGCAGGTAGATTTGAAGAATACTTTAGAGAGCTGTATAGTTCCCAACTGAAAACACACTGTAGAAGAAATTGATGAATATTTAAACCAGATTGAATTTCCAAAACTTTCTTGTGAAGACCAGGCGTTCTTGGATAGGGATATTACCTTGGAAGAAATACGGGAAGCAGTTAGGTCTCTCTAATGGGAAGGCTCCAGGACCTGATGTCATGCCCATAGAGTTACACAAATGATATACAGATCAAATATGCCCGGTTCTCTTGCAAATCCTTTCTGAAGCACTTACAAGGCACTCACTTCCTCAATCCTATGATGCTACGGTAGTGGTAATTCCTAAGCCAGATAAACCGTTTGAGGAGTGTAGTTCTTATCACCCCAAATCCTTAATACGGATTACAAAATACTTACGAAACTTATAGCTAACAGGTTGAAAAACAGTAATATTGAATATTATACATGAGGATCAATCTGGTTTCATGCCAGGAAGGTCCACCTCCTCTAATATTAGAAGAGTTCAGGTGCTAACACAGATAGGTCACAAATAGGGGAAGCCATGGGAGATCGCTTCTTTAGACACGGCAAAGGTTTTCGATTCCTTGGAGTGGAGATTTTTGCAATGTGTGCTTCTGAAATTTGGTTTCTCTGACAAGTTTCGTAATTGGATTAAGTTACTTTACTGTATGCCAAGAGCTAATATCCTTGTAAATGGAATACTGTCTGAATACTTTGACCTGGGTAGAGGAACCAGACAAGGCTGCCCCCTGTCCCCAATGCTCTTAAGATCAGACAGGACCCTTTGGTAGAGGGTATTAATATAAATTCCAGAATAGACAAAATGGGATTATATGCGGAAGACCTGGTGCTCTTCCTAAATAAAGTAGAGCAATTCCTCCCAAGAGCAATTAACCTCTAACTATTTTGGGGAATTGTTGGGTCTCAAAGTTAATTGGAGCAAATCTGTGGTCATGCCACTTATGGAAAACATGGCTGAACCTGTGATGTTTGGATTGCAAGTAGAACAAAAGTTCAAATACTTAGGCATTACAATTAATCATAACCCAATTAAGGACCTTAAGGATAAAGTATACCCCTTATATGATATGATGAAGAAAAGGTTTGAGAGCTGGTCTCAGCTTTCCCTATCTGTGGTGGGCAGAATTAGTTTAATCAAAGTGATAACTCTCCCAAAATGTTTGTATATGTTGGAACATTCATCAATTAAAATCCCCAAAGGGATTTTTAGGAAAATGCATGGCACGATGGGCACATTTATACGGGGATCATCAAGGCCCAAATTAAGTATTGGATCTCTGTATCCACCCTGGTTTTTGGGTCTCTGCACTGTACCCGACCTACTTTTGTGTAATCTGGCCAGTGAAATACATTACTAGGGATTTTTATAACCATTTGCAAATGACATGCCATAACGCACCAGTTTCCATTTCCTAGTATTCGAATATCCAGATATCCATTGATAGGCAAGCTAACAACTCAAGGGGCTACAGGCATAATATCCTCCCTATACCCCTTTCTAAGCTCAAGAATTGCTTCTACTACTACTTGAGAGAAAATGGCAGCAATTAAACCCCTCTTTCACTGATGACCAGTGGAATGATGCCCTAGAGGCAAATACGATGGTGTCGCCAGCCGCAAATAAAATTAATTCTACTATACATACACACTACATCAATCCTACCTGACCCAGAATAGACTACATAGATTTGTCATACTGGCAAGTGATGAATGTCAAGGGTGCGGGGAATCAGGAGCGGACTTCTGGCATCTTATTTGGAATTGTGGGATAAGTCAGAGATACTGGAGTGAAGTGATAACTACATTAGAATGGATAAATGGGACACCATAGAATGTAGTCCAGAGGTATGCATCTTGGGAATTGTAGATGAACTGTGGTTGCATTATAATAAAATATTTCTCCGGGAGGTTCTATTTATTGCTAGGAAAGCAATAGCACTACGGTGGATGGGGGGGAAGCCTCCTCTATTAATCAGTGGAAAAAAATTAGTGAATGATATAATAATATTATATGAGAATATATTACATAGAAATAGAAGATGCCCTCAGAAATTCCATAAGCTATGGGAGAGATGGTGTGATTCACCCTTTTAACACATCTATCCCCTAATGCCGTGACTTCATCTATCTCACGATATGAACCCTGATGTTGTTCCTGTCAACATATGGAAAGTGACGGTGTGTAAACGGCAAGAGTGTACTTTTATTATGACCCAAACTGGTACGGGATCTGAATTTTGATAAGAGAACCTGTAAATTCAATTGAATGTGCAATGCTTCATAATGGAAATTATCCCAATATGCCATGTTCTATATTGTTTAAACAAATTAAAAAAAGTGAACACTCTATTATTGAGAGTAATGTTACCTACATGTTATTGTGAAGGGTGACTGTTTGGCTCATTCTGACCATATACTGGGATATTATATGTCTAACTTTATCCTGTGGAGTCTTTCAATAAAATGAGGCCCATTACCATGCACGTCATGCCTTATGGGCATAGAAGCAATTCCTATTCCATATGAGGTCACACCTGCACTGAAAAGTACAGGCCATAACAGTTATATATAACACGTTGGTACACATGTTTGTGTAAAGTTGTATTTACATGTGTTAAAACCTTCAAATATATGATCAATGTGCGATTACTAGTGATCTGACCACGGGGACTCCACAAGACTGATTATACCAAAAATATTAGATAGGCAAGGGTATAACCACTGGGATTACACTAAATGCTAGAACGGGCAATGCCAGTCACTGCTCCTCCACGTCAGCACATTGTATGGAGCAGCGACCAGAGCTGTGTGGGGGAAAACATTACGAAGAGGAGTCATGTTTGATGGAATATTTCAAAGCGGAATTGTGTGGGGAGGAATATTATGGAGAGAGGCAGTGTGGGATATTTTGTGCAGGAAGAACAGTAAGGGACAATTTATTCAAGGGTGCAGCATGGCAAATATCTATATATGGGGCAGCATAATGATACAACTTTTTTTTTTTTTAAGGGCAGTGTCGGGATGTGCTGCTGAAGATGGAGAAGAGGGAAGCTTGTAGAGCAGTGTTCCAAAACTCCAGTCCTCAAGAGCCACCAACAGGTCATGTTTTCAGGATTTCCTTAGTATTGCCCAGGTGATTGAATTCTTGCCTGTGCAGGTGATGCAATTATCACCTGTGCAATACTAAGGAGATCCTGAAGACATGACCTGTTGGTGGCTCTTGAGCACCAGAGTTGGGGAACACTGTTGTAGAGACTAGCTCTGGGCATGAAATCTCATCATGGCATCTGTACTATGTGGAGACAAAAAGGGATGGGAATGATCAGAACAGATGTCACCTGTAAGAGGTACCTGGATGTAAATGTCTATTTGCGATTAGTGCTTTGCGAACGTGCTCTGAAAAGGTATTAGGCTATGTGCACACATTGCGGATTAGCCTTAGCAATTTCTGGCGTGGATTCTGCCTCTCCTGGCAGAAAACGCAGCTGCGGATTTGTTGCGTTTTTTGTGCGGATCCGCAGCGTTTTTTACCCCTGCGGATTTCTATAATGGAATGGGTACAAAAACGCTGCAGATTCGCAAAAAAAAAAAAAAAAAAGTAGTGACTTGCTACTTCTTTTAAACCGCAGCGTTTCCGCAGCAGATTCTCCGCAAAGTGTGCACAGGTTTTTTTTTTTTTCTCATTGATTTACATTGTACTGTAAATCAATTGCGGATCTGCAGCGTTTCTGCACCTCAAAAAACGCTGCGGATCCGCAGAGAATCCGCAACGTGTGCACATAACCTTATACGAGCATGCTTGTGATCCAACCGGGTGTCTTCGGAGTGCTCACAAAATATGTTCGCGTCCCCAAGCCTGCATGTCTCGTGGCTGTAAGGCTTCTTTCACACTAGCGTCGTACTCGGCCCGTCGCAGAGCGTCGGGCCGACGTACCGACACTAGCGTTGTTTGCGCCGCACAACGGGTGCAGCGGATGCTGTTTTTCCACGCATCCGCTGCTCCATTGTGAGGTGCAGGGAGGTGGGGGCGGAGTTCCGGCCGCGTATGTGCGGTCGGAAATGGCGGTCCATCGGCGGCAAAAAACGTTACATGGAACTTTTTTGCTGCCTATGGTCCGCCACAACACGGCGCAACCGTCGCACGACAGTTGCGACGTGTGGCAATGCGTCGCAAATGCGTCGCTAATGTTAGTCAATGGTGAAAAAACGCATCCTGCAAGCACTTTTGCAGGATGCGTTTTTTCGCCAAAACGACGCATTGCTACGTATTGAAAAAAACGCCAGTGTGAAAGTACCCTTAGACAGCTGCAACACATACAGGGATTGCACTTGGGCAATCTCGGCAAGTGTTGTGGCTGTCGAACAGCAACAAGACAAGCAGGAATGGAGACAAACATATTTTGCAAGCAAGCCGAGAACACCCGGGTAGATCACAAGCATGCTCGTATAACACCTTTTCAGAGCACGTTCACCATTTGCGATCCTTCCTGCATCTCATCAGTACTGTCTTTCCTATATGGCTCACAGTATAATGATGGCTAGTAACATCTCTAATATCTCCTTACCATTGCTAAAGGCATACTAGGAGTTCCAGGTTTACGTAATACTCATGTGTACAGGTGCTTCTCACAAAATTAGAATATCAAACAGTTAATTTCAGTTCTTTCAAGACAAAAAGTGAAAAAAAAATTATATATATATATATTTACAAAAAGTTATCTATTTCAAGTGTTTACACTGTTCCAAATTATTATGCAAATTGGATTTAAGTGTCAAAGATTTAATCGTTTTGTTTTTCAAATAAACTCGTGGATGGTATTGTGTCTCAGGGCTCAATGAATCACTGAAAATCAATCTTAAACACATGTGATAATTAGTTTTCCAGGTGATTCTAATTAAAGGAAAACTACTTAAAAATGATGTTCCACATTATTAAGCAGGCCACAGGTTTCAAGCAATATGGGAAATAAAAAGGATCTCTCTGCTGCTGAAAAGTGTTAAATAGTGCAATGCCTTGGACAAGGTTTGAAAACAGATATTTCACGAAAACTTAGGAGTGATCATCATACTATGAAGAGATTTATGACTGAAACAGAGTTCATGCAGATAAAGGCATATTGAGGAAGGTTTCTGCCAGACAAATTCACTGAATTAAGAGAGCAGCTGCCAAAATACCATTACAATGCAGCAAAAAGTTATTTGAGGTTGCTGGTGCCTCTGGAGTCCCTCAAACCTCAAGGTGTAGGATCCTTCAAAGGCTTGCTTTGGTGCATAAACCTACTATTCGGCCACCCCTAAACAGTGATCACAAGCAGAAATGGTTGCAGTGGGCCCAGACATACATGAAGACTATTTTTCAAGTAGTCTTGTTTACTGATGAGTGTCGAGCAACCCTGGATGGTCCAGATGGATGCAGGTTGGTGGATGGCCACCATGTCCCAACAAGGCTGCGACGTCAGCAAGGAGGTTGAGGAGTCATGTTTTGGTCCAGAACAGCTGGTAGGGCCCTTTAAGGTTCCTGAAGGTGTGAAAATGACCTCTGCAAGATGTATAGAGTTTCTGACTGACAACTTTCTTCCATGTTATAAAAAGCAGAAATGTGCCTTCAGGAGCAGAAGCATCTTCATGCATGACAATGCACCATCTCATGCTTTCATGCTGCAAAGAATACATCTGAGTGATTGGCTGCTATGGGCATAAAAGGAGATAAACTCATGGTGTGGCCACCATCTTCCCCTGACCTCAACCCTATAGAGAACCTTTGGATTATCATCAAGCAAAAGATCTATGAGGGTGGGAGGCAGTTCACATCAAAACAGCAGCTCTGGGAGGCTATTCTGACTTCATGCAAAGAAATACCACCAGAAACTCTCCAAAAACTCACAAGTTCAATGGATGCAAGAATTGTGAAGGTGATATCAAAGAAGGTTCCTATGTTAACATGCAACTTGGCCTGTTAGGATGTTTTGGAGTTAAATAGCTTTTTTGTTCTGTGAATGTGACCTCCTAATGCTGCAAATTCCACAAATGAGCATTTTCAGTTCTTTAAAACATATAAAATGTTTAGAAATTCTACTGTGCCTAACAATTTGGAACAGTGCATTTTGAGTTTTTATTCATTTTAGAGATTATACTGTTATCATTGGGAGGTTTCTTCAATAAAATTCAATGTATACGCTAACGGGTGATGACTTATTAGACTGACTGTCCTAAATGGTCGGTGCAAATGACAATCAGAGAAAAATGTAATTTGCATAATAATTTGGAACATAGTGTATTTCTGTTAGGCTGCCATCACACTAGCAGTATTTGGTCAGGATTTTACATCAGTATTTGTAAGCCAAAACTAGGAGTGGAACAATTAGAGGAAAAGTATAATAGAAACATATGCACCACTTCAGTATTTGTAAGCCAAAACCAGGAGTGGGTGATAAATGCAGAAGTGGTGCATATGTTTCTATTATACTTTTCTTCTGATTGCTCCACTCCTGGTTTTGGCTTACAAATTCTGATGTAAAATACTGACCAAATACTGATAGTGTGACAGCAGCCTTAAAGTTGATTATGGCTTACAGCCAATGAAAACCCAAAAGTCATTATAATCAGTAAATTAGAATAATTAACCAAAAATGCCTGCAAAGGCTTCCTAAGCATTTAAAAAGGTCCCTTAGGCCCCTTTCACACGTCCGTGTCTCAGGTATGTGTGGTGACAGTTTTCACACGTACCATAGACACGTACACCCATTGAAATGAATGGGTCAGTGCACATGTCAGTGTGCTTCCACGGACCGTGTGTCCGTGGGCAAAATAAGCTGACATATCATTTTCATACTGTCAGCACGGACGGAAAAACGTCTTGCAGACGGAGAACACACATTGATGTCCTCCATGTGACACGCATCAGCACCGGGGAAGAAACGCTACTATAAGCGCTGTTCCCCGGCGGCTGGTGCTGAAGCTGGCTGTCATCATTTTCCCCTGCTCAGCCAGCGAGCAGAGGAGAATGATAAGCGCAGCATCATTCACCAGCGGTGACATCACCGGCTTTTTCCCACGGTCCAGAGGTCACCTCAGTTCAACCCGGCCATAATGAAGTCACTGCTGGTGAATGATACTGTGCTCTAGGCATCTCATTCACCAGTGGTTTTCAACCGGGATGGTCGCATCTTAGAACTGTCCTGGTTGAGAACTATTTAGCCCCCAGACATGGATTACAGCGTGGGACACGACGGACAGGTACGGTATATTGTTGTTTTATTATTTTACTTTTATTACAGGAGAATGAGCACTTTGGGGAATGAGGTGTTGCAGTAAGTATGGTTTAATTTTGAACATTAAAAGGAGCGTGTCATTTTTTCAAATAAAAGGACTTTATTCTGGCAGTGTCTTTATTTAACAAAACTATAGGATTAGTAATGGAGAGAAATCTTCTATAGACACCTCTCCATTACTAAGCCGTGGGGCTTGATGACCCCACAAATATTACCCCACTTGCCACCGCTACAGGGCAAGTGGGAAGAGCTGGGCAAAGCGCCAGAAAAGGTGCAATAGATGCGCCTTTTCTGGGAAGCTGCGGGCTGCTGATTTTAGGCTGGGGGGCTTATATCAATGGCCCCTTAGCAGCCTGAGAATAGCAGCCCCCAGCTGTGAGCTTTAGCAAGGCTGGTTGTCAAAAAATGGAGGGGGGGACCCCACGCTGTTTTTTTTTTTTTAATTATTTAAATAATTAGACAGCATGGGGACCCTTCTATTCTTGATAACCAACCTTGCAGAAGCCCCCAGCAGTGAGTTTTTTCTGGTTGGTTCAATAAAATAGGGGAGAACCCACATTGGGTTTTTCATTCATTTACTTCCGAATGATGGCAGCCGGCGGCTGTGGAGTACCCCGATTATCCGCACCTAATGTCACTTCTATTAGCGGTAGTCAGATGATGGGGTAACAGTCCCAAAAGCCCTCACCTGCTGTTGTCCAGACTTTAATATAACGCTCATCCTTCTCCTCTGCTCGCTGGCAGAGCAGGAGACCATGATGAGAGACGACTTCAGCACCTGCCACCAGGTAACAGCGCTTACTGTAGCACTTCTTCCCTGGCAGCTGTCCATATGGTACTGATGCGGCACACGGTTGCCACACATGGACATCTCCGGTACCTTTTTTTTTTTTCTTCTTCTCGGTACCGGAAATAAATGGACGTGTGAAACTGGCCTTAGTCTGTTTCAGGAGGCTCCACAATCATTTGGAAGGCTGCTGACTTGACAGATGTCCAGAAGGCAGTCATTGACACACTCCACAAGGAAAGTACATTTTGCATTTCATTTGGAAATCAAGGTCCCAGAGTCCGGAGAAAGAGTGGAGAGGTCACAATCCAAGCTTCTTGAGGCCTAATGTGAAGTTTCCAAAATAAGTGATTGTTTGGGGAGCGGTGTCATCTGCTGGTGTAGATCCACTGTGTTTTATCAAGACCAAAGTCAGCGCAGCCGTCTACCAGGAAATTTTAGAGCTTCATGCTTCCCTCTGCTGACAAGCTTTTTGGAGATGGAAATTTCATTCTCCAGCAGGACTTGTGTCCACACTGCCAATAGTAGCAATACCTGGTTAAAAAGTAACAAACAACAGTATCACTGTGCTTGATTGGCCAGCAAACTCGCCTGACCTTAACCCTATAGAAAATCTATGGGGTATTGTCAAGAGGAAGAGGAGACACCAGACCCAACAATGCAGACGAGCTGAAGGCTGCTATCAAAGCAACCTGGGCTTCCATAACACCTCAGCAGTGCCACAGGCCGATCGCCTCCATGCCTGTAATTGATTGATGCAAAGGGAGCCCCGACCAGGTATTGAGTGCATTTACTGAACATACATTGCAGTAGGCCAACATTTCGGATTTTAAAATCATTTTTCAAGTTGGTGTTATATTTTTCCTTCCACTCAACCCTCCATTAATATGCTTGGATACAGCAGCTTTAGCAATGACCTTTTGTGGCATAACCTCCTTGTGGAGTGTGTCAGTGACTGCCTTCTGGACATCTGTCAAGTCAGCAGTCTTCCCCATGTTGTGGAGCCTACTGAAACAGACTAAGGGACCTTTTTAAAAAGGTTTAGAAAGCCTTTGCAGGAGTTTTTTGTTAATCATTCTAATTTACTGAGATAATGACTTATGGGTTTTCATTGGCTGTAAAACAATCATCAACATTAACTGAAAAACACTTAAAATAGGGTCATTACAAACAGAGTGATCTAGCTAATACATGAGTGTCATTTTTTGTATTGAACTGAAATTAACTTTTTGATGACATTCTAACTTTGGGAGAAGCACCTGTATATCGGGTCGACCTGAAACTGCAACTGATCACTGTTCTAAGCTTGGCGATTTTTTCATGTACTGATGGTTGACTTGATCATGTGGCAATCCATGCAGTGCTTAATGTTAAAACAAACTCTCAAAATTTTGTTTTGAGATTAGGAGGAGGATTTGAGTTTCTACTGCAAAAACTCAGTTTAAGTTTGGATGTGATTTTTTTTTTTTTTTTTTTTTTTGAGCAGAAACTCTCAATCCTTCTGAAATACTCAAAGCTTGATTCTGCAAATGTATTCATGTAAATACCCCTTAAAAAAAAAAAAAAAAAACAAATGAGAAATAGAACTTTTTGCCATAAACTTCACCCGCCGGGTTTGGAGGAAGAAGGAGGAGCACAACCCAAGAACACTATCCCAACTGTGAAGCATGATGGGGGTAACACCATACTTTGGGGGGTGCTTTTCTACAAAGGGGGTAGGATAACTGCATAGTACTGAAGGGAGGATGGATGGGGGTCAGATTTTGGCCAACAACCTCCTTCCTTTAGTAAGACCATTGAAGATGGGTTGTGGCTGGGTCTTCCAACCCGACAATGACCAGAAACACAGCCAGAGCAACTAAGAAGTGGCTCCGTAAGAAGCATTTCAAGGTCCTGGAGTGGCCGAGCTAGTCTCCAGAACTGAACCAGATAGAATATTTTTGGAGTGAGCTGAAATGCAATGTTGTTCAGCGACAGCCCCGAAACTTGAAAGATCTGAAGAAGAGCTGTATGGAGGCGAGGGCCAAAATCCCTGCTGCAGTGCATGCAAACTTGTTCAATAACTATAGTAAAATGTCTGGCCTCTAATTGTAACAAAGGTTTTTGTACGAAATGTTAAATTCTGTTATTCTATTGTATCAAATACCTTTTTTTTCCCGGATGTATAGGGTCGGGCTGTGGTGGGGAGGTGGGGGAGTGGTTTTGGCAGAGCCTTGGGTCACAGGAGGCTGGAGCCGGCGGCTCCAGCTAACTCCGCTGCCCGTTGCTAAATAGAAATGAATATGCACTGCATTCCACACCCATGGGCGTAGAGGGAAAAGCATATTCATTTTTCTGGCATCCTGGTATAAATGGCCCCATCCGGTTTCTTTTATAATTGGCCCCATTCCGTTCCTGGTATCCATGGCCCCATCAGGAAAGCATTAAAAAAAAAAAAAAAAAAAAAAGTACAGGACTCTACATTATATTTGTAGGTGGGAAAACTTGCAGAATCGGCAGTGTATCAAAAACTTATTTTCTTCACTATATGTAAAATATCTCCAAACCCTTGAGGAGTTTTACTTTACAAGGAAAATATCCACTAGTCATGAACATTATATCCTGATCTATTCTACTTATGTAAGGCAATTAAAACCAGGAAAGCTATAGATAATCCCTTTAATCTTTAAATTAAACAAACCAATATTCTTCATAACAGAAAACCATTGTTTTAATGCTAATGAGTGTTCTCTGGAGATTTGTTATTTTAGGCATGGTAAAGGTATGTTGATTTTTAACAAACATCAGTGGTGCACATTGGAGTATATCACTGCAAATGCCTCCAGAAGTGCACATACACCCATAATCTGACAGAAGAATGGGTTTGTTCCAGTAGTAGTTTTTTTGTTTTGTGTTTTTTTTCACTTCAGGAGACATTTTACTCTACATTTTTTTTTTTAGTAGGATTTCTGCAGCCTTCAATTAGAATATATAGCATTCCTACTGATTTACGGTATACCTCAGATGCAGGATCAATAAGACATTTGAACAGAGCGTATGGTTGACACTAGTGAAGCGAGTATGCTTGCTACTCAAGTTTCTCCGAGGATTTTGGCGTGCTCGGAGATTTAGTTTATGTTGACGCAGCTGCACGATTTGCAGCTGCTAGACAGCTTGAATACATGTGGAGATTGCCTGTTTGTTAGGGAATTCCCACATGTATTCAAGCTGTCTATATCAGCCGCAAATCATACAGCTGCAGTCGACAAATTCCGAACACGCCGAAATACTCGGAGACCACACGAGCATGCTCGGAGAAACTCGAGTAACGAGCATACTCACTCATCACTAGTTGGCACTTTTTTTTTTTTTTTAACCAAACTATACTGGTCAGTTTTAAAGGGAAGATATCATCAGAAGATGGTCTTCAGAATGTTGCAATAAGAACTTTTCAGTGTTCTTGCAGAAGCTAGAGATGAACGAATATACTCGCGTTCCCACTTATTCGGCAAGCCATAGCACTTGTAGCACCTGTTTGCTCTCCATGCATGTTTCCTGACTGACATGCAGCTGTGGTGCTGATCAGCTGATCGGCCGGCGCAATCCAGGAAGCCGGGTTCCCTCTGCAGCTTACTCGGCAAGTGCTATAGCTTGTCGAATAAGAGGGAACCCGAACATATTCGCTCAACTCTAGTAAAGACAGTAGAAATAACTAGTCAGAATGTTTGAAGAGAAGCACCTGCAGAAGAAGAGAAATGGAAGCATGTGACCCAAAGTAGTATGAGGATGACGAGGCAGTCAGCACCTATACCTCTGGAGAACCGCTACAAGGCTCGCATGCAGGAAAAGTATGAAGTTGTACATCAAAAAAGTGCTTTGCACACAAAGAACACCCCAGTAATAAATCAGAAGCCTTTTGAATGGAGAAAAAGAAGCACTATGGTGAAGAAAATGAGTGGTGGTCGTGGAGGATTACCTATAGAGAGGAACAGAAACTGCTATCTGCCAACCGGATATTACCTCAAGAGAAGTGTGCAATCTTCCAGGTGCTCAAATCAAAGATGTGTCTGATAGGTAATCAAGACTCTTCAGTCCTACAAACGACTTACACAGGGCTACTAATACACATAGTAACAAATGACAGCAAATAAGGACCTGGAAACTATGTGCAGCAACTTTGAAGACCTAGGGGAGAAAATCAAGGAACTGGGTGGAAGCGCAGATAGTCTTCTCATCCATCATCCCAGTGGATAGACATGAACCAATGAGATTGAACAGGATTCTACAGGTTAACAACTGGCTACGTCAATAGTGTCGTGAGCAATGTTTTGGTTTCTTGACCATGGAGTGCATTACCTGTATGATAGACTACTTGCTGGAGATGGGTTACAACTTACAAAAACAGGAAAAATACATATTATTTGGTAGAGCCTTGCTACAATCATCAGGAGAGTTTTAAAAGTAGAGCAATATGGATGGGAAACATACAGCCAGAAAGAAATATGCAGCTAATGAATTCTTTTGAGGGCCCTGCTATTAGAAGTGAAAATAAAAAACTAAAACAACAAATTCTGATTGAAAATAGAGGAGCAAGAGAGACTACAAGCTAAAATGTGGCTATACAAAATGCACAGAACATGGTAAACAAACAAGAAGAATTGGAGCTGCTACCACAAAAATATATGTCATAGGCATGACTGAAACTTGGTAGTATGATACACGATTGTAATATAAATAAGTTGTAGCCTTCAAGGTTTGTAAGAAACCGGCTTAACAAGAGGGGAGGAGGTGTTGCATTGCATGTTAGGAAAATGTATATCGCCACAGAGATCCAAGCTTCAGAGTCTGGTATCTCTGTAGAAACTGTTTGGGTAAGAATCTAAGGAGATAAGAACAGAAAGTATACTATTGTAGGTGTTTACTATAGGCCACATGGACAGACTGAAGCTATGGATGAACTCTTTACATCAGATGTCTCTGTTCTCAAAAGTACGACAGTGATCATGGAGTTTTTAACTGTCCAGATATTTGTTGGGAATCTCAGGCAAAACTAATGGGTCTAGAAAATGTTTATCTTCTCTTGCTAACAACTTAATATATTTCAGAAAGGTAGAAGAGAGAACAAGAGAATCTGCAATCTTGGACCCAATTCTTCCCAACAGGAAGGAAATGGTTGTCTTCACAGTGCCAAAGGAATAAAAGAAATCACACACAGATGGTGAGGAAACCATTCACTAATTTAAATTAAATTTAGGTCTCCTGGTGCAGATGAATTACATCCTAGGTACTGAAAGTTAGAGGAAATTGCAGAACCACTTTGAATCTTTGAAAAATGTTGGTGAACAGGTGAAGTACCAGAAGATTGGAGAAGGGCAAACGCCTATATTCATTAAAAGGAAAGAACATGTCCGCTGCTTCCAAAGAACTGCTGGCTATTGAACACAGGTGAATAAACAGACATGCTGCGGTCTGGAAAGACGCACCACATGTCTGTCTCCGCAGGTGATCCGCGGTAGTCTCTGGATGATAGCGGGCATGGGATTTCTTGAAATCCCCATCCACCATGCTGTAACATCTGGACGCTGCACAAGTACGCAGCGTCCAACACACAGCAATTACTTTTCAGGGGCACATACCCTTACAGGCCAGTGAGCCTTAATTCTATACCAGGAAAGATATTTGAACAAATTATTAAACAGCATGTATGCAAGTACTTTGGTAAGAATACAGTAATTAACTAGAGCCAAAATGGTCTGGTAGCAAACAAATCGTGCCAGCCTAATCCAATTTTCTTCTATGATGGGAGTCACTGGGTGGATCAGAAATACGGTAGATATAGTATATTTTGACTTCAGAAAAGCATTTGATAAAGTATCTCATACTATCCTTATTGAAAAAAAGGAGTATTGGATTGACAAGGCTACTGTTAGGTGGCTTCATAACTGACTCAGTGATCGTACTAAAAGAGTGAAAATGGTTGCACCTCCAATTGGAAGAGTGTTTCAAATGGGGTACCGCAAGGCTCTGTCCTGGCCCGTGTGGTTCAACATTTTTATAAGATGATCTAGAAAAGGTAAACTGATCAAATCTGCTGACAATCCAAAGCTAGAAGAGATAGCCAACACTAGAGAAGACAGAAAGGATTCAGAACGATCTAGCTTGAACAATGGGCAACGACTAACAGAATGGTATTCAACAAGGAGAAATGCTAGATTCTACATCTGGGCAAAAAAAAAAAAAAAAATAGATTACATCTACAGAATGGGAGGTAAAGAACGAAGCAACAGCACATGTAAAAAAGACTTGGGTATACAGTTGTGGCCAAAAGTAGTGACACCTCTGCAATTCCGTCAGATAATACTCAGTTTCTTCCCGAAAATGATTGCCATCACAAATTCTTTGGAATTATTATCTTTATTTAATTTGTCTTAAATAAAAAAACATAAAAGAGAATGAAGCAAAAAGCAAAAGATTGGTCATTTCACACAAAACTCCAAAAATGGGCCAGACAAAAGTATTGGCACCCTCAGCCTAATACTTGGTTGCACAATCTTTAGCCAAAATAACTGCGACCAACCGCTTCCGGGAACCATCAATGAGTTTCTTACAATGCTCTGCTGGAATTTTAGACCATTCTTCTTTGGCAAACTGCTCCAGGTCCCTGATATTTGAAGGGTGCCTTCTCCAAACTGCCATTTTTAGATCTCTCCACAGGTGT
Source organism: Ranitomeya variabilis (assembly GCF_051348905.1). Classification (NCBI taxonomy): domain Eukaryota; kingdom Metazoa; phylum Chordata; class Amphibia; order Anura; family Dendrobatidae; genus Ranitomeya; species Ranitomeya variabilis. The sequence goes on along the minus strand of NC_135233.1, from coordinate 978,470,991 downwards.
TCTATGGGATTCAGGTCTGGAGTCTCCAGTGCTTTCTCTCAAACCATTTTCTAGTGCTTTTTGAAGTGTGTTTTGGGTCATTGTCCTGCTGGAAGACCCATGACCTCTGAGGGAGACCCAGCTTTCTCACACTGGGCCCTAAATTATGGTGCAAAATTTGTTGGTAGTCTTCAGACTTCATGAAAATCTGAGCAATAAGAAAAAAAAGAAAAAAAACAAAAAAAAAGAAAAAAACGTGGCGCTGCACAGCCTCTGCAACGAGCACTGCTTTTTTGTATGCAGTCAATTGTGGGTGCCTGAAACTCAGTAACTGGAGGTGCTCGCATAAGGAAAAAAAGAGATAAATTCCAATGTATATGCAAAGAGAAAAAAATTGCGGCAGCACTCACCAGGTGGCGTGGTTCATTCCTTTATTGAAGATACGAATTCCATTAAAGTAAACGCACGGCTCGGGGGAGTGCGGACATGGTGGAAGTGAGAAGGGAAGGACAACAGCTGTTTCGCGCTATACCAGCGCTTCTACAGGACCTGTAGAAGCGCTGGTATAGCGCGAAACAGCTGTTGTCCTTCCCTGCTCACTTCCACCATGTCCGCACTCCCCCGAGCCGTGCGTTTACTTTAATGGAATTCGTATCTTCAATAAAGGAATGAACCACGCCACCTGGTGAGTGCTGCCGCAATTTTTTTCTCTTTGCATATACTTCAGACTTCATAATGCCATGCACATGGTCAAGCAGTCCAGTGCCAGAGGCAGCAAAGCAACCCCAAAACATCAGGGAATCTCCGCCATGTTTGACTATAGGGACCGTGTTCTTTTCCTTGAATGCCTCTTTTTCTCCTGTAAACTCTGTTTTGATGCCTTTGCCCAAAAAGCTCCACTTTTGTTTCATCTGACCAGAGAACATTCTTCCAAAACGTTTTAGGCTTTTTCAGGTAAGTTTTGGCAAACTCTAGCCTGGTTGTTTTATGTCTCGGGGTAAAAAGTGGGGTCTTCCTGGGTCTCCTACCATACAGTCATTTTCATTCAGACGCCGACGGATAGTACGGGTTGACACTGTTGTACCCTCGGACTGCAGGGCAGCTTGAACTTGTTTGGATGTTAGTCGAGGTTCTTTATCCAACATCCGCACAATCTTGCCTTGAAATCTCTTGTCAATTTTTCTTTTCCGTCCACATCTAGGGAGGTTAGCCACAGTGCCACGGGCTTTAAACTTCTTAATGACACTGTGCATGGTAGACACAGGAGATTCAGGTCTTTGGAGATGGACTTGTAGCCTTGAGATTGCTCATGCGTCCTCACAATATGGTTTCTCAAGTCCTCAGACAGTTCTTTGGTTTTCTTTCTTTTCTCCATGCTCAATGTGGTACACACAAGGTCACAGGACAGAGGTTGAGTCAACTTTAATCCATGTCAACTGGCTGCAAGTGTGATTTAGTTATTGCCAACACCTGTTAGGTGCCACAGGTAAGTTACAGGTGCTGTTAATTACACAAATTAGAGAAGCATCACATGATTTTTCGAACAGTGCCAATACTTTTGTCCATCCCCTTTTTTTATGTTTGGTGTGGAATTATATCCAATTTGGCTTTAGGCCAATTGTTTTGTGTTTTTTCATTTAAGACAAATTAAATGAAGATAATACCAAAGAATTTGTATTTGCAATCATTTTCAGAAAGAAACTGAGTATTATCTGACAGAATTGCAGGGGTGTCAATACTTTTGGCCACAACTGTACTAATAGATCACAGACTGCACATGAGTCAGTGTGATGCGGCAGAAAAAAAAAAAAGTGTAAACATTACTACGATGTATCAAGAGAAGCAAATTGTCTAGATCACCTTTACACCTTTTAGATCAAAAACTGTTTCCCCAAGTACATTATGCTATTTATATGTACTATTACTATTTACATACAGTAGGGAATATGTTCATTTTGTTTCTTTGTTAGGCTACTTTAACACTTCCGTCGGTACGGGTCTGTCGCTATGCGTCGGGCCGACACGTTGTGAAATTTCTGCATGACGTGGGCAGCGGATGCAGTTTATCAACGCATCCGCTGCCCATTCTGAAGTCTGGGGAGGAGGGGGCGGAGTTTAGTCAGCGCATGCGCGGTAGAAAATGGCGGACGCGACGGACAAAAAAAAAAGTTACATTGAACCTTATTTTGTGACGACGGTCCGCCAAAACACGACGGATCCGTCGAACGACGGACGCGATGTGTGGCCATCCGTCGCGAATACAAGTCTATGGGCAAAAAATGCATCCTGCGAGCACATTTGCAGGATCCGTTTTTTTGCCCAAAACGACGGATTGCAAAAAACACAAGTGTGAAAGTAGCCTTAAGTGTCCAGTGTGAACATGCTCTAATACGTTGCATGTATACCACCTTATGCCCTGGCTCATTTCTTTGCATAGGGGACAGCAAATTCATAATAAAGCTGTACACCTGCTGCTATTTTTTGACAAGTTTTATACAGCTCATGAGTAAAGTTTAATCTACTTTTATTTAATTGACTGTTCTTGTCCAAATTATGAACATACCGTATTCTTGATATGGCTTCCAATATACAGGTCCCTGTACCAACAGCTACTTGTTTCACTGAGCAAAATGCAAGGACACATCTGTCACAGACACTTAAAATTTTGGCCTGGTCAGAACTCCGCTATATAACCAGCAATTATTATCAAGAGCTCAGCTGCTACATGGCCTCTGCTATGAGAAGTGCACCATTGAATCTCTCAGCTGCACAGGAAATTTGGCATCAAATTTGGCACATGGATAGAACTGGAGCCTAACAAAAGCAAGATCTAATTTATATAATATAATATAATATATATACGCACACATACCACACCGCACTTCCCCCTGCACTCCACCCCCTCCCTCGCAATGACAGCAGACCACATGATTTTTGACACACATGCTGCCTGTTCTTTCCGGTATCGGAAAAATCGGTATCGGAGATATCCATGTCCGTGTGCTCATGTGGTACATCCTTGTGGGACCACGCGGACGGCCACTGGGAAGCAGCGCTACAGTAAGCGCTGTCCCCCTGCGTGTGGTGCTGAAGCCGGCTGTTATCCGTTCTCCCCTGCTCGGCAGAAAGCAGTGCGAGCAGGGGAGAAGGGATGAAAGAAAAACCGACGTGGGGTCCCCCCTATATTTTCCAACCAACCCGGCAAAACTCACAGGTGCGGACTGCTATTCTCAGGCTGGTAAGGGGCCATGGCTATATGCCCCTCAGCCTTAAAAAAAAAAAAAAAAAAAAAAAAAGGGCGCAACCCGCAGCTGCCCAGAAATGGCGCATCTATTAGATGTGCCGATTCTGGAGCTTTGCCTGGTTCTTCCCACTGCCCTGTGGCATTGGCATATGGTGTAATAAGGGGTTAATGTCACCTTGCTATTGCAAGGTGACATTAAGCTGGCTTAGTAATGGAGAGGTGTCAATAAGACACCTATCCATCACTAATCCCACAGTTGCGAAAGTTAATAAAACACACATACACACACACTCTAAGAAAGAAGTATTTTAATGAAATAATGAAACACAGGTTTTTAATATCTTTATTGCACGCTCAATCCAAGTGAAGCCCTCGTTCTTCTGTAAAAAAAATTCAAAAATAAAGCAACAATATACCATACCTGTCCGGCGTACACAGTCAGTCCCACGCAGTAATCCATATCTGGGGGCAGTTACATTTACAATCGTGAGTGCTGCTAATGCAGCCGCTCCTTGCTGTAAATGACTGGAGAATGAATGAAATGCAAGGGGCAGAGCGTCAGTGACTAGCGGTGCCGTCACAGAAGATGCGCCCCCTGGCGGCATTAACTCATTCATGAACTCTCTAGCGTGGGAAAATATTCAGAAACTGCACCGCTAGTCACCAAAGCTCCTTTACTACCCTGCTTGGTTAGCTATACTCTGAATACATTTGTATTGTATTTTGTTTAATAAAAAGGTACTTATTTTCCATAAGATACTCTGGATTTGGTCTCTTTTGCATTTAGAGGTTCTTTTTTCTTTTGTGATACACCAGTACATTATGCCCAGCTCCTGCTTCTGGAGACACACACCTGTACATTAGGCAGGTTCTCATCACTACAGAAATGACAAACGTGAGCGCTAAATGTGGTTTAGGCACTGGGGCTCAGAAGAGAGGGGGGCATTTGCTTTATTACTTTTGGGGAGCGAGGAGCCATTTAGCTTTTCCAGAGCCTTTGTACTAACAGTAATGTGGAAGCCCCCCAATATTTCCGTTAACCGATGACAGATCTGATAACGTTTGGGATCACATTTATCCGGCGCTCTACGCGGACCACTTAGTTTGGGGTTTCTATCTAAATCGGAGTGACATGATTCAAAACAAAACCCCCGAGGGATGCATTCACTATAATAAGGCAGCAGAATTGCTCTGGACTCTGTCTGGCCTCTGTTCAGCAGTGTCCTTTTTAGAAATGCAGAAAACTGTGGCCGACTACACTTTTATGCAATCCTAAAAAGACAGACATAGGTCAGACAGAGTCCAGTGTGTCCATCTGCCTCATTATAGGGAATTTTCCGCTGGGGGTCCGTCTAAATCACGTATTTCAGAGATTTACACAGCGACTTTATTCTTCGGGTCGGTGCGATTACAGCGATACCAGATTTATAGCGGGGTTTATGTTTGGCTGCTGTCACACACTAAAATACGCTTTTTATTGTGAAAACTAGTTTTTTCATCACAACCTTTTGAGAGCTATAATTTTTCCATATTTTAGCCCACAGTCATGTGAGGTCTTGTTTTTTGCTGGACAAGCTGACATTTTTATTGGTACCATTTTCAGGCACATGACATTTTTTGACTGCTTTCTATTCTGATTTTTGGGAGACAGAATGAAGAAACACCAGCTATTCAGGAATTGCTTTTTGTTTGTTTTTTTTATACCATTCCACAGGTGTTTAAATTGGTAAGGCAGCTTTATTCTTCGGGTCAGTAAGATTATACCCTCTTAATTTATTTTTTTTTATCTTTGGCGCTTTTACACAATAAAAAACTAATTATTTTTGCATCACTTTATTCTGCGAGCTATAATGTTATTTTTATGCTGATGGAGCTGTATGGCGGCTTGTTTTTTTGCGGGAAAAGATGACGTTTTCAGCGGTACCATTTTTATTTACATCCGTCTTTTTGATCACGTTTTATTGCAATTTTTGTTTGGCAGTATGGTAAATTGTTTTTTGTAGATTTGTTTTTTGTCTTTTTATTTATGGTGTTCACTGAAGAGGTTAAATAGTGTGACAGTTTTATAGAGGGGGTCGTTATGGACACGGCATTACCAAATGTGTAGTATTGTTTGTTTGTTTTTTTCATTTACATAAAATGTATTTATAGGAAAAATATTTCCTTTCCCTTTCTTTAGGAATTTAAAAAAATATATATATTTTTACACCATGTGACAGGCAGGGAAGAGGCATGCCAGCGCCTGCTCCCAAACAGGCGCTCACAAGCCACCTACCTGCAGGACACAGAAGGATCCCGCAGCCATCGTGGGGCTGTGGGTCTCAATGGAGATCATCAGGACAACGTGATGCAATCGGATTCCCTGCCCGAAGATCCTCTATGCCCGTCACTACTGACAGCGGCATCAGAGGGGTTAAACGCCTGCGATCAATGCTAGCACTGATTGTGGGCGTTACTGCAGGGTGTCAGATCTCACACAGAGCAGTATATGTACAGCCCATTTCTGGAAGGGGTTAAAGATGCAGGCCACAAAAAAAAAAAAAAAAAAAAAAAAAGTTACATTCGCTCACACTTACCTGAAAAATTCAGAACAGCTTTAACGGGTGCGCTGCTAGCCACAGCTGCATGGGCCAAGTGAGGGTACTTTAAGCGATACCATGCTGCCAGACATCCAGGATAGGAACCGCCAAACACAATCCATTTCCGGTCCCTTAATCCCAGCTTCTCACTCATTATTGACTGGAAGTGGGCAAGATCGGCCAAGGCTTGCTGACTGCTCAAGTAGTGTAAACTCTCCACACTCATGTCCCTAGAGGAAGAAAGCGTACTCAAGGAATTGGTTTGAAATCTCAAAAACAGATGCAAAAAATAAAAAAAAAATTATATATATATATTTTTTTTTTTTTTATTTTTTTTTTTTTTTCTCTTCTTGCTTTTTCATTCTTTTAGCATAGTTCGTTAAATTGAAAAACCATGTTCTCTGCAAAAAATATTTAATAAAAACAAGGTAATGCGTAGATCAATCATACTTAGTTGGGTGACTTTTGCCATAGAATCGGTGTTCCAGTAGTAGACAGAGGGCCCCCATCTTCTCAGCATACATCATCCACGTTCCCTGTGTCATCCATGCTGGATTAGCGGCACCTTCTCCTCCAATCATCAGGAACACAGGCCCAGCACTCTGGGTAAAGGAGTCATTCATATAATACCTCTGTGGAGGGAATGGAAACTTATTAACAGTTACTCAATGAATTAACTACATTACTAGGATATTCAGAAATCATCACCGGTACAAGCAGTTATGAGGGGGATATAATAGTGGTCAAGACAAAGGGACAGAGGTGGAACATTTACGGAATTTCCTCATAATGCTACATGCATACGGTTTTCCAGTACCATATAGTGTACTGGAAAACAGGAAAAAAAAAAAAACTCCAAGTGTGATAAAATTGCAAAAAAAAAAAAAAAAAAAAAAGTGCAATTCCACAATTGTTTGGGTGATTTACCATGCTTACTAAATGCCTTGTACCATATGTTACAGACAATTCTTTATATTTTATATATTTTTTTGTACAAAGTGTATACGGACTAGTTTCCAAAACAGTTACTGCAGCCAAATCTCTGTTATTATACAATCTAATTGCTACAGAATTGTAAAAAGATGATGGCCTAATAAAATCCTTAATTTTCCAATGTTGATCGAGTGTACAACCTCCTCACCCCACCCCCAAGATGGGCTGTGAAATGAGACTGCAGTCCCCAACACCAGCGCACGGTGGAGTTTGCATGCCCCCTAGTGGTCATATCAGGAGGTACCGTAATCAGTCCCTTTTCTGGTCTAATGAAACGGATCATTAAAAATGTTGTTATTAAATCGCTGCCTGCTACAAGGAAAAAAGCTGAATGTATGATCCAAGGTAAGCGGCTGTGCCAAAAATCTGCATTCAAATTTAAAGTCAGTCTGTGATATTTCTGATATTTTCTGAAGACAAAACATGCTTAAACACATGAGAAAAGATGAAAGCTTGGCAAATTGGATTGTAGAAAAAAAAAAAAATGTTTTTTTTTTTTTTTTTTTTACAGTTTTTACATCCGATTTTCTGGCACAAAAAATAAGAAAATGTTTGAAAAAAAAAAATTTTAATATACCATTTGAATATGGCTTGATTGACATCTCACCTAGCTTGTGAAGTGAGTGCAGACAGAGTGGCAATCAACCAGCGCAATGACGGACTGACTAGTCACCGTTGCATGGCAGTGGCCAGCACCTGGGAGGAGAGGTCAGGCTTCATTTTAGGGCCAGACTAAAATCCACAGGAAACGGCAGGTAGACACCAAGCGATATGTAGCCACCAAGTTCAATCTGGTGATTGCTAGAAAAATATTTCAAGAGCCCTGCAGGTGGCAATGGCTTAATAACCACATTACTGAAGACAAGCTCTAGCAGGCCACCCTGGGCACATTTATTTGGCAATTTCTATTTTTGAAGATTATAATTCTTAAACAACTACAATGCCGTCAGTAAATCCAAAGGGTCATTAACCCCTCTAAGACTTCAATTTTCGTTTTTTGCTCCCGTTCTTCCCAGAGTCAAACTTTTTTTTAAAATTTTTCCGACAATATGGCCACGTGAGGGCGTGTTTTTCTGTAGGACGAGTTGTACTTCTGAACACCATCGGTTTTACCATATAGTGCACTGGAAAACAGGAAAAAAAAAATTCCAAGTGTGATGAAATTACACAAAAAATAAATAAATAAAAAAAAAAAATAATGGTGACATAGGCAGGGACTAGTGATGAGCGAATATACTCGTTACTCGAGATTTCTCGAGCATGCCTGGGTGACCTCCCAGTATTTTTAGTGCTCGGAGACTTATTTTTTCTTGCCGTAGCTGAATGATTTACATCTGTTAGCCAGCATAAGTACATGTGGGGGTTGCCTGGTTGCTAGGGAATCCCCACATGTACTTATGCTGGCTAACAGATGTAAATCATTCAGCTGCGGCAAGAAAAAATAAGTCTCCGAGCACTAAAAAAATACTCGGAGGACACCCAGGCATGCTCGAGAAATCTCGAATAACGAGTATATTCGCTCATCACTAGCAGGGACTCTTAGCGTCTCCATTTTTCGGGATATGGGGCAGATTTTTTTTTGCGTGCCGAGCTGACATTTTTATTGATATTATGTTGGGGTAGATTGTAACTGACGGGAAAAAAAAAAAAAAGGCGCCAGGCGTGAATGCACAGTAGCAGTTAATTGGTAATCCGATAGCCGCCGGCGCCATCTTGGAGAAGGAAACTGGTTCTCCAGCAAAAAGGAGCTGTCGGAGCAGTAACAGTTGTTGGATAATCGATAGCTGCTACTGCGCAGGCGCCATTTTCAAACTTTTTTTTTTGGGGGGGGGGCTGGGATTATCAGAGTGACCTCAAACATAAGTATATACACAGTAAACATGCGATCATGCTGCACTGCAGAATGAGGATTCATATTAAACACCTTAGGGCAGATTGGAACAGGGGATTGTATGGTCTTGTTGGGAATAGCTCTATGACCTCCTTCGAAATATCTGCAATACGAGCGCAATACCACATTAGGGATCTTTCACACGTCCTCATATTTCTGGTACCGGAAAAAACAGTGCCGGAGATATCAGATATCTATTCCTCAGAACCAATAAAAGTCTCAAGAAGTGTATGAAAAACAGTAACACAAGTTTATTTCAAGTACAATTCAGTAAAATGTTACATATAGTATATAATGGATGCCTCAAACAAATCGACTAGCAACAAACTGCGAGAACGACACACTGCTTCACATATAGGCATGTACCATAATAAGCATCATGATGATATAGTGACAACAAAACACCATTCTTCCCACCTAAACAGAGGTGCCCTTTGCATAAATTGAATGATTCACCCCAATGACCACCTTCAATAGATGTGAATATATTAAAGTGTCTATGTGTGTAGTGCTGCTTAGTTTAAAATATAAGGTGCAGGGTCACATGCCAATACCTGTGTGACGTGTCGATAAGCTGCGTCTCACCCCGACGCGCGTTTCGCCTATTCTTCTTCCGGGAGCGTATGATATCAGAGTCAGTGTGTGTAATACTTGTGGCATACGTGTGCCGCATCAGTACCACACGTACCGGCACCTGGATAGCAGCAGTTTTGTTTGTGCTGTTCCCCAGCACCGGGAGCTGAAGACAGCTCTTACACTCCCCTGCTCGTGCTGCAATCAGCGCTACAAAGGGAGAATGTTAAGAGGTGCATTCGACTGATAACAGTGAGAGCAGGCGGCAGATGATGGGACTATTACTCCCATCAGTGTACATTTGCTGCCGCTAATACCAGTGAAAGTAGGCAGCGGTTGGTGAGCTCACCGACTTTCTCAAGATGCTGAGGTCACTGCAGTTCAAGGGCCCGGCTGGGAATGCAGCCTCAGTGAACTACGGTAAGCTCGATGATGTCACTGATGCGGCTCATTCTCCCAGTAATCCTTAGCCTGGATGGTATCATCTTGGCACTGTCCCGGTTGAAACTGTTTATCCCACAGACATGGATTACGGTGTGGGAAAGAACGATGGACAGGTGAGGGATATGGTTTTTTTATCATTTGTTTTATTACAGGAGACGAGGGCTTCAGTGGAATGGGCGGGCATTTGGGGAGTATAACTTTTTAAATAAAGAAAGTGTGTTTTGTTTTTATTTCAAATAAAAAGACTATTCTGGGTGTTTATTTTCAATACAACTATAGAATTAGTAATGGATTAGGTGTCTTAGAGAGGCCTCTCCATTACTAGTCCGTGGGCTTGATGTCACCAGACAATACCAAAGGTGACATCAACCCCATAAATATGAACCCCACTTGCCACCGCTACAGGGCAATTGGGAAGAGTAGGGCAAAGCGCCAGATGCGCGAATAGATGTGCCTTTTCTGGGTGACTCTGGGCTGTTATTTTTAGTCTGGGATCAATATCCATGGCCCCTTACCAGCCGTAGAATACCAGCCCCCTGCTGCTTGCTTTAGCAAGGCTGGTTGTCAAAAAAAAAAAAAAGAAAAAAAAAAAAGTGGGGGTGGGGACAACCACTTTTTTTTCCATTGAAAAAAAAACAAAAAAACGCATGATTTCCCTCTATTTTTGATAACCAGCCTTGCTAACGTTGACAGCTGAAGGTTGCAGCCCCCAGCTGTCAGTTTTGACTGGTTATCAAAAATACAGGGGAACCTGGGCTTTGGGCTGATTGCTTTACCTTTGGGTCACAGGCATGGGTAACCTTTTGTTTTTCATGTCGGTTCTCATTTGAACCTTTTTTTCTCCAGCAGCATGAGACAGGATGGGTGACAATTTGATCCTTTGTGCAACATTTTGGCTTATAATACATGTGATTATTTCTGATTATATGGTATTATATTTGCTCATCTTATTGCCTTTGTTGCTCCGTTTTACATGTTTGTACTTTGTATTACTCTGCTTAATTGCACATTGGACTCTAGTGTCCTATTGCACATATCACCACATGGAGGACTATTTGGGCCAGAACATTGCTTAGTTGGCTTGTGTCTAGCTGGCTACATGCCTTTCTATATTGCCCTGTGTGACCCAACTGAGGATTTGACTTATGACATTACATTGTCTACTCCCCAGTAGAGTGCTTGTGTGTCATGTTTTTAAATTTACAATTAAAAAAAATAAAAATAAATGTCTTTACTTTTTTTTTTATCTCTGGTGATCTCTGTCTCGGGCCTCTTTCACACGTCCAGATAATTCCGGTACCGGAGAAATCGGTACCGAAGTAATCCGTGTACGTGTGTCCGTGTGCTCACGTGCGTCATCAGTGTGCCGCCCGAGGACCACACGGACCGTGCAGGAGAGACAGCGCTACACTAAGCGCTGTCCCCCCTGTGTGGTGCTGTCCCCCCTGTGTGGTGCTGAAGGCGGCATTCATCTCTTCTCCCCCGCAGGAGAAGAGAGATGAAAGATCAAGTTTTTGTTATTTTTTGTGAAAATTACAGTTTGCATGTGACCCACACCTCCCACCCCCAGTGTGCCGCCCGGCCCCTTGCAGAAGAAATACTCACCCAGCTCCTGCGATGTCTCCACTCTCCTATCAGCGCCAGCCTGTCCTGTGTGAGCGGTCACGTGGGACCGCTCATTACAGTGTGGAATATGCGCATATTCCTCACTGTGATGAGCGGTCCCACGTGACCGCTCACACAGGACAAGGGGCCAGCGCTGAGAAGAGAGTGGAGACATCGCGGGAGCTGGGTGAGTATTTCTTCTGCAAGGGGCTGGGTGGCGCACTGGGGGTGGGAGGCGGGGGTCACATGCAAACTTTATTTTTCACAAAAAATAACAAACTTGATCTTTCATCTCTTCTCTCCTGCGGGGGAGAAGAGATGAATGCCGCCTTCAGCACCACAGCGGGGGGGGCAGCACTCACTGTAGCGCTGTCTCTCCTGCGGGCGGTACATGCACATGGAGGAGAGTGCACACTGTTCTCCGTGTGCACGTGTGCAGGACGTATTGCTGTACGTGCTGCCGGAAAAAAATGGACATGTCTACGTGTTTTGCACACGGACATACGGTCCGTGTGAAAACACGCACATGTGCAGAAACACAGATTCTAATGTGTCTACGTGTGTCAGTGTCTCCGGTACGTGAGAAAACTGTCACTACACGTACCGGAGACACTGATGTGTGAAAGAGGCCTCATACATAGTGCCTTTTCTCTGGTGTTTCCCAGATATACAGTACAGACCAAAAGTTTGGACACCTTCTCATTTAAAGATTTTTCTGTATTTTCAGGACTATGAAAGTTGTACTTTCACACTGAAGGCATCAAAACTATGAATTTACATATGTGGAATTATATACTTAAGAAAAAAGTGTGAAACAACTGAAATTATGTCTTATATTCTAAGTTCTTCAAAGTAGCCACCTTTTGCTTTGATGACTGCTTTGCACACTCTTGGCATTCTCTTGATAAGCTTCAAGAGGTAGTCACCGGGAATAATTTTTAATTCACAGGTGTGCCTCGTCTGGTTTTATAAGAAGGATTTCTTGCCTTATAAATGGGGTTGGGACCATCAGTTACGTTGTGCAGAAGTCTGGTGGATAAACAGCTGATAGTCCTACTGAATGGACTGTTAGAATTTTGTATTATGGCAAGAAAAAAAGCAGTAAAAGCAGTAAAGAAAAACGAGTGGCAATCATTACTTTAAGAAATGAAGGTCAGTCAGTTTGAAAAATTGGGCAAACTTTGAATGTGTCCCCAAGTGCAGCGGCAAAAACCATCAAGCGCTACAAAGAAACTGGCTCACATGAGGACCGCCTCAGGAAAGGAATACCAAGAGTCACCTCTGCTTCTGAGGATAAGTTTCAGAGTCACCAGCCTCAGAAATCGCAGGTTAACAGCAGTACAGATTAGAGACCAGGTCCGTGCCACACAGAATTCTAGCAGCAGACACATCTCTACAACAACTGTTAAGAGGAGACTTTGTGCAGCAGGCCTTCATGGTAAAATAGCGGCTAGGAAAGCACTGCTAAGGACAGGCAACAAGCAGAAGAGACTTGTTTGGGCTAAAGAACACAAGGAATGGACATTAGACCTGTGGAAATCTGTGCTTTGGTCTGATGAGTCCAAATTTGAGATCTTTGGTTCCAACCACCGTGTCTTTGTGCGACGCAGAAAAGGTGAACGGATGGACTCTACATGCCTGGTTCCCACCGTGAAGCATGGAGGAGGAGGTGTGATGGTGTGGGGGTGCTTTGCTGCTAGCACTTTTGGGGATTTATTCAAAATTGAAGGCATACTGAACAAGCATGGCTACCACAGCATCTTGCAGCGGCATGCTATTCCATCCGGTTTGCATTTAGTTGGACCATCATTTATTTTTCAACAGGACAATGACCCCAAACAAACCTCCAGGCTGTGTAAGGGCTATTTGACCAAGAAAGAGTGATGGGGTGCTACGCCAGATGACCTGGCCTCCACAGTCACCAGACCTGAACCCAATCGAGATTGTCTGGGGTGAGCTGGACTGCAGAGTGAAGGCAAAAGGACCAACAAGTGCTAAGCATCTCTGGGAACTCCTTCAAGATTGTTGGAAGACCATTCCCAGTGACTACCTCCTGAAGCTCATCAAGAGAATGCCAAGAGTCTGAAAAGCGGTCATCAAAGCACAAGGTGGCTACTTTGAAGAACCTAAAATATAAGACATATTTTCAGTTGTTACACACTTTTTTGTTAAGTATATAATTCCACATGTGTTAATTCATAGTTTTGATGCCTTCAGTGTGAATGTACAATTTTCATAGTCATGAAAATACAGAAAAATCTTTAAGTGAGAAGGTGTGTCCAAACTTTTGGTCTGTACTGTATACAGTGGCTTGCGAAAGTATTCACTACCTTGCCTTTTTACCTATTTTGTTACATTATCACCAGTGTTTAAATATTTTTGTAATCCAATCACTAAATGATTTAAGTTGGTGAAGTGAGAAAAATTATAGGCATATAATTTATGGGATCAAAAAATTAAAAATTGGCATGTGCATGTGTATTCACCCTTTTGCGATGAAGCCCCTAAAAATTTCTGGTGCAAGCAATTCCCTTTATAAAAGTCACATGCTTAGGGCTCCTACTCACTTGCATGAAATACATCCGAGTCTCGCAGGTTAAAACCCTGCTCTGGAACTCCAGAGCGGAGCGTGCAGCTCCATGTATTGCTGTGCGGCCGCACGCTCCGCTCTGGAGTGCCGGTGCCAGAGCAGGGTTTTAACCTGCGAGACTCAGACATATTTCACGCAAGTAAGAAGCCCTTAGTGTGCAGTGTGCAATCTGGCCTGTCAGAATATTCACACCTTTTCTGAAATGCCAGAGGCTGTGACATCATTAACCCCTTCATGACCTTGGAATTTTCCGTTTTTCCGTGTTCGTTTTTCGCTCCCCTCCTTCCCAGAGCCATAACTTTATTTTTCGGTCAATTTGGCCATGTGAGGGCTTATTTTTTGTGGGATGAGTTGTACTTTTGAACGACATCATTGATTTTACCATGTCGTGTACTAGAAAACGGGAAAAAAATTCCAAGTGTGGTGAAATTGCAAAAAAAGTGCAATCCCACACTTGTTTTTTGCTTGGCTTTTTTGCTAGGTTCACTAAATGCTAAAACTGACCTGCCATTATGATTCTTCAGGTCACTACGAGTTCAAAGACACCTAACATGAAAAGGTTATTTTTTATCTAAGTGGTGAAAAAAAAATTCCAAACTTTGCTAAAAAAAAAAAAAAAATTGCGCCATTTTCCGATATTCGTAGCGTCTCCATTTTTCATGATCTGGGGCCGGTTGAGGGCTTATTTTTTGCGTGCTGAGCTGGCGTTTTTAATGATAGCATTTTGGTGCAGATACGTTCTTTTGATCGCCCGTTATTGCATTTTAATGCAATGTCGCGGCGACCAAAAAATAGAATTATTCTTACCGTTAATTCGGTTTCTAGGAACCTTCCACGACGGCATATGGAGGTTGTCTCTTTGCCCTAATGGGGAACAGGAAACACAGAGGTTAAAAGGACCTCCCACCTCCCACTTGCCAGTGACTTACAACTGAGACCATTGCACTGGTTTACCTTTAAAATCCCAGAACTAATCCAGGAATATATATCGGGTGGGAAATTAGTGCCGTCGTGGAAGGTTCCTAGAAACCGAATTAACGGTAAGAATAATTCTATTTTCTCTAGTCACCTTCCACGACGGCATATGGAGGAATACCAACTAATTTTGGCACTAGGGAGGGACAACGGCCTGGAGTACTTTGCGGCCGAAGGCTAAGTCCTTGTTGGACAATACATCTAGTCTGTAATGTTTAGAGAAAGTATGGAGTGAAGACCACGTTGCTGCCCTGCAAATCTGCTCCGGAGATGCGCCTGCTCTTTCTGCCCAGGAAACCGATGTGGATCTTGTTGAATGGGCTTTGATACCTACTGGAGGTAACTTGTTTTGAGCGAGATAGGCTTCCGTAATAGCCTTCTTGATCCATGTAGCGATGGTACTTTTGGCTACCTTTTTCCCCTTGTTTTGTCCTGAGAGATGGATAAACAGGTTATGATCAATTCGGAATGTACTGGTATGATCCAAGTATTGTAAAAGAATACGTCGAACATCCAAGGTGTTGAATCTTCTTTCTTCCGAGTTTGCTGGATTGTGGCAAAAGGTTGGTAGAAAAATCTCTTGAGAACGGTGGAAGTCAGAGATAACCTTCGGAAGAAAGGACGGATCAAGACGAAGCACAATTGAATCATCTCTTACCAGGAGATAAGGTTCTCGTGTAGACAAGGCCTGTAATTCACCAATTCTTCTGGCTGAAGTAATGGCAACCAAGAACACGGCTTTATAGGCTAGGTTTTGTGGAGAACAAGATGATAGTGGTTCAAAGGGTGGGCCTGTCAGACCCTGGAGAACTATATTGAGATCCCATGGGGGAACTATGACCTGTTTTCTAGGATTCATTCTAGTAGCCGATGTCATGAACCTTTTAATCCAGCGATGACTCGCTAAATCTTGATCAAAGACCGCGCTAAGTGCAGAGACCTGGACCTTGAGGGTACTAGGCCTGAGACCTATTTCCAAGCCTTTTTGCAAAAAGTCCAATATAACGGGTATATTAGGCTTGAGGGGGTCTGGAAGGTTAGGCAGACAGAATGAAGAAAACTTTTTCCAGATCTTGTTGTAGATGGCGTTGGTCACCGGTTTTCTCGATTTTTGTAGGGTAGCTATGACAGGAATTGATAGTCCTTTAGCTCTTAAAACCTGGGTTTCAGCAACCACGCCGCCAAGCTCCACTTCTGAGGATCTGGGTGGAGAATGGGACCCTGAGAAAGAAGATCGTGTTTTATCGGCAACATTACTGGTCCATCCACTTGTAGTTGGGTAATTAGGTTGAACCAACTCCTTTTGGGCCACAATGGAGCTATCAGGATAGTTGGAGTCCTTTCTAGGCGTATCTTCCGTAGAACCTTGGCAAGGATGGGGATTGGCGGAAAAGCATAAGCTAGATGAAACGGCCAATCTTGGGTTAAAGCATCCAACCCCCTGGGATTGCCTCTCGGGTTCAGGGAAAAAAAGGTTTTGACCTTTGCGTTCTGGTGAGAGGCAAAGAGGTCGACGTCTGGATGACCCCATCTGTGAACCAGCATGCTGAATATTTGAGGATCCAGGCTCCACTCGCCAGGATGGATTTCCTGGCGGCTTAGGTAGTCTGCCTGAATATTTGTAGTTCCCTTGAGGTGGATTGCCGTCAGGGATAATAAGTGCTTTTCGGCCCAAGAAAAGATTCGAGCGGAGATTTTTATTAGACTGAGGGTTCTTGTACTGCCCTGGTGCCTGATATGGGCCACCGTGGTCATGTTGTCCGAGTATATCTGTACATGTTGACCCGAAATCTGATGACTTGCCGCTAGTAGAGTCTCTTCCACAGCCTTGAGCTCCCTGAAATTTGATGATTTCTCGGAAATCGATTGGCTCCACTGGCCCTGATAGGGGACATGGTTCACTATGGCTCCCCAGCCTCTCTTGCTGGCATCTGTTTTGATGGTGGTTAGAGGAGACTGAATCCAGCATACCCCTTTCAGAAGGTTCCTGGGCTTCATCCACCATGTTAAAGAAGCTTTCACTCTGCCCGGAGTGTGGATCCTCTTGGCAAGAGTGCCAGGTTGACCATCCCAATTGTGAAGAATGTGGGCTTGTAGAGTCCTTGAGTGAGCTTGAGCCCAAGCCACCGACTGTATGCAGGCTGTCATGGAACCCAACAGCGACATTCCCTCTCGCAGAGTAGGAGATCTCGTTTCTTTGAACTTCCTGACTTTTGTTAGTAGGGGAAGTCTGTGATCGTCTGGGAGGAAGGACATTTGTTTTGCTGAGTCCAGCATTACTCCCAGAAATCTCCTGGTTTTTGCAGGTTGAAGCTGAGATTTTTGTAGGTTCGGAATCCAACCTAGAGATCTCAGAATGTCTAGAGTGGTAGAGACATGTGCTATCAGGGTTATCTCGGTGGAAGCTACTATCAGAAGATCGTCCAGATAGGGCACTATACAGACACCTTGCTTTCGGATAAATGACACTACTTCGGCCATCACCTTGGAGAACACCCTCGGTGCTGATGAAATGCCGAAGGGAAGGACTCCAAACTGATAGTGCTCCACCCGATGATTCCCCTGTATCGCAAACCTGAGATATTTTCTGTGTCTCGGGTGAATAGGGATGTGGAAATACGCATCCTTGAGATCGATGGTAGCCATAAAAGAGTGATGTTCTATCAGAGGAATCGCAGATCTTACGGACTCCATCTTGAACTTGCGATATTTCACGTGCTGGTTCAGACCCTTTAAGTTTATAATAATCCGGACGTCTCCTGAAGGTTTGGGAACCAGGAAGAGTCGGGAGTAGTGTCCTTTCCCCCACTCTGATTGTGGGACTGGGGAAATTACATTTGATCTGATAAGGTCTTTGAGACCTAAGGACAATAGACTGCGATCCCTTGATGATGGAAGGGAAGTGACTTTTAGACCCTGAGGTGGGGGAGAAATTAACTCTATTAACAGGCCGTCTCTGATGACATTGAGAACCCAGTGAGAGCTGGTAATATCCTCCCACTGAACCACATATTTCGAGAGTCTTCCCCCCACCGGGTCGGAGTCATTGTTTGTCCTGCTGGGATTGTTGCTGCTGCTGCTGTTGCGGGACAAAGATATTCTTTCCCCTGCCCTTTGCGTAGCTCCACCTGCCGGTTTTTCCTTTGCCTCTTGCTTGAGAGGGCTGAGGTTGTGGGCCACGAAAAAAACGTTTCCTAGGCCGTTTTTGCTCAGGGAGCGCCTTCTTTTTGTCGGTGGCTTTATCGAGAATATCGTCTAGGGCAGGACCAAAGACGTAGTCTCCTTTGAAAGGTATGGTGCAGAGCTTAGACTTAGAGGTGATATCCCCACTCCAGAGCTTAAGCCAGAGGGCTCTTCTGGCAGAGTTGGAAAGTACGAGGGATCTGGCGGCGACTCTTACAGACTCCAGAGAAGCGTCCGCCAAATACCCTGTAGCTTTATGCAGAATGGGTAGGGAATCCAATATCTCGCCTCTTGAGGTACCTTGAGATATGTGATTCTCTAATTTCTCAAGCCAGCAGGCGAGGGCTCTTGCCACACAGGTGGAGGCGACGTTAGCCTTAAGGACAGCTGCAGAAGTTTCCCATGATTTTCTGAGGAGACTTTCGATCTTTCTATCCATGGGATCCTTCAATTGAGAAGAATCCTCAAAGGGGAGTGCGGTTCTCTTGGCGACTCTAGCCACTTGCACATCGACCTTGGGAATATCTAACTTAAGGTCATCCTCAAGCAGAAATCTGTGCTTCATTTCTGAAGGGGTACTAAGACGCCTCTCAGGTAGTTCCCATTCCTGATTAATCATATTAGTGATATTGGCATGGACTGGGAAGCCCACTCTCTTCTCCGATGAAAGACCACCGAACATCTGATCCTGTATGGACTGCGGTACAGGTTCCTCTTCTAGTCCCATGGTATTACGGACAGCAGAGACTAGATCCTCAATATAGTCTGAGGAGAAAAGGTACTTCCTGACCTCAGCTTTAGGGGATACTGGATCCTCCCAGCCAACAGATGAGGCATGAGAGAGGTCCGAATCAGAGTCGGATTCCACAACCTGAATTTTCCTCTTCTTAGCCGGGGAATGAGGTTGTGGCTGCGGAGATGGAGGTGGGGGTGGAGGTGTAAAGGCTGCCAGAGAAGATTGTACCTCCTGTTTTACTAATGAGCGAATCTCATCCAATAGTGATGGCTGCTCAGCTCTTATTATCTTGTCCGTACATGACTGACAAAGTTTCTTGTCCCAGTTAGGAGGACATTTAGTGGAACAGATAGGGCACTTCTTTCTATAGGCACCTTTAGGGGCAGGTTTTTCTCCCTGAAATATATAAAGGGAGAGAGGGGTGAGGACTTCTAACCCCTGCTACACTCCTCCCGGATCCCATCCCTGCGAACACTTACAGAGGCAGGGGTGGCGCTGGGCTCCGCAGATACGGGGCATGAAGAACCTTCCATACTGAAGGAGATAGCCTTACCTCAGTGGTGGTTCAGCAGGCTTTTATGGACGCCGTCCAAGCAGCTGCTCCAGCGATTAATCCCCCTCCCCCTCCAGAATCCAGGTGAGGGAGCCAGGGGTCCGACACGCCGGCCGGCGAAACCCGGAAGTACCGGCTTCTGGATGCATGAAGAAACCGGAAGTGACGCGCGAGAGCCGCTGACATCACTTCCGGAACGCCGAGCCGACAACATGGAGG
Source organism: Ranitomeya variabilis (assembly GCF_051348905.1). Taxonomy (NCBI): domain Eukaryota; kingdom Metazoa; phylum Chordata; class Amphibia; order Anura; family Dendrobatidae; genus Ranitomeya; species Ranitomeya variabilis. Next base: position 978,451,427 of record NC_135233.1, on the reverse strand, counting down.
AGGAGGACGCCGGGCAGCTCCAGGAGGAGCCCGGTAAGGGAACCCCGGCCTGCTTTGCCCTCGTGGGGGCGCGGGAAGGCCGGGCGGGGGTCCCGAGGCCCTGCAAGCAGGAACGACGGGAGCAGCATCAGAAGGAGGCCAGAGGCGACCATCAGCTGCCCGGCTAAAACAGGCAGCGCCTGCAAGGTACCGTAGCCACCGGCCACTACAGCACATGAGGAAACCTCTACCTGTCCCATGGGGAACAGGAAAGACACTGGCAAGTGGGAGGTGGGAGGTCCTTTTAACCTCTGTGTTTCCTGTTCCCCATTAGGGCAAAGAGACAACCTCCATATGCCGTCGTGGAAGGTGACTAGAGAAAAACCTAATTCTGGCATTTCGAATTTTTTTCCCGCTACACCATTTAGCGATCAGGTTAATGCTTTTTTTTTTTTTATTGATAGATCGGGCGATTCTGAACGCGGTGATACCAAATATGTGTAGGTTTGATTTTTATTAGGAGGATAGAAGCAGGCACCACTCGATCGGCTCTGCTACATAGCAGCGATCTGATGTTCGCTGCTATGTAGCAGAATTGCAGGTGTGCTGTGAGCGCTGACCACAGGGTGGCGCTCACAGCTGCCGGGGATCAGTAACCATAGAGGTCAAGGACCTCTATGGTTACTATTCTGAAGCATCGCCGACCTCCGATCATGTGACGGGGGTCGGCGATGCGATCATTTCCGGCCGCCCGGCCAGAAGCGGTAGTTAAATGCCGCTGTCTGCGTTTGACAGAGGCATTTAACTAGTTAATAGGAGCGGGCAGATCGCGATTCTGCCCGCGCCTATTATGGTCACATGTCAGCTGTTCAAAACAGCTGACATGTCCCGGCTTTGATGCGGGCTCACCGCCGGAGCCCGCATCAAAGCGGGGCTTCTGACCTCGGACGTACTATCCCGTCCGAGGTCAGAAAGGGGTTAAGAAAGGCACCACTAACCAACCACCATGAAGACCAAGGAGATCTCCAAACAAGTCAGGACAAAGATGTTGAGAAGTACAAGGCAGGGAGAGGTTATGTAAAATAAATAAAAAAAAAAAAATCACAATATCTGATGATCCCTCAGAGCACCATCAAATGGAAAGAACATGGTAACAACAAACCTTCCAAGAGAGGGCCACCCACAAAAACTCTCAGCCCCAACAGATAGGGCATTAATCAGAGAGGCAGCACAGAGGCCAAAAGGTAACCCTGAAGGAGCTGCAGAGTTCCCAAGCAGAGACTGGTGTATCTGCCCATACGACCACAATTAGCCATAGGTGGCCTTTAAAGAGGAGTGGGCAGAAAAAAAAAAAAAAAAAAAACACTCAAGCTACTTACCGGTAGCGGTGTTTTTCAGGAGCCCATGACAGCACCAACGAGAGAGGGGATCCGCCCTTTGGGGACAGGAAACCTACAGACATAAAAGGGCAGTACCTCTCTCCGGCATCAGTTGGATTACAGAGCATGAGAGGACCCCCTTGGTTAGTAGCACATAAATAACTTTTATACTTCAACCATGTGAGTAACTTAAGGCTCCAAAGAAACAAAAAGGTGTTAGTCCATACAAGAAAGCAAGGGAGGGAATATAAGGGTGCTGTCATGGGTTCCTGAAAAACACTGCTACCGGTAAGTAGCTTGAGTAGTTATTCAGTTGCCATGACAGCACCAATGAGAGAATTACAGAGAAAAGAGTCTTAGGGAGGAACTACTGCCTCCAGCACCATTCTTCCAAATGTGAGAATAGAGGAAGCACCCAGATCTAGTCTATAATGCTTAAAGAAAGTAGACGGAGATGACCATGTGGCAGCCTTTCAAATGTCCTCAATTGATACCTCCGACCTCTCCGCCCAGGATGTTGCCATGGCTGGAGTGAAGTGAGCTCTTGTACCTTCCGGAATTTCCATGCCACCTGCAGAATAAGCTAAAGAAATCCCTTCTCTAATCCATCTGCCTAAGGCTACTTTCACACTAGCGTCGTGCACTGCAAGTCGCTATGCGACGTTGCGGCGCACCGACGCTAGCAGTGAAAGCGCTGCACAACGGGGGCAGCGGATGCTGTTTTTCAACGCATCTGCTGCCCCATTGTGAGGTGCGGGGAGGCGGGGGCGGAGTTCAGGCCGCGCATGCTCGGTCGGAAATGCTGCAGACGCACCAAAAAAGTTACATGCAACGTTTTTTGGTGGCGACGGTCCGACGCAACAGTCGCACGGCGGTTGCGACGTGTGGCAATGCGTCGCACTGCATCGCTAATGCAAGTCAATCGAGTAAAAACACATCCTGCAAGCACTTTTGCAGGATGCGTTTTTTTCTACAAAACGACGCATAGCGATTTTAAAATTACGTTCCGGCTTGTGATTGGTCGCGTCGCGGTCACATGGGCGACGCGACCAATCACAAGCCGTGACGTCACGGGAGGCAGGAAACGCGCGCATTTTAAAATTACGTCACGGCTTGTGATTGGTTGCGTGCCGCCCATGTGACCGCGACGCGACCAATCACAAGCCGGAACGTAATTTTAAAATCCTGAATGCCTAGAATTAGGCATTGAGGACCTGAAAATTACGTCACGGCTTGCTGTGATTGGTCGCGTCGCGGCCACATGGGCGGCACGCGACCAATCACAAGCCGTGACGTCACGGAAGGAAGTAAACGCGCGCATTTTAAGCAAAGAACGCTGCCGGTTCCCTCGGTGAGGTCCAGGCTGCGTCGGAGAGGTGAGTATAGCAATATTTTTTATTTTAATTCTTTATTTTACACATTAATATGGATCCCAGGGCCTGAAGGAGAGTTTCCTCTCCTTCAGACCCTGGGAACCATCAGGGATACCGTCCGATACTTGAGTCCCATTGACTTGTATTGGTATCGGTTTAGATCCGATACCTTGCCGGTATCGGCCGATACTTTCCAGTATCGGACGGTATCGCTCAACACTAGCGGTGAGCACTTTGAACCCCCAAGTGCTTCACAGAATTTTATAACGCAGAGCCGTGAAGATAAAAATCATTTTTTCCTACAAAAATAATTTTTTAGCCATTATTTTTTATTTTCTCAAGGGTAAAAAGAGAAATTAGACCCCCAAAGTTGTTGTGCAATTTTTCCTGAGTACGCTTATGCCCCATATGTTTGGGTAAACCACTGTTTGGGCACACGTCGGGGCTCAGAAGGGAGGGAGCACCATTTGAATTTTTGAACGCAAGATTGGCTGGAATCAATGGTGGCGCCATATCACGTTTGGAGACCCCTGATGTGCCTAAACAGTGGAAACCCCTCAATTTGAATTCCAACACTAACCCCAACCCACCCCTAACCCCAACCCACCCCTAACCACAAGAATAACCCTAACCCCAACACACCCCTAACCCTAATCTTAACCCTAATTCCAACCCTAACCTTAATTCCAACCCTAAGGGGGGGGAGGATTTTTCAGCAGCGTTTTTGAAAAATCCAGGAGGTAAAAAGCACTGCGTTTTACCTGCGGAGTTCCAGTGTTTTTTGTGCGAATTTCACCTGCGGATTCCTATTGAGGAACAGGCGTCAAACACTGCGGAATCCACACAAAGAATTGACATGCTGCGGAAAGTACAACGCAGCATTTCCGTGCGGTATTTTCTGCACCATGGGCACAGCGGATTTGGTTTTCCATAGGTTTACATGGTACTGTAAACGTGATGGAAAACTGCTATGAATCCGCAGCGGCCAATCCGCTGCGGATCAGCAACCAAATCCACACCGTGTGCACATAGCCCAATTCTAACCCTAACCCTAATTGCAACCCTAACCCCAATTCTAACTAACCCTAATTCTAACCCTAACCCTAATTCTAACCCTAACTGCAACCCTAACCCTAATTGCAATCCAAATTCTAACCCTAAGGGTGCGTGTCCACTGTCCGGATTAGCTGCGGATTGAACGCTGCGTACAACCGCAGCATTCAATCCGCAGCGTCTAGATGTTACAGCATAGTGGAGGGGATTTTATGAAATCCCGTCTCCACTATGTGTGCTAACACGCACCCGGTGGCCCTGCGTTTCCGGACATGCGGCGCGTCTTTTTAGAACGCAGCATGTCCGTTTAGCGTCGCCGCAAGGTAAATCACAGGGCCCTATGAATGGGTTGCAGAGATTCCGGATGTGTGCAATGAACACATCCAGAATCACTGCGCGTATAGAAGGGTGCGGCGCTTTGGGCAGAGCGAGTTTTCCGCTCCGTCCAAAGCGCCGGCAATCCGGAACCTTACCCTAACCCTAGTTCTAACCCTAACCCTAGTGGAAAAATAAAAGTAAATATATTTTCTTTATTTCATTATTGTCCCTACCTATGGGGGTGATAAAGGGGGGCTTAATTTACTATTTATTTTATTTTGATCATTGTGATAGAACCTATCACAGTGATCAAAATGTACCTGGAATGAATCTGCCGGACGATTCGCATTTTGGAAGATGGCGACGCAGATGGAGAAGACGGACGGACACCGGAGCCCGTTAAGTATGGGGGAGCGGGATCGGAGCCCGGGGGGGGGGGGGGGGGGGGGGGGGGGGGACATGACAGAGGACGGAAGAGAGGAGATTGGTGGCGGTGGCAGATCGTGGTCTCCAGCCAAGGCTGATGATACTGCAGCATCGGCCATGGCTGGGTTGTAATATTTCACCAATTTTCATTAGTGAAATATTACGATTGCTCTGATTGAAAGTGACTGTTTCACTTTCAACAGTGAATCAGAGTGATCGCAGCCACGGGGGGGGGGGGGGGGGGGGGGGGCGAAGTACCACTCCCCCTGTCCCTGCAGGTCGGGTGAAATTACAGTTAACCCTTTCACCCGACCTGCAGGGACGTGATCATTCTGTGACACAGCATATGCGTCACAGGTCGGATTGGCACCGACTTTCATGACGCATACGTCGTGTCACAGGTCGGGAAGGGGTTAAAGTACAGGACTTTTATCGGAGCAGATTCAATAGGTTCAAAGGGGGCTTCAGTTAAAGCTGTAAGTACCAGGTTTAGATCCCATGGAGCTAGTTTATGTTTGACAATGGGTCTTGACCTAGCCGCTGCCTTGATGAATCTAGCAACCCAGTAATTGCTAGCTAAATTAAAATTGTATGGTGCTCCTAGAGCTGACACTTGATCTCTAAGAGTGCTTGTAGCTTGTTTTGTACAGCTGACATGTGCGCGCAATAGCGGCAGGTGGAATCGCGATCCACCTGCCGCTATTAACTAGTTAAATGCCGTTGTCAAACGCTGACAGTGGCATTTAACTACCGCTTCCGGCCATAGGGCCGGAAATGCTCGCATTGCCGACCCCCGTCACATGAGGGTCAGCGATGCGTTGGCATGACAACGGGAGGCCTCTATGGTTGTTGATGCCGGCTTGCTGTGAGCGCCACCCTGTGGCTGGCGCTCATAGTAAGCCTGTAATTCAGCTACATAGGAGCGATCTGATGATCGCTCCTATGTAGCAGAGCCGATCCAGATGTGCCAGCTTCTAGTAGTCTCCCATGGAGGCTATTGAAGCATGGCTAATATATATATATATATATATACACACACACACTCACCGGCCACTTTATTAGGTACACCTGTCCAACTTCTTGTTAACACTTAATTTCTAATCAGCCAAATCACATGGCGGCAACTCAGTGCATTTAGGCATGTAGACATGGTCAAGACAATCTCCTGCAGTTCAAACCGAGCATCAGTATGGGGAAGAAAGGTGATTTGAGTGCCTTTGAACGTGGCATGGTTGTTGGTGCCAGAAGGGCTGGTCTGTGTATTTCAGAAACTGCTGATCTACTGGGATTTTCACGCACAACCATCTCTAGGGTTTACAGAGAATGGTCCGAAAAAGAAAAAAAATCCAGTGAGCGGCAGTTCTGTGGGCGGAAATGCCTTGTTGATGCCAGAGGTCAGAGGAGAATGGGCAGACTGGTTCGAGCTGATAGAAAGGCAACAGTGACTCAAATCGCCACCCGTTACAACCAAGGTAGGCCTAAGAGCATCTCTGAACGCACAGTGCGTCGAACTTTGAGGCAGATGGGCTACAGCAGCAGAAGACCACACCGGGTACCACTCCTTTCAGCTAAGAACAGGAAACTGAGGCTACAATTTGTACAAGCTCATCGAAATTGGACAGTAGAAGATTGGAAAAACGTTGCTTGGTCTGATGAGTCTCGATTTCTGCTGCGACATTCGGATGGTAGGGTCAGAATTTGGCGTAAACAACATGAAAGCATGGATCCATCCTGCCTTGTATGGAGCATCTTTGGGATGTGCAGCCGACAAATCTGCGGCAACTGTGTGATGCCATCATGTCAATGTGGACCAAAATCTCTGAGGAATGCTTCCAGCACCTTGTTGAATCTATGCCACGAAGAATTGAGGCAGTTCTGAAGGCAAAAGGGGGTCCAACCCGTTACTAGCATTGTGTACCTAATAAAGTGGCCGGTGAGTGTATATGTGTGTGTGTGTGTGTGTGTGTGTGTGTGTGTGTGTGTGTGTGTGTGTGTGTGTGTGTGTGTGTGTGTGTGTGTGTGTGTGTGTGTGTGTGTGTGTGTGTGTGTGTGTGTGTATATATATATATATATATATACACACACACATATACACACACCGTATATACTCGAGTATAAGCCGAGATTTTCAGCCCAAGTTTTTGGGCTGAAAGTGCCCCCTCGGCTTATACTCGAGTCACGGTCGGCGGTGGGGTCGGCGGGTGAGGGGGAGAGGGCGCTGAGGCATACTTACCTAGTCCCGGCGATCCTGGCGCTCCCCCTGCCCGTCCCACTGTCTCCGGGTGCTGCAGCCTCTTCCCCTGAGCGGTCACGTGGGACCGCTCATTAGAGAAATGAATAGGCTGCTCCACCTCCCATAGGGGCGGAGCCGCATAATTCATTTCTCTAATCAGCGGTGCCGGTGACCGCTGACAGAGGAAGAGCTGCGGCACCGGAGACCAGCTGTCCGGGGGAAGGAGCGGGACGCCGGGAGCAGGTAAGTATGACATTCACCTATCCTCGTTCCACACGCCGGGCGCTGTCTCCATCTTCCCGGCGTCTGTCCGCTCTGACTGTTCAGGCAGAGGGCGCGATGACGCATATAGTGTGCGCGCCGCCCTCTGCCTGATCAGTCAGTGCGGAGAGACGCCGGGAAGATGGCGCCGAGGAGCTGCAAGAGAGGTGAGTATGTGTTTTATTATTTTTATTGCAGCAGCAGCAGCTATGGGGTAATAATGGTGCAGAGCACTGTATGGCACAGCTATGGGGCAATAATGGTGCAGAGCACTGTATGGCACAGCTATGGGGCAATAATGGTGCAGAGCACTGTATGGCACAGCTATGGGGCAATAATGGTGCAGAGCACTATATGGCACAGCTATGGGGCAATAATGGTGCAGAGCACTGTATGGCACAGCTATGGGGCAATAATGGTGCAGAACACTGTATGGCACAGCTATGGGGCAATAATGGTGCAGAGCACTATATGGCACAGCTATGGGGCAATAATGGTGCAGAGCACTATATGGCACAGCTATGGGGCAATAATGGTGCAGAGCACTATATGGCACAGCTATGGGGCAATTATGAACGGTGCAGAGCACTATATGGCACAGCTATGGGGCCATAATGAACGGTATGGAGCATCTATTTTTATTTTTGAAATTCATCGGTAGCTGCTGCATTTTCCACCCTAGGCTTATACTCGAGTCAATAAGTTTTCCCAGTTTTTTGTGGCAAAATTAGGGGGGGGGTCGGCTTATACTCGGGTCGGCTTATACTCGAGTATATACGGTATATATATATATATATATATATATATATATATATATACACACATACATACATACATATACACACACACACACACACACACACACAATATATACACATACACACAATATATATATATTATATATACACACACATACACACAATATATACATATATATATATATATATATATATATATATATATCTCCCCGTGTTCAGAATCGCCTGATTTTTTAAATAAAAAAAAAAGGATTAACCTGATCGCTAAATGGCGTAGCGAGAAAAAAAATTAAAAACCCCAAAATAACTTTTTTTGGTCGCCGCGAAATCGCATTAAAATGTAATAACGGGCGATCAAAAGAACATATCTGCACAAAAGTGCTATCATTAAAAACGTCAGCTCGGCACGCAACAAATACTGTATATACTCGAGTATAAGCCGAGATTTTCAGCCCAAATTTTTGGGCTGAAAGTGCCCCCCTCGGCTTATACTCGAGTCATGGTCGGCAGTGGGGTCGGCGGGTGAGGGGGGGGGGGGGAGAGCAGTGTCGAATATGCAGCGCCCCAGAGTCTGGTCGTTGCAGTACTGAAGCTCCACCACTAAGGGGAGTGATGGTACGTCTGATGGCACTTAAGGAGTTCACCTGACCAGGTATCACAGTCACACATTACACTTCACACTCAGGCCACCAGGGGGAGCAAAGGGTTCTATGTATTAGGCCACTCCTCACACTCTGGTAAAACTGGGGGCTGGATAGGAAGTTAGAGAGAAGCTGACTGGGCTTTGCCCAGGTCACACCTAGCGAGAGAAGAGCGTTGCTTGGGAAGATCCAGGGGGGTCCCTGTCAGGGGTGGGATCCTGGCAGAGGCCTAGCGAAAAGGACAGATCGTCACGGAGCCGCGCCTGCACTTCATTGCGGCGGCATCTTAAGAAAGGACACGAAGCAAGGTTTATTGTGGAGAAGTGAGAAACGAGATCACAGAACAAAGGCGGTAGAACCAGTAGGAGTCGTGCCCCGAGATCGGCAACATCCTACTGAGGCGCGCAGCCGGTGGCCGGAACGCCGAGGAAGTATTGGGCTCTACGCATTACTTCAAACCAACGGCAGGGCAGTTAATTTTAGGTTGGCTGCCTCACCTTTCACACCTAATGAAGACAACGGAGGCAATTGTGGGAGAGGGGCGTCTCTAGGGTCCCTATAAAATAACTCCAGGCCTACCCCGTCATACGGGTGCGTCCTATCCATATCATCTGGGGGACGGAGAGAAAGAACAGAAACATACACAACAGTTGTGAGGACTATCCCATGGTGCTCAGCAGGGAAGTACTACAACACCCAGGCGCTAGTAGGTAGGCACTGATTTCCACCTGCAAAGGGAACTCTGGATGTGCCTTCGGACCGGCCGGTCTCAGCCAGCCCTGTTAGCAGTGCTCTGGATTGCGGATGCCGAAGCCTTCAGTAAAGAGGTAAAGAGACTGCAACCCTGTGTCCTTGTTATTTACTGCAACCTACACCACCACCTACACCTTTTATTGGGCGCCCCTTAGCAGGACCACGGACCGGGTCGGGCCACCGTGACATCCTCAGAACCGAGAGACCCGGATCCGAGTACCCCGCTGCCCTGCGTCTGGGGGCCGCTCCACATACTCACCTGGTCCCGGCGCTCGTAACGCTGTCCCAGCCTGTCCCATGGTCTCCCTCGCTGCAGCTCTTCCTCTATTCAGCGGTCACGTGGTACCGCTCATTAAAGAAATGAATATGGACTCCACTCCCATAGGGGCAGAGCCGCATATTCATTACTGTAATGAGCGATACCGGTGACCGCTCATTACAGGAAGAAGCTGCGGTACCATGGGACAGGCAGGGACAGCGTCAAGAGCGCCGGGACCAGGTGAGTATTTCATATTCACCTGTCCGCGCTCCATTCGCCGGGCGCCACTCCGTCTTCCCGTCCTCCCGTCCTCTTGCAGTGACTGTGCAGGTCAGAGGGCGCAATGACGTATTAGTGTGCTCGCCGCCCTCTGCCTGAACAGTCAGTGCGGAGAGACGGGACGCTGAGGAGCAGCGGGCAGCAACGAGAGGCGAGTGTGATTTTTTTTTTTTTATTGCAGCAGCATTACATGTGGCACAATGCTGTATGGAGCGTCTATGGGGCCATAAAGAACTGCATGGAGCATTATATGGGGCCATAACTGTATGGAGCATTATATAGGGCATCTATGGGGCCATAACTGTATGGAGCATTATATGGGGCAATAACTGTATGGAGCATTATATGGGGCCATAACTGCAAGGAGCATTATATGGGGCCATAACTGTATAGAGCATTATTTGGGGCATCTATGGGGCCATAACTGTGTGGAGCATTATATGGGGCATCTATGGGGCCATAACTGCATGGAGCATTATATGGGGCATCTATGGGGGCATCAAGAACTGCATGGAGCATTATATGGGGCTCCTGATTCAATATGGATATTCAAAAACACTTAACCTACTGATGTCTCAATTACTTTTACTTTTATTGGTATCTATTTTTATTTTTTACATATACCGGTAGCTGCTGCATTTTCCACCCTAGGCTAATACTCGAGTCAATAAGTTTTCCCAGCTTTTTGTTGCAAAATTAGGGGGGGGGGGGGGGTCGGCTTATACTCGAGTATATACGGTAAGCCCTCACCTGACCCGAGATCCTGAAAAATGGAAACGCTACGGGTATCGGAAAATGGCGCAATTATTTATTTTCAGCAAAGTTTGGAATTTTTTTCACCACTTAGATAAAAAATAACCTGGACATGTTTGGTGTCTATGAACTCGTAATGAGGTGGAGAATCATAATGGCAGGTCAGTTTTAGCATTTAGTGAACCTAGCAAAAAAGCCAAACAAAAAACAAGTGTGAGATTGCACTTTTTTTGCATTTTCACCACACTTGGAATTTTTTTTCCCGTTTTCTAGTACAAGACATGGTAAAACCAATGGTGTTGTTCAAAAGTACTCGTCCCGTAAAAAAAATAAGCCCTCGCATGGCCATATTGACGGAAAAAAAAAAAAAAAGTTATGGCTCTGGGAAGGAGGGGAGCGAAAAACGAAAACGCAAAAACGAAAAAGGGCTGTGTCTTGAAGGGGTTAACAGGTTCCTGAGAAAACCCCCTCTCTCTCAGTAACACCCTTCCAAATTCCACACCGCCAGATGTAAATTGGACACTCGTGGATGGAGAATCGGACCTTGGAAAAGGAGGTCTGGAAGCTCCAGAAGAATCCAGGGTTGAGAAACGGACATCTTTCTCAGCCAGGGGAACCATGGTCTCTTGGGGCCAGAATGGTGCTATTAAGATTACCGGAGCTTTGTCTTCCCGTATCTTCCTCAGAACTATCGGCATTAAGTTCAATGGGGGAAAGGCATAGGCTAGATTGAAATGCCATGGAATTAGCAGGGCGTTCCCTGCATACGGGTTTTCTCTGGGATCTAAGGAGCAGAATCTATGTATCTTTCTGTTTTCTTTGTTGGCGAAGAGGTCTATGTCTGGGTACCCCTATAAAAGCCTGATCTGATTGAAGACAGCCTGATTCAGGACCCAATCTCCTTGTCTGAGTCTGTTGCGACTTAAGTAATCGGCCAAGATGTTGTTTTCCTTTTATGTGAAGAGATGTGAGTGACAGTAGATGAACCTCGGCTATCTGAAAGATACGGTCCGCCACTTCCATTAATAATCTGGACTGAGTTCCCCCTTGATGGTTAATGTAGGCTACAGTTACCTGGTTGTAAATAGCCTGACGTGTCGGCCCTGTAGGGACATAAGGAAATGACTTGGAGCTCGTTCTACCGCTAATAACTTTTTAAGGTTGGACGATAAGGTTTGTTGGGATTGTGTCCAAATCCCCTGGACCCTCATATCACCCATGTGCGCACTCAAACCCCTGGGGCTAGCATCCGTAGTGATCACTCGGGAAATATGCTTTATCCAGGGAACCCCTGTCCGCTGGTTTGGTATGTGCAACCACCAACGTAAGGATTGTATAGAAGAGGCGGACAAGGAAAATCTACTCTCAAGGTGGCCCTCTAGACAACTAGCATTGCACAGTACATCCCACTGTAGGGTTCTAGTGTGGTACTGGGCTCAAAGGACCGCCAGGATGCGTGATGTGAGAAAGCCTAACAGTGACATTGCCCTCCTTAGTGTGACTGTCGGATTATTAACCACCCTGAGCATCTGCCGCCGAATATTGTCCACCTTTGTCTCTGGTAAGCGGCATTCCTGCAATCTGGAATCTATGATGAGACCCAAGAATTCCTGTACTCTTGTGGGTTGTAATCGTGACTTTTTAAAATTAATAATCCACCCCAATCTTTGTAAGGCTGATATTACTTTCCCCAATTGGGCCAAGCAGTGTAATTCTGAGTGTCCTACAATCAATAAGTCATCCAGGTATGGAACCACTAAAACATCTTGTTCATGTAGATGCGCCATGACCTCCACCATTATTTAAGTGAAAACGCGGGGAGCAACCGCATCTCCAAAGGGGAGTGCTCTGAACTGGAAGTGTTCTACAGTGCCGCTCAGTGAAACTGCTACTCTTAAAAACTGTTGGTGATCTGTGTGTATAGGGACATGATAATAGGCGTCTTTGAGATCTAAGGGTACCGTCTCACTATACGATTTACCAACGATCACGACCTGCGATACGACCTGGCCGTGATCATTGGTAAGTCGTTGTGTGGTCGCTGGGGAGCTGTCACACAGACCGCTCTCCAGCGACCAACGATGCCGAGGTTCGCTGGTAACCAGGGTAAACATCGGGTTACTAAGCGCAGGGCCGCGCTTAGTAACCCGATATTTACTCTGGTTACCATTGTAAATGTAAAAAAAAAAAAAAAAAAAACGTACATACTCACCATCTGATGTCCTTCAGGTCCCTTGCCGTCTGCTTCCCGCTCTGACTGAGTGCCGCCGTACAGTGAGAGCAGAGCGCAGCAGTGACGTCACCGCTGTGCTGTACTCTCACTTTCCGGCCGGCAGTCAGAGCGGGAAGCAGACGGCAAGGGACCTGAAGGACATCAGAATGTGAGTATGTACGGTTTGTTTTTTTTTTACTTTTACGCTGGTAACCACGGTAAACATCGGGTTACTAAGCGCAGCCCTGCGCTTAGTAACCCGATGTTTACCCTGGTTACCAGCGAACGCATCGCTGGATCGCTGTCACACACAACGATCCAGCGATGACAGCGGGAGATCCAGCGACGAAAGAAAGTTTCAAACGATCTGCTACGACGTACGATTCTCAGCAGGGTCCCTGATCGCTGCTGCGTGTCAGACACTGCGAGATCGTAACTATAATCGCTAGAACGTCACGAATCGTGCCGTCGTAGCGATGAAAATGCCACTGTGTGACGGTACCCTAAGACTACCATGAAACAATTGGTAAACAGTAGCTTTATTGCTGTTTTTTTTACAGACTCCATCTTGAACGAGTGGACCAGTAAGAATTTACTTAGACCTTTCAGGTTACTAATAGTATGAAAGGAACCATTTGGCTTTTTAATCAAGAAGAGGGGGGAGTAAAACCCTTTACCTCTGTTTCAGGAACTTCAACAAAAGGGTGTATTGATTAAAGTTCCTGGACCTCAGATTCCAGCGCCCGTTCTGTAGGTGAAGAACGGATGGGCGTTAAAATGGGTATTATACCTACCGATAATTCGGTTTCCAGGAGTCCATCCTGACAGCACTCTGGAGGACGTCCTCCTCCTCCTTGCAGGGACAGGAAACACGAGAGGTTAAAAAGGTCCCACTCCGCTCCCTTTCCTTTAGTGTTTTGACAAGTACCACACCATGGATAGATAAAATTTGAATTTTTTATTAACCAAATCATATTACAGCATATGACATAGTATACATAGGGGGGGGAAGTAACGGTGCGGTCAGGATGGACTCCTGGAAACCGAATTATCGGTAGGTATAATACCCATTTTCCAGGACGTCCTCCTGACAGCACTCTGGAGAATACCAAAGAAACTCCTTTAGGGTGGGACAACTGCCTGGAGAACTTTTCTCCCAAATGACATTTGCTGGGTTGCTAACACGTCTAGTTTATAGTGTTTACAGAATGTGTTTACCCTGGCCCAGGTTGCGGCTTTACAGATCTGTTCTAATGATGCCCCTGCCCGTTCAGCCCATGATGCTGAAATGGCCCTAGTAGAATGGGCTTTAATTCCTACAGGACAATCTACCCCTTCTGATGCATAGGCTTTTGCGATTACTGTAGTGATCCATCTAGCTATAGAGGTTTTGGATGCTTTTTTACCCCTATTTTTACCCCCAAAAAGGATAAATAGATTGGGATCTTTCCTCCAGGTACTAGTGGCCTCTAGATAGTCTAGCACTGCTTGTCTGACATCAAGCGAATGTAAAGATTGCTCTTTTGCATTAGAGGGTTTATTGCAAAAGTAGGGTAGAATTATTTCCTGATTCCTGTTTTGTACTGAAGCTACCTTAGGCTACGTTCACATTAGCGTTTTGCTAATGTGCGTCGGGTTTGCGTCGGCGACGCAGCGGCGACGCATGCGTCATGCGCCCCCTATACTTAACATGGGGGACGCGTGCGTTTTTTTGTGTTGCGTTGTGCAACACATGCGTCTTTTTTGCCGCAAGCGTCAGACCAAGAAAACGCAGCAAGTTGCATTTTTCTTGCGTCCGATTTTCGGCAAAAACCGACGCATGCGTCGCAAAACGCAGCGTTTTTGCGTGCGTTTTGACGCGTTTTTGCGTGCGTTGTGCGTTGCGTCGCCGACGCAGCGGCGCACAACGCTAGTGTGAACTTAGCCTTAGGAATAAATGATGGATCTAGTTTTAAGATTATATGATCCTCACGAACCTGGAGGTACGGATCCCTAATTGACAGGGCTTGAATCTCCCCCACTCTTTTGGCCGTTGTAATCGCTACCAAAAAGGCTGTTTTCCCAAGTTCGTACTGCAATAGGCATGTCACCCTTAAGGATATAAGGATCTTTACATAGGGCTCTGAGCACTAGATTTAAATCCCAAGTGGGAGTTAATTGTCTAAACGTGGGACGTAATCTCTGGATGGCTTTTACGAATCTAATTATCCATGGGTGAGAGGCCAACGGATAATCCTAGAACGTGCTAAGAGCTGAAATCTGCACCTTAAGGGTACTAGGTCTCAGCCCCATATTGAATCCAGATTGGAGAAAATCCAGAACTCTGGGAACATCCGGGTTCTCCGGCATCACAGCCGACCTGCCACCTTCCCTACAAAATCTCTTCCAAATTTTGTAGTAAATAGCTGAAGTTACTGGCTTACGACTAGCCTGCATTGTTGAAATGACTTCATCAGATAGCCCCCGCGCTTTCAAGATGTCCCTCTCAGGATCCACGCTGAAAGATGTAATCGTTCCGGCTTTTGATGCAACACCGGCCCTTGATAAATGATGTCCTTCCATAGGGGAAGTCTGATTGGGTTTTCTGTTGTCATGGCTCCTAGCAACGGAAACCAGCTTCTTTTTGGCCAGAATGGTACAGCCATCAGAACTGTTGCTTGGTATTCCTGAATTTTTCGGAGTACCCTCGGAATGAGTGCTAGTGGAGGAAACGCATAAGAAAGTGGTTCGACCCACGTTTGGGATGTCCGTAGGGTTGAGGGAATAGAATCTGGCCACCTTTGAATTTTTTCTTGTAGCAAATAGATCTATCTTGGGAGTCCCCCAATGGTGACATAATCGGTGAAAGATTTCTTGATTTAGCTCCCATTCTGTCGGACAGACTTCTTTTCTGCTCAAATAGTCAGCCAGAACGTTCTGAGATCCCTCTAAGTGGACTGCTGTGATTGACAGAACTGTGTTCTCTGCCCACAAAAATATTCTTTGTGCCAACTCCTGAAGTGGTTTGTGTCTGGGACCTCCTTGATGTCTTATGAAGGATACCGCTGTCATGTTGTCTGTTAGGATCTTCACGTTTGTTCTTCAAGCGAGAGTAATTCCTTCTTAGAGCTTCCCAAACCGCGTAAAGCTCTCTGTAGTTTGAAGATTTTTGACTGATCTCTTCTGGCCACCTGCCTTGGATGAATGATCCTTCTAGATGGGCTCCCCAACCCCACTGACTGGCGTCTGTAGTGAGTGATCACCACACAAGGGGTCAAGGTCCATGGAACACCCACTCTTAGGTTGCTGTATTGTGTCCACCACCGCAATGACCTTTTTACTGTCTTTGATAAATGGATTATTCTGTCCAGTGACGACTGACGCCGATCCCATATCGAGAGAACTTGATCCTGTAATAATCTTGAGTGAGCTTGGGCCCATCTTACGCAAGTGATACAGGCCGTCATCTTCCCCAAGATCTTCATGGCCGATCTTATAGTAATCTGATGTCTCAGGAATTCTATGATCAACGTTCTCATTGACTCCTGTTTTTCTCTTGGCAGAAAGGATTGTCTTGAGGTGGCATCTAGAAGAACTCCCAGGAATACCTTCCGAGATTCGGGCTTTATGTGCGATTTTTTCCGATTTACGACCCAACCTAGGTGTTCCAATACTGAAATGGCTCGATCCCTGTGTAGGAGTAAGGCGTTTTTTGTTCTGCCTACCAGCAGAAAATCGTCCAAATAAAGAATTATTGTAATTCCTTCGTTTCTTAAGTATGCCACTACCTCTTACCAGTTTTGTAAATATCCTTGGTGCTGAGGCAAGGCCGAACGGGAGACACTGAAATTGGAGGTGGCAGGTTTGGTCCGGAGTTTTTACCGAAAACCTCAGAAGCTCCTGAGATGTTGCATGGATTGGAACCTGATAATACGCACTTTTTAGATCGAGCGTACACATTACCGAATCTTTGTCTAGAAGGTGGATAGTTGACCTTATTGATTCCATTCTGAATCTTTTGTATTTGATATAGGCGTTTAGAGGTTTTAGGTTTATTATTGTGCGTGTTTCTCCTGATGGCTTTGGGATTGAAAATAGGGAAGAGTAGTGACCTCTGGCTATTTCTGTTGTGGGAACCCGCGCTATAACCGGAGAGCTGAACAACTTCTGAAGGTCTGTGAACATTGGTGAATTTTCCGCCACACTTGTAGGTGGGATACACCTCTGTGGTGCTGGAGATATGAGTTCTATTTTGTACCCTACAGAAATTATATTGAGGACATACGCATTTTGCGTGATTTTCCTCCAGTTGTTCAGAAAAAAACTGGAGTCTGCCCCCTATACCTATGGCGTCATTGTCTCCTAGATCTAGAGCTTGACCCAAAAAGGGAATTTCTTCCCCTTCTGTTCTGAAAATAGGCTCCTCTGCTGGATCTCCACTGTTCTCTATAGTCAGGCAGTTTGCCTCTATAGGAACCTCGAGGTGGGGGTCTTTTCCGAAATGGCTGAAATTTCCTCGGTTTGTCCTCGGGAAACCCTTTCTTATTGTCTGATACGGATTCTAGAATGTCATCTAATGCCTGTCCAAATACCTTGGATCCTGAAAAGGGAATGGCACATAACTTATTTTTAGATGCATTATCTCCTGACCAAGATTTAAGCTATATAGCCCTACGAGTTGCATTGGATAATGAACTATTCCTGGCTGCAAATCTCACTGATTCCGCTGACGTATCGGCCATAAAGGCTGTGGCGGACTTTTTGATGGGTAAAGAGGAAATTATATCAGCCCGCGGGGTTTTATTCACCAAATGTTCCTCTAACTGCCCCATCCCCAAATGCATGGACCTGGCTACTGACGTGGCTGCAATGTTAGCCTTTATCAGAACTGCCGACGTTTCCCAAGCACGACGCAACAGAATATCTGCCTTGCGGTCCATAGCATCTCTGAGACTAGATGAGTCCTCAAATGGAATAGCCGTTTTTTTAGTAACTTTGGCTATAGGTACGTCGACTTTCGGTATTTCTTCCCATGCCTTGATATCTTCCGGATCAAATGGTAGACGAATCTCTTAAATTCCCGGGACATTATCAGTCTCCGTTCTGCATCCTTCCATTCTTGCAATATCATCTGTCTGAGATGATCGCTTACGGGGAATACAGTCTGTCTTTGCGATGTAAGCCCTCCAAACATCAAATCCTGTCTGGACTTTGGACGCGGCTCTTCCTTCATCTGCATCGTATTCCTCACCGCTTGTACTAAATCTTCTGTGTCTTCCACCGGAAAGAGAAACTTCCTTCCCTGATCCTGTTCATCTAGTGGTAGTTCTCCTTCTTCTTGATCCGAACTTCTAAAGTCCGATTCTTCTTTAGACGAAACATCTACATCTTCTTGATCCAAGTCCATTCGTGGTCTTTGGCGACTCGGACCTGGGCTGGAGGGGTACCGCTGTGTCATGGTAGCCAATGAATTCTGTACTTCTTCCCGAATTAGAGTTCTCATTTCGGATAACAACGATGGTTGCTCTTCCCTTACAACTCTAGAGATGCAGGACCCACACAACTCCTTTTATATGCTTCAGGTAACTTTGTATTACATGGAGCATCGTCTGGACTTTGTCAAAGCTTTGCCTGACTTTGTCACTGGCAGGGATGTCTGTTGAGCCTCCTTATCCTAAGTATAAGAGTGGGTACAGCTAAGTGACTAGAAATAAGTGAGAAGGTAATCTGCGCTATGCGCACTTACCCCAGCCTCCTCACTCCTGAGATCCATATCCTCTGTTTAAAATATAATTATGCTGTGTAAATGGGACATCTCCTGCTAGAGGGATATAGCAGCACTGCTGCACTTACCCTTCTTTCCGGCATTGCCGACCTCCTCTCCGGCCCGTGACTCTGGATGTGCGTCCTGGTTCAAAACTGGTGCTCGTTGTGTGGAACACTGGACGCTTGTTCCCACATCCGGCGCTCTTTTATGGGTGTCTCTGCGTTCCACACTGTGGAACGCATACCAGGCCGCCGAATCTACCGGAAAGGACACCGCTGACGTCACCGGAAGTGACGCTACATCACTTACTTCCGCGTTCCACGCAGTGGAACGCACGCTGATGCCGGGAGGTTCTGCCGCCCCTGCATGCTCGTATGAGAGCATGTGGACCTCTGCGCCTCTTCTCCTTCCTGGCGCCGGCGCCTCTTGTTCATCCTGGCGCCTGAGCCGAGAGCCCCCCCTGGGAGGAAGCGGCTCACCCAGGAGCCCGTCCGCTCGACTGGTCTCTGGGCAGAGGGACTCCCACCCGGGGAGTTTCTGCCCTGGGCCATCGACGAGGGGGAAGGATATTGGACCAGCCGCACGATCCCCCTGAGCCCTCCGGTCCGGTAAGCTGATCTCTCGTGTGTCCCTCCATGCAGGGACAGGAAAAACACTAAAGGAAAGGGGGCGGAGTGGGACCTTTTAACCTCTCGTGTTGTTTCCTGTCCCTGCAAGGAGGAGGAGGACATCCTCCAGAGTGCTGTCAGGAGGACGTCCTGGAAAAGAGACTTAGTATGAGGTATCCTCTGAAAATCAAATTTTATCCCTGTCTTAATAATGCTTAGAACCCATGGGCTATTCGAAATGTTTAACCAGGCTGGGTAGAAGGCCAAGAGCCTGCCTCCCACCTGGTCCGGTAGTCATTGTGGTTTTCTATTGTCCCGGTAGGAGTTGAACATAAATCCTCTACCTTTCCTCCTACTGGCATCATATCTGGTTCTCTCTCTAGTAGACCTCCTACGATCGAACCACCTTCTATTAGTATCCCGTCTGTATGGAGGTCTTCCTAAGTAAAGGTACCGTCACATTAAGCGACGCTGCAGCAATATATCGACAACGATGCCGATCGCTGCAGCGTCGCTGTTTGGTCGCTGGTGAGCTGTCACGCAGACAGTTCTCCAGCGACCAACGATCCCGAAGTCCCCGGGTAAACATCGGGTTACTAAGCGCAGGGCCGCGCTTAGTAACCTGATGTTTACCCTGGTTACCAGTGTAAATGTTAAAAAAAAAAATAAAATTACTACATACTTACATTGCCGTGTCTGTCACGTCCCCTGCCTTCAGCTTCCCTGCACTGTGTAAGCGCCGGCCCTAAAGCACAGTGGTGACGTCACCGCTGTGCTTTGCTTTACGGCCGGCACTGACACATTCAGTGCAGGAAGCTCTGAGCAGCAGAGCGGACGCCGGGGGACGTGACAGACATCAGAGGGTGAGTATGTAGTGGTTTTTTTTACTTTTACAATGGTAACCAGGGTAAATATCGGGTTACTAAGCGCGGCCCTGCGCTTAGTAACCCGATATTTACCCTGGTTACCATTGTAAAACATTGCTGGCATCGTTGCTTTTGCTGTCAAACACGACTATACAAGCCGATCTGACGACCAAATAAAGTTCTGGACTTTCAGCAACGACCAGCGATATCACAGCAGGATCCAGATAGCTGCTGCGTGTCAAACACAACGATATCGCTATCCAGGACGCTGCAACGTCACGGATCGTTGTCGTTCTCGTTGCAAAGTCGTTTAGTGTGAAGGTACCTTAAGGGAACCGTTTTTTTTTTACTATCGCCTGCTTCTTCCAGTATCTCATCCAGAACTGAGCAGAATAGATGTCCCCCCTCACCTGGAATGCTGCACAGCTTTGATCTGGTCTGCATATCCCCCGGCCAACGTTTCAGCCATATGGCTCTATTGGCAGCATTGGAAAATGCCGCTGACCTGGCTGCTAGTTTTACAGAATCTGCGGAAGCATCAGAAAAGTAAGCTGCTGCTCCCTGGATTATGGGAAAAGAGGATAAGATGTCATCTCTAGGAACCTTGTCTTTAAGTTGGTCCTCTAAGCGGTCTAGCCATATCATTAGAGATCGTGCTGTACAAGTTGCTGTGATTGAAGGTCTGATGTTATGATCCCAATGGCAGAGGATCTCAGAGATTACAGCAAAGTCTGCAAACATAAATACCAGCTCATAGGGAAGTGGTAACTAGGCTGACCATATACCTGATCCTAGCACAACAACTAACAGCAGCCGGGGAACGTGCCTACGTTGATTCTAGACGTCTCGCGCCAGCCGGAGAACTAACTAACCCTATCAGGGAAAATAAGACCTCTCTTGCCTCCATTGAAAAGACCCCAAAGTTATAATACAAGCCCCCAACAAATAATAACGGTGAGGTAAGAAGAAAAGACAAACGTAAGAATGAACTAGATTTTAGCAAAGAGAGGCCCACTGACTAATAGCAGAAGATAGTAAGATGACTTATATGGTCAGCAAAAAACCCTGCAAAATATCCATGCTGAATATCCAAGAACCCCCGAACCGACTAACGGTGAGGGGGGAGAATATCAGCCCCCTAGAGCTTCCAGCGATATCAGGAATCACATTTTGTACAAGCTGGACAAAAATATGAACAATGCAAATAAACAAAAATAAGAAAGCAGGACTTAGCTTATCTTGCAAAGAACCAGGACCTGAAGACAGGAGCAAACAGAAATGAACTGATTACAACGATGCCAGGCACTGGACTGAGAATCCAGGAAGTTTAAATAGCAACACCCCAGGCCTAACGAACCAGGTGAGTACCAACCTGGGAAAAGACAATCCAAGTGCCAAACCACTAGTGACCACAAGAGGGAGCCAAGAAGTATAGTTCACAACAGTCTGAGCTCCTGCTGATGTTTCCCATGCTCCTTAAAAGAAACATCAGCCCTTCTATCTAGCGGGTCCTTTAAAGTCCCCAAATCTTCAAATGGTAGGGAGGCTTTTTTGGAAGCCTTAGCCAGAGCGAGTTTTGGGGCCTTATCCAATGCAGAAGATGCCGCCTCCTCAAATGGATACTTTCTTTTAAAGGATGGAGGAAGAGAACCTTTTCTTTCAGGTTTCTTCCATTCCCCTGTAATAAGGGAGCTTATCTCGTCAACCACAGGACAACACCTACGAGCTTTCTGGTCTAGTCCTTTAAACATTTTATCCTGTACCGATCTCTCTGGGTTTCCTCAATCCCCATAGTATTATTTACTGCTTTAACCAGACGATCTATCCAGTCAAAAGAAAAACAAGAATGGCATTCTGAAGATGAGGACAAATGGAGAGAGTCTGATCTTAGCTCCCCTGAGTCACTCTCGTCAATTGAAATAGGGGACCTGGACTCTTTCTTTAACGCCTCTATCCTGAGACAGGGATTTTACCGAACCCCTGACCTAATGTCTGACCATTTGTCTTAGGCTAGTTGCAAAGTCTGGTGTCTCCTCCGCTATCAAACTCAGAATACATGGTCTGCATAGCTTCTTAGCGTAGCCGTCTGGAAGGGGAACCCCACATTCCCCCATGTTTAGCTTTAACGGACCGTCATTTTCCCTGATAGATAAGGAGAGAGGGAACATAAGGGAAGACAACATATCAAGTGAACTTTCTCGAAGATCACTTACCCATGGTATAGTAAAGAATGGTACCGTAGTCTGTGGGGGATCCTTCTCAGCCGGTGATTCATCCCTACGGCTTGAGGACTTGCCAGGCTTAGACTTTTGACTCGTTCTATCTCCTCCAGGGCGACTACTGCCACTAGACCGCCGCTGGGTAACCGCTGCTTGGGGCTTCTCTTGACACTGCTGCTCTGGAGAGTGCTGCAGCGCTTCTTGTTCATGAGACTCCATATTACAAGATGGCCGAGAAGCACATGGCAGCCCAAACATTCCTTATGTAGCCGGCTTCCCCACAAGGTACCTCCCCTGGACGGGGTCAGCAGGGCCAATCCGGATGATCTGCCAGGTACATACTCTGCACGCCCCTGGGAGGCCCCTCCCCCATAGGCTTGTGCACACGACGGATCACCTAAAGCAAGCGCTCCCCCTGAAGGCTGCTTTCTCCTGCTGCTGCCTTCCCCCACAGTCCTCTGGTGTTGCACCTCCAGCACACCGGACGGACTGAGGAAGGGAACCTCCGCCACCTGAACCGGCCTGCCGGGCCTGGGTCAATCCTCAGTCTTCACCTTTCTTCATAAGGTATGTCTGAAGGGATCCCCTGTCAGGGACAGGAAACCAACTGATGCGGGAGAGAGGTACCGCCCTTATGTCTGTAGGTTACTATAGCAATAGCACAGTCCCTGGAAAAAGCTTAAATGCGAAACGCGCGTCAGGGTGCCACAGTTATCGAAAAGGTACAGTACTTTCTTCCTTTTCAGCCACGCTACATCCCACAAGTATGGTACCCTTTACTCGCCCGTGTATTTTTCTTCTACACAATGTAAACGGCATTGCTGGCAATAGCTTCCAACTGTGGATCTTTTTTGCACTAATGGCACTTTTTTTCATGCATGGGTAGTTGTTAATACTATGGGATATATATTACAGTGTCTGCTGATGGGTTTATTATAATGAGCATTATACCGATGGAGGTATTTACCCCATGATTTAGATTTTTTGAAAAGGGGCTTTTTTGCGCCTTTTATACTAATCGGTAGCTCTGCTCTCACGGATGAGTATACATTTGCATTGTTCTGTACCTTTTTGGGCTAGTTATTGTATAGTGTTGTCCTCTTGTTTATTTATTTTTTAACAATTTTCTACATTGTTCTATACTGCATTAATAAAGATTTTCATGATTTTATGGCATTTTTGCTTCCTGCTTCATAATTTGATGAGTACTATAGCAATAGTATAGGGAAAAAGGTCCGCAAAACCGGAAGTCACGACGCACCACAAAAACGGTAATTAGTCTTACCGGTAATTGTATTTCCAGGAATCCATCCTGACAGCACCATTGGAGGACGTCCTTCTTACCCTCAGTGGGACAGGAACAACAAGCGGTTAAAAAGGACACTCCCCACTCCACCCACCAGTGATTTTCTAAGTACCACATCTGGATGGATGCAAAGATAGAGTTTATTAACAGTCATATACCAATGTTACATCACATTAGTCAATAGTATAAACTTGCAGTGGGAGGGAACTTGTAGTGCTGTCAGGATGGATTCCTGGAAATACAATTACCAGTAAGACTAATTACCGTTTTCTAGTTCACCATCCTGACAGCACCATTGTAGAAATACCAAAGGATGTTAAACTAGGGTGGGACTACTGCATGTAATACTTTTCTACCAAAAGCCAACTGATCTGATGAGACATCTAATTTATAGTGTCTAGCAAAGGTAGAAAGACTTGTCCAAG
This sequence comes from Ranitomeya variabilis, assembly GCF_051348905.1. Taxonomy (NCBI): domain Eukaryota; kingdom Metazoa; phylum Chordata; class Amphibia; order Anura; family Dendrobatidae; genus Ranitomeya; species Ranitomeya variabilis. The sequence goes on along the minus strand of NC_135233.1, from coordinate 978,427,580 downwards.
TCGCCGCCCTACAAATTTGCTCAGCTGAGGCTCCCCCCTTCTCCGCCCATGATGTAGAGATAGCTCGGGTTGAATGGGCTCCAAGAATATCCGGGGGATCTTTCCCTTGGTCTGTATACGCTAGGTTTATCATGGTTTTGATCCACCTAGCAATGGTTGATTTTGCTGCCTTGCAACCTCTATTTGGACCCCCGTACTGTATGAACAAGTTAGTGTCCCGTCTCCAACCTTCCGTCGCCCCCAGGTATTTTAGAACAGTCTCCCCAACGTCAAGGTTGTGGTAGACCCCTTCCTTCGTGTTTCTAGGATGTTGGTAGAATGAGGGAAGGATTATCTCCTGATTTATATTTGTTGAGGACACTACCTTGGGGAGGAAGGCTGGGTTAAGTCTTAAGACTATCCTGTCGTCAAAGATCTGAAGATATGGGTCCTGAGTGGAAAGAGCCTGCATCTCCCCCAATCTTTTAGCTGACGTGATGGCAATCCGAAAGGCAGTTTTAAAGGAGAGATTGGCTATGCCCATATCTTCTGATAATAAGTACGGGGTTTTACACAGGGCATTAAGGACCAGGTTTAGGTCCCAAGGAGGAGTTGATTTTCTCACAAGTGGTCTCATTCTCTGCGTGGCCCTGGAAAATCTTGCTATCCAAGGATGGGAGGCTAGTGACTTATCAAAAAAGACACTAAAGGTACCGTCACACTAAACGATATCGCTAGCGATCCGTGACGTTGCAGCGTCCTCGCTAGCGATATCGTTTAGTTTGACACGCAGCAGCGATCAGGATCCTGCTGTGATGTTGCTGGTCGCTGAATAAAGTCCAGAACTTTATTTGGTCGTCCGATCGCCGTGTATCGTTGTGTTTGACAGCAAAAGCAACGATACCAGCGATGTTTTACACTGGTAACCAGGGTAAACATCGGGTTACCAAGCGCAGGGCCGCGCTTAGTAACCCGATGTTTACCCTGGTTACCAGCGTAAAAGTAAAAAAAACAAACAGTACATACTCACCCAGCGTCATACCTCCCCCAGCGTCTGCTTCCTGACACTGACTGAGCGCCGGCCCTAAAGTGAAAGTGAAAGCCGCTGTGCTGTTAGGGCCGGAGCTCAGTCAGTGTCAGGAAGCAGAAGCTGGGGGACGCGCAGGTGAGCATGTACTGTTTGTTTTTTTTACTTTTACGCTGGTAACCAGGGTAAACATCGGGTTACTAAGCGCGGCCCTGCGCTTAGCAACCCGATGTTTACCCTGGTTACCCGGGGACCTCGGCATCGTTGGTCGCTGGAGAGCGGTCTGTATGACAGCTCCCCAGCGATCAAACAGCGACGCTGCAGCGATCGGCATCGTTGTCGCTATCGCTGCAGCGTCGCTTAATGTGACGGTACCTTTAGCGCTGCAATCTGTACTTTTAAAGTACTAGGCCGGAGGCCCTTCTCAAAACAGAGTTGCAGGAAGTCGAGAATTCTGGGAATGTCAGGTTTTGAAGTATCCACAGAAACCTCTCCCAGAAAGGAACAATACCGCTTCCAGATTTTGTTATAAATCGCTGAAGTCACCGGCTTTCTGCTTGCCTGGAGTGTGGTAATTACTTCTTCTGACAGGCCTCTGGATCTTAGGGTTCGCCGTTCAGGATCCAAGCAGACAGGTGAAGAGAGTCTGGGTCTTCGTGGAACACAGTCCCCTGTAGTAGAAGGTCCTGCCTGTTCGGTAATAAGATTGGTCTCTCTGTTGACATTCTGGATAGTAGAGAGAACCAGCTCCTTTTTGGCCAAAAAGGAACCACCAGGATTACGGTTGCCCTCTCGTCTCGTATCTTCCTGAGAGTTTTCGGTATCAGAGGAAGAGGTGGAAATGCATACAGGAGACCTTCTCCCCAATATTGAGACAAGGCGTCTACTGCTGTGGCTCCGTCTAGAGGATTGAGAGAAAAAAAAAAAAAAAAAATGCTCTGGTCTTTGTATTTGACCTGGTGGCAAAAAGATCCACCTCAAGTGTTCCCCACTTCTGGCACAGACTGCTAAATATTTCTGGGTTCAGTTCCCATTCTCCGGGATGTACAGATGTTCTGCTCAAGAAGTCTGCTACTTGATTCCTGGCGCCTTCCAGGTGAACTGCCGAGATGGATTTGACAGATTTCTCCGCCCATCTGAAAATTTGGTCTGCTAGGTGTTGCAGCGGTGGATGTTTTGGGCCTCCTTGGGTGTCTTAGAAATGCCACTGCTGTGACATTGTCGGACAGTATCCTTACGTGTCTGCCCCTGACCTGTGACTGGGCCTGGTATAACACCTTCCAGATCGCATACAGCTCCCTGAAGTTTGACGACCTTGCGGCAATCTGGGGAGTCCATTCTCCCTGGTAGTATGTCCTTTCTATATAACCGCCCCATCCGAATTGACTGGCATCTGTGGTAACGGTAACACAGGGATCGAGGATCCATGGAACTCCCTCTTTTAGGTTTTTCGGTGTGGTCCACCAGGTTAGGGATCTCTTTACTGATGGAGACACAATCATCTTCTTGTCTAGGGAACTCTGTTTCCTGTTCCAAGATTTCAAAACCTCTCTCTGTAATCCCCGTGAGTGGAATTGGCTCCATTTCACACAGGGTATGCATGCCGTCATAAAGCCCAGAATCCTCATTGCCTCTCTTATGGAGGGGGTACTCCTCCTGAATTGATGTATGTGCCTGATCAATGCCTCCCGTCTGTCTTCTGGTAAAAAAGATGTTCTGACGTTGGGGTCTAATATGACCCCCAAAAATTTCATTCTGGAATTTGGGACCAGGCAAGATTTCTTCCAATTCACAATCCACCCCAGGTCCTGTAGGATGGAAAGTGTGAAGCTGCAATCTATTTTGAGAAGTTTCTCTGATCTCGCCATTATCAGAAAGTCATCCAGATATGGCACTATGGTCACATTCTGGTTCCTTAGATAGGCCACAACTTCTGACATTAGTTTGGTGAATATTCTGGGCGCTGAAGCAAGCCCGAAGGGGAGACATCTGAACTGGAAGTGATACATTATTTCCTTGTTCATCAGGGCAAATCTCAGAAACTTTTGGTAGGAAGTGTGTATTGGGACATGGTAGTATGCATTGCTTAGATCCAAGGTGCACATCACCATGTCCTTGTCTATGAGAGGCGTTGTGGACTTTATAGATTCCATCCTGAATCTTTTGTACCGGACCCACCTGTTTAGGGGTTTTAAATTTATGATCGTTCGGGAGTCCCCCGACGGTTTTTTTTATTGAAAATAAGTGAGAGTAATGGCCCTTGCCTCTTTCTGAGATGGGTACTGGGATTATTGCGTCTAACTATCAACTCCTGGATGTTTGTCCACAGAGGAGTCTGAGAGCGGACAAGGTCAGGTTACAACAAATCTTTCTGGGGGACTGCTGGAGAACTCTAGCTTGTACCCCTGAGCAATTACCTGCAGAATCCAAGGATTTTGGGATACTTTCTGCCAACCCCCTAGAAATTTTTGTAACCGACCACCCACCTTGATGTCATTTATTCGGCTTTCCTGCACCTGCACTTGGGAAGATGGAGTCTCTACCCTTTCTACCCTTGGGATAAGACCACCTCCCAGTCTTCCCTTTCCCCCTGTAGTCTGTCTTCTGACTAGGTTGGGATCTACGAAAGGGCTGGTACTTTTTTGTATTTTCCTCAGGGAACCCCTTCTTTTTATCTGAGGCTTTTTCTAAAATGTCATCTAGAATAGGCCCAAATACTTTATTCCCTGAGAAAGGGATTCCGCACAATTTATTTTTTGATTGGATATCCCCCAACCAAGTCTTTAGCCAGATAGCTCTTCTGGCCGCGTTGGATAAGGACTCGCTTCTGGCAGCAAAGCGTACAGATTCTGCTGAAGCGTCCGCCATAAAGCCTGTTGCGACCTTAAGTAATGGTAGAGATTTGAGAACATCATCTCTGGAAGTCTTAGCTTTGAGATGTTCCTCCAAATCATCTATCCATAGATGCATTGACCGGGCTACCGATGTTGCAGCTATATTGGCCCGTATTATTGCTGCGGAGGATTCCCAAGTTCTCCTGAGCAGTCCATCTGCTTTGCGATCCATTGGATCCTTTAAAGCGGAGGAGTCCTCAAATGGAATTGAGGTCTTCTTCGCCACTTTTGCCAACGGAACATCAATCTTGGGAACTTCATCCCACACTTTAATGTCCTCTGGATTTTAAGGTAAACGGAGTCTGAAATCTCTGGGTACTACTAGTCTCTTCTCAGCTTCCTGTCATTCTCCTAGAATCATGGAACGGATGTGATTGTTGACTGGAAAAACCTTTGTGACCTGGGCATGTAATCCGCCAAACATTTCATCCTGGATCGAGGTCTCCTCTGGCGTGTCCTGTAACTATATGGTGTTATAAACTGCATGAAGAAGCTCATCTGTATCTGCCGCCGAGAAGAGATATCTCTTTCCTCTGCCCAATGATCCGTCTCTTTCCTCCTGGTCTGAATCCTCCGAAATTTCTCCTTCGGAAGAGGGACTAGACTCTCTTGGCCTTTTCCGTGATTTTTGCGGTTCCGACTGGCTTGTCTGGGGAAGATTCAAGCTTGAGATGGATGCCTGAACCTCTTGACGAATCATTGTCCTCATACTGGCTAATAATGCAGTCTGTTCATCACCCACAATTTTAGATGCGCACGACTTGCATAGTGGCTTCCGCCAATTTTCCGGAAATTTAGCAGTACATATCGGGCATTTATTTTTCCCTGATTTTTTCCTTTCGGATGTGGGCATAGGAGGTTCTGCCTAGGATAGATAGAAATACATAGATACCCCTTGTAGATAGGGAAGTAGGGGGAGGGGTGAGCATTGTGGTATAGCTTAGTATAGCCTACTCACGTGCCCCTGAAGCTGGTCAGTCCCCTCAGGTCTGGCTGTTTCCTCCATAGTGAGGACAATTTACCATATAGCCGAGCGCTCCTTTTGTCAGGATGGCCGGCGGCATAAAGACCCCCATAAGACGTTTATATAGGATTTACCTGGTTGATCCTGCCCTCCTTACCGCCGCTGCGGTTTTCCGTGCTGCCCTGCCCCGAGGCCGGCGCCGTTGCTGCCACGACCGGAAGTGACGCGGCCGCTGGACCCGGAAGCCACCTGGAGCTGATGGGGGAACGCTGCGGCCGCATGCTGGAACCGGCCGCTGCTGGAAGCGGCCGCCGCACTCACCCCCTGGCAGAAAGCGCCTGGACCGAGAGCCCCCTGAGCGGAGGAGACTGACCCGACCCCAGGAGCAGCACTGCACTGGGGAGGCTGAGGGACCCCCCATAACAGGTATCAGCCGCAGATGTCTTGCGGCAGGGAAGGGAAAGGCTGGGCGCCGCCCCGATCCCCACCATCTGCACAGCACCGTCGGAGGAAAAGCTTGCCGTTCCTATCCACAGTGGGACAGGAAAAACACTGGTGGGTGGAGTGGGGAGGGTCCTTTTAACTGCTTGTTGTTCCTGTCCCACTGAGGGTAAGAAGGACGTCCTCCAATGGTGCTGTCAGGATGGTGAACTGGAAAACAACCTTCCGTTGTTTTTGTGGCCCCACTGATTTACAATGGGGGCCGTGTCCGTAAGCTTTGAAAAATATCGAGCATGGTGCACCATGAAATTATTGCGGCCCCATCGAAATCTATTGGGGGCCGCAAAATGAAGGCAAGTGTAAAAGTATTCTAAGGTTAGAAATGGTTAATCATTTAAGTTTTGTTGTTAAAGAGGAAGTAAAATCACAAGGCGGATGTCTCACAAGAAGATGTCTGGTGCTTCTGTCAGCTTTTTATTTTAGTCAAGTTTGCATAAGAACACAGCAAACACGGTACAAGCTGTATAAAGTGCAGCGCCATAGTAAACAACACAGGCAAACAAATGATAAAAACATGGAGAAGAGGAGTGCAATACCCAGGGGCGGATTCAGAGAAGCCAGGGCCCCGGGCACTTTATAAGGCGTGGGACCCCTCAGACCCTGATGTTCACGTGATTCACACAGGTACTCGGTGAAGATTTACAGAAGACTCCCCTCTGCACAGCACTATACACAACATAGTACTATACATAATACAGCAGAGGTGGGAAATTACCGTATATACTTGAGTGCAAGCCGAGATTTTCAGCCCATTTTTTTAGGCTGAAAGTGCCCCTCTCGGCTTATACTCGAGTCATTGTCCCAGGGGTCGGCGGGGGAGGTGGCTGTCACACTCACCTGCTCCCGGCGGTCCCTGAATCCCCGATGGTCTCCAGGAGCTGACAGCTTCTTCCAGCATTGAGCAGTCACATGGTACCGCTCATTACAGTAATGAATATGGACGCAACTCCACTCCCATAAGGGTGGAGCCGCATATTCACTACTGTAATGAGCGGTACCGGTGACTGCTCAACGCTAGAAGAAGCTGCCGATGCCAGAGAAGACCATCAAGGAAGCTGCCAGGGACTGCGCTGGGAGCAGGTGAGTATAATGGGGAGGGTGAGCAGCATTGCGCGATATTCACCTCTCCTCGTTCCACCGCCGGGCTCCCTCTTCCGCGTCCTCTGCTGTGACGCTCAGGTCAGAGGGCGCGATGACGTGGTTAGTGCGCGCCCTCTGCCTGAGCGTCAGTGTGGTCGACGGGGAAGACACAACGGCGCCCCGGTGATGGAACGAGGACAGGTGAATATTGCAAGTGCCGGGGGACTGAGCGACGAGAGGCGAGTATGCCATTTTTTATTTATTTTTTTTAATCGCAGCAACAGCATATGGGGTAAATATCTCTATGGAGCATCTTATGGCGCCATAATCAGCATTTGTGCAGCATTATATGGGGCAAATGTCTCTATGGAACATCTTATGGGGCCATAATCAGCATTTGTGCAGCATTATATGGGGCAAATGTCTCTGGAGCATTTTAAGGGGCCATAATCACTATTTGTGCAGCATTATATGGGGCAAATATCTCTATGGAGCATCTTATGGGGCCAGAATCAGTATTTGTGCAGCATTATACGGGGCAAATGTCTCTATGGAGCTTTTATGGGGCCATAATCAACATTTGTGCAGCACTATATGGGGCAAATGTGTCTATGGAGCATCTTATGGGGCCCATCATGAACTTTATGGAGCATTATATGGGGCTCCTGATTCAATATGGATATTCAAAAACACTACTGAGGTCTCAAATAATTTTACTTTTATTGGTATCTATTTTCATCTTTGAAATTTCCCGGTAGCTGCTGCATTTTCCACCCTAGGCTTATACTCGAGTCATTAAGTTTTCCAATTTTTTGGTGGCAAAGTTAGGGGTCTCTGCTTATACTCGAGTATATACGGTAATTCTCCTGAGGGGCCAGAGAAAGGCTGTATCGATTGGCTGAAATTAAATCTGCTCATTATTAATAATTACTAATTGTATCACTTAATATTGATAACAGTCAAGAATGCCAACACCTCCCTAGAGCAGGATGAGCCCCCTAGAAGCCAATCTACAGGCATACATCCCAATAAAATATTATATATCTCACACATCCTCCCTCGCGCACATGCTGGGGTAACGTCACAGGCGAGGCGACTGGAGCTGCCCTGACACTCTCTATTGCAGGCACCGGAGCTCCAGGAAAGCTCCCAGCTCGGGAATTAGGGCCCCCGATCGTGGCACCTAATACATTATAATGGGGCAGTTTGACCATGGGCTCAAGTCCACATTACCCAAAAAATTGCAACTATGCAAAGTGCTTTATGCCGGTTTTCTGCTGTAAATACTTTGTTGCGAGCTACCTGCCATATTAACCATGGAAACGTGCAGTCACTCACAGGGTTTAATATCCTTTGTAAGGCCGAGGTCACACTTGCAAGTGCAGCGCGAGTCTCTCACCTCAATACCCGGCACTGCGCTGGCACTCGGGACCGGAGCGTGCGGCTACATAGAAATACATGCAGTCACACACTCCGGTCCTGAGTGCCGGCGGCAGTGCCGGGTATTGATGCACGAGTTTCTCACAAGTGTGACCCCGGCCTTAGAAATAGAACGGCAGCATCATGCGTATCCCGCCCTCCATCGCATATCCATGAAGTGACCATAACCTCAGCCTGTATTATTTATAGGATCTGTTCTGAAAGTTTCCTCATTAGGGAGCACGCAGACATACAGGCAAATCGGTCCGAGCACGGACTAGCCATGGCTCAACGAAATACATGGCGCCGTCCTGCCTCAAGTGGTGAGAGCGGAGGCCAGTCTGTGACTAGCACAGACATCAGCATGAGCCCTTCTTTTTCGGCTAGGTCACACCAATGCATTTTTACTCATCTGAGAGAATCGGTCCACTTACAGTATACTGTTATACACTCTGTTCAGAAAGTGATCTGATTTTCTCAGTTGAGAATATGAAAAAAAAAATTCCCCATCTTCTCCATTCTGTCAGTCCGTGAAAAGCACACCGTACTTGGATGTCAGCCGAGTGCAGCGCCAATTTTTACATGAACTCACTAACTTGAATGGCTGAGTGCAATCCAATTTATAGATGAAAATAGTATATGTTGTGATTTCTCCTTCGGACAGAGGAAAAAACCTTGACTTATGGCGGGCCGCATAGAATAACATTGGTGTGAACGTGAAATGATGTGTTGTCAGATCGCACCTGGACCAAAAAACAGGGTTGTCTGCACAAGCCCCTGAGCTGTGCGTTACTAATCAGTGCGGAGCACCATCGTTCTAGTGAATTTCCAGCTGAACATTGGGATTACACGGCGGATCGTACGGCGCGGGGCTAGGAGGATACTAAGGCGGGGGGGCTCGGCCCATCCTACGGCGAGGGGGCTCGGCCCATCCTACGGCGAGGGGGCTCGGCCCATCCCACGGCGAGGGGGCTCGGCCCATCCCACGGCGAGGGGGCTCGGCCCATCCCACGGCGAGGGGGCTCGGCCCATCCCACGGCGAGGGGGCTCGGCCCATCCCACGGCGAGGGGGCTCGGCCCATCCCACGGCGAGGGGGCTCGGCCCATCCCACGGCGAGGGGGCTCGGCCCATCCCACGGCGAGGGGGCTCGGCCCATCCCACGGCGAGGGGGCTCGGCCCATCCCACGGCGAGGGGGCTCGGCCCATCCCACGGCGAGGGGGCTCGGCCCATCCCACGGCGAGGGGGCTCGGCCCATCCCACGGCGAGGGGGCTCGGCCCATCCTACGGCGAGGGGGCTCGGCCCATCCCACGGCGAGGGGGCTCGGCCCATCCCACGGCGAGGGGGCTCGGCCCATCCCACGGCGAGGGGGCTCGGCCCATCCCACGGCGAGGGGCTCAGTCTATAACATGGTCTCTACAGCAGATAAGCCCACGAGTCTCCCTGTAACTTACCTGCTCCCAGACTCTGGTGTCAGCCCCATTGAAGTGATCCAGCCTTTGTGTAAACCAGCGATCCTGCACCGTCACCAGCACTTCAGCTCCGCTCTGAAACCTCCTCTGTGTGAAAGCATTGCTGGCTGCCGAGCACAGGCAGGTGAGGAGCAGCACTGTCCGGGTGCACGCCATGTCCTCAGCGCTGTCTGCTCGGCTGCACCGTGTCACATGACCTCTTATATCAGCTGACTCTCCCCCTCACGGAGACACACAGCGCCCTCTGGTGGACATGTGCAGCGGTCACCAGGATCTCCTCGTAGTGCCGGCTGTGAGGAGCTGTCACAGTACACACCAGTGTGACAGAAGCCGCGTGCTCTGGAGGAGAGGGAACATTATACTATATACATAAATGATTGTTCCTAATTCAGCTTGCCATGCAGGTATTTACGTTGGGACATAATAAAAAGAATGAACATCATTATTGGTACAAAAATAATCGGTTTCTTGGGCATCAGGCATGGACTATGTGCAGATTATAGGGATGGGTCTGAGGGCTCGTTCACATAACCGAATCTGTGTGTGGAAAAGAAAAGTCGCACTGTGCTCCAGCTTCTTCCATAACTCAGATGGGACTCACCTAGTCAAGTCTATGGGTGCAGAAAAAACCGAATAAATGGAGGAGCCACAGTGAAGCAGCTACAGTGTATCATAGTACTGTAAGACAGTAAGGGGCCCTGTACATGATTGATAGCTGCCGTACAGAAACGGGTACACAGACGACAAGTGAGAAAAAATTGTCAACATTTCTAGATGAAACTCTGAATTATTTTGATATGCTCATGTGAACCTGCCCTCAGACCTCGTTCACACGTTCAGTATTTGGTCAGTATTTTACCTCAGTATTTATAAGCCAAAACCAGGAGTGGAGCAATCACAGAAGTATCATAGAGACACGTCACCACTTCTGTATTTATCACCCACTCCTGGTTTTGGCTAAGGGCTCATTCAGACAGCAGTGATTTTTTTATCAGCATTTGGAATCCAAAACCAGGAGTGGAACAGAGAAAATTATCACATTGACATCGCTTCTTTGTTTTGGCCTCTCACTGATGACCTTTCCTAAGACTACGAGGTGCCTCTACACAGCTCTATACAGCTCCAGAAACTAAGCTGTGTACTGGGGTACAACAAGAACATGGGGGAAGTTGATCTCTCCGGTCAAGTCCTCCAGCCGTACAGTGCCAAGATGTGGTACAAGAAGCTGGCTGTGCACATTGTACACATGGCAATGTACTTGCTTACGTGCTATCACAATGTGAAGGCCAAACTAGTACATTATACCTTCAGTTCCAGGAGGTAGTAGTCAATGCCCTAATCTTTAAAGATCAGGAAGCAGCAGAGAAAATTGACCTCAAGATCTGTTGTGCATTTTCTTCCAAGTATGCTGATACCCCATATGTAGAGGAAAACTACTGCTTGGGCGCTCGGCAGGGCTCGGAAGGGAAGGTGTGATGTTTTGGACTGCAGACTTTGATGGAATGGTCAGCGGTCGTCATGTCGCATTTGGATAGCCCCTGATGTGCCTAAACATTGGAAATCCCCCACAAGTGACCCCATTTTGGTACTGATCTACTATTTCCTGTTATGTGTATTTCAGAATGTAGTGACATACAGTATGTGGCACCCCAGGAGTTCGGGTACTACAGTAGTGCTGCCTTCCTCTCGGGGAGGGTAGTGCTATGCCTGGAGACAAGTGAGATTCCCTTTGGCAGGTTATCACACACACACCTTCCAAATCCAGGCCAGGAGGGGGAGCTCAAAACCCTGTTTTAGGGCAGCTTCCCTGGATAAAGATCCTGGTTTGGAGGAGGAGCTAGTTCAGTTTGTACAGACAGTCTGTGAGCGAGGACAGACAGGAAAGGAGCAAAGAAGAGATTCAGGGCTGAAGGAGGCTGAGAATAGGCCTCCGAGGAGTCAGTGCGCAGACACCGGGTGTATCGGGAGCCCGAGGCTAGAGTGGAACTAAGGGACACTCAGCAGAACCGGAGGGTATAAGATCATACAGACATTGCCCTAATTACGCCTGTGGCACAGCAGCATCCTGGAGCCTGGAGTCACCGTGTAGAGACCCCAGAAAGTATGGCTCAAGCTGCCTGCCATACAGGTACCTGTCCCAGGACAGGTGAAAGAACTGAAAAAATTAGGACCTTGTTTGGAACACTTCAGGCAGCAAGGGACTTTAGCAAGCGCAGACTGGAAGGCTCGGGGATTCTGCTTGTTTCCGGGCTGCCTGGACTCCTATGTACCTGTTGCCGGTGCCCTGGACTGTGGCCTGCCAACTACAGTAAACCAGGTAAAGACTTACAACTTGTCTCCTTTACTCATTTTCATTTACCGGCAACCGTCATCACCACCATACACCTTAGGACCCCTGTTATATACTACGTGGGCTGTGCTATATACTACATACATATTCTAGAATACCCGATGCGTTAGAATCGGGCCACCATCTAGTTTTGTAATAATCTCCATGTAGTCCTGGATGGTCTTTTCCTCTAGTTTCCTGAGTTTATTCAGTGACAGGAGGGGAACATTTGGTTGAGAAAAAGGAATAGAAATAAATATATTCTTAAGATTGTAAACCACTGTGCTAGACCACAGGCGAGCCCATGCTTTGCACTCAATTAATTCAGTTTGCTCTCAGGGTGTATAAGGTAATGGTGGCCGGTACAGACGGGCATGCCAACAGGTAAATTCACATAAAGCAAATAGCAGAAACAGTTCTCTTGGGTGCCGAGCTGTCCAGTACAGTGGATAGAGCCTTTTGGCAAAATGTTTGTTTAATGTGTTTTCTTCGTTTCTAAGTAAAATAGTTGCTGACAGTGGGCTGTGTGGAAATTAGTTATGTTCTCGTTTGTGACTTCACTGTATCTTGAACACCACCCTCGGTACATTACATTGCCATAATTGAGTTGCGTATTGTACGCAAGGTTGGCATACGTGATCTGTGTATTGTTCTTCAGGTTGGCATACGTGAGTTGTGTAGTGTACTTCAGGTTGGCATACGTGAGTTGTGTAGTGTACTTCAGGTTGGCATACGTGAGCTGTGTAGTGTTCTTCAGGTTGGCATACATGAGTTGTGTAGTGTTCTTCAGGTTGGCATACATGAGTTGTAGTGTTCTTCAGGTTGTCATACATGAGTTGTGTAGTGTTCTTCAGGTTGTCATACATGAGTTGTGTAGTGTTCTTCAGGTTGGCATACATGAGTTGTGTAGTGTTCTTCAGGTTGGCATACATGAGTTGTGTAGTGTTCTTCAGGTTGGCATACGTGAGCTGTGTAGTGTTCTTCAGGTTGTCATACATGAGTTGTGTAGTGTTCTTCAGGTTGGCATACGTGAGCTGTCTAGTGTTCTTCAGGTTGTCATACATGAGTTGTGTAGTGTTCTTCAGGTTGGCATACGTGAGCTGTGTAGTGTTCTTCAGGTTGTTATACATGAGTTGTGTAGTGTACTTCAGGTTGTCATACATGAGTTGTGTAGTGTACTTCAGGTTGGCATACGTGAGCTGTGTAGTGTTCTTCAGGTTGGCATACGTGAGCTGTGTAGTGTTCTTCAGGTTGTCATACATGAGTTGTGTAGTGTACTTCAGGTTGGCATACGTGAGCTGTGTAGTGTTCTTCAGGTTGGCATACATGAGTTGTGTAGTGTTCTACAGGTTGTCATACATGAGTTGTGTAAGTTAGAAATTAATTTAGTAGTCCATGGATGTGCGGTATAGCTTAAACCATTCGTTTATACACAGGCCAGGCTTATCAGGGCAGGTGTCGCATTGATAAGTGCTTTGATTGGTGCCCTTGCGTGTCCCCCTTCTGTAATACACTAGGCACCTCTTTTGGGACCTTACTTTTTTTGTGCTTTGTGGGACCTCACTGGAGACATGTTGGTCTGGTGCGACACGAGCACCTTCAGTTCTGGAAGTACTGGGGCCTGGTTAACCTTGTAAAAATAAAAAATAAGGCACATAAGCTTTCAGGAGCTCACAACTGAGCAGATTAATCCCTGCACTGCTAGAAGAAACCTTCACCATTTAATACAGTGGGGCAAAAAAGTATTTAGTCAGTCAGCAATAGTGCAAGTTCCACCACTTAAAAAGATGAGAGGCGTCTGTAATTTACATCATAGGTAGACCTCAACTATGGGAGACAAACTGAGAAAAAAAAATCCAGAAAATCACATTGTCTGTTTTTTTATCATTTTATTTGCATATTATGGTGGAAAATAAGTATTTGGTCAGAAACAAAATTTCATCTCAATACTTTGTAATATATCCTTTGTTGGCAATGACAGAGGTCAAACGTTTTCTGTAAGTCTTCACAAGGTTGCCACACATTGTTGTTGGTATGTTGGCCCATTCCTCCATGCAGATCTCCTCTAGAGCAGTGATGTTTTTGGCTTTTCGCTTGGCAACACGAACTTTCAACTCCCTCCAAAGGTTTTCTATAGGGTTGAGATCTGGAGACTGGCTAGGCCACTCCAGGACCTTGAAATGCTTCTTACGAAGCCACTCCTTCATTGCCCTGGTGGTGTGCTTTGGATCATTGTCATGTTGAAAGACCCAGCCACGTTTCATCTTCAATGCCCTTGCTGATGGAAGGAGGTTTGCACTCAAAATCTCACGATACATGGCCCCATTCATTCTTTCATGTACCCGGATCAGTCGTCCTGGCCCCATTGCAGAGAAACAGCCCCAAAGCATGATGTTTCCACCACCATGCTTTACAGTAGGTATGGTGTTTGATGGATGCAACTCAGTATTCTTTTTCCTCCAAACACGACAAGTTGTGTTTCTACCAAACAGTTCCAGTTTGGTTTCATCAGACCATAGGACATTCTCCCAAAACTCCTCTGGATCATCCAAATGCTCTCTAGCAAACTTAAGACGGGCCCAGACATGTACTGGCTTAAGCAGTGGGACACGTCTGGCACTGCAGGATCTGAGTCCATGGTGGCTGTTATGATCCTCAGTGGCTTAGGATCACAAATCTAACCAGCTAAGTAGAAGATAATAGGACGAGCTCTGGGGATGTGGTAACTGGACTGACCGCAAACCTGATCCAAACCGCAAACACTATAGGCAGCCGTCGAACGTTTCCTGAAATCCTAGACGTCTCTTCACGGCCTGAGAAACTGACTACCCCTAAAGAGAAAGTAAAGACCTCACTTGCCTCAGAGAAATAACCCCAGAGATATAGAAGCCCCCCACAAATAATAACGGTGAGTTAAGAGGAAAAGACAAATGCAGAGATGAAACAGGTTGAGCAAATGAGGCCCGCTAACGCTAGATAGCAGAAAATAGCAAGGGATCTGTGCGGTCAGTAAAAAACCCTATGCAAAAATATCCACGCAGAGAATGCGAGAACCCCCACACCAACTAATGATGTGGGGGGAGCAACTCAGCACCCCAGAGCACCAGCAAGCAAGGAAATCACATATTAGCAAGCTGGACAAAACTCATCATATACTAGGAAACATCTTGAACACAGATGAGCAAAAATAAGCAAACAAAACTTAGCTTCTCTTGAGAGACTGATAACGGATGTAGACAGGAGCAATCAGAATAGCACTGAATACAACGACAACAGGCAAGGAATGAAGGACCAGGTGGATTAAATAGGAAACCTGACTATCAGATGACGAGACAGCTGATCCCAGCCAGAAACCTGCAAAATAACAAAAAGAGCCACCAGGGGGAGCCCAAAGAGAGAACTCACACAGTACCACTCACGACCACAGGAGGGAGCCTGGAAACAGAGTTCACAACAGGTGGCGTAGTGTGTTACTTATGGTAGGCCTTGTTACATTGGTCCCAGCTCTCTGCAGTTCATTCACTAGGTCCCCCCGCGTGGTTCTGGGATTTTTGCTCACCGTTCTTGTGATCATTCTGACCCCACGGGGTGGGATTTTGCGTGGAGCCCCAGATCGAGGGAGATTATCAGTGGTCTTGAATGTCTTCCATTTTCTAATTATTGCTCCCACTGTTGATTTCTTCACTCCAAGCTGGTTGGCTATTGCAGATTCAGTCTTCCCAGCCTGGTGCAGGGCTACAATTTTGTTTCTGGTGTCCTTTGACAGCTCTTTGGTCTTCACCATAGTGGAGTTTGGAGTCAGACTGTTTGAGGGTGTGCACAGGTGTCTTTTTATACTGATAACAAGTTTAAACAGGTGCCATTACTACAGGCAATGAGTGGAGGAAAGAGGAGACTCTTAAAGAAGAAGTTACAGGTCTGTGAGAGCCAGAAATCTTGATTGTTTGTTTCTGACCAAATACTTATTTTCCACCATAATATGCAAATAAAATGATAAAAAAAACAGACAATGTGATTTTCTGGATTTTTTTTTCTCAGTTTGTCTCCCATAGTTGAGGTCTACCTATGATGTAAATTACAGACGCCTCTCATCTTTTTAAGTGGTGGAACTTGCACTATTGCTGACTGACTAAATACTTTTTTGCCCCACTGTATGTAGGTAAAGTGCTTCTCGTCAGTGCAAGAGTAGGAGAAATCAGACATCCCGATCTTCTGGCTCCTCTCTGTTGAGATAAAGCCATGACAAATAGGCGGAATCTGCTAGGAAGAATAAGCATGACACTTCTATTTATGGCTTCAGGGTTACTTCCTCAGTGTTTCCTGTTCCTTTTAGGACAGGGGCTAAAAGGAGTACTGTTTGTGGTACGTTTTAGACCCTCTGGCTGGTTGCAGGGTTTTGGACTCTCTGAGCCAGGATATCCAGCAGGAAACACTTTCCTGATGCAAATGATGACTGAACTATTTCAGTCCATGTGGAAAAGGAACATGATCCACAAGCGCTGAAAGATGCAGGGCCGGATTTAAGAGGTGGGTGGCCCGGGGCCCATTTTGGAGGGAGGCCCATTTTTCAAGGTGTTGCAATATGTAATGCAAAAACACAGAATGAAACAAGCGCAAGTTTATTTACAGAAATCATTTACGCAGAGTAATTCAGGTAAAATCATTCATTTTTTACAATCCAGGCACTTTCCTTGATTTGCTGCTGCAAAATCACTAATGATGTCACTAAAGTACAATTCACACAGTATATCTGACTCGTAGCTTATAATAGCCAAATTTGCAAGTCGTTCCTGCTTCATGGATGTCTTTAATTGGTTTTCAACTAATTTGAGTTTTGACAAGGAATGCTCACCACTGCAGTTTGTTACCATCAAAATTAGATATATCCTTAGAGCTATCTCAATATTTGGGAAAGTGTCCTGCACACCCTTTTCCATGATAAGCTTGTACATGAAAAGTTCAGTGCTGATACCTTTTGGCTCCTCGTTTGTGAATAAATTGGCAAATGTTACAAACTGACACAGCTCATCGATAAATGTAATGTCCAAGTCATCTGAATAAGACCTGACGAGTTGCTCTGCTGTGGCCTTAAAGTGAACCTGTCACCTGAATTTGGTGGGACCAGTTTTGGGTCATATGGGCGGGGTTTTCGGGTGTTTGATTCACCCTTTCCTTACCCGCTGGCTGCATGCTGGCCGCAATATTGGATTGAAGTTCATTCTCTGTCCTCCGGAGTACACACCAGCGCAAGGCAATATCGCGCTTAGTAACCCGATATTTACCCTGGTTACCATTGTAAAAGTAAAAAAAAAAAACAGTACATACTCACATTCTGATGTCTGTCACGTCCCCCGGCGTCCACTGACTGTGTCAGCGCCGGCCGTAAAGCTGAGCACAGCGGTGACGTCACCGCTGTTACTGCCGGCGCTGACACATTCAGTGCAGGGAAGCCGCCGGCGGGGGACGTGACAGACATCAGAATGTGAGTATGTAGTGGGGTTTTTTTACATTTACAATGGTAACCAGGGTAAATATCGGGTTACTAAGCGCGGCCCTGCACTTAGTAACCCGATGTTTACCCTGGTTACCCGGGTGCTGCAGGGGGACTTCGGCATCGTTGAAGACAGTTTCAATGATGCTGAAGTCGTTCCCCTGATCGTTGGTCGCTGGAGAGAGCTGTCTGTGTGACAGCTCCCCAGCGACCACACAACGACTTACCAAGGATCGCATCGCTGGTCGTGATCGTTGGTAAGTCGTTTAGTGTAACGGTACCTTTAGTGTTGTCAGCTCTGCAGGACCAACGCGTTGTTGTGACATGTTTGAGAGTCAATTCTGTTGCTGAGTCAATATTTTTCAAAGCCTCAGTCAGGAGCTGATGCCAATGCGTTGAAACTGAAGAAGAACAGCTTTTCATGGAAGTCAAAAAATGTACAGCACTCGAGCAGCTTTCTACAGCATTTTTAGCAACCAAATTTAAAGAGTGTGCCGTACAAGGAATCCAGGATGCAAGATTGTTCTTCTCTCTCACTTTGGCTTGCAGGCCGTTGTATTTGCCACTCATTGCAGATGCATTGTCATAACTTTGACCTCAGCAATTTCCCAGGTCTAGGTCATGTCTCTTCAAAAATTCCAACAAGGCATTGAACATGTCTTGAGCGCCATGGCCTTTGTTTGCCATGAATGTTACAAAGACGTGTATTTTACATGTTTTGAAATATTTATCCCTATATTGGTGGGAGGCCCCTGCTTGGTGGGTGGCCCAGGGCCCGGGCCCCTTGGGCCCCCCCTAAATTCGGGCCTGGAAAGATGCCTGGAAAGATGCCTGTATAAAGCACATCTACAAGAGAAAAGGCAACCGCCAACTTGCGATAACCATCGAGGCATCTTCTTTCTGTCCACTGCTGTGAAGATTCTGGCTCGCCTCTTACTCAACTGCCTCCTCTAGCACTCCGAGCAAAGTCTATTACCTGAAAGCCAGTGCAGTTTCCGTGCTGAACGTCGGACAGCGCATTGACTCCAGGAAAAGTGCCAGGAGAAAAGCAGCGATCTTTTCATGACCTTTGTTGACTTGACCAATGTTTTCAATATAGTCAGTAGAGATGGCCTGTGGAAAATCATGGGAAAGTTTGCTTGCCCGAGCAAGTTCAACATTCGTCCAGCAGCTCCATAGTGGTATGATGGTGACAGTCCTGAGTGATGGCCCCAACCCTGTTCAGTATGCTATTTCCTGCCATGTTGACAGATGCCTTTAGCAACCACGAAGACGGAATCCATGTCAGGTACACAGGTACAGGACTGACTGCAAGCTTATTAACGACAAAGCACACGGCACTCGAGGATCCTATATGGTGCCCAAGTCAGGTTTCCAGCCCGTCAGTAAGATAATAACAAATCAATTGGCACTCAGAGTTTCTTTGCAAGATGAGAATGAGTATTCCGTTTATTTGTGCATCCAGTTCAAAGATTTAAACGTTTTCGGTCCATACACAAGACCTTCATCAGAAATATCTTTAACAAAACTGAAATACAGGCAGAGAATTAGATAATAATTCATAACAACATCCATATGATGCACGACCAAGAAAACAACGGAATTATAGTTATTTTTTTCACATCAAATCCATCATTTTTTGCTTCAGACGTGCCAAAAATTTAAAAGACAGATTGGTAAAAGCGGATATAGGCCCGGAAACAACTCTAGCTAGACAAGCCTTCCTTCAAACACAGAGAAAGGGCACTTTCCTGTGCCTAAGCTGTCTACAGTGCAGTAATGTTCAAAAGGGCCCCTCAGTATTTCACCCACAAACAGGTAAAGCCCTACCGATCAATAGTTTTTATACCTGTGAATCCGTGTATGTGATTTATGTCATCAAATGCCCATGTGGCCTCGCCTATGTGGGGGAGACTACGCAAGCCGTTCGGGACAGAGTGTCCCAACATAAATCCACCATCCGGTGCAAAAAAACTCAGCTTCCTCTCCCTCACCACTTTATTGAAAAAAAACATAATATCTCCCAACTTTGTTTTCAGGTACTAGAGCAGATAGATCCCTTAACCCCTTCCCGACCTGTGACACAGCGTATGCGTCATGAAAGTCGGTGCCTTCCCGACCTGTGACGCATATGCTGTGTCACAGAATGATCGCGTCCCTGCAGATCGGGTGAAAGGGTTAACTCCAATTTTACCCGATCTGCAGGGAGAGGGGGAGTGGTACTTCAGCCCAGGGGGGGTGGCTTAACCCCCCCGTGGCTACGATCGCTCTGATTGGCTGTTGAAAGTGAAACTGCCAATCAGAGCGATTTGTAATATTTCACCTATGAAAATGGTGAAATATTACAATCCAGCCATGGCCGATGCTGCAATAGCATCTGCCATGGCTGGAGACCCCGATCTGCCCCCACCCCAGCCCACCGATCGCCCCCCCAGTCGTCCTTTTTGCCCCGATGTCCGTTCCGCTCCCCTCCTCCCTCCTGTCGGCTCCCCCGGTCCTCCTGTCCGCTCCCCAGGTCCTCCGATCCCCCCCCCGTGTTCCGGTCCCACCCCCCCATACTTACCTAGCTCCGATGTCCCTCCCGGTGTCCGGCCGTCTGCTTCATGGGCGCCGCCATCTTGGAAAATGGCGGGCGCATGAGCAGTACGCCCGCCGAATCTGACAGCCGGCAGATTCGTTCCTGCACATTTTGGTCGCTGTGATAAGTTCTATCACAGCGATCAAAATAAAAAAAATAGTAAATAAATCACCCCCTTTATCACCCCCATAGGTAGGGATAATAATAAAATACAGAAAATATAATTATTTTAGTTTTTCCATTAGGGTTAGGGTTAGGGGTAGGGTTAGGGGTAGGGTTAGGGGTAGGGTTGCACTTAGGGTTGCACTTAGGGTTGCACTTAGGGCTAGGGTTGCACTTAGGGTTGCACTTAGGGCTAGGGTTGCACTTAGGGTTGCACTTAGGGTTGCACTTAGGGTTGCACTTAGGGCTAGGGTTGCACTTAGGGTTGCACTTAGGGTTGCACTTAGGGTTGCACTTAGGGCTAGGGTTGCACTTAGGGTTGCACTTAGGGTTGCACTTAGGGTTGCACTTAGGGCTAGGGTTGCACTTAGGGTTGCACTTAGGGTTGCACTTAGGGCTAGGGTTGCACTTAGGGTTGCACTTAGGGTTGCACTTAGGGTTGCACTTAGGGCTAGGGTTGCACTTAGGGTTGCACTTAGGGTTGCACTTAGGGTTGCACTTAGGGCTAGGGTTGCACTTAGGGTTGCACTTAGGGTTGCACTTAGGGCTAGGGTTGCACTTAGGGTTGCACTTAGGGTTGCACTTAGGGCTAGGGTTGCACTTAGGGTTGCACTTAGGGTTGCACTTAGGGTTGCACTTAGGGCTAGGGTTGCACTTAGGGTTGCACTTAGGGTTGCACTTAGGGCTAGGGTTGCACTTAGGGTTGCACTTAGGGCTAGGGTTGCACTTAGGGTTGCACTTAGGGTTGCACTTAGGGCTAGGGTTGCACTTAGGGCTAGGGTTGCACTTAGGGTTAGAATTAGGGTTAGAATTAGGCTATGTGCACACGGTGCGGATTTGGCTGCGGATCCGCAGCGGATTGGTCGCTGCGGATTCGTATCAGTTTTCCATCACGTTTACAGTACCACGTAAACCTATGGAAAACCAAATCCGCTGTGCCCATGGTGCGGAAAATACAGCGCGGAAACGCTGCGTTGTATTTTCCGCAGCATGTCAATTCTTTGTGCAATTCCGCAGCGTTTTACACCTGCTCCATAATAGGAATCCGCAAGTGAAATCCACACAAAAAACACTGGAAATCCGCGGTAAATCCGCAGGTAAAGCGCAGTGCGTTTTACCTGCAGATTTTTCAAAAACTGCGGAAAAATCCACACAAATCCGCAACGTGAGCACATAGCCTTAGGGTTGGAATTAGGGGTAAGACTAGGGTTAGGGGTGTGTTGGGGTTAGGGTTGTGGTTAGGGTTGGGATTAGAGTTAGGGGTGTGTTGGGGTTAGTGTTGGAGTTAGAATTGAGGGGTTTCCACTTTTTAGGCACATCAGGGGGTCTCCAAACGCGACACGGCGCCACCATTGATTCCAGCCAATCTTGCGTTGAAAAAGTAAAATGGTGCTCTCTCCCTTCCGAGCCCCGACGTGTGCCCAAACAGTGCTTTACCCCCACATATGGGGTACCAGCGTACTCAGGAGAAACTGATCAACAACTTTTGGGGTCCAATTTCTCCTGTAACCCTTGGGAAAATAAAAAATTGCGGGCTAAAAAATTATTTTTGAGGAAAGAAAAATGATTTTTTATTTTCACGGCTCTGCGTTATAAACTTCTGTGAAGCACTTGGGGGTTCAAAGTGCTAACCACACATCTAGATAAGTTCCCTTGGGGGTTTAGTTTCCAAAATGGGGTCACTTGTGGGGAGTTTCTACTGTTTAGGCACATCAGGGGCTCTGCAAACGCAACGTGATGCCCGCAGAGCATTCCATCAAAGTCTGCATTTCAAAACGTCACTACTTCCCTTCTGAACCCCGACGTGTGCCCAAGCAGTGGTTTACCCCCACATATGGGGTATCAGCGTACTCAGGAGAAACTGGACAACAACTATTGGGGTCAAATTTCCCCTGTTACCCTTGGGAAAATAAAAAATTCTGGGCTAAAAAAATTTTTTTGAGAAAAGAAAAAATATTTTTTATTTTCATGGCTCTGCGTTATAAACTTCTGTGAAGCACTTGGGGGTTCAAAGTGCTCACCACACATCTAGATTAGTTCCTTGGGAGGTCTAGTTTCCAAAATGGGGTCACTTATGGGGAAGCTCCAATGTTTAGGCACACAGGGGCTCTCCAAACGCGACATGGTGTCCGCTAATGATTGGAGCTAATTTTCCATTCAAAAAGCCAAATGGCGTGCCTTCCCTTCCAAGCCCTGCCGTGCACCCAAACAGTGGTTTACCCCCACATATGGGGTATCATCGTACTCAGGACAAACTGGACAACAACATTTGGGGTCCAATTTCTCCTGTTACCCTTGGGAAAATAAAAAATTCTGGGCTAAAAATCATTTTTGAGGAAAGAAAAATTATTTTTTATTTTCACGGCTCTGCGTTATAAACTTCTGTGAAGCACTTGTTGGTTTAAAGTGCTCACTATGCATCTAGATAAGTTCCTTGGGGGGTCTAGTTTCCAAAATGGGGTCACTTGTGGGGGAGCTCCAATGTTTAGGCACACAGGGGCTCTCCAAACGCGACATGGTGTCCGCTAACGATTGGAGCTACTTTTCCATTCAAAAAGTCAAATGGCGCGCCTTCCCTTCTGAGCCTTGCCATGCGCCCAAACAGTGGTTTACCCCCACATATGAGGTATCGGCGTACTCAGGAGAAATTGCCCAACAAATTTTAGGATCCATTTTATCCTGTTGCCCATGTGAAAATTAAAAAATTGAGGCTAAAAGAATTTTTTTGTGAAAAAAAAGTACTTTTTCATTTTTACGGATCAATTTGTGAAGCACCTGAGGGTTTAAAGTGCTCACTATGCATCTAGATAAGTTCCTTGGGGGGTCTCCTTTCCAAAATGGGGTCACTTGTGGGGAAGCTCCAATGTTTAGTCACACAGGGGCTCTCCAAACGCGACATGGTGTCCGCTAACGATGGAGATAATTTTTCATTCAAAAAGTCAAATTGCGCTCCTTCCCTTCCGAGACTTACCATGTGCCCAAACAGTGGTTTACCCCCACATGTGAGGTATCAGTGTACTCAGGAGAAATTGCCCAACAAATTTTAGGATCCATTTTATCCTGTTGCCCATGTGAAAATTAAAAAATTGAGGCTAAAATATTTTTTTTGTGAAAAAAAAGTACTTTTTCATTTTTACGGATCAATTTGTGAAGCACCTGGGGGTTTAAAGTGCTCACTATGCTTCTAGATAAGTTCCTTGGGGGGTCTAGTTTCCAAAATGGGGTCACTTGTGGGGGAGCTCCAATGTTTAGGCACACGGGGGCTCTCCAAACGCGACATGGTGTCCGCTAAAGATTGGAGCCAATTTTTCATTCAAAAAGTCAAATGGCGCTCCTTCCCTTCCGAGTTCTGCCGTGCGCCCAAACAGTGGTTTACCCCCACATATGAGGTATCAGCGTACTCAGAACAAATTGGACAACAACGTTCGTGGTCCAGTTTCTCCTTTTACCCTTGGGAAAATAAAAAAATTGTTGCTAAAAGATCATTTTTGTGACTAAAAAGTTAAATGTTCATTTTTTCCTTCCATGTTGCTTCTGCTGCTGTGAATCACCTGAAGGGTTAATAAACTTCTTGAATGTGGTTTTGAGCACCTTGAGGGGTGCAGTTTTTAGAATGGTGTCACTTTTGGGTATTTTCAGCCATATAGAACCCTCAAATTGACTTTAAATGTGAGGTGGTCCCTAAAAAAAATGGTTTTGTAAATTTTGTTGTAAAAATGAGAAATCACTGGTCAAATTTTAACCCTTATAACTTCCTAGCAAAAAAAAATGTTGTTTCCAAAATTGTGCTGATGTAAAGTAAACATGTGGTAAATGTTATTTATTAACTATTTTGTGTCACATAACTCTCTGGTTTAACAGAATGAAAATTCAAAATGTGAAAATTGCAAAATTTTCAAAATTTTCGCCAAATTTCCATTTTTTTCACAAATAAACGCAGAAATTATCGACCTAAATTTACCACTAACATGAAGCCCAATATGTCACGAAAAAACAATCTCAGAATCGCTATGATCCGTTGAAGCGTTCCCGAGTTATTACCTCATAAAGGGACACTGGTCAGAATTGCAAAAAACGGCAAGGTCATTAAGGCCAAAATAGGCTGGGTCATGAAGGGGTTAAGGAGAGGCCAGAATCGCATAAAAACACTTAAAAGAAGGGAAGCATTCTGGATCTTTACTTTGCAGACCCTAGAGCCAAAGGGACTAAACAGGGACTATGATGTAGCAGCATTCCTTTAAGATAGTTTGATTTAATATCCAATTGATGTGAAGCTCTTGATTATGGTAATATTTGTACAAAGCTTTTAAATGTATTTGTCTAATGTTGTTATGTTTGTTCTTCTCTTTAGAATCGTTAGCTTCACGGCACACACGTGGCACCGGTGACTATACACGGCACTTTAGATGGTAGAGTATATATGTACTGTTAATTTTCCACTACGCAGGCTCTTTAACCTGTTCCATTACTTTCCACTATTCGTCCTATCAATCCTTTATTCTTGCCTTTCCCTCCCTCTGTGGGGCAGCGTTTTCCCCCTTTCAACCACAGTGTTTGCTCCAGCCCACACAGGACTTAGTTTCAGTCCTGTTCTATGAGCTCTACATGAGCTCCAGTCCCACGCATGCGCAGTCCATACAGTGCGCTTCCTCTTAAGTTTGCAGCTCACTCTGGCCCATTGAGCTCGGCTGAGCCCCATATGCGCAGGCGCAGCTGCGGTTGCCGCGGTCACATGACCGCGATGACGCGGCGGGTCACATGACCCGATCACACTCTGCATTTATACCCGGAAGTACGGCCAGTACACAGCGGCCCCCGGGAGCTCCTGACATAGCGCCACGGACCTGGCTACCTAAGGTAATTACATTCAGTTGTATTATAGCGTTCACCCCTGCTGGCCTATGTACGTACATGGTACTTAGGGAATTTTCCTGGATGCATTTTCTCCTCAGCTTCATCCATAATGGCGGGTTCTCGCCTCTCCCCAGTGCATTCATCCAGGATCCCAGAGGTACCTCTACTTATACCAATCGCCATTCTTACTCTTGGGGGTTTTTTCCATTGTTTACCTGTATGAGTTAATACGCGTATACTCTTCCCTTAGACGCTCCAGGGGTTATTTTCGTTCCGGGTTTACCCAGTTCAGGCCGTTCGGCTTTCACACCCCTCTTGTTTATTGCTTCCAGGTAACTCTCTTGTTTTTACATGTCAAACACATTAACGGTCTAGCTTTAGTCCTATACCTCACGGCGGAGCAGCATGATGTCCTTTTTGTGGTTTCCACATGGCTCTCGTATCCTACCTTACTGTTCTTATTAATCTCTCTTTCTCTTTCCATCAGTACAATCTCCATTGCATACTACTTTGCTACTACTACCTTTAGTCTCTCCATATTATGTCACGTATATCAGTGAACTCATATGGCGTGCTTTGGTTACTGTCACTTTTTCTCCACAGCCGGATATCCAATACTGATTAAGTTATTCTCATCATTAACATATTTTGTCACACCTTCCTTGTAGGTTGTCACTAGGCACTCTGTATGCACAGCACTTTGTTCAAGCATCCGGAAAGTCCTCTACCCAGTATCCTTTTAGGCCATACTGACCTGAGTCACGTGTGGAGTCCTTCTATAGGACTTAAAAATCTGTTCTATAACTTCCTTCCACTTTAGTGTTTTTTCTTCCTTACCAACACTTATAACTTTCAGCTCTTTGAAATTGGAATCTTCACGACTCACAGAACAGCCACCCGGATTTGCTCTATCCGCCACGGTTGCTCACCTTTCTTTTATCATATGATGGATTTGATGTGAAAAAAATAACTATAATTCCGTTGTTTTCTTGGTCGTGCATCATATGGATGTTGTTATGAATTATTATCTAATTCTCTGCCTGTATTTCAGTTTTGTTAAAGATATTTCTGATGAAGGTCTTGTGTATGGACCGAAAACGTTTAAATCTTTGAACTGGATGCACAAATAAACGGAATACTCATTCTCGTCTTGCAAAGAAACTCTGAGTGCCAAGTGATTTGTTATTATCCTGCAAGCTAATTAACCCCAGAAGCCTGAAGGCTGTTAGGGTACTGTCACACTAAACGATTTACCAACGATCACGACCAGCGATACGACCTGGCCGTGATCGTTGGTAAGTGGTTGTGTGGTCGCTGGGGAGCTGTCACACAGTCAGCTCTCCAGCGACCAACGATGCTGAAGGCCCCGGGTAACCAGGGTAAACATCGGGTTACTAAGCGCAGGGCCGCGCTTAGTAACCCGATGTTTACCCTGGTTACCAGCGTAAAAGTAAAAAAAAAAAAACACTACATACTTACATTCCGGTGTCTGTCCCCCGGCGTTCTGCTTCTCTCCACTGTGTCTGTGCCAGCCGGAAAGCACAGCGGTGACGTCACCGCTGTGCTCGCTTTCCGGCCGGCCGGCGCTCACAGTGCAGAGAAGCAGAACGCCGGGGGACAGACACCGGAATGTAAGTATGTACTGTTTGGTTTTTTTTACTTTTACGCTGGTAACCACGGTAAACATCGGGTTACTAAGCGCGGCCCTGCGCTTAGTAACCCGATGTTTACCCTGGTTACAAGCGAACGCATCGCTGGATCGCTGTCACACACAACGATCCAGCGATGACAGCGGGAGATCCAGCGACGAAAGAAAGTTCCAAACGATCTGCTACGACGTACGATTCTCAGCAGGATCCCTGATCCCTGCTGCGTGTCAGACACAGCGATATCGTATGGATATCGCTGGAACGTCACGGATCGTACCGTCGTAGCGACCAAAGGTACATGAGATTGTCATCAGTAACGTTTTGTTTGCTGATGACTGTCCACTCAACGCCAGCACAGAGCAGCAGATGCAGTGTGAAACTAACCTTCGGTCTTGTTAGCAATACTAGAAAGACGGAATTTATGAGCGAGTCTGATCCAGGAAAAGCATACAGGAGCCATGCATTACAGTGAAGGAGCCCCACATCAAATCAAAACAGTTGGCATCCCTCCCTCCCAGTTCACCTCGCTGGGCTCAGCACACTCTCCAGCGTAGTGACCATAGACACCAAGGTCAACAACAGAATTGCCTAATCCATCGCAACCTTCAGAAGACTCCATAAAAACATCTGGGAATGGAGGGGACTCTCCCTTACCACCAAGTTGAAGGTCTACTGCATGGTGGTCCTTACCACACTTCTCTATGTCAGCGAGCACTAAACTGTTTACAGCAAACATGTCAATCAGCTCAATCGCTTTTACCTGAGCTGTTTCCGCAGATCAGGTGGCAAGATTATGTCCCTATCACTGCAATCCTGGAAAATCCTGGGCTCTGCAGCATCTATACTCTTCTACTCAAAGCCTAAGCAAGATGAGCTGGAGATATGGTGAAAATGCCAAACAGCCAATTTCCTAAACTGCTATATGGAGAACTGTGTCAGGGAAAGCGAATAGTCGGTGAGCAGAAGAAAAGTTACAAAGACTGCCTTAATGCGTCCCAAAAATCCTAGGAGTGGACATCAATGAATAGGAGAATCTTACCCTGGATAGTCCATTTTGGTGGTTATATCCCGTCCCATATGTGGGTGAGCCTTCAGGGCCCAGATTGTTCTTATTAGTCTCCACTAAACCCTGAACAGGTGGTCATCTTTGACTATGAAGGAGGAACAGCAGCCAGTATTGTTTCTGCAGCTGACTATCACTAGAATGCACCATAAGTCCCTGTGCACAGGATCTAGGCTCAGGTGCCTGCTATTTTCATGAGACAATTTACATATTGTGTAGACCAGATGAGCAACAACTTAAAGAAGCCTTCACTAGGGAGAGTCACACATGTCCTACTTTCGGGACTATGGTGTGGAGTGACAACCCAGGTACAGTAAGGCCATGTTCACACTTTGCGGTTTTTACCGCGGAACCGCGGCGATTTTGATGCTGCGGGTCCGCAGCAGTTTCAATAGCGTTTCCATTTACATGTAAACCCTATGGAAACCGCAAACCGCTGTGCACATGCTGCGGGAAAAACCGCGCAGAAACGCAGCGGTTTAAAACCCGCAGCATGTCACTTCTTTGTGCAGAATCGCTGCGATTCTGCACCCATAGGAATGCATTGAACCGCTTACTTCCCGCATGGGGCTGTGCCCACGTTGCGGGAAGTAAGCGGTTAATGTGCGGGTGGTACCCGGGGTGGAGGAGAGGAGACTCTCCTCCAGGCCGGGGGAACCATATTTGGGGTAAAAAAAAGAATAAAAATAAAAAATCATGTTATACTTGCAGCGCCCCAGAGTCCTGGTCGTTGCAGTACTGTGGCTCCGCCGCTAAGGGGGGCTATGGTACGTCTGATGGCACTGAAGGAGTTCATCTGACCAGGTATCACAGACACCAATACATTTCACAGTCTGGCCTCCAGGGGGAGCTAAGGGTACTATTCATTAGGCCACTCCTCACAGTCTGGTAAAACTGGGGGTTAGGCAGGAAGTTAGAGAGAACGCTGACTGGGTTGGAACCAGGCAACACCTTGTGGCAGAGGGTGTTGTAGGGGAAGATTCAGTAGGGTCCCTGTCAGGGGTGGGATCCTGACAGAGGCCTGGCAATCAGAGAGAAAGCTACGGGACCGCGCCTGCACTTCATAGCGGCGGTGCCCTAAGAAAGGACAAGAAGCGAGATTTATTGTGCTGAGTGAGAAACGAGATCAATGCAACAGGGAGAAATACCAGTAGGAGTCGTGCTGTAAGACCGAGGCAACATCCTACTGAGGCGTAACTAACCGGTGGCCGGAACGCCGAGGAAGTACAGAGCTCTAAGCATTACTTCAAACCAACGGCAGGACAGAGAGCTATAGGCTGGCTGTCTCACCTACATCACCTACGCAGACATAGGGGGCAACTTGTGGAGAGGGGCGACTCTAGGGTCCCGGAAGAGCTCCGAGCCTTCCCGTCATACGGGTGCGTCCTACCATAAGATCTGGGGGACGAGATTAAGAAGAACATCAGAATCGAGTTGTTGTGAGGGAACACGAGAAACAGACACAACAGTTGTGGGGTACTATCCCGTAAACACAGCAGGGGAGGACCACAACACACAAGCGCTAGAAGGAAGGCACTGATTTCCACCTGCGACGGGAACTCTGGAGGTGCCATCGGACCGGCCGGACTTGCGCAGCCCGGTAAACCGTATTCCGGACTGAGGACCCAGAAGCCTTCAGTAAAGAGGTAAAGAGACTGCAACCTTGTGTCCTCGTTATTTACTGCGACCTGCACTACACCGCACTACTACCACCATCCACATCTATTACTGTACGCCCCTCAGCAGGGTCACGGACCGGGCCTAGCCACCGTGACAACCCCAGAGCAGAGACTTAGAGGCCCGGTACCGGGTACCCCTCGGCCATGCGGCAGTGGGGGCGCTACAAACTTGGCGTCACGAACAGGATCTACTTAAGCCTGAAGAATCAGGTCATGTGTGCCTTGGAACTGTGATTTATTACACTTGGACTGTGATTTATTGCAAAGACTGTGTGTTGCTAATTGCCGCCAAAAGTTCCCGCCAAAACCCGCCGCCATTGCAGCGCCACAGGGAGCACAGAGGGAGAAGGAGGGCGTGCCATGGGAGGAGACTACCAAAGCGGCGCCAGAAGTAGCGACCGCCCCCTCCGACTTCTGCTGCGAGATGACGACATGCCCAGCAGCAGAGGAGAACCGCCCCCTGATTTGCAACGGCGGGAACGAGGTGAAGAGGGAGCTCGACCTCGGAGAAATGGCGGAGCCAGGTGCATGCGTTGCTGCCGAATGCCAGACAGCGACGATGAGCAGCAAGTGCCCGAGCAACGGCGAGGTGATCCCGGCTTGCCCTCACCCATCAGAGGCGGACTCGCGTCCACCGCCGGTGAAGGACCTGAACTCCTTGGAACCGCCAGTGGAGGAGCTGAGCCTACTTATCCCAGCCATAGAGCCATGGAGGGCGGAGCCACATCAAGAGGCCACTCCGGAAGAGCCGCGGTCCGGGCTGCATCCGATTCCAGTGTCCTCGTCAACGGAACAGATCGACATCGGTGGAATCACATCAGGCGCAGGTATGGACGGCACCCCTACTCCCCCGGCCGATTCTGCTCTCCTGACTGATCCGGTTCCCCTGACCGATCCCGCTCCTGTGACCGCTCCTCACCCCAGCAACAATAACCGCGCCTTTACGGTGGAACGGGTGGTCCTCACCCCCGACGTGATGGGGAAGCTGGTACCTCCCCTACCGACCAAGATGGGGGAACCCATAGATGTGGGCCCAGACGGGGTGATCCTCCGGTGGGACACCCCCTGGAACGAACCGGATGGAGCGCCGGGGGAGAGCCTCACCCTTGCTGTGCTCACTTGGGAACAGTATAAACAATGTTTGATCCAACACTGGAAAAACCGAGACGAAACAGAACAATCTAATATGCCGAAAACGCAACGCAGGAAGCCTGCCCACAACAGGAAAGACGTGGTAAAGCGGGGGACTGTGCTAGCCTTCCACCCGAAGAGGGGTTGGGGCTCCATACAGGAACCAGGACTACCAGCTGATGTCTTTGTTACTAGTTACAACGTAAAAACTCCCTGCTGCAGTCGAGATGGTGACCCATTGCAAAGGGGGGGATCAGGTGACCTACACTCGCCACCGGAATGCACAAAGATGGTGCGCTCGGAACGTCCACCGGTGTGAGCCTGAGGGAGCGTCACCTGTTGCCGCGACACCAATTGATCCAGATTTGACAGATCTCGTTACTGTCACCACCGTCCGCCTTGTAGCAGCCACCGAGCTTGCAAGCAGGATCAGCCTCCAAATCCAGGCACCGGCTGATCTGATGGCACCTGAGAGACCAACCACCAGCACAGACAGTGCATCGGCCGGGGACAGAAGACCACCCCCTGCACAGCCACCATCAGAGTACGCAGAAATGCTTTAATGAATGTACATAGTTAATTGTTTTCCTCTGCTATGTTGCTGCTAAAACCCATCAAGGGTTAACTCTTAAAGGGATCCCTTTGTTGACCCGGGATCCCTATTGTTTTTTGTTTGTTTTCTGCTTTTTGCACCAGTTATCAAGAACTGCTGAATCATGAACAATGCATGATACAAACTCCTTGTACATAGTTTGCACCTTCTTAAAGGTGCTCTCTACTGGTTTTATATAAAAAGACGGACTCTTTGCGAAGATACAGTTCTTGGGACCTGCACTGGAGTCCTTGCTGCATACGGACTCGCAGCTTGAGAAGTTGCACTACCTCATAGAGACTTGGTCCCCTCTTAAAGGGGATGTCCACATCTTGCACTTATGAACAGTGTTGCCTTAAGATGGTTGAATGGCAATAATGTCTTGAAAAGAAAGTATTGATGATGTTGATATGTGAAAGTTAAATGTAACCAACTAGTTGATTGTAAGAGATGTTCAATAATGTTAATAGAAGAATGAGGACAGGAAGTGAACCCGTAGGGGTTAGTTAGTGAGTCCTCCTAAGAGCCATACAGAGATGGCTCAGTGATCTTAAACTGAAAGAAAAATGATATGTTCTATACTGTGTATAGTAGTGGAGGGACAGTAGGCTCGGGCGGAAAGGAGCGGTCCTGTACAGAAAAGAGAGGCAGTAGGTCTGGAGCAGTTAGGACAGGCGGTCCTGCAGACTTAAAGTAGGAGAATGTAGAAATGTTCATTAGCCTTATATGTGATATAAGAAGGTCTTTAGTGGATTCAGCAGGTACGTCCTTAAAGGCAAAGTTGGATTAGTGTTCAAAATTTCGCACTTAGTAGAATACCCGGTTGGGTAAGAAAAGTTATTTATAGCCAAGTTATTTAAAAAGTATTTAACAATGTTTGTAACGTT
The DNA here is from genome assembly GCF_051348905.1 of Ranitomeya variabilis. NCBI lineage: Eukaryota > Metazoa > Chordata > Amphibia > Anura > Dendrobatidae > Ranitomeya > Ranitomeya variabilis. Next base: position 978,395,829 of record NC_135233.1, on the reverse strand, counting down.
CAAGTGTCCTCACCTCCCATAAAGGGAAGCTCTGTTAAAAGTTTACTTGTACTTGCATTTTCAAAATTGTATGTCTTTTTGCTGACATGTATTGTTGTTTTCTTCCCAGTCCAGGAGTACTGGATTTAACCGGGGGGAGTGCAGCGCCCCAGAGTCCTGGTCGTTACAGTACTGTGGCTCCGCCGCTAAGGGGGGCTATGGTACGTCTGATGGCACTGAAGGAGTTCATCTGACCAGGTATCACAGACACCAATACATTTCACAGTCTGGCCTCCAGGGGGAGCTAAGGGTACTATTCATTAGGCCACTCCTCACAGTCTGGTAAAACTGGGGGTTAGGCAGGAAGTTAGAGAGAACGCTGACTGGGTTGGAACCAGGCAACACCTTGTGGCAGAGGGTGTTGTAGGGGAAGATTCGGTAGGGTCCCTGTCAGGGGTGGGATCCTGACAGAGGCCTGGCAATCAGAGAGAAAGCTACGGGACCGCGCCTGCACTTCATAGCGGCGGTGCCCTAAGAAAGGACAAGAAGCGAGATTTATTGTGCTGAGTGAGAAACGAGATCAACGCAACAGGGAGAAATACCAGTAGGAGTCGTGCTGTAAGACCGAGGCAACATCCTACTGAGGCGTAACTAACCGGTGGCCGGAACGCCGAGGAAGTACAGAGCTCTAAGCATTACTTCAAACCAACGGCAGGACAGAGAGCTATAGGCTGGCTGTCTCACCTACATCACCTACGCAGACATAGGGGGCAACTTGTGGAGAGGGGCGACTCTAGGGTCCCGGAAGAGCTCCGAGCCTTCCCGTCATACGGGTGCGTCCTACCATAAGATCTGGGGGACGAGATTAAGAAGAACATCAGAATCGAGTTGTTGTGAGGGAACACGAGAAACAGACACAACAGTTGTGGGGTACTATCCCGTAAGCACAGCAGGGGAGGACCACAACACACAAGCGCTAGAAGGAAGGCACTGATTTCCACCTGCGACGGGAACTCTGGAGGTGCCATCGGACCGGCCGGACTTGCGCAGCCCGGTAAACCGTATTCCGGACTGAGGACCCAGAAGCCTTCAGTAAAGAGGTAAAGAGACTGCAACCTTGTGTCCTCATTATTTACTGCGACCTGCACTACACCGCACTACTACCACCATCCACATCTATTACTGTACGCCCCTCAGCAGGGTCACGGACCGGGCCTAGCCACCGTGACAACCCCAGAGCAGAGACTTAGAGGCCCGGTACCGGGTACCCCTCGGCCCTGCGGCAGTGGGGGCGCTACAAACTCACCTCTCAGCGCTGCACGCGGCCGGCCGGTCAGAGTTGCTGTGCGAACAGGACCTGCGGTGACATCACGGTCACATGACCGTGATGACGCCCGGGTCACATGACCGTGACGTCACGAAGGTTCTTCTCGGCACAGCATCTTTGGAACCGGACCTCCGCGTGCAGCGCCGAGGAGATCCGGACATCGGAGGGTGAGTATAACCAATTTTTATTATTTTTAACATTACTATTGATGCTGCATATTGCTGCATATGCAGCATCAATAGTATAGGAGTAATCCCGCAGCGGAAATCGCAAAACAAGCAGCGATAAATCTGCAGGGATAACCGCAGTGGTTTTGCCCTGCAGATTTATCAATTCCGCTGAGGGAGAACCCGCAGAGGTCACCCGCAAAGTGTGAACATGGCCTAACAGCTCAGCGTTGCATTGATTTGGTGATGGAACCAGTGGTACAGTCATTTCTCCAAAGTAACCCAGGATCCATTTTTCAACCCGACCACACCAAAATCTTCTATCGTGGCCTACAGTGTCTTCAGACTTCTATGTCATCGAGCATATCTATACAGTTCAGCAGTCTGCAGTCACATAAAGTGACTGCATACTTTTCTCCCAAGCATAGAAGAATAGCTTTATCTGTCACAAAATCATTTCCCCAGTACATCTGAATGAATAATAAAATGGCCAAGCCCTTAAATAATATGACATCTGCCTACCTTACAGAGAAACAAGAGATAGAGGTGTATGAGGGAGGTGTCAGTCGATTTCCAATTTAGGAGTCTTGGACAGCATAGCTGCTGCCTCTATAGATGCTGTAATTAATACCCTGTTAGTTGTCACTTGGCTCTCTAAAGAATCAGTTCAAGGCAGCTAGAACTTTAAAGGAGCTGAAAAGAATTTTCAACTGTGAGATCAGATGAGAAAAGTATTATTTTTCACATTATGACTAATTGTTCTTCTTATATATCCATAGATATAGTTTATTTTAGATGTTTGTGGCACTTTAAATCACATGTCAAGCTGACGATGTATTTTTCTGTCTACCAAGACCATGGTGCGCCATTGTGAAAGAAGAAAAGCACAGAAAATGTTCTCTGTAGACAGACAAGATAAACTTTAGGACCACTCTTTGTCAACCGAAGAGCCAATTATCTAAGCATTGGAAAATGAAATCCAGATTGTTCCCACTGAGTATCCTCTTCGTCGTGCTGTTTTAATTGCCATTTACTGCAGTCCTCAACATGAAAACAAAACTATTTGCAGATACAGAACATTCTTTGAAATTCGTGTTCTTTCTTGTTCTTAAAAACTTTTCAAGACTCCCATTGTGACAGTCACCAGCTGGTACAAACCACTTTGTAAAAGTGAGCTGCAAAAAAGTATAGATATATATGTAGGTCCCCTTTCTTCTGAAAGCCATAAATTACTCACCTGAAATTCTCTGCATTCAGACACGTGAATCTTTGAAATTAACCATCAGCAATATAATAGGTGAAAGATGGTCACAGTGGGGTTATCATCTTTTCACTGGCTGTTTACATTCTCTTTGTAGGCACTGACATAATTGTATAGATATATCATAAGCCACCTGTGAAGTTGACACATTAATAAAGCTATGCAGCTTATACAGCACATAGTGATCGGATGATCGCAGCTTCAAGTCTCCTATTACATAAAGTAAAAAAAGTTTTTAAAAATATGAAAACATACACAAAAGTTCAAATCCCCCCACTTTGAAAATAAAACAATTTAAAAAAATACATTTTTTTAATCGCTGCTTTCAGAAATCTCCAATCTAACGAAATATAAAGTAAATTAATCTGATCTGTAAACAGCGTAACAAGAGAAAAAAATTGAAACGAATAATATGCAATAAGAGATGATCACAACATCGTATCTAACCCAAAATGGTTTCAGTAAAAGAAAAGTCAGCTCAAGATGCAAAAAATGAGCCCTTACCTGGCTCTATATGCTGAAAATGAAATCATTACGGTTCCGGATCGGAAAATAGCGACAAAAAAAAAATAAATTCATATACCGTAAATTACCAATTTATTTCCCACCACTTAAATAAAAAGAAAATCTATACATGTTTGGTTTCTACACACTCATACTGACCTGGAGAATCATATTGCCTGGTCAGTTTTACCATAAACTGAACATGGTAAATAAAGAATTCAAAAAACAATTGTGGAATTGCACTTTTTATGCAAATTCACCACACTTGGATTTTTTTTCCTGTTCCAGAAAATGGTCTGGGGGGTGAAGCGGATAAATGCACACTGGGCATGACTTTTCATGAAATCAAATCCACTTTGCTTGGACCCTTAATCCCTTCATGACATGCGCCGTCCCCTTTGATGAGGGCTCCGGCACTGAGCCAATATCTTTTCCAGCACGTCAGTTGATTTGAACAGCTGATATGTGCCCCTAACAGCCACAGGTGGAATCGTGATCCACCCACAGCTGCTAACCTGTTAAATCCTGCTGTCAATGTCTGACAGCAGTATTTAACACAATCGCGCCGGAAGCGCATCACATGACTGCTGGTCGCTGATGGGTTGGCATGACAACCCGGGGTGTGCAGCAGACCCCTGTAATTGTCATTGTCTGATTGCTATGAGCCCCACCTAGTGGTTGGTGCTTATGGCAAGTGAGCATTTCTGCTACACAGAGTTAAAACGACAGAATTACGTTTTTTTTTGTTGCGGCAACATTGCATTAAAATGCAATACACTGTATCTATACCACAATGATATAAATGAAAACATCAGCTCAGCGCGCAAAATTAAGCCTTTATCCAGCCCCGGAATATGAAAAATGGATACGCTGCTGGTCTCATAAAATGACACAATTTTTTATTTATTTTTAACAAACTTTGGATTTTTTTCACCACTTAAATAAAAAAAAACTATACGTTTGGTATCTACAAACTCATAATGTTCTGGAGAATCATAATGGCCGGTACATTTTAGCATTTGGTGAACATGGTAAAAATAAAATAAAAAATAAAAAAAAACTTCTGTGGAGTTGCACTTTATCTGTAATTTCACCGCACTTGGAATTAGTGTACTGTTTTCCCGTACGCTATATGGTAAAATGAATGGTGTAATTCAAAAGTACAAATCGTCCCACAAAAAACAAGCCCTCACATGGCCATATTGACGGAAGAAAGTTATGACTCTGGGAAGAAGGGGAACAAAAAATGGGAACGAAAAAATGAAAAATGGCCCGGGTTAAACACAGATTTTCTTCCCCAAAAAAATCACCAGAAAAAAATAAGTATTTATGCTACATGGGAACATGGACCAGTAACTTTTTCCTCCACTCTACTCATAGAGAATAATTCATTATTCTAAGAATAGCCCTTTAATTATCTTTTTCTGTTGTGAAAAATGCAATTCCACAATGACAAATTCTATTGCCATCCTATTGCAGAAATACGGTACATGTAAATTATTAAATGAACAAGTGCAAGATATAAAATACTGCTGCAAAGAATGTCAGCAAGCAAACAAAAGAGGACAACTCATGGATTTATAGGCACATAAAAACATTGAATTTAAGTTATTTCACTCCTGTCTGCATAATTCACTGCTGGTCAGCTATATCTTTTTGCATTTTAAACAGTAAAAAGTCCCTTTGCAGTAAATATAAAACTACTTGTTTTCTAAATTACTTACATATTATTTCCAGTAGGGGGTGCAATAATCCTACAAACTTTAAAGAGGACCTGTCAACTTTCCTAGTTTCTTTCCATAAATAGGAAAACAAGAAATAAAATAAATTATACAATAAAAAAATAAATAAATATATATATATATATACACATGCATGTGTGTGTATGTATACATATAAATAAGGTGTGTGTGTATATATATATATATATATATATATATATATGCACATACATATTAATATATATCCATGTTTACACATATGTTCATATTTATATATGTAGTCAATAAAACAGACAATTACAGTATGGACAATTCTATGCACATATGTATGCACATACTGTAGTTCATTAGGAATTACTAGCGCAGTGAGTTCAAATTTAGTGAGGGTTTGTTTGTTTTTTGCCATTTTTCCTAAATTGCTGCTAAACAGAATTTAACTGCACTGTGTGAATAAACTCTTAAAGAAGCACTCAAAGTTTTTATCCGGTTAATATAGTGAAATCATCATATCATTTTACACTGACTAGCTGAATCCTTCTAAACTCTATGTAGAAACAGGAGGTCAATATTCCCTGTATGACTCATCAGTCACTGCAAAAGTCCCTGGCAGGGGGCGGAAGGAGCAGATGGATCAGGAATTGAAGATGGGAATGATTTTTGCAGGAAAAAGACTTCCTGTTTTTATATAAGGCAGAGAAAAGAGAAGAATTAGCTGGGTAGAATAGCAAAATGAGCAATTGTAAGAACACAGTGCTGTATAATATGATGACTGCAATATAATAAGAGGATAAAAACTTTGAAGGGAGGAGGAGTGCTTCTTTAGCTAATAGAAAACTCTAGGTCTCATGTAGAAAGATTAGTATACAAAAAAAATTTCCTACAGAGGATATACAAAGTCTAAACTCTCCTGTTAAAATGTCAGGTTAAAAAAATCATTTCAGATCTTTTTCCACCTTTAAAGGGAACATGTCATGTAAAAAATATGTTATTAACCTGCAGATATGGGGTTAATCTGCAGGTTAATAGTGTTACTAACCTGCCCCATGCTGGTACTAAGAGCCTTGCTCTGCTAGTCATTGGTGTGAGCGGGGTCGACATTCCCAGCTCTGCTAAATCTGATTCTATTACAAGTGCTGCACCCAGTAAAGTAAGTGCTGGAATCAGGGTCTCTGCTTCTACATAGTGCTGCTCTCATATTACATAACAAAAACCTGCTGACAGATTCCAGTTAATGGCTTCCTCAATGGTGAGACATAGGCCTCGTTCACAAGTTCAGCATGTGGCCAGTATTTTACATCAGTAGAGTTGAGCGACTTTTACTTTTTTAGGATCGAGTCGGGTTTCACGAAACCCGACTTTCTCAAAAGTCGGGTCGGGTGAAATCGGCCGATTATTGCGAAAAGTCGGTGGCCGACTGAAACACGAAACCCAATGCAAGTCAATGGGGAATCAAAGTCGGCAGTGAGTGGAGGACAGGAAAACACCTACAGTGCCCATTTTAATGCCAAAAACATCAATACTGAAGCTTGTCAATCTTAATTTACTTTATAATAATAGTTAGGCATTGAAAACTGGGGGTCATTTGGCTAAAGTTGTGGGGGGGTAGGGCTGGCTAAAGATTTTCGTGGGCCCAGGAAACGCGGAATACGTCACGGCGGTGGAGCAGGGAGAGGTAAGTATTTCAACTTTGCAAGTGCTGTGATCCTGAGCAAGCAGGGGGGGCCCACTAGTTGGCATTGGCACTGGCGCAGGGCCCCTCAAAGTACGGCGGTGTGTTTGACGGCGGGCGGCGCCTCCCACTGCCAGAGACACTTTTGCGTACTATGAGGGGCCTTGTGCCAGTGACGTCGCCAACGAGTATGCCCCCCCACCTGATGAAGGAACCTGCACTTTCATCTGCACCTTCCTCTTTGTCCCCGTGTAAGGTGGTATAGTATGCAGGAAGGGGAACCTGACTTTCAGCAGGGTCAGATTGTGGCTGTGTAGCGTGCAAGGGGAATGTAGTGGTCTGGGTCAATGTACCAGCAGACTCATCTAGCAGTGGCTGGGCAATGGGCAGGATGACGAGGAAACACAGATATAGGCCCAAATAATAAAGTAGGCTAAATGCTGTTAAACATTGGTAACAGGAGTACACAGGCGGCATTGCTTTGTTCAGTGGAGGACAACTGTAAGGACTGGCTGACACAGTTACTAGGCCCAAATAAGTAAGTAGGCTAAATGCAGTTCAAAATTGGTAACAGGAGTACACAGGCGGCATAGCTTTGTTCAGTGGAGGACAACTGTAAGGACTGGCGCAGACAGACACAGGTAGTAGGCCTAAAATAAAAAAGTAGGCTAAATGCAGTTCAAAATTGGTAACAGGAGTGCACAGGCGGCATAGCTTTGTTTAGTGGAGGACAATTTCAATCTCCCTACAACGATCTCAGGACAAGTATGGCAGCAACAAAAAGGACTGCTGCACACAAAAGTGTGGACAAATAAACAAGATAACTGTGCAGAAAGGAGCAACAGGATTTTTACTTTTAAAAAAGCAGTTGGTTTGCACAGCGGCGTGCAAACAGCAATGCAGCTATCAGGGCTTATAAGGCAGCCTAATAAGCTACAGCGCTGATGCACAAAGATATAGCCTCCACTGTCCCTGCAAAACAAAAGTGGTGTTGGACAGTGGAAATCGCTACAGCACAAGCGGTTTGGGGGTTAATCTTCCCTCCCTAACTATGTCCCTTCTTCTGATGAAGCTGCAGCAACCTCTCCCTATGCTAAGATCGGCAGAAGTAAGATGGCGGTCGGTGTGCACGCCCCTTTATAGCCCCTGTGACGTTGCAGAAAGCAAGCCAATCACTGTCATGCCCTTCTCTAAGATGGTGGGGACCGAGACCTATGTCATCACGCTGCCCACACTCTGCGTCCTCCTTCATTGGCTGAGAAATGGCGCTGAACGCGTCATACGAAACGCGACTTTGGTGCGAAGATCGCCGACCACATGGCCGATCCCACACTAGGATCAGGTCGGGTTTTATGAAACCCGACTTTGCCTAAAGTCGGCGATTTTTGAATTTGTCCGATCCGTTTCGCTCAACCCTATACATCAGTGTTTGTAAGCCAAAACCAGGAGTGGGTGATAAATACAGAAGTGGTGACGTGTTTCTATTATACTTTTCCTCTGATTGTTCCACAACTTGCTGTCATCTCACAGCAGACAGTGTAAGGTGAGGATGGTACAGCAGAGCTGTCAGTGCTGTAAAAGAAGAGATGCAGTTGCCGACCTGTTTGTTAAGTGACAAAGCTCACCTGTGCTGTTCTGCAAATTGCAAAACCCCCTCTAACACCATTCACACTGCCTGCAGTGAGATGACAGCTGAAGGGTGTATGTAATCACACTTCCCTCTGCTGTCCTTCCACCACTTCGTAATCCCACACTGCTCTGCAGTGAGTGACTGTCATTACATGTCTCACACTGGGGAAAACCTGTTCTAAGCTATTATGGCAGCATGTTCTTTTTTTTCCCCCCTATATGTTGCTGCCTGCTTGTGATTGGCCAATATCTTACAAGGGAAGAAGTATATGCCCCTAGATAAAAATCTCTGATAATGTCCATTTGGACTTAACTGCTTCTGGACTGACGATAGAATTTAAACGTCTATACACATTGCTAAAAAAGCGCTGTGTAGGCAGTAATAGGAAGCACTGACGATGATGATCCTTTTGCATACATAGTGATCATGTGATCACTGCATATAGAGAGAAAGCAGGAGCTCCTGGATCATAGGAGACCCAGACAGCTCTAGTATGCACAACCAAATTGAAGAAAGGAGCAGCATCCATATCCAGGTGAAGAAGTAGAAAAGCTTTATTCTGCCATTACAAAGATGCAACGTTTCGGCTGGACATCAGCCTTTATCAAGCATGTATATCTAGTATGCAGTCAGGAGGCAACATTTCCATTGTAACTGGGGCTAATATATCAGCCCCTGTTATAAGAGAAAAACGAGGAAAATAAAAATACCGCCGAGCCTGTTTTCACCTTCTTGACCGTGCCAAATTTTACAATTCTGACCAGAATAGCGCCATTTATTCCATGGTGCTTTACATGTGAGGAGGGGTATACATAATAAAAAGCGAGTACAGTAATCTTAAACAATACAAGTCACGACTGGTACAGGAGGAGAGAGGACCCTGCCCACGAGGGCTCACAATCTACAAGGGATGGGTGAGGATACAATAGCCAAGGGCAGAGCTGGTGTTTTGGTGGATTGGTGGTTACTGCAGGTTGTAGGCTTGTTGGAAGAGGTAGGTCTTCAGGTTCCTTTAAAGGTTTCCACGGTAGGTGAGAGTCTGATATGTTGGGGTAGAGCGTTCCAGAGTGGGGGGATGCGTGGGAGAAAGCTTGCATGTGATTGTGGGAAGAGGAGATAAGAGGTGTGTATAGAAGGAGATCTTGTGAGAATCGGAGGTTGCGTGCAGGTAAGTATCGAGAGACGAGGTCACAGATGTATGGAGGAGACAGGTTGTGGATGGCTTTGTATGCCATGGTTAGGGTTTTGAACTAGAGTCTCTGGGTAATAGGGAGCCAGTGAAGGGATTGACAGAGACCAGAGGCCAGGGAATAGCAGGGGGACAGGTAGATTACAGGCAGCAGAGTTTAGAATAGATTGGAGGGGCACAAGAGTGTTAGAGGGGAGGCCACAAAGTAGGAGGTTGCAGTAGTCAAGGCAGGAGATGATGAGGGCATGCACTAGAGTTTTTGCAGATTCTAGGTTGAGGAATGCACGGATCCGGATATTACAACCCCTGGCAAAAATTATGGAATCACTAACTAACTTGCTAGTGCCTGGTGACCCGGATGTCGTCATTACGACATTGGGTCACCATTGCAACGATCGGGACCCCACGATGACATCTCACGGTCTGCGATCCAAGGGCAGAGGGGCTTTCTTACCTTTGCCTGCTCGCTAAATGCTGTGATTACAGCATTTAGGGGGTTAAAGTGCCAGGAGCAGTGCGGGCACCACTCCTGGCACTGAGTGCTGGATGTCAGCTGTCTGAATCAGCTGACATCTGGCGGTGATCGCCGACGCACAGCCCCCTATACATCCTTCCCGATCATGACGTATATATATGTCCTTCCCGATCATGACGTATATATACACTGCAAATGTCAGGAAGGAGTTAAATGTATTTTAGTGGTCCTGTATCAGTAAATAACAGCAAGAAAGGAGAGAATATGACAGTTGAATAAAAATTAACCCCATGTATCAAAGTAAGATGCAAAAATGACTTAAGCTACTTTGACATTAGCGTCGTGCACTGCACGTCGCAATGCGACGTTGCAGCGCACCGATGCATATTGTGCAAGCGCCGCACAACGGGGGCAGCAGATGCTGTTTTTCAACGCATCTGCTGCCCCATTGTGAGGTGCGGGGAGGCGGGGGCGGAGTTCCGGCCGCGCATGTGCGGTCGGAAAAGATGGGAACGACGCACCAAAAAACGTTACAAGCAACGTTTTTTGGTGGCGACGGTCCGACGCAACACTACGCAACCGTCGCACGACGGTTGCGATGTGTGGCAATGTGTCACACTGCGTCGCTAATGCAAGTCAATGGAGAAAAAATGCGTTTTTTCTCCAAAACGATGCATAGCGACGTGCAGTGCACGACGCTAATGTGAAAGTAGCCTTGAAGAGAATCGATCACCTGAAAATGCAGTCCAGATCACAAATTAAGAAAATAAAAACTATTTTTATTCAGCTCTGCAGCCAGTATTCCATGATTTAGCAAATTTAAGAATGATCATAGGTTGTTAAGGGGTTAAACTGCACAGGGTTTTGAAATACTGAATTATGCTTATTTTAGTGTCACGGGGTTACCGCGACAGTGTGGAGCCAGAAGACCACAGCGTCAGATTGCTCCTACTCGGGCGCTGAGAAGAAGCATTTCTCAGTCATTTTAAATGTGTTTATTTCTTCTGGCAGAACAGGGGTTATTCGGCAATGTTGGAAATCCCTGTGCTCACATCTGTGCTCGGTTAGCCACTCCTTTCCCCATTATAATAGGGGCTCTGTTACTAATCCTTGTCAGAGCTAGCTTTATTGCTGCATGGCTAACGGAGGGAAAGGAGTTGGTATGAGAAGGAGAGTGTCAAGGATCCCGGGTGTAACTACTGCCGGGAGGCTACTCGCCACAGTAAGGGAGCCCAGAACAGAACGGAGGAGAACTCACCGGGTAGCAAGCAGGACCTGAACCATGTGACAGAGGAGGAGTGGCCAGGGGCAGAGCCCGGCGCCTTGGTGCAAAGAAGGCGAACGGCTCCGGAGAGTAGTCAAATGTGCCGAGGTCAATAACCGGGAGATAAGCGAGGTACTGGAGGGTGAGACAGAAGGATATTCAGATGGAAGCCGAAGGTCAGAAAGCCGAGTAAGCAAATGACTAGAAACACAAAGCAGAGAAGCTGAGAGAATCAAACAGATCAGATCGAGCACGGAGAGCAAACAAACAACATAGTATGCCCACGAACACCAGGGGGTCAGGCACGCTGACAGAGTGAAAGTATAACTGACAGAGAATCCTAGTCCAGTGTGGGTATAAATATCCCTTCCAGATCCAAAAAGAGGCCACAACAATTAACCCTGAGAGGGCAGGGCATTAACCCTGTCCAAACCATGACAGAGAGTTGAAGGAGTTATCTGTGACTGTTGCTTAGTTTGTACATGTGGTAATTCCTTATCTTTCTCTATTTTGGTTTATTCCCCTACCTTCACATCGTGGTAGATTCCTCTGTTATATGTGAGTGAATATTTTGCATGCCTGGAATTTTCTGTTAACCCTTGTCTGTGTTGCCCTGTTTGATGGGTTGGTTTAATCCGGTTCATAGCAGCACCCCTTCTTCTCTGGGTGAGGAAAGAGAACAAATGGAGGGCTAGCTTAGGAGATAAGGCAAGGGCAGCATCTTCGCCATCTGAAGTATCCCAGGGAGCAGGTTGAGCTGGGGCACCCCCTAGTGTTAGGGACAGGGAAGGAGCCCCTGGTCCTGGGTCACCCAACAGCTGAGTCGTGACATTTAGTTTCTGAGGCCCAGCGGATGACTTAAAGATTCAAAGAAAACAGAAAGATAAAAGTCACACATTTTCAGCTGAATTGCACAAAATTATATTCCACATTGACATCACTATAGTTTTTCCGTGTTTAATTAATATTATTGTATGAAAAGCACTGTTCCCATAATGTAATACAGTGAATGTGAACTGTGTACAGGAACATGGAAATAATACTGTGAGACCCGGCTCCGGAGCGTAGCTCTAACTACGAATAAACTATATCACATACAACTTGATTTATAAAGAAATGTAGTTTATATTTTTATTTAGATGTCAAGATATAAATTATTAAATGATGAACCGCTGTTTCATTCCTTCAAAGGGTTGTTCCAGAAAAAACAATTGTTGGTTGCACCTCAGCGATCAGCATATCCTATGGATAATTTGGGAAGCCTCCTATAATAAGATAATGGTTTACCTTAGATCCTTAAATTACGGCTCTGCGGCTCTATCTTGAATGATCAGGTATGTCGATGCTTGACCTTTGGCCATTCATCGTCAACTAGACTGCCGGACATAGCGAAGCAATGTTCTCCGCTTTCATCAGCAGTCAATTAATGAAGATGAAGAGGAGCATGATCACCTCCGCTCCATTCAAGACAAGGCAACAGAGCCTTGTTCTGGGGATTATGATCTCAGAATCACTGGGGGTTCCAGTGATCAAACCCCCAGTGATTACCAAGTTATAATTTGTTATTTCTGGGGGAGTAACCTTTAACAAGACTAAACAAGACACATTTCTAATTAAATAATGGTATCATCTATTGAATGCTAAAAGTCTCATCATAAAAACAAGTGATTTTCCTTCATTCCAAGGAGAATAGATGCAGCATGGGCTGACATTAAATGAAAAATTCCTCGGTGAGCTCCTTGCTATTACTATGGAGTCGTTGAGATCTCTCAGGAGGAAATATTTTGGTTATGAAGTCGGTTTCTTTGTTCCCTTTGACAGCCAGAGGGCAGGAAGAGTCTCGTTGCCTGGAAGGTAAATCTTGAATATATGTATACACGGGAATATTTTGTAGATCTTTTTCCATCCCGTAGACAGATGGCAGCTGGTGCCTTCGATTTCCTACTCTGTGTCCAGTATCTACATTGGTCTCTGTCTCGTCTGTGTGTAGGTCAGGTTTAGGCATAGGTTTGGGAACACTGTCATCAGTAATATCGCACACCTTTTGCCTTTGTTCTGATGCACTGAATGACTTTTTATCATCTGGCTTGAGATTTAGGCTTCCTAGGACAATCTCTTCCTCTAAGTGTATTGTTTCTGATGGCGCTGGGAGTGATGATATTTGGGCAGTTATAGGACATGATTGAGGCTCTGGATCAGATCTGTCATCACTTTGTGACACTGTGGGGCTGCCAATCACCTAATAACCAAAATAAAGTATGTTAGAGAACAGAAAAGTAACAAATTCACCTTTACTGTAACATAAACACATCTCTGGTAACATAGATTTATCATACATATGTATATCCTAAAAATCAGTGGTTAAATATACGTTTCATACATTTCATTTGGAATCTTTCATTAATATTTCTATAAATAAAGAAGAAAGCTGTTTGTTGAGGATGACAATTACAGAAGGTTCCTCCTTTGTGTCAGCCATTGATTGACATCTTGTACTCCCTCCTTATGTTCTTTGATAGTGGCAGTGTGTATCATGTAGTTTTGTACCCCTGTTGCTTCATATTATTAGATACACGTAAAGTGAATCTGTCAGTAGGATCAACCCACCTAAGCCGTCTATATGGGCATCATAGGAAGCTGCATAAAGTGATACCTTCATGTCTGTGATCCGATGTCTTATTCCAGAAAAATCCACATTTTTCTTATAAGTAAATGACCTCTTCCAGGCTATGGGCAGGACACTGATCTGCATATAAATGGCTGAGGAGGGTTGATCATACTGTTATGTAATCCGAGAGCAGCATAATTCAGGGGCAGAGACACTGATTCCAGTGATGTGTCATTTGTCTCTGTGTTGTTTCTATAAAAGCAGTGTTTTATCAGTAGTCGATATCACTAATTAACTAGTTGTTTTGGGCCTTGTAGTCCTCTTACTCTATATAACCCTGCCCCCACCACTTATTAGCAGCTTTCTGCCAATGTACAGTGTACAAAGAAAGCTGCCAATTAATGGTGTGGGCAGAGTTATACAGAGCTCAGCATTGTCAGCACTGCTACAACCCCTGCAGAGAAAACTGTGATTTTATCAAAATGACAGAATGAAAACCAGCAAGTGATACATCATTGGAATCAGGGTTTCTGCCCCTACATCATATTGCTCTCTGATTACATAGCAAAATCCTAGTGGAAAATTCCCTTTTAAGGTTTTTGCTACCTCATCTAAGAACAGCATGATGTAGGGGCAGAGACCCTGAGTCCAGCTATGTACTACTTGCTGGGCTGATTATTGCAGTTTTGATAAAATCAGTTTTATCTGCATAGATTTACCAGTTCCCTAAATGCTGAGCTTTGTATAATCCCACCCACACCACTGACAGTTTTCTGTGTAAACTGTGCATAGGCAGAAAGCTGCCAATTAGTGTTGGGGGAAGAGTTATATACAGTAGAGTTCATGAATATGGATGGAGACCTGGCAGCAGACTTACTAGTCTTTTAATGTTGATCTCCTGCTGATAAAACAGTAATTTTTATCAAAACTACAGCATGCAGCCCAGTAAGTGATATATCGCTAGCATTAGGGTCTCTATCGCTACATTTGCATGTAAAACTTTGGGCACCCCAGGTCAAAATTATTGTTATTTTGAACAGTTCAGAAAGTTGAAGATGAAATCATCTCTAAAAGGCCTAAAGTTAAAGATGACACATTGTCTTCGTATTTTAGCCGTCCTCCCCAAAAAAATATCTATTTTTTTTCTAATTTTTAAAAATTACAAAAAGAAAAATGGGCTGATGCAAAAGTTTGGCACCTTTGGAGATTTGTGTGCTCAGACAACTTTGACCAAGGATTCAGATCTTATTTAGCATGTTAGGGTTGTGGCTTTTTCACTATCATCATTAGGAAAGGTCAGGTGATTACAATTTAACAGCTTTATAAAAACCCAGCCTCCTCTAAACTTGTGACAAAAACAACAGCCATGGATTCTTCTAAGTAGCTGCCTATCACTCTGAAAATGGTGGAGGCCCACAAAGCAGGAGAAAGCTTTAAAAAGATAGAAAAGTGTTTTCAAGTTGCCCTTTCCTCAGTTTGAAATGTAATTTAGAAATAGCAGTTATCAGGAACAGTGGAGGTCAAGATAAGGTCTGGAAGACCAAGGAAAATTTCAGTGAGAGCTGCTTGAGGGATTGCTATAGAGGAAAATCAGTACACTCGCTTGATTGCAAAAGACCTTCAGAAAGATTTATCAGATTCTGGAGTTGTGGTTCATTCTTCTACTGTTCAGAGACACCTGTACAAACATGGCCTACATAGAAGGGTTGTCTGAAGAATATCTCTCCTGTATCCTCACCATAAAATTCAGCATCAGAACTATGCAAAAGAACATCTAAACAAGCCTGATGCATTTTGGAAACAAGTCCTGTGGACCAATGAGGTTAAAATAGAGCTGTTTGGCCACAATGATCAAAGATATGTGTGGAGAAAAAAGGGAACCGAATTTCAGGAAAAGAACATCTTGCCAACCATTAAACATGGGGGTGGATCATTCCTGCTTTGGGGTTGTGAAGAATGGATTCAATTAAATTTCAACAAATTCTTGATGCAAACATAACATAATCTGTAAAAAAGGTGAAGATGAAAAAAAGATGGCTTCTACAAAAGGATAAGATCTTACTAAATACACATCAAAATCTACAATAGACTACCTCAAAATCCGCAAACTGAAGGTTTTACAATGACCCTCCCAGTCTCCTGACCTGAACATCATAGAAAATCTGTGATCTCAAAACAGCAGTACATGCAAGACGACCCAGGAATCTCACAGAACTAGAAGAATTTTCCAAGGAAGAATGGATGAAAATCCCTCAAAGTAGAATTAAAAGACTCTTGGCTGGCGACAAAAAGCATTTACAAGCTGTGATTTTGATGCTAGTGACTTCTCCTGGCCAAGCCGTGAGTCAGAGTGGTCAAGGAGTCCAAGGTCAGAAGCCAGGAGGGTATATCATAAACAGAAGGAAGAGACAAAAACGTGGTCAGGAAAAGTTTAGAGGTCAGAATACCAAGAGGATAACGAATCAGAGCAGAAGGAGTTAAACAGTCGGATGGTCAGAACAAAGTTCAAGGTCGGGCAACAAAAGATCAAGTATAAAAAACTCAAGGCACAGGAAGCACAAACCTCATTAGCTGAATTTACGTCTGGCAGAGGTCTGGAAGAAGCAGCTCAGTTAAGTAGCATGGCAATCACCCGGATAATAAACACTTGGAGACAGACGACGCCTCCCAGCCTCAGATTGGATAGTCGAGCTGTCAATCAACACACTGACAGCTCAGCATGACCCTGTACCAAATTGGATGGCCAAGCTGTCAATCAAAGTACTGACAGCTTCAGCACACCCCTGTACCGGATTGGATGGCTGAGCTGTCAGTAACTACATCCCAGAAGCACTGAGGGGTGAAACTGACAGTGATACTGTCAAAAGGGGTGCTACTAGGTACTAACCTTGCAGGGTACCCATTTTTCTTTTTGTTATTTTTAAAATGTAAAATATTAAAATATATATATTGTTTTTTGCCTAAAATATAAAAGAAATGTGTCATCTTTATCTTTAGAGATCCTTTCATCTTCAACTTGCTTAGCTGTTCACAATAGCAATTTTGTCCAGGGGTGCCCAAACTTTTACATGCCACTAAATATCATACTGCTCTCAAATGCAGTAGCAAAGATGAGTGAATTACAAATAAATTAATAGGGGGCATGAATGTCTCCCCTATACGTATTAGATGAAATTAGCTAAATATTTTCAGAGGGATCCGGATGATTGTTTGATGTTCTAGATTGTGAAACCTAATAGGGACAGTGCCAGTGATGTTTGTAAAGCACTGTGGAATTAATGGCACTATATAAATGAGTAAAATAAAAAAATAAAAAATTGTACAAGTGGGGGGAGGGGCTCCAATCAGGCAATGTTGGGGGAGAGAAGGTCTGTTTATTTTCAAGGGAGATAAGTCTCTTTCAGAGAAAAGATAGCTGCCTGCCTCATGTGTATGGCCCACTCTATTCTTTAGGCAGGAGTCACACTAAGCATATGAAAAATCGGTCTGAGTCTCCCTGCCGAGAGTCGCACGAGTGTAATGCGATTACAATCCGATTTCTCACACCTAGCATCCGATTTACATCCGAACCCAGTGCGATTTTAACATGAGCTTTTACATACTGCAATTCTCTACGTCATTTACACATTGTTTTCAAAGGAAATATTCCTCAAAGCACACACACATATACAGCTCTGGCAAAAATTAAGAGACCACCACATCAAAACCCTGTCATGGGCAGCCCAATCTCCAGACCTGAACCCCATTGAAAACCTTTGGCATGTAATCAAGAGGATGATGGATAGTCACAAGCCATCAAACAAAGAAGAACTGCTTACATTTTTGCGCCAGAAGCAGTGTGAAAGACTGGTGGAAAGCATGCCAAGATGTATGAAAGCTGTGATTAAAAATCATGGTTATTCCACAAAATATTGATTTCTGAACTCTTCCTGAGTTACAACATTAGTATTGTTGTATCTAAATTAATATGAACTTGTTTTCTGTGCATTATTTGAGCTCTGAAAGCACTGGGTTTTGTAAAAAATATGTGACCATTTTTCTCTGTCAGAAAAAAAATACAAAATGTATTGCTTGGAAATTCAGAGACAATGTACATTTTACTCAAAAATATACCTATAAAGAGAAAAATCAGACAAACTGAACATGTTGTAGTGGTCTCTTAATTTTTGCCAGAGCTATAACTAGATGGTGGCCCGATTCTAACGCATTGGGTATTCTAGAATATGTATGTATGTATATAGCAGCCACATAGTATATAGCACAGGCCGCGTAGTATATAGGAGCCATGTAGTATATAGCAGACAAATACTACGTGGCCTGTGCTATATACATACATACATATTGTAGAATACCCGATGCGTTAATACAGGCCACACAGTATATAACACAGCCCAAACAGTATATTACACAACCCATGTACTATATAATACAGCCCACGCAGTATATAGCAGCCACGCAGTATATAACACAGGCGACGTAGTATATAACACAGGCCACGCAGTATATAACACAGGCGACGTAGTATATAACACAGGCCACGCAGTATATAACACAGGGCACGCAGTATATAGCACAGCCCACGCAGTATATAACACAGGCCACGCAGTGTATAACACAGGCGACGTAGTATATAACACAGGCGACGTAGTATATAACACAGGCCACACAGTATATAACACAGGGCACGCAGTATATAGAACAGCCCACGTAGTATATAACACTGCCCATGTAGTATATAGCACAGCCCCCGCAGTATATCACACAGCCCCCGCAGTATATCACACAGCCCCCACAGTATATCGCACAGCCCCCGCAGTATATCACACAGCCCACGCAATATATCACACTGGCCATGTAGTATATAGCACAGCCCACGCAGTATATCACACAGCCCATGCAGTATATCACACAGCCCATGAAGTATATCACACTGGCCATGTAGTATATAGCACAGCCCCCACAGTATATCACACAGCCCACGCAGTATATCACACTGCCCATGTAGTATATAGCACAGCCCCCACAGTATATCACACAGCCCACGCAGTATATCACACTGCCCATGTAGTATATAGCACAGCCCACGCAGTATTTAGCAGTGTGGGCACCATATCCCTGTTAAAATAAAATAATTAAAATAAAAAATAGTGATATACTCACCCGCCGGGATCCACCGAAGCTCTGGCGATTCGCGCGTGGCAACCGCCATCTTCCGTTCCCAGGATGTATTGCGAAATTACCCAGAAGACTTAGCGGTCTTGCGAGACCGCTAAGTCTTCTGGGTAATTTCGCAATGCATCTCTGGGAATGGATGATGGTGGCAGACGCGAGCAGATCGTCGGACGACGGAGGGTGAGAATAGCAGGTTTTTTGTTTTTTATTATTTTTAACTTTACATATTTTTACTATTGATGCTGCTTAGGCAGCATCAATAGTAAAAGTTGGGGACACACAGGGTTAATAGCAGCGGTAACGGAGTGCGTTACCCGCAGCATAACGCGGTCCGTTATCGCTGGCATTAACCCTGTGTGAGCGGTGACCGGAGGGGAGTATGGACCGGGCACTGACTGCAGGGGAGTAGGGAGGGACTAATTGGACTGTGCCCGTCGCTGATTGGTTGCAGCAGCCATGACAGGCAGCTGGCGAGACCAATCAGCGACGCGGGATTTCCGTGACGGAAGTTGCATACAGAAAGACGGAAGTACCCCTTAGGCAATTATATATATAGATAGAAAAGATACAATACATGTATACACATAGAATACATCTATATATACATGTCAGTGATGAATGTGGCGCCCCTGAGGGTCCAGTCACCACAGAGGTACTGCACCTCAGCCAGAGGTGTGGTACTCCGCTCTCGGGTAAGGAAGGGGCACTACCCGAGACCCACACTACACCACTCCAGACCAGGGGATCTGGGCAGACCCTATTGAGGGAGGGCCCTATCTCAGGCTGGAAGGGGAACTAGGTAGAGGGTGTGGGTGGAGAAGGTTGTCAGTTGTGAGGAGTTGTCATGGAAACAAAAGGGAGGAGTTAGTCAGTCAGGGACTTGGTGAGGAGGAGTGGAGAGAGAAGCTCCTGAGAGAAGGGTTCCTAGGGGCCAGGGAAGGGAGGAATCCACCCGTGGTGCCCGAATCCACGCCGGGTGGAAGGACCAGGTTGCAGTAGGGGACCGGCCCCCAGAGTAGTGGAGAACTGCAAGACTCAGCTAGCTAGCCGGAGGCTGTGGTATCTGTATGTTCCACAGCCACATCCACACACAACCGCTGAAAATGCAGCCACATAGGATCAAGGGGACAGGAGGACGTCGCCCGACAAGATCCGAGGCTGCTGGCTTTGGACATTGTGTGTGAGGCACAGGGCAGGAGGGTGAAGCCAGGGCAGAGAGATGGCCAGGGAAGGAACATAAGAAAGGGAGTCTCGGGAAAGTGAACCCTAAATTACCTGAGAGCTGGCTGGACCACAGACCCGGAGGACACAGCACCCGGCTGGTGACTGTACCAAAGAACTGTGAGTAAAGTGTGAAAACTGCACCCTGCTGTGTCCTCAGATTTATTTACTGTGTCACCTTCCCTGCATTACAACATTCCCCATCATTGACTTCAACTCTTTAACTGCCCTGGGCCCTAGCTCTACCCATGGGGAGCTGTAACATCTTTGCTGCATCATCAACTGCCCCTGTGGACCTGAACCACAGCGTCGGCCATTTCCCTATTGCCGAGCACCATGGGTGGCGTCACGAGCAAATCCCCTATAAACTTTATTCCCCTTCCCCTTCAGTATTAATTTTATTGGACGCCCAGGGCCACGGACCGGGTCACTACTGCCGTGACAAATCCCCCCCCCCCCCGATGAACTCGGACCCGGCCCGAGTACCCCACGGCCCTGACAGGCGCGCCACACACACATATATGTATTTATATTACATATATAGATAGAAGAAAAGCCGGCAATTCAAGTGCCATGTACTGTAAAATCACTGCAGGAGCCGACAGGATCGAAGAGATGGATTACATACAGCAAATACAAATAGAATAGAATATGTTGATATATAGATGTCTGTGACAAATACAATTAATAAAGTGTGTGTGCAGTTTACTGTACATGTATTTAATTAATAAAAGATTATTTTTTGGAAAAACATGGCGTGGGCTCGGGCGCAATTTTCGTAACCAGCAGAGGGGAAGCTGACAGCTAGGGGCCGATGTTTATAGCCTGGGAAGGGGGTAATACCCATTGAGTTTCCCAGGCTATTAATATAATCTCACAGCTGTATAATTAGCTTTAACTGGCTATTAAAATGGGGGACCCCCAAAAAAATTACATGGGGTCCCCCTATAATTAGCCGCAGGGACATACAGCAGCGGGGACTCGAACATAGTATTGAAGCACACCAAAGATACAACACCTTACCTGAGCACGCTCACTCATCACTAATTACAACTTATCCATGTAGTTTGCAGCTCATGTTTCTCTTTGGAGATGCCTCCATGTTATTTTGTTTTTTGATGTGTGTTTTTGATAAGTATTATATTAATAAACTAGTGATTTTATATTTACTATCTTATGGTGTACAATATTGGCAGGTGTTTGTATTTCATAAAAAGCACAGAAATCATGTATAGGGATGTAAATGAGGCTTAAACTATGCAAATGGTTGAAACAGAATTCATTACCAAAAGCAAGATTTTGTTTCCATCATAGTCTTGGGTTTGCCATCTCATGTCACTGATTGGCACACAAGGGTAAGGCAGCAAGGGAACCAGCTGTCCTATCGCTTGTATCATGAACTGCAGGGCACAGGCATGTTTTACTTGGGCACACACCCCAGGCGGCAACTGTTTTAAGGAAAATTGTATGCACGTGTTCTTTGTAGAATGCAAGGCAAAGAAGCAGAATCCAATTTTTTGGCTGGTCGCTTCCATCCCCAGAATCATTTCATAAAGTCTTACTGAGTCCTCATAGTTATCAAAATCACAATATAGAGTAACTCTCAAAATCTCTGTGCCATAGTGCACCTGTCTTATTCCCCACACGGGCATATGCACATCCAGAGAGTAAAAGTCATCACTAGTTTGGCATGATGATTGCGATGGTCCTTGACTAAACCCTGTGTTCACATGATCCCATGGGGGTAGCTGGAAAAAGCTTTGCAAAAGTGAGATCCTTTCTTCACCTAGGTCTTCACGGAGAAAGAGTATCACCGAAATCCCTGGAAATTCAAATCTTCTCTTTCGATATTCATAGAATTGTATTGGGGCTGCTCGATCAGACACCAGAATAAGTTGAATATCCATACACAGTCCCTGAAGAATTCGCTTGACTGCCTGCCGAAAAACTGCGGAGTCACCTGGGTTGGCAAGAAGATGAATGGTGACCGGAAGAGCCGTGTTTCTGCCATCCATTTAAATGCTGTGTTGAAGAAAAAAATATTATATTATGACCTTTTTTTCCAAACCAGAATATAAGCTTTGTTACTATATAAATATTATTTCTTCTCTTGTATTCTGCTCTGTACATACAGTGGCATGTATCAGTATCGGATTGATTGATATACTATAGGTCATTGATTAGCTCTACATGTCATGGTAGGAGTTTGGAGGACATTCAGTCATGGTCGAAAGTGTTGGCACCCTTGAAATTGTTCCAGAAAATGAAGTATTTCTCTCAAAAAAATATTGGAATTGCATGTTTGGTTATACACATGTTTATTTCCTTTTTGTGAATTGGAACAACACAAAAACACAGAGAAAAAAAAGGCAAATTGGACATACGGTAGTTTCACACAAGATCACAAAAATTGTTGGCACCCCCTACTTAAAATTTGGTTGCACACTCTTTGGGATAAATAACTGCTATCAATCGCTTCCTATAACCATCAAACTTCTTACACCTTTTAACTGGAATTTTGGACCACTCTTCTTTTGCAAACTGTTCTAAGTCTCTAATATTTGAAGGATGCCTTTTCCCAACAGCAATTTTAAGATCTCTCCATAGGTTTTCAATGGGATTTAGACCTTTACTCATTGCTGGCCACTTCAGAACCAAAGCGCTTTGTTTCCATCCATTTCTGGTTCTTCTTGAAATATGTTTAGGGTAATTGAGCTGCTGGAAGACTCATGACCTAGGACGCAAACCCAGCTTTCTGAAACTGGGCACTACATTGCGACCCAAAATTCTTTGGTAGTCTTCATATTTCATGATGCCTTGAACACAGTCAAGGCCTCCAGTGCCAGAGGCAGCAAAAAAAAAAAATCTTTGAACCTCCACCATATTTCACTGTAGGTTTTATTTTATTTTATTTATAAGCCTCATTCCGTTTTTGGTAAACAGTAGACTGATGTAGATTACCAAAAAGCTCTATCTTGGTCTCATCTGTCCACAAAACATTCACAGAAAGAGGAAAAGAAAATTAACGATGTCACTGAGAGAAAAAAAAACAGCCATACTTGCAATATCATGTCCTAACACAAATGCACAAACAGGATGCAGCAGGTCTCCCAAGATAAAAGCAGGAGCAGAGGCAGCACATGTGTGCAATTTCAGCCGCCCCACAGATGTTTGGTGGGTTAGTGGCTTGTTTTCAGTATTTTGCACCTGTGCTGCCCCTGCTTTTATCTTGGGGGACCCGCTGCATCCTGTTTGTACGTTTGTGTCAGGACATGATATTGCAATTATGGCTGTTTTTTCTCTCTCAGTGATATTCATCTGTCCACAAGACACTTTTACAGAAGGATTTTGGTTTACTCACATATATTTTGGCAAATTTCAGTCTAGCTTTTTTATGTGTCTGCCTCAGCAGATGGGTCCTCCTAGGTCTCCTGCCATAGTTTTTAATTTCATTCTGATGCATCCTATGCCTGGAAGACAGCTAGTATTTCTTTGGAACTTGGCTAGGGCTGATTATCCACCATCCAGACTATCCTGTGTTGCAACCTTTCATCACTTTTTCTCTGCCATCCACGTCTAGGGAGATTAGCTACAGTGTCATATTTTGTAAACGTCTTGATAAAGTTGCACACTGTGGACAAAGGAACATCAATATCTCTGGAGATGGACTTGTAACCTTGAGAGTGTTGATATTTTTCAACAATATTTGTTCTCAAGTCCTCAGACAGTTCTCTTTCTGTTCCCCATGCTTAGTGTGGTACACACAGATTGAGTCAACGTCTCCCATTTTTATCTGGTTTCAGGTGTGATTTTCATATTGCCCACACCTGTTACATGCTGCAGGTGAGTTTGAACGAGCATCACATGCTGAAACAATGATGTTTACCCAGAATTTTGGAAAGGCCCATTTTGGAGGGTTTGTGTGAAATTATGTCCAATTTGCCTTCTTTTTCTGTTTTTTTTTTTGTGCTGTTCCAATACACACAAAGGGAATAAACATGTGTATAGCAATACATGTGTAATTGCAATAATTTTGTGGGAGAATTACTTATTTTTAGGAACAATTTCAAGATTTTAACACTTTTGGCCATGACTGTATTAACTTCCCTCAAACACCACAAATTGACATCACATTAGAGCCTTGTCTAACTCTGGTCAACCATACAATGATGTATTTAACAAGAGAAGAACCTATTTTAAAATAGAATTTGCTCCGGTTTCTTTACCCCATGCAGTCATATGTTATCATCAGATTACACTGGGACAACCAGCCATGTAATAAGTGGATGGATCTGCATTCAGCCATAAACTGCTTTTAATTAGTAGCTCAAGGCTCTGGCACCGAGCACGGGACCCCATATGACATCCATATGCACTAAAATAAAGACAGGGAGCTTCTATGAATATTGGAAATTAAGTAAGTCCATATTAGATTTATTGCAAGATAAAAATAGAAAAAATATTTATAGCTTAGTTTCAGTAAAGGAATAATTAGTATAAACAGGAATTCTCTATAATAGACACTTGAAATGCATTTGAATTAAAGCAGATTACATTGGGATGAAGGTTTTTTTTAATGAGTGTAATGCATATTAAAGAGTTTCTGCCAGTGCCTCTTTCTTTATACCAAAGGCTTGTTGAAAAAACTTTTGGAGCTTTATTTCCCCACAGTGGGTTTGGTGCTAGCTCTATGTCGCTGTCTTTCCACCCACCCGTCTTTGTTCGTATGCTGCAGCGAATCACAGTATTGTGGCAATTGGCATTATCACCTAACCCTAACTACAGAACTATCTCTAATCTTCCCTTCATCTCTAAATTCCTGGAACCCTTGGTCCACTCCCATCTAATCCGCTAGCTTTCAGAACACCCTTTTCTTGACTCTCTACAATAGGGTTTCCGCTCCTTACACTCTACTGAAACAACCCTGACTAAAGTCTCTAATGATCTACTAACAGCTAAATATAATGGTCCCTACTCCATGCTAATTCTCCTGGATATCTCTGCAGCACTTGATACTGTGGATCATCAGATCCTCCTCACTATGCTCCGCTCCATTGGCCTTAAAGGGAACCTGTCACCCCATTTTTTCAATATGAGCTAAAAATAGCTTTAAATAGGGCCTGAGCTGTGCTTTATAACTGTGTCTTTATTGTCCCCTGATTCCCCACCTTTGCTGCCAAAATACCTCAGTAAAGTCGCCGTTTTCGCCTTTCAATCACGGCGGTCTGGTCAAATGGGTGTTGTGAATTCGCTGTTTCTCCCCCACCTCGTGCTTCTCCCTAAGTAATTTCTTCCCGGCGTTTGCGTAGTGTTTCACGCCTGCGCAGTTAAGTCTAATGTCGCGCCTGTGCATTATGCTTTGCCCAGCTGTGGGCATAGCATACAGCTCGTCTCTGCGCATGCGCGGCTCTTCTCTGTAACCTGTGTGCCCCGGATGTCTGGCTATGCAAATGATGTTGTCCTAGATGCCGGTAAAATTTCCCCATCCAGAACTTCTTGCGTAAGTTTTGTAAGAAAATCGCTTATCTACAAAACTTACGCAAGAAGTTCTGGATGGGGAAATTTTACCGGCATCCAGGACACCATTTGCATAGCCAGACTTCCGGGGCACACAGGTTACAGAGAAGAGCCGCGCATGCGCAGAGATGAGCTGTATGCTATGCCCACAGTTGGGCAAAGCATAATGCGCAGGCGTGACATTAGACTTAACTGCGCAGGCGCGAAACACTACGCAAACGCCGGGAAGAAATTACTTAGGGAAAAGCAAGAGGTGGGGGAGAAACAGAGAATTCACAACGCCCATTTGACCAGACCGCCGTGATTGACAGGCGAAAACGGCGACTTTACTAAGGTATTTTGGCAGCAAAGGTGGGGAATCAGGGGACAATAAAGACGCAGTTATAAAGCACAGCTCAGGCCCTATTTAAAGCTATTTTTAGCTCATATTGAAAAAACGGGGTGACCGGTTCCCTTTAAGGACACCGTCCTCCTATCTCTCTGACCGCTCTTTCACTGTATCTTTTGCTGGTTCCTCCTCCTCTCACCTTCCCCTTACTGTTGGGGTTCCTCAAGGATCAGTCCTAGGCCTCCTCCTCTTCTCCTTGTATACTGCCCCTATTGGACAATCAGTAGATTTGGCTTCCAGTACTATTTCTATGCTGACGACACCCAATTATACACCTCTACTCCTGACATCACGCCTGCATTATTACAAAACACCAGTGATTATCTTACCGCTGTCTCCAACATTATGTCCTCCCTCTATCTGAAACTGAACCCGTTAAAAACCGAACTACTTGTGTTTCCTCCCTCCACTAATCTACCTATGCCCGACATTGCCATTTCCGTATGTGGTTCTACCATTACTCCCCAGCAATATGCCCCCTGCCTTGGGGTCATACTTGATTAAGAACTTTCATTCATCCCCCACGTCTGATCACTGGCTCGTTCTTGTCATCTACACCTCAAAAACATTTCTTTCGACTCTGCAAAAACTCTTACTTTGATTCTTTCTTTGAAGTAAAACATTGTTTAACCCCTTAACGACCGCCGATACGCCTTTTAACGGCGGCCGCTAAGGGTACTTAAACCACAGCGCCGTTAATTAACGGCGCTGTGGAAAAAGTGAATAGCGCCCCCCAGAGTCGGATTTTCTCTGGGGTCTCGGTTGCCGAGGGTAGCCGAGACCCCAGAGAACATGATTCGGGGGGTTTTTACCGACCCCCGAGTTGCGATCGCCGGTAATTAACCGTTTACCGGTCGTCGCAACAAAAAAAAAAAAAAAACGCGATTTGCCGTTTAATTTCTCTGTCCTCCGATGTGATCGCACATCGGAGGACAGAGAAATGTGGTCCCCGATGGCCCCCAATAGCCCCCCGATACTTACCTACCTCCCCCGGTGCTCCTCGTGGCTCCCGATGGGCGCCGCCATCTTTTTTCCGGGAAAAAATGGCGGGCGCACGCGCAGTACGCCCGCCGCCCGGCACCCGGAAGATCTTTGGGGTCTCGGCTGCCGGGGGTAGCCGAGACCCCAAAGAACATGATCGGGGTCGGTTTGCACCGACCCCTGCTTTGCGATCGCCGGTAATTAACAGTTTACCGGCGACCGCAAAAAAAAAAAAAAAAAGCGATCAGTTATTTCTCTGTCCTCTGATGTGATCGCACATCAGAGGACAGAGAAATAGGGGGATTCGGGGACCCTAACATACTCACCCGGTGTCCCTGGGTCCTCTTCTGTCTTCTCCTGCCAGCCGGCTTTTTCATCATGGCGGGCGCATGCGCAGTGCGCCCGCCATCTGCTGCCATCTGCCGGCCGGCAGGAGAAGACGAGTTGGGGCTAAAATTAGGGTTAGGGTTAGGGTTAGAGTTAGGGTTAGGGTTAGAGTTAGGGTTAGGGTTAGAGTTAGGGTTAGGGTTAGAGTTAGGGTTAGAGTTAGGGTTAGGGTTAGAGTTAGGGTTAGGGTTAGAGTTAGGGTTAGAGTTAGGGTTAGGGTTAGAGTTAGGGTTAGGGTTGGGGCTAAATTTAGGGTTAGGGTTAGGGCTAGGGTTAGGGTTAGGCTACTTTCACACTAGCGTTTTTTGGCTTCCGTCGCAATGCGTCGTTGGAGAAAAAACGCATCCTGCAAAAGTGCTTGCAGGATGCGTTTTTTCTCCATTGGCTTGCATTAGCGACGGATTGCCACATGTCGCATCCGTCGTGCGACGGATGCGTCGTGCTTTGGCGGACCGTCGACACAAAAAAACCTACATGTAACTTTTTTGTGCGACGTGTCCGCCATTTCCGACCGCACATGCGTGGCCGGAACTCCGCCCCCGCCTCCCCGCACCTCACAATGGGGCAGCGGATGCGTTGAAAAACAGCATCCGCTGCACCCGTTGTGCGGCGCTTACAACGCTAGCGTCGGTACGTCGGCCCGACACACTGCGATGGGCCGAGTACGACGCTAGTGTGAAAGTAGCCTTAGGCTTCTTTCACACTTGCGTCGGTACGGGGCGGTCGCAATGCGTCGGCCCGACGTACCGACGCACGTTGTGAAAATTGTGCACAACGTGGGCAGCGGATGCAGTTTTTCAACGCATCCGCTGCCCAGTCTATGTCCTGGGGAGGAGGGGGCAGAGTTACGGCCACGCATGCGCGGAAATGGCGGACGCGACGTACAAAAAAAAGGTTACATTGAACTTTTTTTGTGACGACGGGGGCTAAAGTTATGGTTAGGGTTGGGGCTAAAGTTAGGGTTAGAGTTGGGATTAGGGTTAGGGTTTGAATTAGGGTTGGGATTAGTGTTACGTTTGGGATTAGGGTTGGGATTAGGGTTAGGGTTGGGATTAGGGTTAGGGGTGTGTTGGATTTAGGGTTTTGATTAGGGTTATGGTTAGGGTTGAGATTAGGGCTGTTTTGGGGTTAGGGTTGTGATTATCGTTAGGGTTGTGATTAGGATTATGGATCGGGTTGAGATTAGGGTTAGGGGTGTGTTGGAGTTAGGGTTGGAGTTATAATTTGGGGGTTTCCACTGTTTAGGTACATCAGGGGGTCTCCAAACACGACAGCCAATTTTGCGCTAAAAAAGTCAAATGGTACTCCCTCCCTTCTGAGCTCTGCCGTGCGCCCAAACAGTGGTTTACCCCCACATATGGGGCATCAGCGTACTCGGGATAAATTGGACAACAACTTTTGGGGTCCAATTTCTCCTGTTACCCTGTGAAAATAAAAACTTGGGGGCTAAAAATCTTTTTTGTTGGAAAAAAAAATATTTTTTTATTTTCACTACTCTGCATTATAAACTTCTGTGAAGCACTTGAGCTTTCAAAGTTCTCACCACATATCTAGATAAGTTCCTTAGGGGGTCTAGTTTCCAAAATTTGGTCACTTGTGGGGGTTTCTACTGTTTGGGTACATCAGGGGCTCTGCAAACGCAACATAACACCCACAGACAATTCTATCAAAGTCTGAATTCCAAAATGGCGCTCCTTCTCTTCCGAGCTCTGCCGTGTGCCAAAACAGTGGTTTACCCCCACATATGGGGTACCAGAATACTCAGGACAAATTGGAGAACAAATATTGGCATCCAATTTCTCTTGTTACCTTAGTGAAAATAAAAATTTGGAGGCTAAAAAATCTTTTTTGTGGGAAAAAAAATATTTTTTATTTTCACTACTCTGCATTATAAACTTCTGTGAAGCACTTGGGCATTCAAAGTTCTCACCACATATCTAGATAAGTTCCTTGGGGGGTCTATTTTCCAAAATGAGGTCACTTGTTGGGGGTTTCTACTGTTTAGGTACATTAGGGGTCTGCAAACGCAACATAACGCCCGCAGACAATTCTATCAAAGTCTGCATTCCAAAATGGCGCTCCTTCCCTTCCGAGCTCTGCCGTGCGCCCAAACAGTGGTTTACCCCCACATATGGGGTACCAGCATACTCAGGACAAATTGGACAACAACTTTTGGGGTCCAATTTCTCTTGTTACCCTTGTGAAAATAAAAACTTGGGGGCTAAAAATTCTTTATTGTTAAAAAATATATATTTTTTATTTTCACGACTCTGCATTATAAACTTC
Source organism: Ranitomeya variabilis (assembly GCF_051348905.1). NCBI lineage: Eukaryota > Metazoa > Chordata > Amphibia > Anura > Dendrobatidae > Ranitomeya > Ranitomeya variabilis. The sequence goes on along the minus strand of NC_135233.1, from coordinate 978,366,083 downwards.
TGTGATGCACTTGGGCATTCAAAGTTCTCACTACACATCTAGATAAGTTCCATGGGGGGTCTAGTTTCCAAAATGGGGTCACTTTTGGGGGGTTTCTACTGTTTAGGCACATCAGGGGCTCTCCAAACGCGACATGGCGTCCGATCTCAATTCCAGTCAATTTTGCATTGAAAAGTCAAATGGCGCTCCTTTGCTTCCGAGCTCAGCCATGCGCCCAAACAGTGGTTTACCCCCACATATGGGGTGTCGGTGTACTCAAGACAAATTGTACAACAACTTCTGGGGTCCATTTTCTCCTGTTACCCTTGGTAAAATAAAAATTTGGAGGCAAAAAGATCATTTTTGTAGAAAAAATGCGATTTTTTTATTTTCACGGCTCTACGTTATAAACTTCTGTGAAGCACCTGGGGGTTTAAAGTGCTCACCACACATCTAGATAAGTTCCTTAAGGGGTCTAGTTTCCAAAGTGGTGTCATATGTGGGGGGTCTCTACTGTTTAGGCACATCAGCGGCTCTCCAAACGTGACATGGCGTCCGATCTCAATTCCAGCCAATTCTACATTGAAAAAGTAAAACGACGCTCCTTCTCTTCCAAGCTCTGCGGTGCGCCCAAACAGTGGTTTACCCCCATATATGGGGTATCTACATACTCAGGAGAAATTGCACAACAACTTTTGTGGTCTAATTTCTCCTGTTACCCTTGTGAAAATAAAAATTTGGGGGCAAAAAGATCATTTTTGTAGAAAAAATGAGATTTTTTATTTTCACGGCTCTACGTTATAAACTTCTGTGAAGCACTTGGGGGTTCAAAGTGCTCACCACACATCTAGATAAGTTCCTTAAGGGGTCTAGTTTCCAAAATGGTATCACTTGTGGGGGGTTTCCACTGTTTAGGCACATCAGGGACTCTCCAAACGTGACATGGCATCCGATCTCAATTCCAGCCAATTCTGCATTGAAAAAGTCAAACGGTGCTCCTTCACTTCCAAGCTCTGCGGTGCGCCCAAACAGTGGTTTACCTCCACATATGGGGTATCGACGTACTCAGGAGAAATTGCACAACAACTTTTGTGGTCTAATTTCTCCTGTTACCCTTGTGAAAATAAGAATTTGTGGGCGAAAAAATCATTTTTGTGAAAACAAATGCGATTTTTTATTTTCACGGCTCTACGTTATAAACTTCTGTGAAGCACTTGGGGGTTCAAAGTGCTCACCACACATCTAGATAAGTTCCTTGGGGGGTCTAGTTTCCAAAATGGTGTCACTTGTGGGGGGTTTCTACTGTTTAGGCACATTAGGGGCTCTCCAAACGCGACATGGCGTCCGATCTCAATTCCAGCCAATTCTGCATTGAAACAGTCAAACGGTGCTCCTTCTCTTCCAAGCTCTGCGGTGCGCCCAAACAGTGGTTTACCTCCACATATGGGGTATCGGCGTACTCAGGAAAAATTGCACAACAAAATTTGTGGTTAAATTTCTGTTTTTACACTTGTGAAAATTAAAAAAAATGGTTCTGAAGTAAAATGTTTGAAAAAAAAAGTTAAATGTTCATTTTTTTCTTCCACATTGTTTTAGTTCCTGTGAAGTACGTAAAGGGTTAATAAACTTCTTGAATGTGGTTTTGAGCAGCTTGAGGGGTGCAGTTTTTAGAATGGTGTCACACTTGGTTATTTTCTATCATATAGACCCCTCAAAATCACTTCAAAGGTGATGTGGTCCCTAAAAAAAACATGGTGTTGTAAAAATGAGAAATTGCTGGTCAACTTTTAACCCTTATAACTCCCTAACAAAAAAAAAATTGTTTCCAAAATTGTGCTGATGTAAAGTAGACATGTGAGAAATGTTATTTATTAACTATTTTTTGTGACATATCTCTCTGATTTAAGGGCATAAAAATACAAAGTTTGAAAATTGAAAAATTTTAAAAATTTTCGCCATATTTCCATTTTTTTCATAAATAATTGCAAGTAATATCGAAGAAATGTTACCACTAACTTGAAGTACAACATGTCACGAAAAAACAATCTCAGAATCAGCGGGATCCGATAAAGCGTTCCAGAGTTATAACCTCTTAAAGTGACACTGGTCAGAATTGTAAAAATTGGCTCGGTCATTAAGTACCAAATTGGCTCTGTCACTAAGGGGTTAAAAACAGGCAGGAAATTTTTTTACCTCACAAAAAGAATCATCTGCAATCCCGTGCTGTAATGTCTGTATATTCTTTTGCTTCCTCCCCTTCCCAGGAGCTGTGGTATGATCAGACCATGTTCCTGTACGGTCAGACACAGCCATTACACAGTACCCAGCAGGGACACGTTTATAAGATTATCTCAGCACAGGAACATTTAATTTAAACAAATCCAATTGTGGAAATTATTATTATTCCAAGATCTACTGACTAAAATTAATTCTCCTTTGTGAGAAATCCCCTTGTGCCTCAGACGGGCAACATAGCAAATGTCGACCATAGTGATTGCAATGCTATTTCTTGGATTACAGTCACTGAAGCCGGAGTGTGAATGCCAGTTACAAACTTTCTTGGGTGATGCTACAGGCACAGTAGCTGCACGCATAAGACCACCATGAACGCCAGTATGTATACACATCATGGGAATGGCTCCCTTCAGCTATGTTCACACTAAGTTTTTTTCAGGAGTTTTCAGAACAGAAACTCTCCAGTCAAAACTTGTGCCTTTTTTTAAACTCCTAATGCTTTTTGGACAATTTCTGCTCCAACAATTCCTGAAAAAAAAGTTTGAACATACCCTTCCTGTTACTATAATATATATTGTGAAGCAATAGTGGTTGAATGTAGTTGTCAAGCAGGTTATGCTTGAAAATCAGTCATCCTCCGACATCTTGGTTTAAAGAGGTTATCCATGACTTTGGTTATTTTCCCCTAAGGGGCTTAGAACTATCGGGCAGATAGTTGCTAACTACCTGTCTGTTCTGCCCAGAGTCAATCTCTGCCAGCTCAGACTGGTCACGGACCTCTCCTCCCGGCAACTTTCCGGCTTCCAGTAATATCAAGTTGGAAGAGCAGCTTCTTCTCTTTGGCTCTTCTCTGGTGATGGGGCATCACTGCTGATGTCATGCTGATTGACAATCGGCTCCCCACTCCCCCGAGGAGCTGGCTGTCAATCAGCCTGACAAAACCAGTGACGCCCCGTTGACAAAGCAAACCAGAAGAGCAGTTCTGTTGACGTTAAGTCAAAAGAAGCAGCAGAATCACCAGCAGGTGAGGTCTGTGACCTCTAAGCAGAAATCGGCGCTGGGCATAGTAATCAGGTAGCGAAAAGCAACCTGCCTGTAAGTTTATAGCCACATAGGGAAAAACAAGCTGGATAACCCCTTTAAGGCTAAATTAGTAGACTTGAGAGAACTACGTAGAACACACCCTCATATGATAATGTCAGATGTCATACAGTTTACCTTCAGACTGTCAGACACATCTGTATATTATAATAGTGGATGGAAAGTTAGCTTTCCTGTCTGACAGCACAAGCTATCTTTCAAGCAGGAAAGGTGCCACTTCCGTTCATTGTGTTCTGTCTCATTTCAAGCAGCTATGAACTAAATTGAAATCCAATGCGCTCCCACAATGCTGAAGTTACACATGCAGCAACATAACTTACAGAGGCTGCCCGAGGCTGACAGAATGATGATCTATCTGTGGGATATGGAGCGCCCCCACTGCCGCAGGACCGAGGGGTACCCGGTACCGGGCCTCTGAGTCTCTGTTCTGGGGTTGTCACGGTGGCTAGACCCGGTCTGTGACCCTGCTGAGGGGCGCCCAATGAAAGGTGTGGATGGTGATGATGTTATGGTGCGGTGCAGGTTGCAGTAAATAACAAGGACACCAGGTTGCAGTCTCTTTACCTCTTTACTAAAGGCTTCAGTATCCTCAATCCGGAATACGGTTAACCGGGCTGCATAAGTCCGGCCGGTCCGATGGCACCTCCAGGGTTCCCTTTGCAGGTGGAAATCTGTGCCTACCTTCTAGCGCTTGTGTGTTGTGGTCCTCCCCTGCTGTGCTTACGGGATAGTCCCCACAACTGTTGTGTCTGTTTCTGAAGTTCCCTCACAACTCGATTATGATGTTCTGCTTCGTCCCCCAGATGATATGGCTAGGACGCACCCGTATGACGGGTAGGCTCGGAGGTCTTCCGGGACCCTAGAGTCGCCCCTCTCCAAATGTTGCCCCCTATGTCTTCTTAGGTGATTTGAGTGAGACAGCCCGCCTATAACTGACTGTCCTGCCGTAGGTTTGAAGTAAGGCCTGGAGCTCAATACTTCCTCGGCGTTCCGGCCACCGGCTGCGCGCCTCAGTAGGATGTTGCCTCAACTTACAGCACGACTCCTACTTGTGTTTCTCCTTGTTGCGTTGATCTCGTTTCTCACTCTTCACAATAAACCTCGCTTCTTGTCCTTTCTTGGGGTACCACCGCAATGAAGTGCAGGCGCGGTCCCGTAACGTTCTTTCTGTTCGCTAGGCCTCTGTCAGGATCCCACCCCTGACAGGGACCCCCCCTGAATCTTCCCCTGCAACACCCTCTGCCACAGGATGTTGCCTGGTTCCAACCCAGTCAGCTTCTGACTAACTTCCTATCCAACCCCCAGTTTTACCAGATTGTGAGGAGTGGCCTAATACATAGCACCCTTAGCTCCCCCTGGAGGCCAGACTGTGAAGTGTATTGGTGTCTGTGATACCTGGTCAGGTGAACTCCTTCAGTGCCATCGGACGTACCATAGCCCCCCTTAGCAGCGGAGCATCAGTACTGCAACGACCAGTTCGCATCTCGGCTTCAGGAAAATGGCCGCCGCGATCTCTATCTGCGCACGCGCGGCATCCCGTGGCCATTTTCCTGAAGCCGCGGCCAGCAGAGCGCCACTTCTGCGCATGCGCGGCCAAGGGAAGATGGCCGCCCCCCACCGATCACCAATGAAATAGTGCACATCGCGCTCTTTTAACTCCCCTGTGCAGTGGATTCGGGACCTTAGGCATGCGCAAACCACTACGTCACCAACGGAAAACTAAGCAAGATCTTGGGGAAGACACCACGCCCTTTTGACCAGACCAGCCTGATTGACAGGCGAAAACGGCTACTTTGGTAACGTATTTTGGCAGCATAGGTGGGGAATCGGGGTCCACAAAATACACTGTTGTAATGCACAGCTCAGGCCCTATTTAACAGTATTTTTATCTCATAAGGAAAAAACGGGGTGACAGGTGCCCTTTAATGGGTGGTGCAAGTTATCCCTTATCAGTAGTATAAGGGATTACTTACTAATGTGTGCGGCCCAACCATTGGGATTGCCACCAATCCTCAGAACGGGACTAATCAGAGCACAGTCTGAACGGGGCGAAGGATGAGCACACTTAACACATAGCTATTAATTCTCTATGGGACCACCTGATGTTGCCGAGGACAGGACATCTCTGCTCTATTCATTCTCTAAGGGACTACCAGAGATAGCCGAATATTGGGCTGTGTAATTGCTGGCAGTCCAATAGAGAATAGATAGAGTGGTGGTGTGCCTGCGGGACCGCCGCTACATTTAGAAGGCGCTCTGCAATCAATAAGTTACTCCCTGTTCTATACCGGGTACATTCAAGTACAATCAGGAGTATTGTGACGGATTTTGTTAAATTTATCTAAACAGCAATTTATAAAATGTATAAGAACACTTAGAAGTAAAAAGTATAAGTGTCTCTATGATTGGGAATCATTGCTGTCCTGGATTAGAATTCACAAATGGTCTGAATTATTGAAGCAAATGCAAGGTGAATGCTTCCAATTATAAGGCTATGTGCACATGTTGCGGATTGGCGTGTGGATTTTTCCGCACTGTTTTTGAAAAATCCGCAGGTAAACCGCACTGTGGATTACCTGCGGATTTGCAGCGGTTTTTGTGCGGATTCCACCTGCGGTTTTACACCTGCGGATTCCTATTGAGGAACAGGTGTAAACCACTGTAGAATCAGCACAAAGAATTGACATGCTGCGGAAGAAACACTGCTGCGCTTCCGCACGTTTTTTTCTGCAGCATGTGCACTGCTGATTTTGTTTTCCATACGTTTACATGGTACTGTACAACGCATGGAAAACAGCTGCAGATCCGCAGCGTCAAATCCACAACGTGTGCACATAGTCTAAAAGCTGTACTTGATGATTGTGGATTTGGTGGCCGTGAGCTGCATCTTTATTTTGTTGGAAAGTTTGCTTCTTTGAATGCAAAAAATATTTTCTGTTCTTTTGAAAACTGACAGGCTCAGCTACCTCCGGCACTTCTATAATAAGTGAATGGAGCAGAGGTGCACCGGCTCGTCCTCCGCTTCATCTAGACATGACTCAGTACAGCTCCTTTCTTTGGACCAGTCCCAGAAGTCAGTCTCCTGATAAATTAACGTTGGGGAAGAACATGGTAACTTAGTACACCCCTTGAATGTTCCGGGAACAGAAATACCTGTAGTATCTTCCCTTTATAAAGCTGTCCTTCTCCATGGTGCTTGGTAATTGTCTTTTGGGCTTTTTTATCTGCTTGTAGTTTGTGGTGAAACAAGTCCCATGTGTCTCTGTGTCCGAAGTTCGCTTAGTATTAAAAGGTGATTTATGCCTGGAAACGAAATTAACATCAGTACATGCGACTGCATTTCAGCTGGAACTCCCCCTTATAACCAGTTTACAAAGCTGTCGGCGTTCTTTCATTCACGTTGCACAATCCCTTAGTTACAGGTTACATTTGCTTTTCTGTAGAAGGCAAACCCTATCCACACCTCACTATGTGACGCCTCATAACAGCACGCGGACAACGCTGAATCACATCTTATTGGGGAATGTCTGACTGAGAACCAAGCAATCATTAAACTAATGCATGTAACTGTTCTGGTGCGGCTGGTGACTGGGCTGGACAGCCGCACTCTAAGACCGGAGTCACACTAAACGTATGAAAAATCGGTCCGAGCCTCCATAACGAGTCACACAAGTGTAATGCGAGTGTCATGCGAGAACAATCCAATGTATCATAACTAGCACCCGATTTACATCCGAATGCAGTGTGATTGCTATCCAACTGCAATGCAATTTTAACATGAGATTTTACATCCAGCAATTCTCTATGTCAGTTACACATAATTTTCAAAGGAAATATTCGTCAAAACACACAGACACATAGATAGATAGAAGAAAAACCAGCAATTCATGTGCCACATACAGAAAAATCACAGGTTAGAATACAATAGAGAGAATAGATATATACACATAGAACACATAGATATATAGATGTCAGTGACACACATAAAGTACAGACCAATAGTTTGGACACACCTTCTCATTTAAAGATTTTTCTGCATTTTCATGACTATGAAAATTGTACATTCACACTGAAGGCATCAAAACTATGAATTAACACATGTAGAATTATATAGTTAACAAAAAAGTGTGAAACAACTGAAATTATGTCCTATATTCTAGGTTCTTCAAAGTAGCCACCTTTTGCTTTGATGACCGCTTTGCACACTCTTGGCATTCTCTTGATGAGCTTCAAGAGGTAGTCACCGGGAATGGTCTTCCAGCAATCTTGACATATAACATATGATGGCATATACAATTAGTACAGTGTGTGTGCAAATTACTGTACATGTATTTAATTAATAAAAGATTATTTCTCTGAAAAAAATGGCGAGGGATCCAGCGCAATTTTAGTAACCAGCAGAGGGCAAGCCAACGGCAGAGTCACATGTTTATAGCCTGAGAAGGGGGTAATACCTATGGAGCTTCCCAGGCTATTAACCCCTTCATGACCTTGGGATTTTCCGTTTTTCCGTGTTCGTTTTTCGCTCCCCTCCTTCCCAGAGCCATAACTTTTTTTATTTTTCCGTCAATTTGGCCATGTGAGGGCTTATTTTTTGCGGGACGAGTTGTACTTTTGAACGACATCAAGTGCGGTGAAATTGCAAAAAAAAGTGCAGTCCTACACTTGTTTTTTGTTTGGCTTTTTTGCTAGGTACACTAAATGCTAAAACTGACCTGCCATTATGATTCTCCAGGTCACTACGAGGTCATAGACACCTAACATGACTAGGCTATTTTTTATCTAAGTGGTGAAAAAAAATTCCAAACTTTGCTAAAAAAAAAATAAATAAAAAATTGCGCCATATTCCGATACTCGTAGCGTCTCCATTTTTCATGATCTGGGGTCGGTTGAGGGCTTATTTTTTGCGTTCCGAGCTGGCGTTTTTAATGATAGCATTTTGGTGCAGATACGTTCTTTTGATCGCCCGTTATTGCATTTTAATGCAATGTCGCGGCGACCAAAAAAACATAATTCTGGCGTTTTGAATTTTTTTCTCGCTACGCCATTTAGCGATCAGGTTAATGCTTTTTTTTATTGATAGATCGGGTGATTCTGAACTCGGCGATACCAAATATGTGTAGGTTTGATTTTTTTTATTGATTTATTTTGATTGGGGCGAAAGGGGGGTGATTTAAACTTTTATATTTTTTTTATTTTTTTCACATTTTTTTTTACTTTTTTTTTTTAACTTTTGCCATGCTTCTATAGCCTCCATAGAAGGCTAGAAGCTGGCACAACGCGATCACCTCTGCTACATAGCAGCGATCTGATGTTTGCTGCTGTGTAGCAGAATTGCAGGTGTGCTGTGAGCGCCAACCACAGGGTGGTGCTCACAGCTATCCGGGATCAGTAACCATAGAGGTCTCAAGGACCTCTATGGTTACTATTCTGAAGCATCGCCGACCTCCGATCATGTGACGGGGGTCGGCGATGCGATCATTTCCAGCTGCCCGGCTGGAAGCGGTAGTTAAATGCCGCTGTCTGCGTTTGACAGCGGCATTTAACTAGTTAATAGGCGCGGGCAGATTGTGATTCTGCCTGCGCCTATTACGGGCACATGTCAGCTGTTCAAAACAGCTGACATGTCCCGGCTTTGATGCGGGCTCACCGCCGGAGCCCGCATCAAAGCGGGGCTTCTGACCTCGGATGTACTATCCCGTCCGAGGTCAGAAAGGGGTTAATATCAGCTCACAACTGTATAATTAGCCTTTACTGGCTATTAGAATGGGGGACCCTAAAAAAATGATGTAGGGTCCCCTATAATTAATAACCAGCAAAGGCTATGCAGACATCTTCGGGCTGATATTAATAGCCTATGAAGGGGCCATGGATACTGCCCCCAAGGCTAAAAACATCAGCTCTCAGCCATCCCAGAAAAGGCACATCTCTAAGATGTGCCAATTCTGGCTCTTAGCCTCGCTCTTCCCACTTGCCCTGTAGCGGTGGCAAGTGGGGTGATAGTTGGGGGGGTTGATGTCACCTTTGTATTGTCAGGTGACATCAAGCCCAGAGGTTAGTAATGGAGAGACGTTAATAAGACACCCCCATTACTACACCCCACATTCACATTGTAAAAAAACACCAATAAAAAAGTGCTTTGATTGAAAGAATAACTCAGACTCCTTTAATATTCTTAATTAAACAATACTTATGACCTCACCCATTCCCCCGATGCCCTCATCATCTGCACAAGAGGTTAAAAAAACAAACAACAGTATTCCTCACCTTTCCGCAGAGATGCTTTTAATCCATTTGTCCCACGACGGGTCCAGCTCTGCTGCATCTAGATGGCAGGCTGCATGGATGCATGATGCATCAATACAGCCTGTCACCCAGTCGACACTAAGCACCATGAGCGTAAGAAAGTTCTCCTGCTCGCGGTGCCATCTGACCGGTCCTGCGAGTTCATGGTCAATGAACTCACTTTACGTATGCACAGTCGGCACTTACCTATTCCCACTGCGCTCGCACTGATGTTAGAAAGGTGAAGTGAGTTCACTGGCTGTGTACTCGCAGGACCTGTCTGACGGCACCATGAGCAGGAGAACTGTCCGGCCAGACATTTCCCCTGCAGTGAAAATCACGGATGTAGTGGTTGTAGTGTTACATAGTCACCATCCAGTTACATGGACAAATACAGTTGAGTCCTCCAGAACGGGAGTCTTTCTAAGGCCAGGGTCACACTATTGTAGAATACAGATGAATGCTACTGTATGTGAGAAAACATCGCATAGCACTCAGACCAGTGTGAATTTATAGGGAAGCTCACATCACCGTATTTTTTCTCAGGCGTATTCGACGTGCGTGTAAAATCCCAGCATGCTGTGATTGTAGTCGTATATTGTCGGAGACTCGCCAATGCAAGCCTATGGGTGCGAGAAAAACTCGGACACCACACGGACCATTCGTCTAGTTTGTGACCAATACGCACACATTTTCCTCATTTCAGCCCATTCAGCCATTAAATTCAATGGGGAAAATCAGTGAGAAATGTAAAGCCATACGGATGTCATACGGATACATAGGTGTGAGAAAATCGCATCATCGCATTGCAAACACATTACACACGGATGACCATACGGAGAACACTTGTGCGACTCTCGGCAGGGAGACTCGGACTGATTTTTCAAAGTTAAGTGTGACCCCGGCCTTACAGAGCAGCTATCTGGTCCGGCCCATGGAGGGTAGTGCTAGAGATGGGGAATCCCATATAATACTTCTAGATGCTCTAAAGGGACATATGGACAGGGGATGTCTCATGTTAACTCCTAGATTTAATTCTTTGGTTTGTCAGACATAGGGCTCACTCACACATCCGATTTTCACGTATGAATGCTATCTGTCTTTTTCATGGATAGCCCTCATACCTGTGATAGTCTATGGAGCCATTCATGTCAGGATGGAGAAGGTGGAGAACCTTTATTTTTCTTTCCACATACAAGATAAATAGTTGATACTCGGACCCGACAACATTTTGATCAAACTCTGATCAAAGTTTGATCAGAATAATCGGTCCTTTTTTCTCATACGCGGAAATATCGGACATCTGAATGAGCCTTTAACAAAAGCAATGCAGGGAATGCAAGTGATATATGGACAAGATAAAAATAAAACATCTAGCACCTAATAACATGGTAAAGTGGATTTGTCATTAGATTTCACAATACAAACTGCACATGCTATTAAATAAATGTTGTTTTCTTGATGAAGCTGTTGTACTCACTTTGCAACTGTATGTCAGAATAGCTGAGTATTCCATTCTGAAAGTCTTGCCCGATATTAAAATGCTCATCTTAGTGTCAGGCTTGTACAGTTATTCTTTCATGGATTTCCAGTTCTTGCATGGATTTGTGCATCTCTAAAAAATATGAACATGAACAACACGTGGACCCCATACCAGGAATCTTTATACAAGCACATACCCAAGTCATCTGTGCCCTCTTTTACCTCTAATCTAGAGTGGATTTGTAGCATTGGTCCAGGTCAGTAACAGTAAGGTCACACTAGCGTATAGCATCGGATGTGATATGTGATCCAATCCTATTCATATGCGAGAATCACATCACAGTTTAGGAGAACAAGGAGAGATGAATCTGTCCATCTTGTCCATTGCATGTTGCGGCGTACATCGGACTGCACTCAAATGACATCCAAGTGCAGTGCCATGTTTTGATCACACCCATTGAAGTAAATGGGTGCGCACTATGCGAGATACGCACATTTTTTCTAACAAAAATAACAGATCTGCTCTGCCTCATTCAATAACACTGGTCAGAGTGCAATGCTAAATTTTCTGGCATTACACTCCTCTGTATTACACATCAGTGTGAGCGAGCCCTAGTACCAAGACCGGCAATCATACGTCCATATTTTCCCAAAAAGGTTTGTTTTAAAAATGAGTGGAAAACACACAGTAGGGTTTGTTTTTCCTATCAGCCCCATCCTTCCCTATTATTTCCTTTAAGTGAAATTTCTATATACTTGGAATTTGCATGTCGTTGGGAATTATCAAAGTAAATGAAGACATTTGGTTTTTATATTACTATTTTTATTCTATGTCCCTAAAATGGGCAAAATGTAATAAAAGTATTTGTGAAAACAACTTCAGACTGCGTATTGTGCTATAAGAGAGCTGGCAGAGCCGACGGCTTTTCATTCTCAAACTCATTGAAATGCTGAACATGTATAATTATATTACGTCTTACACTTTTGGCACAACACACATATTCAGCAAGCTTGGTGTTTCTAGTACTCCCACTATCTGCCATTAATACATAGCAAAATGTGTTCCTCTTGGATAATAATAATCTTTATTTTTATATAACGGTAACATATTCCGCAGCGCTTTACAGTTTGCACACATTATTATCGCTGTCCCCAATGGGGCTCACAATCTAAATTCCCTATCAGAATGTCTTTGGAATGTGGGAGGAAACCAGAGAACCAGGAGGAAACCCACAATACATGGGGAGAGCATACAGACTCCTTGCAAATGGTGTCCTTGATGGAATTTGAACCCAGGACTCCAGCGCTGCAGTGCTAACCACTGAGCCACAGTGCTGGGGGGGGGATTACCTCTCTTAACAAACTCTTTCTTTTCAACTTCTTAAATGCTTGCAAAATAAACATTTAATCTGAAGGGGTTTTTTCCTAGGGTTTTTGTGAGATTTTTGTATTTCTTAAATTTGTCATGTTTTGTTTTTCATTATCATTTATAATGAATATAATAATATAATATAATATCATTTATCTGGAGAATCCCGTGGAAAAACACTTGTATATAGGAAAAATGCACCAAGAAATGCATGTTACAAATGAAAAAGAAATCAAAGAGACACCAAAAATATTTGAAAAACATTGTGATAAAACTTCCAGTTCATGGTGTTATTTAGAAAAAAGGAAGCAGAGTGGGAGCAAGAGCAAGACAATTGTCCTGCAACACATGTGGATAGGGAAATGACTTAAAATAACATAGAATAAAAAATAATAATAATAATCTTGAACCAGGAGGAGGAGGTCTAAGTGGAAGAGGAGGTTGAGGAGGGGTGGACATGGCGGTGTAGGTGGAAGAAGCAGAGAAGAAGATAGCCAACACTGTTTTTGGGTGTTTTTTTTTTTATTATTTTATTTGGGGAGGTGCTAAACATTGGGAATGGCAAATGGAATGAACAAACTGTGGTGAAGTATAACAATGGCTGGGTGCGGCTGGTAAACAAGTCCTGTGGGATCCATACCCAGTTTAATGTAATGAATGTGAGCTTGTCCACATTGGCATTGGACAGGTGGATGCGCCTGTCTGTGGTTACACCCACGCCATGCTAAACACACGTTACAGCAATACACTTGCTGCAGGGCAGGCCAGGACCTTGAAGGCATAAAGGGCAAGCTCAGGCCATGGGTCCTGTTTGGAGACCCAGAAGTTAAATGGGGCAGACCCATCATTCAGTACATGGAGACATGTGGACACATACTCTTCCACCATGTTGTTGAAATGGCTAATACTGACCGTAGCACATGGTAGTGTCACATGTTGTGGCATGCTGAGGAAAGATTTCCACATTTTGGTCAGGCTAACCCTTCCAAGGTGGTGTCGGTGCCCCAGATGCAATGGCGACTTCCTCCTTTGCCTCTGCCTTGTGCTTCCACTGAGCCCCCACTGTCAGATGGTTACGCTGTCAGTAGTGCATCTAACAGTGTTTGCTTGTATTCCCACATTTCCCGATCATGCTCCAGTGAGGGAAGTAAGGATGGCACGTTGTCCGTGTAGCGGAGATCCAGCAAGGTGGCCACCCAATAGTCAGCAACTGGCAACAATCTTGGCAACTCGGCGGTCCTTGTGCAGGCACAGCAGCATGGCACAGAGGCTGTTTTGCAGAGTACCCCCACATAGGCTGTTTTGCAGAGTATCCCCAACGAGGCTGTTTTGCAGAGTACCCCTAACGAGTCTGTTTTGCAGAGTACCCCCAACAAGGCTGTTTTGCAGAGTATCCCCAACGATGCTATTTTGCAGAGTACCCCTAACGAGTCTCTTTTGCAGAGTACCCCCAACAAGGCTGTTTTCAGAATACACCCACAGAGGCTGTTTTGAGAGTACCCTCAACGAAGCTGGTTTGCAGAGTACCCTCACAGAACCTAACACTGTCCCTCACTCGAGCCACGTCCTGTCCCTGCTTTATTCAGCATCCGAACACCGAATACTAAAACGGACTTCTGTGAGAAGTCCGTGTTTGGATTTCAGCACTGAACACTATGTGTCCAATATAAACCCCGAACTTTACAGTTCGGGTTCCCTCATCTCTTTCAATAATGTCTAATTCTTAGACAGTGCATATTTAGACAAGACAGTTTTAAAAAGCAGCAGATTTTTCTTAGTGGTTCATGCTGTTTGACAAATCTGTCATGTTTTGACACTGCCTATTCTAAGATTACCCCACTTTTTAATTACCTTACTTTGCGCACAAATGTGCAGCACAATTTTGGTGCATTTTGCCCGAATTGTTTTGCACCTTAGGCCACACACCTATCACTGAGGTCATGCCCCTTCATCTAACATGTCATTAAAAAATGTCTAAAACACATCATATGAGCAAATCATGACATATTTAGTGTTTCTGGTGAATTTAGCTTGATAAATATGCCCCGTTGTATTTAGCTAAAATATTTATTAGAGGGAATTTGTCAGCAGGTTTTTGCTACCTCATCTGAAAGCAGCCTGATGTAGGCAAGGAGAAGCTGAATCCAATGATTTATCACTTAGACTAATGGGTGCAGCTGTTCTGACACTATTAGAGTTTTTAGATTTAGCAATAGATGAGGAAGCTGCTCCCGCCCACACCAGGCTCAGTATATACAATGTCCATAGACAGTGAGGTGCTTATCACAGGAGGGGGCGTGTCGGACTAGCATGCACATGCTGCAGAGTCACAACAATGATATACTCCTGTGCTAAAACAATCATTGCAAGCAAACATCACCACAGAGCTTCATATGTGAGGCATGGCTGAAATCTGTTTTAATCCCTACAGCATGCTTTCTTCAGATTACATAGCAAATCCTGCTGACAGATTCCCTTTAAGTACTTTATTTTGATAGCCTACCTTAGGACAAGTCATCATAATCAGATGAATGGGGATGCGGCACCTGTCACCCACACTGATCAGCGGTTCACTGTATAGTGTTCAAAGCAGGGTCCTGCACATCCATCTCTATTCAATGAATAGGCGTGAATGTGCAGTAACTGGCCGCGGCCACTATACAATTGATGGAGCTGAGCAGTTCCACTCCACAACTGAGCACATCCGACTGGCGGTGGCACCAAGAACAACTGATCAGCGGGGGTGGCAGGAGTCCCATTCCCACTGATCTGATATTGATAGCCTATCCTTCAGATAAGCAAGTAATATAAAGTACTGGACAAACCCTTTCATTTCTGCATTGACTTTAAAGTTAACAGCTTTCAATATATAGAAAATGCAGTGTGTGTAAAACCAGCCTGGTTGCATTTTAATGGTGGGACCTAGGTTTAAATCCCACCAAGGACAACATCTGCAAGGAGTTTGTATGTTCTCCCCGTGTTTGTGTAGATTTACTCCGGTTTCTCCAGTTTTCTCCCACAATCCAAAGACATACTGATAGGGAATTTAGATTGTGAGCCCCAATGGGGACAGCGATAATAATGTCTTTTATAAATGCTATATAAATCAGCATAACAGCGACTGTAGGTTACTCTTTACACTCGGGTAAAAGAAGCTCAGTGACAACCACTAATGGTTGCTATCCCACAATCCTTCTAAGGCAAACAGCTCTGCAGCATGGCTGTCAATGAAACATGGTGTTCATAAAAAATCCTACAGAAATAGTCTCTATTTTCATCCATATAAAATCATATAGCAGAACCTATAGCCGGAATTATAGCAGAGCCTCCAGGGTTCTATGCAGGGCCGGCGTTTGGCACAGGCAGACCAGGCAGACGCCTGGGGCCCCCACCTACAAGGGGGCCCCCTGCATCTGCAACCCCTGTATGAAGTGCCCAGAGGGTTTTCAGCAGTGAATAATGCTGTGCATTGCTCTGTAGTCCCAGAACATGTCTCCCAAACCCCACTTGAGACCTCCTCAGTGCAGTGATTTACTCATGTGGTCCGGAGCTCTGCTGTTTGCTGTAGGATCAGGTTTCACAGTCACATACAGCAGGGATCAGCATAGGCTCTGACCAGTCACTGAATCATTGCTGGTAATCTGACAGGGCGACCTCCTGTCACTACTGTCTGGATGACACAAGACAGGAATATTGTCTGCTGAATCAGGGTATTTATTATATAGAAATAGATGAATTCCCAAGTGAAACAATAAGGGTAAACTATACACATATATAGTACAGGTGTGCATAGGAATCAGCGTTTTTGGTGCATTTTTTTCTGCAGCCAAAACCTGCTCTCTTGGCAGTAAAAACACTGCTTTCAAAGCCCCCATTTTTTAGGGTATGTGCAGAGGATCCGGAAATGGCAGCCCTTTGGATGCAGTGGACATGTGCGGTGTCCAAAGTGCAGCCATGTTTTGAACACAGGTGATTCCGCATGTGTTCATTGAACCGTGTGGAATCACTGCGTCCTATACATTGCAGGGGTGAGATTTCTCTTGTGGAGACTCGCGTCTACGCCATATAAATTGACATGCTGCAGCCTGGAGAGATGCGCCCCATGTCCGTCTCTGCAGGTGAGGTGCGGGTGATAGTGCACACATAGTAGAGATGGAATTTCTTGAAATCCCCTCCACTATGCTGTAACATCTGTGGGTTGGACGCTGCACAAGTACACAGCAGCCGACCCGCAGCGTTTACTGACTGTGTGCATGTACCCTTGGAGCTTTTGCTGTTCGTTTTTTACAGTATGCATTTTGTCTACAGTACATGTTTAATAAAGTTACTGTTATTCACAAAAAAACGCAGCGAAAAACAACATTGCAACATTTGCAGCATTTTTTAAACTTTTTATTGCTTTCTACGGGTGAAAAAAATTGCTGAAAGCGACATTTTGCAGTCAGAGGAAAATAAAAGGGTGTGCAGGAGATTTCTGAAAATCTCAGTTTTTGCTTGTGCTGTAAAATGCTGTAAACTTTGTATTTGCAGAAGAAAAAGCTGCAAAAATTCTGCATCTGAACATGGCGAAAAGCTGCTTTATAAAGTGCCAGCAAAACATAGGAGATTTCCGAAATCTCCTGCAGGCGCTTGTTTGTTTCCTGACTGGATTTCAGAACTGTAGCGCTTTTTAAATCTGTAGCGTGTCACTTCTTTCAGTGTGTTTTCACCTGTAGAAAGCAATGAAAGAATAAAAAAGCTGCAGATATTGCATCGGCATTTTTCACTGCAATTTTTTAAGTGGTGAATTAAACTATTAGGTCTCGTTCACATGTTCAGTATTTCACATCAGTATTTGTAATGCAGAAACAGCAGTGGAACAATGAGGCTATGTGCACACGTTGCGGAATCTGCCGCGGATTTTTCCACGCAGATTCCTAAAAATCTGCAGGTAAAACACAGGGCAGATTTACGGCGGAATTACCGCGTTTTTTGTGCGGTTTTCAACAGCGTTTTTACACCTGCCGATTCCTATTATGGAGCAGGTGTAAAACGCTGCGCAATCTGCACAAAGAATTAACATGCTGCAGAAAATACAACGCAGCGTTTCCGCGCGGTATTTTCCGCAGCATGTGTACTGCGGATTTTGTTTTACACACGTTTGCATGGTGCTGTACAACACATGGAAAACTGCTGCAGATCCACAGCAAAATCCGCAGCGTGTGCACATACCCTGAGAAACACGTCACCACTTCTGAATTTATCACCCTCCTGGTTTTGGCTTACACATACTGATGTGAAATACTGACCAAATGCTGATCATATGAATGTGGTCTTAAACATACTGTAGACAAAGCAAACATCCTCACTCCAAAAAAAAGCTGAAAAAAGTGTGAAGAACACCACAAAACAAGCTGAAAAACAGGGGTTTTGAACGCAACATTTTACTGCTAATAGAAAAGGTTTTGGCTACTGAAAAAAAATGCTGCATGTGAACATAGTCTATCTCTGAAACGCTGTCTATCTGTGGTGTTACATAGGACTGCATGTGATCTATACTAAATTATCTGTACTCAGAGAGTTATCACTGCTGTCTCTGGTGTTACATAGGACTGCAGGTGACATCTACTACTTATCTGTTCTTAGAGCGTTATCACTGTATTATCTGTGGTGTTAAAAAATAAATAAGAGGGGGTTGGGGGCAACTCTTTGTCTTGGGGCTTGGGCCCCCAATCTTTTCTGACCCTAGCAACGCCCCTGCATACAGCTAACAGTGGCAGACCTGTTGGCCAATATAAAGCCCCTAAATATGGGGGCCACAGTGTGAGCACTGGCTCCAGGCCCCTCCACCAACTGTATCCGCATCCTGCTCATGTAACGTAACTTAAATGTTTGTGTGATTTTACAATGTTAGCATTTGGGGCCCCACTTTAAATTTTGGCCTAGGGCCCCACTTTGTCTAAAACCGGCCCTGGTTCTATGGACACCATATTATGGCTGTGTACAACTAGAAGGTTGTATGGTGCGGTAATGCAGGAGAGTGTGTGATTTCTATGTCAGCATTCTTACGTCATGAAATTCTGCAAAGTAATCTATATTATGAAGCAATGATATAATAATTTTTGTCTGTATATGGAGGTTTGGCACCCAGGAACGCTGTCTGCCTGTGCTGCTTTTCGTTTTCTTTATATTATGAGTAGAAGGTTATGAGGCTGGAAGAGAACTTCAGTGAAGATTGCAATAGATAACACTAGTAGTTCATCTGGGAAATTTCATCAGTGTGTGTGAAGACTAAAATAACTTAAAAACAGAGAGACCCATAAATCTGTAGAAAAGCAATGTACAGTATCTTGACCATATGTACAGGATACATATGAAGATTGCTATAAACATATCTCATCTCATGGAGTAAGTGATGAAAAAATGCAGCATAGTATAAAATGGGGGTTTTTTTTTAACTGTGTTAAATGTTGAAAACGTGAGTAATGATGTGTCCACTCACCTGTTGTTCCTAGCGGTGGGTTCTCCAGCGGGATGTTTGCAGATTCTCTTGCCTCATTCTCCTCTTATACCAACTGAGCTGGAAAAGGAAGAGTCCCCACCTTTCCTCTGTTCTTCCTCTGTTCTGGGGAGGAGGCCGCCCCCTTGCATCAGCTGTAAACTCAGTCTGGGCATCTATTGTCAGGCAGTAATTTATGACACAAGTTGCTACAGTTTTCTTTCCTCCCACTGTGAAACTCTATAAAAGGCAAAACAAAAGCAACTGAATGAGAAAATGAATTTAAGAAAATAGAACCTAACATAGAACATACCGTATCAATATTTTCTGTATTAGTGTGGTTATAATAATAATCTTTATTTTTATATAGCGCTAACATATTATGCAGCGCTTTACAGACATTATCATCACTGTTCCCGATGGGGCTCACAATCTAAATTCCCTATCAGTATGTCTTTGGAATGTGGGAGGAAACCGGAGAAAGCAGAAGAAACCCACGCAAACACTGGGAGAACATACAAACTCCTTGCAGATGTTGTCCTTGGTGGGATTTGAACCCAGGACTCCAGCACCGCAAGGCGGCAGTGCTATCCACTGAGCCACCGTGGATTTCATCACTGTACATATTGCACATTTTGAGTTGTGATCTGATACCTGTTCCTTCTCTGATCAGGTATTTAAATAGAAATTCTGCATTTATCAAAATTTCACTATTTAAATCTGCATAAAATACTGAGCAATTTTCTTTTAGGTCTCATTCGTTTGTCACTTACATGTTCTGTGTTTTTCACAAATAGAGAATGTACCCATTATGGTTTTTGGAGCTGTTTGCATGTCCATGTTTGTATGCACACTGAGTGGTTCGCAAAAAGTCACAAAGACATTTCTGTTTTAGATCCGAGTTACTGATCAAAATGACCTGTATGAGTCTATGGGTCTGTGAAAATCACAAAGAGCAAAATGATGGCATCAGTAATCAGTATACAGTACTTGTGCTGTCTGTGAGTGAGGCTATGTTCGAACATTGCGCACTTGCTTGCAGAAATTTCTGCAAGGTTTCTGCATCTCTTGGCAGAAAAACGCAGCTGAAAATATGCACATTTTGAATGTGTTTTTGCTAGCGTTTTTGTAAATCCATAGAGCTAAATAAACATATATGATTAAAAAAAAAGAGAATTATGATGTCACTTCCTTGTTCAACCTCTTCAGCCAGATACCCTCATTAATGTTAAATAAAGACACACACACACAGTCACCAGCCTATGTAGGAGCATTAACATAATTAGGAAACATATGCTGTAACAAAACAGCAACTGTCAGAAATCTGCGTGAAATGCAATATCTGTTTATTTTTCAAAATATGTAAAATGAAAAAATTGTGTGGGCTCCGGCATAGTTTTCATAACCATCAGAGGGAAAGTTGAGGGCTGATGTTAATATTCTGGGAAGGAGCCAATAGCCATAACCAGGTTATTAATATCAGTTCACAGCTGTTTGCTTAGCCTTTACTGGCTAGTTTACAGGGGGAAAAATTGACATGGAACCCCTATAAAATCGAACCAGCAAAGGTTAGGCAGACAGCTGCAGGCTGATATTAATAGCCTGGGAAGGGGCCATGGATATTGACCCCTTCCAGGCTAAAAACATCAGCTCTCAGCCGCCCCAGATATGGCACATCTTTAGCCTCGCCCTTGCCACTTGCCCTGTAGCGGCGGCAAGTGGGGTTCATATTTGTGGGGTTGATGTCACCTTTGTATTGTCAGGTGACATCAAGCCCACAGGTTAGTAATGGAGATGCGTCTATAAGACACCTATCCATTACTAACCCCATAGTGATATTGTATAAAAAAACAGACACCCAGAATAAAGTTCATTATTTGAAATAATCACACAGACTCCTTTATTGAATCTAAGTTTACTATACTTACTGAATGTCTAATCCTCGATGCCCTCGTCTTCTGCAAACAATAAAAAATAATAAACCAACATATAATACTATTCTGTCTGACATAGTCCACTTAATACCGAGTGTCCCATGGAGATCTCACATGTAGAACAGTCACATTGGAGATGTGACTGCTCTACCCGGCCACTGGCAATACACAGAAAGGAGGTGATCGCTCCCGCAGTGTATCACTGAGCCGCCTGGAGAGTTCACCGGAGTGAAGAAAATAAAACGCTGCAAATACAGACAGAAATTTACTGATCACGTGCACAACACTTCATGATTGTCATTGCATTACCTTGCACAAGTATTCCATTGCGTTTTTGGACCATTTACACACGTAAAAAAAACGCATCAAAAACGCATCGTGTGCACATAGCCTTACACGGCAATTTACAGGAGAAGCTTTGTAATTTATTTAATTAATTTTTTAACTCGGACTAGAAAAACTGACCCAACAGTAATGAAATTCTGATCCAAAACAATGAAAAGCAGAAGTCTATGTTTTTACGTACAATAAAAATCCTGGTTGCCTGAGGAAGGCCAACTCCCTCCCCCTCTCTAGAAGAAAAAAAATATTTGCAGGATTAGCATGGGTCATATCCCCCAACTTCTATAAATAGGTTCTCACTTACAAAACCCCTTTCATAGCCATTATTTATTATTAATATTATTTATTTATTATGCTTTGCTTATACAGTGCTTTCTTATTCCACAGCACTTTACAGACATTATCATCACTGTCCTCATTGGAGCTCACAATATAAATTCCCTATCAGTATGTCTTTGGTATGTGTGAGGAAACCGGAGAACCTGGAGGAAACCGGAGAACCTGGAGGAAACCCATCTAAACACAGGAAGAACATGCAAACTCCTTGCAGAGGTTGTCCTTGATGGGATTGATCCCAGCACCCAAACGCTGCAATGATAGCCACTGAGCCACCATGCTGCCCATTATAGAGATTGAGGCTCCTGAAAATGCCCACCACCCATATACACAGAGTATAATACCCACATACAACGAAAAAGGGCTGCGGCATGAAGGGGTTAAAATTGTCTGTGTCACTAAGGGGTTAAAGCGTAGTAAATAGTAGTTGTTGCAATATATACAATATTAAACATTATTCCAACACCCCCATTCAACAACTGCTTATTCTCTTAGTTAGTCCCATAGTGGTTCTGAATTTTTCAAATTTGGCTCTTGGAAGCTGCTTTGTCATAATATCAACTAGCATCTAGTCAGTCTCTCAATAAACAAACTTAATTATGCCACATTCTATCAAATCACGCAGGTGATGTTTAACATAGATGTGTTTGGTTCTCACATTGATCTTCTTACTGCATGCAAGTTTAATCCATCCTCGGTTGCCTTCATAAATCACTGTTGGTTGAGTTGATGGCTTACTAAGATCACCTAACAATTGGTGTAACCAAATGACCTCTTGACTTACATGGCCTGCATTCCCCTACTCTGCTTCTGTAGATGACAAGGCTACAGACACCTGTTTTCTGCTAGACCAGGAAAATGAACTTCATCCAAGCTTGAACAAATAGCCGCTTGTCGATTTACGATCACTTAAAAGGATTGTACCATGAACAAAAGTATATTTTAATCAACAGATCTTGGAATAAAAACAAGTTCCACTATTGGATGTTTAAAAAAAAATGGTCCTGTACCCAGATAATCTTATAAACGTGCCCTAGTAGTTTCAAAATGCTGATTCAGAATTTAAGTCATTTTTTAAAATTTTTGTTTCATCTTGGTGAATCATAATCACATTGTCTACAAATAAGAGACGATACATCCACTTTCCGTCTGTACATTCTGTGTGTAAATACAAATCTGCTTAACCTCTTTTAAATCCTTTTTCCAATAAGACGTTGTTCATGTTGGTGCTCCATGCTCTTGCCGATTGCTTAAGACCATAGAGATATTTTTTTGTGTGCAAACGAGATTCTCTTCACGCTGTTTGATATAACCCTCAGGTTGAGTCATGTACAAGTCCTATTCAATGGCACCATTTGAAAAGGCAGTTTTCATGTCCAGTGTCTGACAAACATCTTTTGTACAACAGCTATACCCATTATTATTATTATTATTATTATTATTTATTGTTATAGCGCCATTTATTCCATGGCGCTTTACATGTGAGGAGGGGTATACATAATAAAAACAAGTACAATAATCTTAAACAATACAAGTCATAACTGGTACAGGAGGAGTGAGGACCCTGCCCGCGAAAGCTCACAATCTACAAGGGATGGGTGAGAATACAGTAGGTTCTTTTTGAAGATTTCGATGGTAGGCGAGAGTCTGATGTGTTGTGGTAGAGGGTTCCAGAGTAGGGGTGATACGCGAGAGAAATCTTGTATACGATGGTGGGAAGAGGAGATAAGAGGGGAGTAGAGAAGGAGATCTTGTGAGGATCGGAGGTTGCGTGTAGGTAAGTACCGGGAGACGATGTCACAGATGTATGGAGGAGACAGGTTGTGGATGGCTTTAGAGTCCTGAATGTGGTCTGCTTAATAACTGGAGAAAATGTGGCATCATAATCTTCACCACATTTCTGAGAATATCCTTTTGCAACTAATTTTGTTTTAAATCTGTGAGCATTGCCTTCTGAGTCATGTTTGGTCTTAAAACCCCATTTACATTTCATCGCTTTCTTGCCTTGTGGTAGTTTGCTAAGTTTCCAAGTTTGAAGTTGATGAAGGGACTTCATTTCTTCACTAGCAACATTAATCTATTTCAGTTTTTCATGGACAGGTAGTTGTTGCACTTCATACCGTGACTGTGACTCTGACTCAGGTAGTGTTTTCAAAAAGTAGGATAGACGCTTAGCTGGTATACCCTTGTTTGATCTCGACAATCTCCTGACTTCAGGATCACCTTATATTTCTGTTGCTTATTCAGTGGCTGAAGAGCCTAACCAAACATCTACATCCTTTTCCTTGTTATTTTGACATTTTGACTGAGATTGTTGTTGCTTCAGCTGGCTATTGGTGTGATGTCATGAAACATGAGCAACACAAAGTTCACATCAATCATTACATCTTTGCTTATTGTGACCTTGTTCGTTTCTGCGTGTAGGATTCTATATCCTTTCTGGATTTCAATGTAGCCCACCAGGATCTTCTTTTGCATGAGATTCCTACTTGGTACATTTTTCTTTGGGAATATGTATAAATACTTTACTTTTCAATATTCATATGTGTTGTAGTTCAGGCTTCTTGCTGTTCTATTGCCCAAATAGAGTTTTTTCAATAGATTTACAGCTAGTCTGTTTGAAGGTAGCAAGCTGTCATGATTGCTTTGCCTCAATATGTTGTTGACAAATCTGCATCAAATAGCATACTTCTTCCACTTTCACAAAGTGTCTGGTTCCTTCTTACTGTTACACCATTTTGTTCAGGGTTACATGGTATAGTGATCTGAAACACAATACCATTTTATATTCAGTTCCATTATCTGTATGCAGAATTTTTGGCATTCTCCCAAATTTGCTATATACTGTACTTCAGCGAGATATATTTCAAGTTTCTCTGGAACTACATCTTGAATAATCATCAACAAATTTGAGAAAATATCTCTTCTTTCCAGAGTTTGAGTACTCTTTGGACCACAAACATCTACATGTATTAAGTCCCGAAGCTGTTATTATTTTGTAGCACTATTCTTAGGAAAGGATTTTTCTTCCATTTTCCCTTTAACCACTTTGCGACATCGGGCGTAATAGTACACCGATATTGACTCACCCTGTTTGATGAACCTTTCTGGGCACATGACAGCTGATATATACAGAAGATATTTGCCCTGAACAGCGTGGGTGGAATCGCGATCTACCCGCAGCTGTTAACTAGTTAAATGCCGCTATCAATTTCTGACAGCGGCATTTAACTTCGCGCTTACTGGAAGCACGTCACTAATCCAGCCCATTGGTGACCCTGTCTGAAGCGCACCTCTATGGTTGTCATTGCTGAATTGCTATCAGCGCCACCCTGTGGTCTGCGTTCATAGCAAGTGAGCATTTCTGCTACACACAGGTGATCTGATCATCGCCTGTGTGTAGCAGCGGCAATCGAAGTACTGCAGCTTCTAGTCTCCCACAGAAACTATTGAAGCATGCAAAAAGTAAAAAAAAAAAAAAAAAAAGTTTTTAAAAATATAAACAAATAAAAAATATCAAAGTTCAGATCACCCCCCTTTCACACCATTCAAAATAAAACAATAAAAAAAAAAACAACAAATATACACATACATATATCACCGCCTTCAGAATCGCCCAATCTATCAATATAAAAAAAGTAAAAAAAGAATTAACGCGATCGCTAAACAGTGTAACAAGAAAGCAATTCAAAACGTCAGAATTACGTTTTTTTGGTCGCCGCTACATTGCAATAAAATGCAATAACAGGCGATCAAAAGATTCTATCTACAATAAAATGGTATCAAGAAAAATGTCAGCTCAGTGTGCAAAAAATAAGCCACAACCCAGCCCCAGATCATGATAAATGAAGACGCTACAGGTCTCAGAAAATTGCGCCTTTTTTTACCGAACTTTGGATTTTTTTTTTTCACCACTTAAAAAAGAACCTAGACATGTTTGGTGTCTATGAAATCGTAATGACTTGGAGAATCATAATGACATGTCAGTTTTAGCACTTGGTGAACATGGTAAAAAAAAAAAAGACAACTGTGGAAGTGCACTTTTTGTGCAATCTTACCGCACTTGGAATTTCTTTCCCGTTTTCAAGTACACGATATGTTAAAACCAATGGTGTCATTCAAAAGTACAACTTTATCGCAAAAAACAAGCCTTCACATGGCCATATTGACCTAAAAATAAAAAAGTTGTGGCTCTTGGAATAAGGGGAGTAAAAAACAAAAACGGAAATGCCTCTGGTCGTGAAGGGGTTAAGACAGCTAGTACATTTCATTCTCTGATTACACAGATCGATTGTAATACCATTAGCAAGTTGTTTTTTAACTAACTTTCTTGTTGCTTCTGGGTCTCTATGTGCAAGATGCCTGTGCCATACAAGGATACAATTCTTTTGTTTTTCATGTTTAGCAGTTGTAATGCTGCGGTAGAACCAGGGCTGGCTCCAGGTTTTTGAGGGCCCCGGGCGAAAGAGTCTCAGTGGGCCCCCCCTTTAACACATACCATGATTCATGATGCACAGATACAGCAGAGAAATATAGCACAGCCGCGTAGCATATAACACAGCGCACATAGTATATAACACAGCCCACGTAGCGTATAACACAACCATGTAGCATATAACACAGCCACGTAGCATATAACACAGACCACGTAGTATATAGCACAGCCACGTAGTATGTAACACAGCAACGTAGTATATAGCACAACCACGTAATATATAACACAGCCACTAGTATATAACACAGCATGTAGTATATAGCACAGCCACGTAGTATATAACACAGCCCACATAGTATATAGCACAGCCCACATAGTAACACAGGCAGCCCACGTAGTATATAGCACAGGCAGCCCACGTAGTATATAGCACAGGCAGCCCACGTAGTATATAGCACAGGCAGCCATGTAGTATATAGTCTACAAGTCCCAGCATCACTCAGATGCCATACTGTATGTCTGTGTAGTGTCGGACTACAAGTCCCAGGCAGGATGCATCCCCCTGCAATGCTTTGGGACCAGGAAGGAAGACTCACTGCTTCACTTTCATGTCACTCACGACTCACGCCATCACCCAAGACCGTTGTGGACACAGGGTGCATGTGCACTCACTGCTGCTCGTCTTTCTGCTGCTCGCTGCCGCGCTGGATCTGGACAATGGACCTGGACCGTGTCGTGACGATCTGTGTGTGAGCTCTTAGGATGATGAGCTCGTCCTCACTCTCACCCGGAAGTGACCACCGCCGGCCCGGAAGTGACTCTTCGTATCCCCATGGTGAGTCCCAGAGAGCTCTGTGTGCTGCGCCTCCTGCTGCCGGGGATGTCAGCTCCAGCTCCGCCTCCGAGTCCTGGCTGGGAGTTGACTGTGTAGTGACAGTCACACAGCACACTAGCACAGGGAGGGATGTAGTCCGGCTTCGGGGGCCCCCCAGGAGCGCATGATGCGCATCAGTGTCAGCATCAGTGTCTTATCGTTATGGCCCCCCATCTCGCCAGGGCCCCGGCACTTGCCCGGGTACGCCGGGTGCTGACGCCAGCCCTGGATAGAACCGTACGTAGTGAAGAGGCAGTGACCCACAAAGTTCAAACACAAAAGTCTCTTTAGTGTGTTACTTCACACATAAAGGTGCATAGCATTTTATAGTACACGTCATCAAAGTTCAATACACACAGTTGCATCTCGTCTCAGTGCCCGTTTCATAGCACTACACATCATATGGCTTTTAGATTGCAGTCCCTAAACGCGCCGGACCTCTCCTTGTCCGGTATCCGTGGGACGACCGCACGCCATATTACAGTCTCCAAACACAGCTTCACACGTTGCAGACACTACAAACGCCAGTCCTCCTCTGACTAGTTCCCGTGGGTGTCCTGCACCGCTTTATCACAGACTCTTTACTCACGCAGCCCAGGATATCCTCCAGATAGCAGCTGGCACCATATCCACCTGTTTGCAATTGTTACACTTGCCAGTCCTCTTTCGGGCACAGGACATCTACCTCCGGTACACCTCTGGGCACAGGATTGTCCACATCCAACTCTTTCGGGCACAGGAAATCCACCGCGGGGCACAGGACTGTCCACATCTGACTCTTTCGGACACAGGACTGTCCACATCCGAGACCAGTTACCATGGACAACTTGCATCGCTGTGTACGCTGCGGGTGCCAGGCTATTCAGCTGCGGGTGCCAGGCTATTCAGCTGCTGGCTTTGCTGACCTGTGCTGCTTCACACACACAGCCAGCACTCTGCAGCCCTCTGCTCTGTACAACAGCTCACACCAGACTGACACTGACGTTGCACCTGACACTAGCCATAACCCTTACTGCAGGGTTTTTAACAAACAAACTTGTGGCTTTCAGGCATATGGAAAACCCGGACCGGAAATCCGTGACTGCCATGCACACCTATGGACTTCATTTGTCTTCATGCACAACCTGGGGAGAACACACAGCGACCCCTACCTGTGACACGAGTCACTGCCTCACACAGTGTATACACTTTCCTTGCATTTTAGCTGGTACAATTAATCTTTGATTTTTCCTTCTGAATTCATATACTGACCATTAGGCAAGATCACTTTCTCTGACTTACTTTGGTCAAGGTTAGATAAGAAGCTTCTGTCATTAGCCATATGAAAGTTTCTCCAGAGTCTATACACAATGCATGCTTTGATGTACTTGCGTTGGCAGTAAACACAGCTACAGTACTTGAAGTGTCATCTTCTTCAGTAATGGGACTTTTCACCCTTTGATGATTATTTTGCTTTTTCATCTGATTCATTCTAGCTTTTCAGACTCTGCAGTCAGCCTTTAGTAAACCTGATATCTTGCAGACAAAACTATCTCGTGTTTCCTTCAAATTACTTTTATTTTTGGGTAGATCTTTAGTTTTTAAAGTGGAATCTGCTTTGGATACCTCACTGCTGCTTATACATTCTGTCTCTCTTTTATACTCATCTACAAGCTTTTCTCTGACATACTCCTATGTAAGCTCATAATCTGGGCGTGCATCTAGTGCAGTTACAAGTGTGTCATAGCTTTCTGGTAGACCTCTTAGTAGTAGTGCAGCAACATGGAACTCCATTAGCTCTTCCCCAATGCCCTGCAGGCGCTCCACAATTTCTAGAGTATTTCTTATGTAATCCTGCCTAACTTGGTCCTTATTTAGCTTAAACTGATACAGCCTTCTCATTAAATAGAGCTTATTGTTGATATTTATCCTTTCTTGCACTCTGCAGATGTTCTCATATTTCTTTTACAGTTTCACATTGAATTTCTAGGATTAGTAGTTTTGGTTAGTCAGATTTGGCACTGTGAACTTCATAGAGTTGCTGCTGGCAGCCATCTTTGCTTCTTCTTCTTAGTACACTGTTGTTCTCTCTCGCCTGGGCTGTTCTCTGGGACTTTGGGTGTCTGTGTCCCTGGGTCTCTGGGCCCATAACCTGTTGGCAATCTCTGTACTGTCCTGCCGTTCAACAGTGAATATATAAGTATTCAGGAACAAAGATAACACAGCTTACAACTGATATTTCTTATATCTTAGGATCTTAGCATCTTGTCTGTCAGCTTGCAAAGTGAAAGTAAAAATGTTCTCCAGCTACACACCGTGAACAGGAACTTCCTGTTTTTTTTACAATGCTTTTCTGGTGATATAACACTATTGCCAGAGACAGAAATTAATTTGCTATTAAACAGTAGTAAACAGTAGTTGTTGCAATATATACAATAATCAGCATTATTCCAACACAATAGGACCTGCTCGGAGTCTCCCCGATTTCACACTGGAATCCGTTATTTTTACAGATGTGTGAATAGGTCAGTGAAACTCTATAGGTCGATGTGCCGTCTGATAAAAAATGGGGCAGCACATGCACATCTCACACAGATGTGTAAGTGTAGCATTAGGTGCGCCCTGTACTCCAAAAAATATGATAGATTGACAATGTATTTCAGGAATTGAAGACGTTATTTCTGTGTAAGTTACAGCTCACAGGGAGGCTGCATTCCACACATTCCCAAAGCAGTAAAGAAAATCTCTGGGCTGGTTACCCGTTGCCTTGGCACTATATGTCTGTTTCTTACACACAGATTTATGGAGTTTCTTTCTGCATAACGTCACAATGACAATAGATACACAACAGACATCCAATATGTGTCAATGCACTAAATGATCTATGCACCTCTTCATTACAAAACGCTTGTTTTAATTTTTTTTTTTTAAATCTTCATTTTGACAAACTAAATTATCTAGACATATTTTAAATATTACCATTGAATAATAATAATAATGATAATACTATCATTATAATCTTTGTCATGCTACATTTATCAATGACAATTCTCATAACTCAGATACAGTATATACTCGTGTATAAGCCGAGATTTTCAGCACATTTTTTTGTGCTGAAAATGCCCCATTGGCTTATACACGAGTCATTGTCCCAGAAAATCAGCAGGGGAGGGGGAGGGGAGCGGCGGAGCAGCGGCAGGAGCTGGCGACTGTGACATCATACTCACACTCATCGCTCCGTTGCTGAACGTCCCTGCATCTCCACTGTCCAGGTGCAGCAGCTTCTTCCTGTGTTGAGCGATCACGTGTTACCACTCATTAATGTAATGAATATGAACGCATCTCCACTTCCATAGGCGTGGAGCGCATATTCATTGCCTTAATGAGTGGTACCACGTGACTGCTCAACACAGGAACAGCTGCTGCGCCTGGACAACGGAGATGCAGGGACGTTCAGCGACGGAGCGAGGAGGGTGAGTATAATGGGGGAGGACGGGGGAGCCATGCATATGTTGGGGGAGCCACGCATACAACGAGTTGACTGGGAGAGCCATGCATAAGACGGGGGAGCCACGCATATGACAGGGAAGGACAGGAGAGCCATGCATATGATGGAGGAGGACGGGGGAGCCACGCATATGACGGGGAGGATGGGGGAGCCACGCATATGACGGGGAGGACAGGGAGCCATGCATACACTGAGGGGAACGGGGGAGCCACGCATGCAATGAGGGGACGGGGGAGCCACACAGAGCAGGACAGGGATGAGGGGACAATGCATACCCAGCTTATACTTGAGTCAATAAGCTTACCCAGTTTTCCGGTGCAAAATTAGGTGCCTCGGCTTATACTCGGGTCAGCTTATACTCGAGTATATATGGTAGGTTGCTTTATCCACCATTCTAACAATTCCTCAAAGGATGTATTGACTACCAGAAGCGTAGCTTGGGGTTCAGCTCAGGGGGCATGAAGCATCTGAGTGGGCCCCTAACCAGTAAATCTGTTACAACTATGGTGGCACACTGATATTACCACCATATGGTAAAATATAGTAAAAGATACTATTTCTGCAGAACATACAGGTGATTATTGTGCAGGTATATATAATGACTTAAAGAGGACGTTTTTTCTGATGGAGTTGTTCATTTTTCATGTCTTTTCCATTTGGCCCAGACCAACATGGCAACTTCTAGATGGTAAAATTTGGCCCTAGAAAACATTTTGTACACAAAATGGTGGGCCATCAGCTCCTTTATACAGAATATGATGTCCACACTGCTCTCCTATACACAGTATGGTGGGCCCACAGTTCCCCTATGGGCACTATCATACCCCCCACAGCTCCTCTATACATAGTATGATGTTCTCACTGCTCCCCCAAAACACAGAATGATGACACCTACAGAATCTCACAATGTATAATGGCCCCAACAGTAGAACCCACATTGTATAATGACCCTCACACTGTATGATGGCCTCCACAGTAGTTCCCACACTAGCTCTCACACTGTATAATGGCACCTGCATTAGCTTCCACACTGTATAATGGCCCTCACATTAGCCCCCAAACTGTATAACTGCCCCGCAATAGTAATAATAATAATCTTTATTTTTATATAGCGCTAACATATTCCACAGAGCTTTACAGTTTGCACACATTGTCATCGCTGTCCCCTATGGGGCTCACAATCTAGAATCCTTATCAGTATGTCTTTGGAATGTGGGAGGAAACCGGAGTACCCGGAAGAAACCCTTGCAAACACGGGGAGAAAATACAAACTTCTTGCAGATGTCCTTGGTTGGATTTGAACCCAGGACCCCAGCGCTGCAAGGCTGCAGTGCTATCCGCTGAGCCACGGGGCTGCAATAACCTCCAAACTGTATAATGTCCCCTACAGATGTGGCAGGAATAGACTGCAGGCAGGATGTCACTTATGAAGAGCCGCTATGGAGCCAAAACACCAGAAACCACCCACATGTGACTCCATTTTGGAAAGTATGCCTCTTGAGGACTTTATCTAGGGGAGTAGTGAGCATTTTAAACTCACAGATGTTTCACAGAATTGTGTAAAATTGCACTGCAGAAATGACATTTTTTTTTTCCACTACAATGTTGTTTTAGCCCCAAGTTTTTAATTTTCAAAAGGGCTTTTAGTAGGAAAAGGATCACTTAATTTGTTTGTTATGCAATTTTTCCCAAGTTCAACAATTTCCTATATGTGGTCGGAAACTACTTTTCAGGCACAGTGCAAAGCTCAGAAAGGAAGGAGCGAAGTATTGAAATGCAGATTTTGCTGGAATGGGTTATGTCCCATTGGCAGAGCTCCTAAGGTGCCAGGACAGCAGAACCCTCTATAATTGACCACATTTTACAAGCTGCACCCCTCAGTGAATACATCTAGTGGTGCAGAGAGGATAATGACACCACAGGTGTGTCACAGAATTTTAGACCATTCTGTGGTGAAGAACTAATAATTACATTTTCATTACTAAAATACTGTTTTAGCCCCAAATGTTTTATTTTCATAAGGGAAATGGGCAAAAAGACCCCATAATGTGTTACACAATTTCTCCTGAACATGGAAATATCCCATAAAAGGTTGTACAGTACTGTTTGCCCACACGGCAGGGATTGGTAGGGAAGGAGCGTTATTTGACTTTCAGGGTATGTGTCCACGGTCGGTAAACGCTGCGTGTTTGACGCTGCAGCGTCAAACACGCAGCGTCCAGATGTTCCAGCATAGTAGAGGGGATTTTTTGAAATCCCGTGTCCACTATGTGTGGAAACCCGCACGCGGCGGGCCTGCGACTCCGGACATGCTGCGCGTCTTTTCAGATCGCAGCATGTCCGTACACCTTGCGGGGACGCAGCGTCCCCGCAAGGCATAACACAGGGCCCTATGGGAGGGGGGCGATGATCCCGGATGTGTACAGTTAACACATCCGGCATCATCGTGTCCCAGAAGGGGGCGGGGCTTAGCGCCGAGCGGCTTCGCCGCTGCGGCGACACCGCCGGCCATCCTGAACGTGGACACGCAGCCTTACAGCAAAGATTTTTCTAGAATACTTTGCAGACTCCATTTGCAGAGCTCCTGATGTGCCTAAACAGTGGAATAGTGTGCAGTTTAGGCACATCGTGGAGCTCAGAGGATTTAGGAGGACAGATCTCGCTAGATTTCTTATGGTGGAAGCCATTTTGCTTTTCCAGAGCCTTTGTACTACCAGTAACTTGGACACCCCCTATATTTCTGTTAACAGATGATGGACCAGAGTGGGGACTTGTTTTTTGTGGGCTGAGTTGAACCTTTTATTGGTGGCATTTTGGATTGGTTTACATTTATACTGTGCTCTATGCTGAGCACTTACATCGGAGTTACTATCTAAATATCTGAAACACGTGATTTAATTGAAAACCCTGACAGATCCATTCACTAATGAGGCAAGCAGAGTGTTACAGAACTGCAACACAGAACTAGGATAGAAGGGGGAAAACTGACCCTGCACTGAGACTAGGCTGATACCCTATGATGACCCATTCCTTGTGAATAGACCCACCGACGATCCTAGGTTAATCTTAGTGAAGACCTATAGATAGGGGGAAGGAGGTCCCTGAAAAATCTAAGGACTTGGTATAAAAACAGGTCACCTCCTAATAGAAAACACAGAGACGGCTGCAGAAACCAACTGAAAACAGAAACTAAAGATAGCAGAAGCAGAGATCACAGAACTGCACAATATCAAACACAGAAAGCTATCAAAGCACCTAGCCAGAGCGCTAGCGGATTAACACTGTTGTCCAGCAATGGGAATGGGAGGCAGGTGCTGGGTAATAAAGGGTGATACAATCACCTGACCTAAGGCAACTCAGCACCAGGGGAAAAAGACCAGCAGCCAAAAAACCACAACAAGATGGCGGATGGTCAAAAACAAAACAGATTCTAACACAGAGTTTCTATGATCTCCATTTGGCCTCTGTTTAGCAGTGTCCGGCTTTTCAGAGGTGCACCCAACTGTGGCTGACCTCACCTAAAAAGATGGACACCGCCAGATCATAGACCAGATGACATTCAAAGTGTCTCCATCTGCATCATTTTAGGGAATATTCTGCCAAAGATTCCGTCAGAATCATGAATTTCAGAGATTTGCAAAGAGGTTCCAGTGAAAGTGCTCAAATTAGTGCAGGAAAAATGTGTGCCAAGCCTTACTGCAAACTTTGGGAGGCAGAAGAAACAAATCAACATCAGGTCAAGAATTGGTTTTATTTTTTTTTTTACGCAGTTTCTCGTGCAGTATAAGTGACTAGATGACTTTATTCTTCAGGTAGGTGCAATTACAGTGATACAGTTTTATATAGTGACAGACACCCAATCAACATACTGACGCTGCCAAATAGTGATGATG
Organism: Ranitomeya variabilis; assembly: GCF_051348905.1. Lineage (NCBI taxonomy): Eukaryota > Metazoa > Chordata > Amphibia > Anura > Dendrobatidae > Ranitomeya > Ranitomeya variabilis. The sequence goes on along the minus strand of NC_135233.1, from coordinate 978,331,853 downwards.
AGAGCTGTTGGGAGTTTAGACAGGTTCTGTGTGCTGGCCTGTCAGGATATTAATAAAATATGGGAATAACAATAAAATTCCCGCTCTTTAATCCCTAATAGCCCCAAGTGATCTATCTATGTAAAGTAAAGCACACCAGAGTTGTAGACAGAGAGAGGTACTGAATGATTGGTTGCAAAGACTTTACTGGCTTTTCCATTACTGGCTTTTACTTTACTGGCTTTTCCATTTAGGAGTTGTTTGTCTTAAAAGTGTAAAAGTACAGAGGGCACAGGCTGAAATAGAAAACAAAAACCTATGATTTCATCCCATTTTCGGATTTTACACTTGTCACTTTGATGCACAATTTTCCACTTTGATCTAAGCCTGTCTGTAACGATTCTGAGATAACATAATGAAACTAGACTGGCCTACTTTCCCTCTTTGGGAACAGGAGAGAGCTGACAAGTAATGTGATCTGGTTCACATGCAGCATTACACTATAGATTGAATATCTTCACAGAAATGGAGGGCGACTCATGTACTGTACAAACAATGTACTGAACACAAATTCTCAGAGATTATATGTTACAGTTTGACTATTTTTCCTTATGGCTGTAACACAAGTCTGAACCATACCTTCAATAAAGATGATCTACTAAAGGGACACGACATGCTAAGGAATGAAAAGTCCAAGTCATAATATAGCAAGGAAGCAAATGGTGAGCCGCATGGCCCCCATCTCACCTGACTCCCGATCACAACCTGATCTCTTATGTTCAGACCTTCTCTACTAAACTTTATGGAAACAGCAAGTCCCCTAGACCTTAGTGAGGTGCTAGACTTCTGACCCCCTCAGACACAAGCTGTGTGCACACATGTAGCAAAGGCTAACTTTACAAAACACGCCAAGCCTGATTCATTAAAGGGTCTCTCCGGCCTTATATGACTGCAGACTCTCTAAAGTAGGTAGGAGTATTTAAAACAAGAAAATGATAAGGGTGCCCATACTTATGCACCTGTCAAATTTAGTTTGAAAGCAGATTGCACTGTTAGTACAATAAACCTCATTTCAAGGCAGAAACATTACTGTGTCCAACAGTTATTAGATATATGAAACTGAAATAGCTGTTGCAAAAAAAACAATTTTTATAAAACATTAAGCTTAAGATTAATAGGGGTGCCCAAACTTTTTCATATAACTGTAACTAGTTTGGAGCAACTAATTATGGGCGTGCCCTAGGTCAGAGATGATTCTCCAGTCAGGGTCTGGAGTACCTTTCTGATGTAAGCAATGGAAAATTGTCAGGTCACCCTGTATAACCGGCATGTATGGCAAGCTTCAGTCCTGTCTTGAATCAGAAACGCTATAGGAGCGAGCATCCATACCTGGTAAAATCTATAGACTTTTTTAAACTTGAATTAAAAATACATGGGTCATGAGACAAAGCACCATAAAAAGGGATGGTTTACACTATTACGTGTTTCAGGTCGATATTGCACTATGACTAAGGGTCACATCAGCCTGGAGCGCCTAATAGTGTAAACCCCCCAACCATTTTTTTATGGTGCTTTGTCTCATGACCTATGTATTTTAACCCCTTCATGACCTTGGGATTTTCCATTTTTCCGTGTTAATTTTTCACTCCCCTCCTTCCCAGAGCCATAACTTTTTTATTTTTCCATCAATTTGGCCATGTGAGGGCTTATTTTTTGCGAGACGAGTTGTACTTTTGAACGACATCATTGGTTTTACCATGTCGTGTACTAGAAAATGGGAAAAAAATTCCAAGTGCGGTGAAATTGCAAAAAAGTGCAGTCTCACACTTGTTTTTTGTTTGGCTTTTTTGCTAGGTTCACTAAATGCTAAAACTGTCCTGCCATTATGATTCTCCGGGTCAGTACGAGTTCATAGACACCTAACATGACTAGGTTATTTTTTATCTTAGTGGTGAAAAAAAAATCCAAACTTTGCTAAAAAAAAATAAAATAAAATTTGCGCCATTTTCCGATACTCGTAGCATCTCCATTTTTCATGATCTGGGGTCAGGTGAGGGCTTATTTTTTGCGTGCCGAGCTGGCGTTTTTAATGATACCATTTCGGTGCAGATACGTTCTTTTGATCGCCCGTTATTGCATTTTAATGCAATGTTGCGGCGACCAAAAAAACGTAATTCTGGCGTTTCGAATTTTTTTCTTGCTACGCCGTTTAGCGATCAAGTTAATGCTTTTTTTTATTGATAGATCGGGCAATTCTGAACGCGGCGATACCAAATATGTGTAGGTTTGATTTTTTTATTATTGATTTATTTTGATTGGGGCGAAAGGGGGGTGATTTAAACTTTTATAATTTTTTTTTTTTTTTTCACTTTTTTTTTACTTTTTTTTTTTTTACTTTTGCCATGCTTCAATAGCCTCCATGGGAGGCTAGAAGCAGGCACAACGCGATCGGCTCTGCTACATAGCAGCGATCTGATGTTCGCTGCTATGTAGCAAAAATGCAGGTGTGCTATGAGCGCCGACCACAGGGTGGCGCTCACAGCTACCGGCGATCAGTAACCATAGAGGTCTCAAGGACCTCTATGGTTACAATGCTGGAGAACCACCGACCTCCGATCATGTGACGGGGGTCGGCGATGCAATCATTTCCGGCCGCCCGGCCGGAAGCGGTAGTTAATTGCCGCTGTCTGCATTTGACAGCGGCATTTAACTAGTTAATAGGCGCGGGCAGATCGCGATTCTGCCTGCGCCTATTACGGGCACATGTCAGCTGTTCAAAACAGCTGACATGTCCCGGCTTTGATGCGGGCTCACCGCCGGAGCCCGCATCAAAGCGGGGCTTCTGACCTCGGACGTACTATCCCGTCCGAGATCAGAAAGGGGTTAATACAAGTTTAAATAAATGTCTAAGGATTTTACCATATTCAGATGATCACTCCTATACCTTTCTAAGGTGAGTTTCACCAGTGAAGAAGCATAACTTTTGAAGAATTTATTGGGCAGGCTTAGCCCCATCCCATCCCCCTCACTTTGAAGAATTGGGGTCATCATCTTGATAACAACATCTGCAAGCAGTTTGTATGTTCTCCCCGTGTTTGCGTGGGTTTCTTCTGGGATCTCTGTTTTTCTCCCACACACCAAAGACATCCTGATAGGGAATCTAGATTGTGAGCTCCAGTGGGGACAGTGATTATGAATGAAAAGCGCTACGGAATTTGATGGCGCTATATAAACAAAGCATAATAATAAATAATAATTAAATGCATTAAGGGAAACGTTTCTATCTCTGCTAGCTACACAACCAGTTCTACTCATTGGTAATAAATGTAACCACTAGATCAGAAGACATGTTTGATTGATGTTGCAATGTAATTACTTGATTATACCAGTGTAAATCTAACAACTGTGCCCTCTGATCACACTGAGCTTGTTGATGCGTGTTTGCCGTGCATCCCGATCTAAAATCCACAGTTCCCCAATTGTTTGAATGGGAAAAGGCACCTAAAGAGCAAATGTTGAGATTTTCCCCACGTTTTTTATTGCAGTTTTGACTCGCAGATTTTATTGTGTTTTTGGTTAGATTTTTGCAGTGGAAAAGCACCAAAAAATCCTCACCCCACTAATACATCCAATATTATAATTGCAAATGCATAAAAACACATTATGAACAGAATCAAAACAGTGTCAGCCTGAAAATTCTGTGAAACTCCCCTAAATAGCCACACAAGAGAATAGTAGTTACTTAGAATTGCATTTTGCATCTTGCAGTCCTTATTCCATCCTGGGCCATGCATTAGCCATTGGACCAGGAATGCAAGGTAGTTAATAGGATGTGGTCTACTGTACCTGACCATTTCCCTTAATGTATTTCTTAGCTGCGTTTTCTGAAGTAGTTTACGTCTCCTCTTACATGCCGGAAGTTCCTTACTGAATAATGTGATACAAGGAATGAGACAGAGAATCCCTTTCTCCCCGGCAGTAACGTCATACTGCTTGGCAACACCACAGTCCTATCTCATGTCTTCAAGTGCAAGACAGCAGCACCGGAGGATGGACTCGCTGCTGAGCCGTCCTTGTCTAAAGTTTGTGGTTAACACCGATAACCAGGATCCTTATGTAACAGCCTACCACCACTTCCATCAGATAAACCCCTACATAGACCAGTGCAAGGCAAACCTATTCAAACATACTTTATTTTTTGTGTTTGTTTTTTGCTCCCTTTCTTCCCAGAGCCATAACTTTTCTTATTTTTCCATCAATATAGCCTTATGAGGACTTGGTTTTTAGCAGGGCAGGTTGTACTTTTGAACAACACCATTGATTTTACTCTTTATTGTACTGGAAAACAGTAAAAAAAAATCCAACTGCGGTAAAATTGCAAAAAGAAGTGCAATTCCACAATTGTTTTTATATATAATATATATATATATATATATATATATATATATATATATATATATATATGCCATCTTCACTAAAAACTAAAACTGACCTGGCATTATGATTCTACACGTCAGTACGAGTACGCAGATACAAAACATGTATAGGTTATTTTTTTTTTATCTAAGTAGAGAAAAAAGATCCAAGGTTTGTAAGGAAAATAATAGAGTCGATATTTTCTGAGCCCAGTAGCGTCTCCATTTTTCTAAACTGGGTGAGAGCTTATTTTTTGGGCACCGAGATGATGTTTTTATTGATACCATTTTGAGGTAGATATGATGTTTTGATCGCCTGCTATTGCGTTTTATTGCAATGTTGTGGTGGCCAAAAAAACTTAATTCTGGCATTTCAATCTTTCTTTCTTGTTACACCGTTTACCTGATTTGATTAATTCTTTTTATATTTTGATAGATCAGACATTTTTGAATGCAGCGATACCGAATATGTGGTTTTTCATATTGTTTTATTTTGAATGGGGCAAAAGGAGGCCGATTTGAACTTTTATGTTTCTTTTAATTTTTTTGATATGTTTAAAAACTTTTTTTTTACTTTTTACTTGCTTCAATAATCTCCTTAGGAGACCTGAAGCTGCAGGCGCTAATGGACGGGTTTTTTTTATGCACCTTCAGCCAGTGCGTGTTGAATACCGCTGTCATAGATTGAGTAAAACAGTAATCAAAAAGCACAATTTCTGTAATAGTGCGAAGAGCATATTAAAGTGTAGCTCTCCCCACGTGTGAAGAGGGTATAGTCACAGACATGTAGTACTCCCAAGAACATGACAATACTGAAAGGAAGGTGGATTAAGCCATAAACCACCAAAGAGTAGTAGAAACGAGATACATTTTATTAAAACAATTACATTAAAAACATACTAAACAAAGAGAACATGACAGCACTTAAAGAACTGTGGAGGAGACATGGAGGTAGCAAGGAGAGGGTAGAGGGCCATTAAGACATGGGGAAGCAGAACCAAAAAGGTCACTAAGACGTAAAGGCAGCACCTAGTGATAAGAAATTCAGCTAGCTATAGGATGCACCATGCACACCAGCAGTATAAGGTCCCAGAAAAGATCACTTCTTCTTACCCATAGTAGGTCCGCACTGCTGCAACCCTCCTTGTGGCCTCTAGGGGCATCCTATAATTAGGCTTAGCAAAGTGACCTAGCAAAATGATTCTCCAGGTCAGTTCGATTATGCAGATGCCAAACATGTATATTTTTTTTATTATTTAAAAGGAAATGTGTCACCACATTTGACCTACCTAAACCATAAATTTCGACATATAGGTTATAGACTGCTTAGAAGAGTGATCTCTGTATGCCTCATATCAGATGCCTTGTTGTTGATAACTCAACTTTTATCACTTTATATAAATTACCTCTTCCAGGCTATGGGTAGAACGTGGACTGGATGATCGCTCCAGAGCTTATTTTACATATATATTGCAATCATCATATTATAGTACTGTGTACTTACAATTGCTCATTTTGCCTTTCTACCTAGCTAATACTTCTATTTTCTCTGCTCTGTGTAGAAACAGGAAGTCTCTTGTCCCTGCAGAAAACATTTCTCTCTTTGATTCCTGACTCAGCTGTTCCTTACTCCCGCCTACCAGGGACATGTGCAGTGACTGATGACTCATACAGGGAAAATTGACCTCCTGTTCCTACATAGAGCATAGAAGGATTCAGCTAGTCAGTTTTAATCCTGTGATGTCATAGACTGAATAGAAAACAGAAGAATTAAGTGCACCTTTTTAAACGCTAAGAAAGCCTTTGCAGGTGTTTTTTGATAATTATTCTAATTTACTGAGATAATGACTTTTGGGTTTTCATTGGCTGTAAGCCATAATAATCAATATTAACAGAAATAAAAACTTGAAATACATCACTCTGTTTATAATGACTCTATATAATATATGAGTTTTACTTTTTGTATTGAAGAACTGAAATAAATTAACTTATTGATGATATTCTAATTTTGTGAAAAGCACCTGTATATTTTAAACTTATCACATAAAATTGCTGCGGTCAGATAAGAGTAGTAAATAGCAGTAGAACAATAGATTTATTAATGGAATTTGGTCACGTTTTGGAGGAAAAACATTATGGCCCGATGCACACTCTAGAATTCTGGAATGAAAGCTTTGAGAAGTCTAAAATTTGAGATGTGTGCCAAAATGTGACTTTTGACGTTCTCACACCAGTTTATAGGTGGAGCTAGGACGGGACAGGAACATGGCACTCAGCAAATTCATGGCATTCGGAAAATGCCTCTTCTTGAATCAGGAGCGTCGGACTCCAGCACACCCCTCATAAACAATGGCGTGAACAATGCCGGTCTTCATGCATTGGGCCCTCAGTATTTTGTTTGGATGTAACAATGTATTTGCCTGAAATAGATTGTGAATGCCATGTCACATTTGGAGAGCCCCTGAGATATGAAAACAGCTGAAACATCCCATCAACCCATCAAGGAAATCATCTAGGGGTATACAGAGCATTTTTACCTACAGGTGACTCACAAAGCTTTATAACATTTAAATGTGAGAGCAAAAAAATATTTGTTTTCCACTAAAATACTGTTCTAGCACCAAATTTATAATTTACACGTGGGGTAATGGGAGAAATTAGACCCCACAATTTGTTATACAATTTATCCCAAATGTGGCAGTATCACATATGTGGTTGGACATTACTGTGAGCACACGGTAGGGATCGGTTGGGAATGAGCGCTACTTGGCTTTTATAATGCCGATCCCCTTTGATTGGGGGCTTCTTTAACTGAGTCCCTGAGGTGCCAGAACAGCAGAAATCCCCCAGATTACCCTATATAGGAAACTTCACTGCCTAAGGAAATCATGTAGTGAGTATTTTGAACCCATTCGTGCCTCACAGTATTTTATAACATTGAGACATGAAAAAGTCATTTTAGGTGTAAAAATATAATTTTTGTATTTGCTGGAAATTTGTCAGGTATACAAGTGTTAATAGGTGAAACTGGACCCATATTTTATTGCACAATTTCTCCCGAACGTTGTAATGGGCCATGTCATCAGAAATTACTGTTTGGCCACATGTCAGGGCTGAGAAGGAAGCAGCGCTATTTGGCTTTTGGAGCACAGATTTTGCTAAAATAGTTTGCGGGCGACATTTGCAGAGCTTCTGAGGGTATGTTTCCACGGTCAGGAAACGCTGCTTTTTTGACGCTGCGCAGAGCTGCAGCGTCAAACAAGCAGCGTCCAGATGTTCCAGCATAGTGGAGGGGATTTTATGAAATCCCGTCTCTACTATGCGTGGAAACCCGCACGCGGCGGCCCTGCGACTACGGACATGCTGCGCGTCTTTTCAGATTGCAGCATGTCCGTACACCTTGCGGGGACGCTGCGTCCCCGCAAGGCATATCACAGGGCCCTATGGGACAGAGCGATCATCCCGGATGTGAAGAGTTAACACATCCGGCATGATCGCGTCCCAGAAAGGGGGCGGGGCTTAGCGCCGAGCGGCTTCGCCGCTGCGGCGATACCGCCGGCCATCCTGAACGTGGAGACATAGCCTAGGGTGCCAAAACAGCAGAAAACCCCCAAAGTGACCCCACTGTAGAAATTGCACTTTTCAAAGAATTCATATATACGGCTGCAGTGACTAATTTGTAACATCCTTGTTGTGCTTTATTCTGAAGAATTGCAAATATGCCAGTTTAGTGCCTAAACATTGTGCCCCCCTAAAGTGTAGAGCCCTCATATATTGTAGCATCCACATACATTGTGCCCAGGTTGTGCTTCTGGAGACAAGCAGCCCATAAATGAAGTGCTCACTCCTCGCTACATTAATGCCAAACATGAGGGGCATTTGGATTTGGGAGCACTCTGAAGCCATTACGCTTTTCCAGAGTCTTTCTTCTACCAGTAACGTGGGAACCCCCTATAGTTCTAGTGACTCATGACGGACCTGAGTGGGGGCTGGTTTTGTGTCGGCTAAATTAGGGCTTTTATCGGTAACCTTTTGAGGTACATAATATTTTTTGATTGCTTTCAGTATAAGGCTGGGATCACATTATTGTGTTCTACACTGATCACTTATGTCGGGGTTTCCATGTAAATCCCACAAAAATGCGATTCAGATTAAACCCCAGATGGAACCACGCACCATAATGAGAAAGATGGAGACACTTTGGAGTCTGGCGTGTGCTCCAGTGGTGTCTATCTTTTTTAGGCGTGCACAGATCTGTGGTCGCCCATACTTGTGCGCTAAAAAAGACGCCTAAAATGATGGAACACTGCCAGAACAGAGACGAGTCCAAAGTTACTCCATCTGCCTCATAAGTGAATGGTTCTGTCTGGGGTTTTGTCCGAATCGCAGTTTTGGGGAATTTACATGGAATCCCCTATGTAAGCGCTCAGCGGAGGGCGCAGGATAAATATGAGCTGAGCGATATTACGATTTTTGAGAGGTAGAATGAACAAATATACAGCAGTACAAGGACAGTTCTTATTTTTATTTTTGCACGTTTCACTGTGCGGTATAAGTGATAAGGAGGATTTATTCTTTGGGTCAGTGCGATCACAGTGATGCCAGATTTATATCAGGTTTTTTATATTTTGCTGCTATCACACAGTAAAAATTATTATTTTTTTATTAAAAGTAGTTTTTCTCATTGCCATATTCTGAGAGCTGTAACTTTTTTATTTTTGGCGAACAGAGCTGTACAAGGGTTTATTTTTTATGGGACGAGTTATGATTACAGCAATACCAGATTTATATATTTTTTTAATGCTTTGCTATTTTTACCGACTAAAAACAATATTTTACAAATATTAATTTGTTTTTGCATCATCATATTCTGAGAGCTGTAACATTTTATTTTTTTGTCGTATGAGTCATCATATTAGGACAATTGTTTTGCGGGACGATTTGGCATTTTCACTTATACCATTTTATTTACATACAACTTTATGATTGCTGTTTATTCAGTTTTTGGTAAGTCACTATGATGAAAAAGATTTTTGCTGTGTTTTTCATTAATTTTTTTACGGGATTCGCCATTCTGAATAAATAATGTGCCAGTTTTATAGAGCGGTTCATTGCGAATCCAGGATTACTTTGACTAATGACATATTCAGTGGTCAATATTCTGATCAACTTTATTTATGTTACAGAAAACAAACATTTTAAATTACTATATTCACATCTTGTGTTTATGAAAACCAAAGTTTTACAAAAAATAGGATTTCGTCCTACCAGTAATTGTATTTCTAGGAATCCATCATGACAGTACACCAGGAGGCAGTACTTCTCATCCTCTAGGAACAGGAAAGACACGAGAGGTTACAAGCCCCCCACCTCACCCTTAGTGTCTTTGCCAATCACCGCACCAGGATATATGCAACTCAATTTTAGTGAATTCTTCTACACAAATGTTAACTGTACATAAATACAAGGAATTCAGAGGAGGGAATGTAAGGGTGCGGTCATGATGGAGTCCTGGAAATACAATTACCGGTAGGACTATTTCCTACTTTCCAGGACATCCCTCCTCACAGCACAGCAGGAAAAATACCAAATGAGTGAATTTTAGGGAAGGACTACTGCCTGAAGGACTTTACTTCCATAGGCCATCTGTTGGCAAGATAATACGTCCAACTTATAATGTCTAAAAAAGGTATTCAGGTTAGATCAGTTTGTGGCTCTGCAAATCTGGTCCACCGAAGCTCCTGCCCATTCAGCCCAAGAAGCAGAGATTGCCCCAGTTGAATGCGCCTTAACACCTTACAGTGTTTTCACCTCTGATGCATACGCCAGGGAAATTGTGGACATGATCTATTTGGCCAATGTTGTATTTGAAGTTTTCTTGCCTTTGTTCTTCCACGCAAATTGGATGAAGTTTGAAAATTGCCTCCAATCTGTCTATCTTACAGTGAATGAAACATTCTTTATTTCCATTTTTCGGATGCTGGCAATAGGAGAGTAGGATAATCTCCTGATTCAAGTTGACACTGGACACTACTTTAATAATAAACATTGGGTCAAGCATAATATTAGTATATATTAGTATTATATGATCTTCCAGTATGTGTAAACAAAAATTTCTGACTAAGAGGGCCTGCATTCCTCATAATTGATGTGTTCAGGGAAAGAATTTTGATGTTAATGTACTCCTGAGATTCAAAAGGAAACTTACATAGAGCATTCAGGTTTAAATCCCATGGGGGTACTGATTTCCTAATTGTATGTCTTAACCTGCTGATTCCTTTAGAAAATCTAGCGACAAAGGGATGGTTCACCAAAGGATAGTCAAGAAAGACACTTGGTGCTGAGATCTTGACCCTTAGTGTACTTGGCCTCAGACCCTTCTCGAACCCTAGATGTAAGAAATCCAGGATTCTAGGGATATTCAGGCAAGAGGAGTCAAGTTTCCCGGTATTGAAAGCAGAATTTTTTCCAGATTTGTGTATAAATAGCTGAATTCACTGGTTTCCTCCTTGCCTGCATTGCCGTGACCACATGATTTGACAGACCCTGAGACATTAGCATCTGTCTCGCAGGATCCAAGTTGATAGATGCAATAGTTCTATATTGTGATGTAGGAGGGGACCTGGAGAAGGTCATCTCTTACTGGAAGGAGAAGAGGATCTTCTAGAGCCATGTGATTTAAAAAAAAGGAAACCAGCTCCTTTTCGGCCAAGAGGAGGTGATCAATACCGTAGCCTGATCTTCCTGAATTTTTCTCAAGACCCTCAGGATCAATGAAAAAAGGGGGAAGGACTATAGCAGATTCTTGTCACTATTCTAGGAGAAGCGATACTTCTTGGATCCCGGTCAGGCGCCTCTCACTCAGCCAAACCAGATCTCCACTTTGCACTGACGAGGGGCAGTATCCTGAAACACAGCGTCTGCAAATTGAGATTCTGGTTTGGCTTTTATCCCAAGTCATGTGACAAGGCTTGTTAAAGGGTTGTCATTGACTACTTGGATTGCTACTTCCAAAAGGTGGCACTAGAGTTCTAGTCCTCTTCCTCTCTGAAGAGACAATTTGCATATTTCTGAGAGGAGTATTGCTGCTTTAAGTCTCCTCATCTCGACATGCTTAACATGTCACTCTCCGCAAGGAGAAACGATACTTCTTGGATCCAGCTCCTACAAAGTAATTTTCCTTTTATTGAACCCCTTACATTCCCATATAGTCCTCTATACAATGGGCTCCACAGTATAATGAGCCCCATATAGTGCTCAATACAGAATGAACACTAGAATCACAGTGCAGCACCATTTTGTTGGTGAGTATACTGTGATCTACACATGCTACTACATTGGAGGACCGTAGCAGTGACTCCATTCATTCAGTATCAGGGCTTCAGCAGTGAAAGACCAAGCATGGTGCTTTTGTGAAGAATCTGAAGTGGGGAGAGACTTGGAATGAGAATATGCCTTTCCTCCCACAGAACATTCCTACCCCCTCATATTTTTGCCTCTGCACAAAAGAACTGTGGCTGTTTCTTCACTGTCAACCTAATACCATGGATCTTCACAGCTGTCTGCTGCTCCTCCGGTCTGCTCGCAACCCAGCAACTGTTATACCGGAAGGGAACAATAAGGGTATGGCTCCACGGTCCGGAGGGGCGGCGGTATCGCCGCAGCGGCGAAGCCGCTGGGCGCTAAGCCCCGCCCCCTTTCTGGGACACGATGGTGCCGGATGTGTACAGTACACATCCGGGATCATCGCACCCCTCGCCATAGGGCCCTGTGATATGCCTTGCGGGGACGCTGCGTCCCCGCAAGGTGTACGGACATGCTGCGTTCTGAAAAGACGCGCAGCATGTCCGGAGTCGCAGGGCCGCCGCGTGCGGGTTTCCACGCATAGTGGAGACGGGATTTCATAAAATCCCCTCCACTATGCTGGAACATCTGGACGCTGCTTGTTTGACGCTGCAGCGTCAAACAAGCAGCGTTTACGTACCGTGGAAACATACCCTAAAGCTTCCAGTTACAGGTTCTGTGATAGAGGGCAAGTGGAGCTCAGCAAATAGCACAGAGCTATAATAATGGCTCCCGGCCACACCTGCCACTGTGAATTGGGCAGCCCTGAGGCGTGCCCAGTTCACATCTGATGTGGCTACAATGTAAAGGCCCCGTCTCACTAAGCGATTTACCAACGATCACGACCAGCGATATGACCTGGCCGTGATCGTTGGTAAGTCGCTGTGTGGTCGCTGGGGAGCTGTCACACAGACCGCTCTCTCCAGCGACCAACGATCAGGGGAACGACTTCGGCATCGTTGAAACTGTCTTCAACGATGCCGAAGTCCCCCTGCAGCACCCGGGTAACCAGGGTAAACATCGGGTTACTAAGCGCAGGGCCGCGCTTAGTAACCCGATGTTTACCCTGGTTACCAAAAAAAACAAACACTACATACTCGCCTTTCGGTGTCCAGGTCCCTTGCCGTCTGCTTCCTGCTCTGACTGAGTCTCGCCGTACACTGAGAGCAGAGCGCAGCGGTGACGTCACTGCTGTGCTCTCACTTCTCACTGTACGGCCGGCAGTCAGTGAGAGCAGGAAGCAGACGGCAAGGGACCTGGACACCGAAAGGCGAGTATGTACTGTTTGTTTTTTTTTACATTTACGCTGGTAACCAGGGTAAACATCGGGTTACTAAGCGCGGCCCTGCGCTTAGTAACCCGATGTTTACCCTGGTTACCAGTGAAGACATCGCTGGATCGGTGTCACACACACCGATTCAGCAATGTCAGCGGGGCCTCAACGACCAAAAAAAGGTCCAGGCCATTCCGACACGACCAGCGATCTCGCAGCAGGGGCCTGATCGCTGGTACGTGTCACACATAGCGAGATCGCTATGGAGGTCGCTGTTGCGTCACAAAACTTGTGACTCAGCAGCGATCTTGCTAGCGATCTCGCTATGTGAGACGGGGCCTTAAGATAGGAGCACCGCTGTCTCCTATGCCCTGGTGCTGCTGTATTTGCAGACTGTGTCATGCAGTACAGTTTAACCCCTTCATGACCTTGGGATTTTCCATTTTTCCGTGCTTGTTTTTCGCTCCCCTCCTTCCCAGAGCCATAACTTTTTTATTTTTCCGTCAATTTGGCCATGAGGGCTTATTTTTTGCGAAACAAGTTGTACTTTTGAACATCATTGGTTTTAGCATGTCGTTTACTAGAAAACGGGAAAAAAAATTCCAAGTGCGGTGAAATTGCAAAAAAAGTGCAGTCCCACACTTGTTTTTTGTTTGGCTTTTTTGCTAGGTTCACTAAATGCTAAAAAATGACCTGCAATTATGATCCTTCAGGTCAGTACAAGTTCATAGACACCTAACATGACTAGGTTATTTTTTATCTAAGTGGTGAAAAAAAATTCCAAACTTTGTTTAAAAAAAAAAAATTGTGCCATTTTCCGGTACCCGTAGCATCTCAATTTTTCATGATCTGGGGTCAGGTGAGGGCTTATTTTTTGCGTGCCGAGCTGGCATTTTTAATTATACCATTTCGGTGCAGATACGTTCTTTTGAGCGCCCGTTATTGCATTTTAATGCAATGTTGCGGCGACCAAAAAAACGTAGTTCTGGCGTTTAAAATTTTTCTCACTACGCCTTTTAGCGATCAGGTTAATCCTTTTTTTTATTGATAGATCGGGCGATTCTGAAATACACAAATCTGATTCTACACAAATATGTATAGGTTTGATTTTTTTTTATTGATTTATTTTGAATGGAGCGAAAGGGGGGTGATTTAAACTTTTATTTTTTTTTCACTTTTTTTTTTTTTTACTTTTGCCATGCTTCAATAGCCTCCATAGGCGGCTAGAAGCTGGCACAACGCGATCGGCTCTGCTACATAGCAGCGATCATCAGATCGCTGCTATGCAGCAGAAATGCAGGTGTGTTATGAGCGCCGACCACAGGGTGGCGCTCACAGCTACCGGCGATCGGTAACCATAGAGGTCTCAAGGACCTCTATGGTTACTCTGCAGAAGCATCGCTGACCCCCGATCATGTGACGGGGGTCGGCGATGACGTCATTTCCGGCCGCCCGTCCGGAAGCGCCGGTTAAATGCCGCTGTCTGCGTTTGACAGCGGCATTTAACTAGTTAATAGCGGCGGATGAATCGCGATTTCATCCGCCGCTATTGCAGGCACGTCAGCTGTTCAAAACAGCTGACATGTCCCGGCTTTGATGCGGGCTCACAGCCGGAGCCCTGGATCAAAGAGGGGTATCTGACCTCGCACGTACTATCCCGTCCGAGGTCAGAAAGGGGTTAAAACATGTTATGCAATTTTTTTACATAATAAAAAAGTGGCAATTTCCCTTTAAAGGGAACCTATCACCCCGTTTTTTTCGGTATGAGATAAAAATACTGTTAAATATGGCCTGAGCTGTGCATTACAATAGTGTAGTTTGTGGACCCCGATTCCCCACCTATGCTGCCGAAATACGTTACCAAAGTAGTCATTTTCGCCTGTCAATCAGGCTGGTCAGGTCGGATGGGCGTGGCTTCTTCCCCCAGATATTGCGTAGTTTTCCGTTGGTGGCGTAGTGGTGTGCGCATGTCCAAGGTCCCCAATCCTGCACGAGGGGGTGAAAATAGCAGCGATGTCCGTTATTCCATTGGTGGTCGGTGGGCGCGGCCATCTTCCTTTGGCCGCGCGTGCGCAGAAGCGGCGCTCTGCTGGCCGCGGCTTCAGGAAAATGGCCGCGGGATGCCGCGCGTGCGCAGATGGAGATCGTGGCGGCCATTTTCCTGAAGCCGCGGCCAGCAGAGCGCCGCTTCTGCGCACGCGCGGCCAAAGGAAGATGGCCGCGCCCACCGACCACCAATGGAATAACGGACATCGCTGCTATTTTCACCCCCCCGTGCAGGATTGGGGACCTTGGACATGCGCACACCACTACGCCACCAACGGAAAACTACGCAATATCTGGGGGAAGAAGCCACGCCCATCCGACCTGACCAGCCTGATTGACAGGCGAAAATGACTACTTTGGTAACGTATTTCGGCAGCATAGGTGGGGAATCGGGGTCCACAAACTACACTATTGTAATGCACAGCTCAGGCCCTATTTAACAGTATTTTTATCTCATACCGAAAAAAACGGGGTGATAGGTTCCCTTTAAGTCTTATAATGCAAAGGGATTGCTCAAAAGGTGCCTCTGCATTGGTAGGATTAGAATTCATGATCAGACTGTGCATGTCAGAATCCCCAGAACAATAGGTGCTTTTATAAAATCCTCAGTGGTTGATACCTTTTAATGGCTAACTGAAAAGATGGTAACAAATTGCAAGCTTTCGAGACTACACAGGTCTCTTCATCAGGCAAAGACTAAAAGAAATTCTGAAGAATCACATATTTATGCACAACATAGCACAGAAAAAAAAAAAAACACCATGGATAAGACAGGTGACATCAAGCAGAATTACCATGAGTGATAAACAGTTATGTCCATAAATATTGGGCCAGTTCTTAAGATAAGGAATGTTTTATTGTCTTCTGATTGGGGTCTCGTTCTGTTGTGATGACCCCACATGGTCTGAGGGGCAAGTTCCTTAGTTGATGTAAAAAGAGTCAATCCATGCGACACATTCATTCCTGCAGTGAGACTGTCAAAGGTCGTCATCAGTTTATATTCCCAGACTCTTCTGTGCCTCTCTTAGATTTGAAGTTACTTCAAATTTGAAGGTAATCCACCAGGATTGACAACTTCGCCACTGGCGCCCTGTGCTCTTCACAGATGACAGCAGGTTCACACTGAGCACATGTGACAGACATGACAGAGTCTGGAGATGCCATGGAGAGTGATCTGCTGCCTGCAACATCCTTCAGCATGACCGATTTGGCAGTGGGCCAGTAATGGTGTGTATGGCATTTCTCTGGAGGACCGCACAGCCCTCCATGTGCTCGCCAGAGGTAGCCTGACTGCCATTAGGTACCGAGATGAGATCCTCAGACCCCTTGTGAGACCATATGCTGGTGCGGTTGGCCCTGGGTTCCTCCTAATGCAGGACAATGCCAGACCTCATGTGGCTGGAGTGTGTCAGCAGTTCCTGCAAGATGAAGGCATTGAAGCTATGGACTGCCCGTCCATTCCCCAGACATGAATCCGACTAAATACATCTGGGACGTTTCGCACCATCCAACGTTACGTTGCACCACAGACTGTCCAGGAGTTGGCGGATGCTTTAATCCAGGTCTGGGAGATCCCTCAGGAGACCATCCGCCGCCTCATCAGGAGCATGCTCAGGTGTTGTAGGGAGGTCATAAAGGCACGTGGAGACCACACACACACAATTTCCTTGTCTTGAGGCATTTCCACTGAAGCTGGACCAGCCTGGAATTTGATTTTCCACTTTGATTTTGAGTATCATTCCAAATCCAGACCTCCATGGGATATTCATTTTGATTAACATTGATCATTATTATGTTTTATTGTTCTCAACACATTCCACTATGTAATGAATAAAGATTTACAACTGGAATATTTCATTCAGTGATATCTAGGATGTGGTATTTTAGTGTTCCCTTTATTTTTTTGAGCAGTGTATATTGGTTTGGGGCACACAGCTGTTTTGTTATAAATAGGTTGATACCCTTACATCATTCTGTGTACGCCACCATATTTATCCTATATAGCCTTCTATATGTTTAGTGAACTCATTTTTTTCTGCAAATCCATTTTAGCGTGCACGGCTTTACTCGTGCTTTTTTTCACCCATTATAATTTCTGTATAGTTTTGTGATAACCTATTTGGGTTTACCATTTTTTAATGGTACTTATGCATTGTTTGAAAATACATTTTGATACTTTTTTGAAACTTTTGATCCCATTGCTTCTTCTTGTACTCTGTAGGTTACATATACAATGAATGTCAGATAGCCACCAGTCACTTATAGGATCACCCAAGGGACCAAAAGTCCCACAAAGATGACTAAATGATTAAAACACAAGTTCTACTGAATCTTTCTCTCAGCATTATATATAAATAGACTCTGCTCTATAACATGGTGCCTGCAGATAGGGCTGCAATTTCATGGTGACCGAATCCCTTTCAAGGGGAATATGTAGCCAACTTCATGGAAACACTATCAACCTCATTTCGATATACAATGTAATTTTTACATGCGGTATATTTTTTTTCTACGAGTCAATTTTAATTTTTTTATGCAATATGGGATTGACTTATTACATTATTGAAGATTTTCTTAATTATACATACCTTTGTACTAAAATCCATTCACCACCTTAGCTTAAAAAAAGTCTGCAGATAATGCAAACAGTTAAAAGCATCACAAAGCTAAATGTCATAGTAGATGGAATTCACTTTTTATAAAACAAGGTTTCATAGTAAGGGTCTAAGTTCACATTTCTTTGCCCACAAGAAAGGAAACACACTTGTAATCTCTGTCACAGTTCACATAGGTTCCTTTATTTTCATTATTTTAAGGCTATATAAAAATTGTACTCACAAAGTGACAAAACAGAAGAAACTAGAAATGAAAAAGGTACAAAACAGATCCTATATGGAAAAACAAAATTACAATGTGTGCTCTGTAGAAGTACAATATGATCGGACAGTGCTTGTGCAAGCAGAACAGAACCTATAGGGAGTTTAATGATCCAGACAGAATAACAAGTGAATAAATTGGCAATTGAAAGAATCAGATGCAGTCAGACTGTCATGAATAAAAAAACAAACGTAAATCCTGGCAGGAATAGCAACATATTAAGACCTCATTTCCAGCACAGCTTTGTGCAGGGAGTGTGTACAGCACTATACAGGGGTGTACAGCTCATATGTAGTATTGAGCGAATGTGCTCAGGTGCTGGCAGAGTCTTCGGCGTGCTCGAATATATTTGAGACCCCACGGCTGTATGTCTCCCAGATATTAGACGGCCACAACACATGCAGGGATTGTCTGTCTGTTAGGCAATCCCTGCATGTGTGCGGTTGAACAGCTGTGAGACTCTGACATATTATTCGAGCATGCCGAAGACACTGCCAGCACCTGAGCATTGTCGGATAGCACCTTATCCCATCATGTTCGCTCAGCACTACTCAATGCATTGGACTCTACGCCCCCCTTTTAAGACCTGCTAATAAGGAAGATTAGATTTTATATGTAGGCAAGCAGGGAAACATCACAATTTTGCCAAATTTGTATATAATCCAACAATAAAAACTATGAAATCTGTGGCATAAGGTGGTACAGTAGAGGGCACAATGGCAACCCTATTACAGTAGTTTCCAAGAATCCTTAGGTAGGGAAGCCCACATTTTTTCTGCAATGATGTTGCAGACGTTAGTATTACTCAGTGTTCAACTAAATTAATTGGATATCTAGCAGGAACCATTCGTTTAGCCTTTATACATAGACTTCATAAAGGACAACCAGATGGGGGCAACATTCAGAGCAGAAATTCTTAACAAAAAACAAATCAAAACCAAAACGGATGGGTGGAGAAGGATCTAAAACTGCTCATAGCAGTGATGGACCATCTATTGTACACGTGACTATTTTAAGGGTCCTAAAGAAAACTATTCACAGGCACCAATCGAAAACAACCCAAAGTTCTGGATGCCCGTATCAGCTGAGATTTGTCCAAACCTACTTTAGGCCTCATACATCAGTGTTCATGTACGGGGAAAATAAAATGGTACCAGTCCTCAGTTTGGTCAGTGCATCAGTTTTACCATCAGAGTTTTATGATCGCTTTTCACATATGGTTAATAAATCACAAGGCTTCTCCTATCCAATGTTAATCATGAACTGCAAACCATCTGTGTGCTGTCTAATTTTCATGGATCAAGAGACTTGTATTTGTACTGTTCATCTAAGATGGTGGTAGATCTAGACATGTCTCGGATTTTTGCAGATACATGGTCCACAAAAACACGTGAGCCACCCCCATAAGCTAGAATGGTTTTATCGGCTAGAACATGTACGTGAAAAATGGACGTCCAACTGGGGTCCACATAACTCACAGTGGAAATCTTAGATTTGTTTTTAATGCAGATTTTGCATTAAATTACTAATGTTTGTTAAAATGTATTTATTTTACTTAAAACAGAGTACGAATTTCGGATCATGGTTTTCAGGTTACCCTTTAGGGTTAACATGTACTTTTGCAATAAATAAGGTCAAATTTTCACATACTACAATCAGGGAAACCTGGATCAAATTTGTTCATTTTCAGTGTTCCCCAAATACAGACCTCAAGAGCCACAAACAGGTCATGTTTTCAGCATTTCCTTATTACACAGGGGATAACTTCATCATTACCTGCACAGGCAATGGTTCCGTCACCTGTGCAATACTAAGGAAATCGTGAAAACATCACCTGTTTGGTGGCTCGAGGACTGGAATTGGGGAAACACAGATTTACATGTTGCCTGCTGCACCACTATTAGGGTATGGCTCCACGGTACGGTTTGCCGGCGGGATCGCCGCAGCGGCGAAGCCGCTCGGCGCTAAGCCCCGCCCCCATTCTGGGACGCGATGGTGCCGGATGTGTACAGTACACATCCGGGATCATCGCACCCCTCGCCATAGGGCCCTGTGATATGCCTTGCGGGGACGCTGCGTCCCCGCAAGGTGTACGGACATGCTGCGTTCTGAAAAGACGCGCAGCATGTCCGGAGTCGCAGGGCCTCCGCGTGCGGGTTTCCACGCATAGTGGAGACGGGATTTCATAAAATCCCCTCCACTATGCTGGAACATCTGGACGCTGCTTGTTTGACGCTGCAGCGTCAAACAAGCAGCGTTTACGTACCGTGGAAACATACCCTTACACTTTATGAAGGTAACCTTTGGCCCTATTCCCATGTAAAAACTGCACCTTTTCACATGGTATCTGCAAAAAAAATAAGCAGTTGCATTCTGCTCTGTTTATTGCGTAGATTTAATTTTTTTAATGCAAAGGGAATTTTAACTTAAAAACGCAATGGTGATTTTTAGGGTTTAAAAGGAAATCTGTCAGGAGATTTTGCTACCTCATCTAAGAGCAGAGCAGCATGATGTAGGCAAAGAGCAGCTGAATCCAACAAGATGTCACTTAGATTACTGGGTGCAGCCGTTCTGATCAGAGCTTTTATATTTAGAATGAAGCAGAGCTGAGAAAGCTAATCCCGCCCACATAACATTAACCCTGCCCACATCAGGCTCTCCATGTACAAGCTCTATAGACCGTTAGGTGCTTAGTCCGGCAATGTTAATCTCTTAGTGATAAAACCTTCAGAGTTACCGTATATACTCGAGTAGAAGCCGACCCGAGTATAAGCCGACCCCCCTAATTTTGCCACAAAAAACTGGGAAAACTTAATGACTCGAGCATAAGCCTAGGGTGGAAAATGCAGCAGCCACCGGTAAATTTCAAAAATAAAAATAGATACCAATAAAAGTAAAATTAACTGAGACATCAGTAGGTTAAGTGTTTTTGAATATCCATATTGAATCAGGAGCCCCATATAATGCTCCATACAGTTCATGATGGGCTCCATAAGATGCTCCATATTAAAATATGCCCCATATAATGCTGTACAAATGTTGATTATGGCCCCATAAGATGCTCCATACAGACATTTGCCCCGTATAATGCTCCAGAAATGTGGATTATGGCCCCATAAGATGTTCCATACAGATAATTGCCCCATACAATGCTGCACATGGCCCCATAAGATGCTCCATAAAGATATTTGCCCCATATAATGCTGTACATGGCCCCATAAGATGCCCCATACAGATATTTGCCCACATATCATGCTGCACATGGCCCCATACAGATGCCCCATACAGATATTTGCCCCCGTATCATACTGCACATGGCCCCATATAATGCTGCACATGGCCCCATAAGATGCCCCATACAGATATTTGCCCCCATATCATGCTGCACATGGCCCCATACAGATGCCCCATACAGATATTTGCCCCCATATCATGCTGCACATGGCCACATAAGATGCTCCATACAGATATTTGCCCATATGCTGTTGCTGCGATTAAAAAAAAAATAAAAAAATTACATACTCACCTCTCCGGCCCCCGGCACCTGCTATAGTCACCTGCTCCCCGTTCCAACGCTGACCGTCGCTGTGTCTTCCCATCCTCTGCACCGACGTTCAGGAAGAGGGCGGCGCGCAGTAATCGCGTCACCGCGCCCTCTGACCTGAGCGTCACTGCGGAAGACACAGCGGCGCCGACGGTGGAACGAGGAGCAGGTGAATATTGCGCACTGCCCCAGTCATACTCACCTGCTCCTGACACAGTCGCTGCACGTCTGTTTCCCGGCGCCGCATTTTCTTCCTGTAGTGAGCGGTCACCGTTACCGCTCATTACAGTAATGAATATGCGTCTCCACCCTTATGGCTCATTGCTGTGATGAGCGGTAACGGTGACCGCTCACTACAGTAAGAAGCTGCAGCACCGGGGAAGCCAGGGACCGCGCCAGGAGCAGGTGAGTATAATTAGACAGCCCCCGCTGACCCCTGGGTATGACTCGAGTAAAAGCCGAGAGGGGGACTTTCAGCCCCAAAAAGTGGGCTGAAAATCTCGGGTTATACTCGAGTATATACGGTAATTAACAGCACGCACTTTGACAAGTGACATCCCAGAATTCTGTGTTTCAGCCTCTATCTCCTGCCGCCTTCAGATTGCATAGCAATAACCTGCTGACAGATTCCCTTTAAGGCTTCCCATAGAAGTACATGAAGAAAAATACTCCAAAAGGTCAAAGTTTTACAACTTCTTCAAACACACAGTTGATTTTTCATGAAATCACATCCACTTTGCTTGGATTTTTAAACACAGCAACATTTCCACATAAGAAATTCAGCGGGGAAGTTTTCTGTAACATGCTATTAAACATTGGAGAGTTCCATCAGATGCGGAGACCCATGTATGGGGCAATAGTAAGTACATCTAGTACAATATGGAGTCGCGGGCACTGGGCAGATTGTGCGGTGTTAGAAAATACCCTATGACAGCTAAGAACACACCCCATGTTTGCAGATGTCATGAATGTACAGAAAAGGGACACATTTGGAACTAGGGGACTGCTATTATCTACAGAAAGTAGTTGGATTACAGAAGGAAGTATAATTTCACAGCTAATGGTTGGAATTATCATACATTTAAAGAAGAAGTCACAATTCAGGATCCAGCTTGTGCCCAGTCTTCTTTAGAAGCCATATACAAGTATGGAGGATTGTTGCATGGCTACATTTACATAAAAGGAATATAATAATGCACTTGTTACATCTGACATTTCAGTTACCAGAAGCCTGCTTAGGGCCAAAGCAATTATTAGTCAATATGACTTCATTTTACTCTAGGCCCCGCTGAATACAAACTCCATGAATATACCTTTCATGCAAGAAGAAAAAAAAAATACTAGTCTGATAATCACCTAAAAATCTCCAGTGCTGTTACTTACTGATCACAGGACAAGAGTGATAAAACGCACAGCTACAAAATAAAGTCTCATTCATCTCTTTTGGTTTGGAGGCTCAGTCTCATTATTGAAGCATAAATAAAATAATATACATAAAATACAAAATAAACCCTTTAGCGAGAGACGTCACCTGCTCTAAGTATAATACACTGAACTAGGAAAATCCTAGACTTGCTTGTGTTTCTTTTATTTTTTATTTTCTTACTTTTAAACTTCCAAGTCATACAGAATTCTAGAAACTGCAAGCTGAGAATGTTCCGCCTTTTATTCCCCCCAGAAATTTGCATGGCACTGTAAACATGGAAGAGTAAAAACCGTTTTATTGCGAATTTTGCAGGCTCTTCTTACCATAAATGTATAGCATAAAATGTTTTTCGTTTTTTTTTTTTTAAAGAATATAGTAAACAAGTAAAATGTTATTTACAACTGCAAACACTTGAACATTTTCATTTCGTCTGTGGCAACTTTTGTGGAGAAAAATAGAACAAGGATTGCGGAGATTCAGTAAATGAATGATTGATGGGCAAATTTCACATGTTTACGTGGAACAAATATCCTGGAGCGAAAAATAATTCACACTGAGCACGAACATGGGGCAGAAAATCCATTTCTAGCTGTAAAATAAACACAAAATGCTCAGGACAGTGAATTTCTTTTTTCAAAGTCAACAATGGCACTCA
Organism: Ranitomeya variabilis; assembly: GCF_051348905.1. Lineage (NCBI taxonomy): Eukaryota > Metazoa > Chordata > Amphibia > Anura > Dendrobatidae > Ranitomeya > Ranitomeya variabilis. The sequence goes on along the minus strand of NC_135233.1, from coordinate 978,308,294 downwards.
ATGCTCAACATGCATATTGGTACGTAGGGCTTAAGAGAGAAAACCATGATTAAGGAGATCTGCCCCATATATGCAGATGAAAGAGGAGACAAGAAGCAATGTGTAACGGTTGAGTGATCGATCATGTGGAAAAGGCTTCACTTTCAGAAAATACAGTGGTTATATACACTAGATGCATAGCAGGTCCTACAGGGGGTTCACTCGTTAGCAATAAGCCGTTCTCTGCATGTTATAAGCACACTATCAGAAGTTCACAGGCTGTTGTAAAGTCGGCGTCTTGAAGAATTGCTTGAATAAATAGGGTTAAATACACAGCAAATAAGACACTCCTGCTTTAAAGTCACCAACAGAATATATTACTCTACAGCAGCCTCTCCAGGGTTGTGATCAAGTGGAAGCTTGAACCTTCCCACATTACTTGTCCAAAAGAAAAAGTGCGGATCTTCACTGGATGCTGACGGTCCGGAGTGCAAGAGAAGAAGGGCGAAAATGTGCAGAAAGACTATCTTAGAGGCAAGGACAATTGTGTGTTCATTAAAATTTATGTGCAAGGATCAAACATAAACAGCAGCCCAACACCCAACCTGGTATTGTAATGACATTCCTGCCTATAAAACTACAAAAAGAAAAAATTTATTCCCATAACCTAAACTGCAACAGAGAACTCAACATTTCCATTTATATAACCTCAAAAAAGAAAAAAATAAGATTCAGCAGATGAACAAACACCACCACTAATATTTGGGGGCAGGGAGTAAGTTCCCCAAAATTTTATTAACTTGACTTGTATGTTCGAAATTTTTTTTTTTTTTATTATTCATTTTTTTCCTTTTTGGCGTTTCCCCATTCCTTCCATACAGTATCGAGAGAAGGAGAAACCTGGATAACAATTCCACAAAGGAACTGTATAAATGATATCTACAAAGGCCCCCCAAGGGAAATCGGATGTCATAAAATCTTGTAGGCTTGTCGTGCATGTTCTAGAACACGTACTGTAATTTAATAGATGACGCTCGTAACCGTGTGATGATTTAAAAGAACTTCCCAGTCCATGCGAAGGGGTAAAAAGTCCAAGAGAGAATCAATTAACAGGACGCGTTTTCTATGCTACGTAGGTGTATACTTTGCGATCCTCAGGTGTTCGTGCTAGATATTCCCGTTCAATAAGTCCTTCAATACGTTTTTTAATAACAACTGGACTTGGAAGGAACCGGGCCTTCAATTGCTGTGTTACCTGGACGTAGGGGAAGAAGAAAACACATTAATAGCTGGCATGTTTAGAGCTGGCAAATGACCAAAACATGAAACAGCAAAGACATGGGGGTGTCCAATCTAAAGTCACTGTGTGACTGTAGACATATGAATCCCCCAGGGCACGCACTGTGAGCTGCTAGGTTTCACCGGTTCGTGAGCTGCTAGGTTTCACCGGTTCGTGAGCTGCTAGGTTTCACCGGTTCGTGAGCTGCTAGGTTTCACCGGTTCGTGAGCTGCTAGGTTTCACCGGTTCGTGAGCTGCTAGGTTTCACCGGTTCGTGAGCTGCTAGGTTTCACCGGTTCGTGAGCTGCTAGGTTTCACCGGTTCGTGAGCTGCTAGGTTTCACCGGTTCGTGAGCTGCTAGGTTTCACCGGTTCGTGAGCTGCTAGGTTTCACCGGTTCGTGAGCTGCTAGGTTTCACCGGTTCGTGAGCTGCTAGGTTTCACCGGTTCGTGAGCTGCTAGGTTTCACCGGTTCGTGAGCTGCTAGGTTTCACCGGTTCGTGAGCTGCTAGGTTTCACCGGTTCGTGAGCTGCTAGGTTTCACCGGTTCGTGAGCTGCTAGGTTTCACCGGTTCGTGAGCTGCTAGGTTTCACCGGTTCGTGAGCTGCTAGGTTTCACCGGTTCGTGAGCTGCTAGGTTTCACCGGTTCGTGAGCTGCTAGGTTTCACCGGTTCGTGAGCTGCTAGGTTTCACCGGTTCGTGAGCTGCTAGGTTTCACCGGTTCGTGAGCTGCTAGGTTTCACCGGTTCGTGAGCTGCTAGGTTTCACCGGTTCGTGAGCTGCTAGGTTTCACCGGTTCGTGAGCTGCTAGGTTTCACCGGTTCGTGAGCTGCTAGGTTTCACCGGTTCGTGAGCTGCTAGGTTTCACCGGTTCGTGAGCTGCTAGGTTTCACCGGTTCGTGAGCTGCTAGGTTTCACCGGTTCGTGAGCTGCTAGGTTTCACCGGTTCGTGAGCTGCTAGGTTTCACCGGTTCGTGAGCTGCTAGGTTTCACCGGTTCGTGAGCTGCTAGGTTTCACCGGTTCGTGAGCTGCTAGGTTTCACCGGTTCGTGAGCTGCTAGGTTTCACCGGTTCGTGAGCTGCAAGGTTTCACCGGTTCGTGAGCTGCAAGGTTTCACCGGTTCGTGAGCTGCAAGGTTTCACCGGTTCGTGAGCTGCAAGGTTTCACCGGTTCGTGAGCTGCAAGGTTTCACCGGTTCGTGAGCTGCAAGGTTTCACCGGTTCGTGAGCTGCAAGGTTTCACCGGTTCGTGAGCTGCAAGGTTTCACCGGTTCGTGAGCTGCAAGGTTTCACCGGTTCGTGAGCTGCAAGGTTTCACCGGTTCGTGAGCTGCAAGGTTTCACCGGTTCGTGAGCTGCAAGGTTTCACCGGTTCGTGAGCTGCAAGGTTTCACTGGTTCGTGAGCTGCGAGGATTCACTGGTTTCTGAGCCAGGACCGGTGGGGGTACGTTTGCGTTCTGCGTACTCTCGAGCAGAGCAGTCTAGTGGGTGCAGTCTGGGTCCATACACTTGTATTGAGCAATGCTGTGCTCAGTCTAGTGACATTGTCATCCAGTGGGTGCAGCTTTGCTCAACACAAGTGTATGGACCCAGACTGCACCCACTAGACGGGCACTGCTTGGGAGAATGCATAACGCAAACGTACCTACATCTCCCAGCTTAGAAACCGGTGAATCCTCGCAGCTCACAGTGCATGTGCTGGGAGGAATCATTAGTCTGCATTCACAGAGTGACTGCAGACTTATCAATTTAGACCTGACAACCCTCTAAAATGTATCTTCCTTCTATCCCTGATCAGCATAAGTTTTTGCATATCATATGGAAAAACAGAGCCACATGTAAAAATATAAATATCCTTCAGAAAACTAAACCTATAACTATTTGTAAAACAAAATTACCCAAGTTCAATTAGACAATTAATAATGCCATCTTTACATGCTTTAGAAGTGTCAACTGATCATTTTTTTTTAACATATACTATTACTATTTACTTACAGTAGGGTATCTGCCATTTATTTTCATCCTATTTTTTTATTTATTTTTTTTAAACTTTTACTCAAATCACTTAGTTTGGGACACTCACATTTCTTCGAAAACTAAATCTAACACATCAAGTCTTGCTAAATATTTATGCAAGTAAAAACATTTTCGTTTAAAAAAAAAAATGTACATAAAGGTAATACCTCTGCTACTAATACGTTGTGCTGCATTTTCTTTCTAGATTTCATAATCCGAACTATAGCAGCTTCTATCTCGTGTTTTCTATCGTCGTCAACTTTCTGTCGAGTCTCTTTTCTTTCAGGGTCAGATTCACCTTGTTTGGCCGCCACTGAAAATGCAACGTACGTACGTTCGTTACAAAGAGTACAAGTATACGAGTAATGACATTTAACGTACATAGAATGAATCCTACTTTTATACGGAGACACTTTGGACGATATGAAATTTGTATTATATATTAAAGACACATGCAAATAATCTCTTCTATTGAACCGCTATCGTAGCCATGCATTCTGCTTATAAGCATCCTATAATGTTATAATAATATAAATCAGGGGAATAAATCATTTCAGTTTATGTTGTAATCAGCAAAACAAAAATTAAAAATATGGGCAATATACTGCCATTATTTAACATGCTTGTATGTTACAGATATTACTATATATTACATGAACAGGAGAACCAAGAGTTTACTAAATAAACTATTTATTAAATCCAAAGAATTTTTACAATTTAAGAATGGATATTACATATCAAGTACATACAATGTGAACCACCCAGGTGGATGAATATGACCAAAGGTCCAAAGAAATCCGGATTAAGCAGGCTATTGCAACATACATATGAAAGCAGCAACGACTCAGTGTGATTTTAATCATAGAAGACTAACACTTCATGTTCAATGCTCATTCAATGAGCCGCCCGTTACAAAGCATAAGTACCCTTGAATACAATAGCCTGTTTGCATAACAAAATTAAAGGTGATAATTACCCATTACTAGTTTCCAGTTCTCCCGGGGACCTCGATCACCCCAACGCGCGTTTCGCGTGCTTGTGACAGCACGCCCCCTGAGGAAGCGAGGCTGTCACAAGCACGCGAAACGCGCGTTGGGGTGATCGAGGTCCCCGGGAGAACTGGAAACTAGTAATGGGTAATTATCACCTTTAATTTTGTTATGCAAACAGGCTATTGTATTCAAGGGTACTTATGCTTTGTAACAGGCGGCTCATTGAATGAGCATTGAACATGAAGTGTTAGTCTTCTATGATTAAAATCACACTGAGTCGTTGCTGCTTTCATATGTATGTTGCAATAGCCTGCTTAATCCGGATTTCTTTGGACCTTTGGTCATATTCATCCACCTGGGTGGTTCACATTGTATGTACTTGATATGTAATATCCATTCTTAAATTGTAAAAATTCTTTGGATTTAATAAATAGTTTATTTAGTAAACTCTTGGTTCTCCTGTTCATGTAATTTGTAAAAGAGTAATGCTAAATAGTTGGATATTTTGATTTAACTGGTATTTCTTCTAAAGATATTACTATATTTTGCCAATGGACACTTCTTAAAATGAAAAGTGATCATAATTGCTCAAGCCAAATTTACAGCATTTTGTACATTTTCCAGTGATCTGTCTCTTCTCACTGAAAATTACAAGGATCTGCATCATGCACTGCTGAAAAAGTAACAGTTCAGGGTACATCGGCCCCAGAAAGGCCCATCTTTACCGGCACCAGCACTATACTGTTGTACCCACCTGTTTGGATTTTAACTCTATGAAGTTTGGAAGTGAACTGATCATTAACAGTGAACATGTGGCCACTCTCTATTTCTTTTGATTTGGGTTCTTTTGTGAGGACTCGTTGGGTTGGTTTTCCACAGGCCAGAGACTGAAGTGCCCTCACAAGTTCTCGTTCTGGGATGTCCGTCTCTTGCTGAATTTCCTAAATTGATACAAGAAAACACCATGTAAAAATGTGCGCTTCATATATACAAGTTGTACTAGAAAGAAAAATTGTGGTTTTACCAGCAAATGGCAGGAAACAAAAATATTGAGCTATAAAAAGATGAGCTCAACTACATAAAAAAATACAAAAAAGTCAGACTGAACGGCACAGTCCAAGTGATCTCACGCAATGTGGACAGAATGAATTCTTGTCGATTAGAGAAAAAAATATCTATAAAACATCAAAGACTGATTTTATTTCTATAGCCATACAAGAAAAAAAATAATGCAGAACGGGAACACTGACAAATGGCTTCATGACTGCCCCCATTAACCCCAATGATAAAAATAGTAATGCACTGAAAAAACCACCAATGTTGATCTGACAGGACAGGGCTATATTAATGGCCATATGTATAGTAACACTGGGGTAAGTTACTTTATTACAAGTCAATCACATATTCGAGAACAAAGCTTCTCGAGTTCCTCCTACTGGGCTCTCAAACAGAAAATGGATATCCGGGCCTGACCATTGGTCAATATGAAATAAACTTTGGCACTCAACTTGCAATGATGTGAAAATTTTTAATGGCAGCCACTTGTACAAACGTTTCGGTCAGACATATTGACCTTCTTCAGTGTACTGGTCTCTTAGAAACACTATTTATGTGTGGCTTAAGATCAGATTAAGGTCCTATATATGGATCCTATGTATAAGTATGAATGAAGATACAACGGTGGGTGACGGTATATGGAGACGTACTACTGCTCGTCTAGACAATGGAATGGAATGACACCGCGTTCTATATCTACACTCCTGCCTCTCCCGACAAGGGAGCTCAAGCTTTGGTCCATTCTTTGGATCCATGCTGGTTTCTAACATACAGGTTTTTACTCCTGGAGAAGATACATATCACATTACCATACCTACTAGCCTGCGCTTTTGGATCCATTCCATTGTCTAGACGAGCAGTAGTACGTCTCCATATACCGTCACCCACCGTTGTATCTTCATTCATACTTATACATAGGATCCATATATAGGACCTTAATCTGATCTTAAGCCACACATAAATAGTGTTTCTAAAGGTACCTTCACACGAAACGACATCGCTAGCGATCCGTGACGTTGCAGCGTCCTGGCTAGCGATATAGTTTCGTTTGACACGCAGCAGCGATCAGGATCCTGCTGTGATGTCGCTGGTCGCTGAATAAAGTCCAGAACTTTCTTTGGTCGTCCGATCGCTGTGTATCGTTGTGTTTGAAAGCAAAAGCAACGATACCAGCGATGTTTTACACTGGTAACCAGGGTAAACATCGGGTTACCAAGCGCAGGGCCACGCTTAGTAACCCGATGTTTACCCTGGTTACCAGCGTAAAAGTAAAAAAAACAAACAGCACATACTTACATGCGTCCCCCAGCGTCTGCTTCCTGACACTTACTGAGCGCAGGTCCCTAAAGTGAAAGTGAAAGCACAGCGGTGACGTCACCGCTGTGCTGTTAGGGCCGGAGCTCAGTCAGTGTCAGGAAGCAGACGCTGGGGGACGCATGTAAGTATGTGCTGTTTGTTTTTTTTACTTTTACGCTGGTAACCAGGGTAAACATCGGGTTACTAAGCGCGGCCCTGCGCTTAGCAACCCGATGTTTACCCTGGTTACCCGGGGACCTCGGCATCGTTGGTCGCTGGAGAGCGGTCTGTGTGACAGCTCTCCAGCGATCAAACAGCGACGCTGCAGCGATCGGCATCGTTGTCGCTATCGCTGCAGCGTCGCTTCGTGTGAAGGTACCATAACCCCTTAGTGACAGAGCCAAATTTTTGAAATCTGACCAGTGTCACTTTATGTGGTAATAACTCTGCAACGCTTCAACAAATGCCAGTGATTTTGAGACTGTTTTTTCGTGACACATTATACTTTATGATAATGGTAAATTTAGGTCAATATGTTTTGTGTTTATTCATAAAAAAATATCAAAAAGTTGAGAAAAATGTTAAAAAATTAGCAATTTTCTAAATTTGAATGATTATCCCTTTAATCCAGATGGTCATACCACAGCAAACCATTAATAAATAACATTTCCCACATGTCGGCTTTACATCAGCACCATGTGTAAAATGTTATTTTATTTTTTTAGCATTTTAGGAGGTTTAAAAATGTAGCAGCAATTTTTAATTTTTTCAAGGAAATTTACTAAATTTATTTTTTTAGGGACTTATCCATGTTTGAAGTGACTTTAGGGGTCTCATATATTGGGAAACCCCCAAACGTGATACCATTTTAAAAACAGCACCCCCTGACATATTGAAATCTGCTGTCAGGTAGTTTATTAACCCTTCAGGTCCTTTACAGGAATTAATGCAAAGTGGCATGATAGAAATGAAAATGTGTATTTTTACCACCTAAATGCCTCTAACTTCCGAACAGATTACTACAGCCGTCGGACTCTAAGGCGGCTATTTGGTCATGAATTGCCACGGCAAACATCAGGACCACACAATCATGATCTGAGGGCACCATTTGGGGTAAAGAGGAAGCCCTCACACTCTGTTAACCATTTATAATGATGTAGTCACAATTGACAGCAGCATCTAAGGGGTTAAACAGATTTGGACGGTGCAAACACTGATCGTGGCTGATGCAGAAAGTTGTCAGCTATAGTGCACAACCGACAGATGCTGGATTGTTACCTGTATGGGGAGGCTAGTCTCTTATATGTCAGGTCAGTTAAAAGGCGTATTGGCTGTCATTAAGGGGTTAAGAGACCAGTACACTGAAGGTCAATATGTCTGACCGAAACGTTTGTACAAGTGGCTGCCATTAAAAATTTTCACATCATTGCAAGTTGAGTGCCAAAGTTTATTTCATATAGTTTCTGGTTTGGGAACCCTCTTTGTGCACCTCTACAGCTGTGCCACGTTACACTACACTATATGACCATTGGTCAAGACATAAAACTTGTAAAGTTGCCTTTATTTATCTCAACATTTATCTAACAAACTATAACAAGCACAAGAGCAGTCATTTAATGTTCAGGTGGGTTTCAGAGAGGAAAATTAGGTGGCACCTCATGGTACAAAACACACCGTTCTATGAAGGGGGGACCCTAATGCTAGCATCTGCCTACATTCAACTATCAGCATCCACATGATGGCAAACTGTTAAAACCAGTAGTAAGGCCGCAAACTTGTGGGCTCCCTGCCCCACCGCACATTGTTTTCTAGGCTTTACATATGATACAATACCCTTCCACTTCCCTGACAATGCCACTTTTTCTTAGTGATGAGCGCTAGTGCTCATTATTAGAGTTTGCCGAGGGTGCTCGGGTATGCACCGAATATCGCGGGTACTTGAGGGACATGTTCGATTCCCTGTGGTGGCATGTTTTGCAGACAGCCACGAAACATGCAGCTGCGGCACTCTTAACATGTCACTCGAGCACCCGCGATATTCAGTGCATACCCAAGCTCCCTAGGTAAACTCAAGTAACGAGCACTTGTGTGCATCATCACTTTATTTTTGATCCCCCCCGGGTGCGAATTGTTAGGAGGGCACTTGGGTCATAATTACTTTGTAGAAGTTTCACACGTTATTCGAGTGTCTTCGGCACGCTTGAATAATATGATTGAGTCCCCAGCGGCTGCTAGCAGGAAATCTCCACATGTGTTGTGGCATCTAACAGCAGCGAGACATGCAACCGCGGGAACTCGAACATATCACACCTTCTAACGCTCAGTCTGCTGCTCCTCATTGCTGGTGACATATCCCCAAATCCTGGCCCTCCTCATCACATCCCCACACTCATTTCTAATCCCCTGCCACGGTCCTCTACACGTCTTCGCAACCACAGTAACCTCATACCCATTCATCCAGCCCCCACTCCCCCAATGTCCCTATCTGGAGCACTATGGAACGCACGCTCTGTCTGCAATAAACTGTCATTTATCCACGACCTCTTTATCAATAACAAACTCTCCTTCCTCGGCATCACTGAAACCTGGCTCACCCCCTCTGACTCAGCCTCTCCAGCCGCGCTTTCCTATGGTGGATTCCACCTCTCTCACACCCCTCGCCCCAGCAGCAAGCATGGTGGAGGAGTTGGTTTAATCCTGTCAGATAACTGCTCCTTCACCCCAATCCCACTTCCACCCTCTGTTACCCTCCCTTCCTTTGAGGTGCACTCCGTGCGCATCTACTCCCCCTCTAACCTCCAACTGGCTGTCATCTACCGTCCCCCAGGGCCAGCCACCACCTTCTTTGACCACTTCACCACCTGGCTACTCCATTTCCTCGCCGCTGACATCCCCACTATCATCATGGGCGACTTCAACATCCCCATTGACAATTCCCTCTCAGATGCCACTAAACTTCTATCTCTCACTTCCTCCTTTGACCTTGCCCAATGGTCTTCTACAGCCACTGATGGTCACACACTGGACCTCATCTTCACCCGCCTCTGCTCCCTATCTAACCTCTCTAACTCACCTCTTCCTGACCACAACCTACTCACATTCTCTTCCCTCTCTACTCCTTGTCTACAATCCCCACCCCACAAACTTTAACACCCTCGCAGAAATCTTAAACACCTTGATCTACACTCACTCTCTGAATCCCTCCTCCCTCACACAGACATAAGCTCCCTACACAATGCGGATGACGCTGCCGCTCTATATAACACCACAATAGCTGCAGCTTCGGAATCTCTTGCCCCTCTCACACATACCAAAAGCTCGCAAAATCAGCAGACAGCCCTGGCACACCCGCCTGACCAAAGAACTGAGGCGAGCTTCCAGGGCTGCTGAGCGCAGATGGAAAAGATCCCACTTCAACGAGCACTTCATCGCATTCAAACAGTCCCTCACTACTTTCAAGACCACACTCGCCACAGCAAAACAAACCTACTTCTCATCTCTCATATCCTCTCTGTCTCACAACCCCAAACAGTTATTCAACACCTTCAATTCTCTCCTCCGCCCCCCAGCACCTCCTCCCTCCCCACTCATCTCAGCTGTAGGCTTTGCCTCATACTTCAAGCAGAAGATTGAGAACATCAGAGACAGTTTTAGTAAACAACCCCCAGAACCCTTCCTCCCAACTACCCAGCCCTCCACCTCCAAAACCAACTTCTCCACCATTACAGAAGACAGACTCTCCACTCTACTCTCAAGATCGCATCTCACCACCTGTGCACTTGACCCGCTCCCATCCCACTTCATCCCAAACCTCACCACAGTCTTCATCCCAACCTTAACCCATCTCTTCAACCTATCACTAACAACTGGTGTTTTCCCCTCAAGCTTTAAACATGCCTCCATCACACCTATCCTCAAAAAGCCCTCTCTTGACCCATCCTCTGTATCTAGCTATCGCCCTATATCACTTCTCCCCTATGCCTCAAAACTACTGGAACAACATGTCCATCTTGAACTGTCCTCCCATCTCTCTTCCTGCTCCCTCTTCGACCGCTTTCAATCAGGCTTCCGGTCACACCACTCCACTGAAACTGCCCTAACTAAAGTCACCAATGACCTATTAACCGCCAAGAGCAAGCGGCACTACTCTATCCTCCTCCTCCTGGACCTGTCCTCTGCCTTTGACACAGTGGACCATTCCCTGTTGCTGCGGACCCTCTCATCCCTTGGCATCACAGACTTGGCCCTATCCTGGATCTCGTCATACCTAACTGACCGGACATTCAGCATCTCCCACTCACACACCACCTCCTCACCTCGCCCCCTATCTGTCGGAGTCCCGCAAGGTTCAGTTCTAGGGCCCCTGCTCTTCTCCATTTACACCTTTGGCCTGGGACAGCTCATAGAATCTCACGGCTTTCAGTATCATCTCTATGCTGACGACACACAGATCTACATCTCTGGACCAGATATCACCACCCTACTAACCAGAATCCCTCAATGTCTATCTGCTATTTCATCCTTCTTCTTCGCTAGATTTCTAAAACTTAACATGGACAAAACAGAATTCATCGTCTTTCCCCCATCTCACACGACCTCCCCAACGAACCTATCCATTACAGTAAACGGCTGCCCACTCTCCCCAGTCCCACAAACCCGCTGTCTTGGGGTAATCCTTGACACTGATTCTCTCCTTCAAACCACATGTCCAAACCCTCTCCACTTCCTGCCGCCTCCAACTCAAAAATATTTAACGGATCCGTACATTCCTAAACCAAGAATCTGCAAAAACCCTAGTCCATGCCCTCATCATCACCCGCCTCGACTACTGTAACCTCCTGCTCTGTGGCCTCCCCTCAAACACTCTCGCCCCCTCCAATCTATTCTAAACTCTGCTGCCCGACTAATCCACCTGTCCCCCCGCTATTCCTCAGCCTCTCCCCTCTGTCAATCCCTGCACCCAGAGACTCCAGTACAAAAGCCTAACCATGACATACAAAGCCATCCACAACCTGTCTCCTCCATACATCTGTGACCTCGTCTCCCGGTACTTTCCTGCACACAACCTCCGATCCTCACAAGATCTCCTTCTCTACTCACCTGTTATCTCCTCTTCCCACAATCGCATACAAGACTTCTCTCGTGCATCCCCCCTACTCTGGAACTCTCTACCACAACACATCAGACTCTCGCCTACCATTGAAACCTTCAAAAAGAACCTGAAGACCCACCTCTTCCAACAAGCCTACAACCTGCAGTAACCACCGATTGACCAAACCGCTGCACGACCAGCTCTACCCTCACCTACTGTATCCTCACCCATCCCTTGTAGATTGTGAGCCCTCACGGGCAGGGTCCTCTCCTCCCGTACCAGTTGTGACTTGTATTGTTCAAGATTATTGTACTTGTTTTTATTATGTATACCCCTCCTCACATGTAAAGCGCCATGGAATAAATGGCGCTATAATAATAAATAATAATATCAGAGCACGCCGGAGACACTCCATAGCACCTTATCCAAGCACGTTTGCTCATCACTACCAATAATGTTTATTACTACAGTAAAGGCAGCACATGACAGGGCTGAGAACAGGCTCTGAGGTAAATCCGGTCACGGGTGCATCACACCACACACGTCAGCCATGTCGGCGGCGCTGCATAGGGGAGGGAGCCAACAGCCGCTCTGGGGCAAGGCTGCTACCCAAGAGTTGCCTGCTCCATTCTCTCCTGTGTCAAATTATGACTAATATATGGTCGCCCTCTCACTAAGAAGAGGTTCTCCAATGCTGCAGACATCAATCGTGAAATAAATGAACAATCAATAGTGGACAAGGTCTACAAAAAAAAGTTCTGCAGCAACGAAGGTGTGCAATACAGAGTAATATCTCTGCTTATAATTCACACGCTTCTGCTCAGTTCGACATGATAACATACCATGTGGGGGAGAAAAATAATTCTGAGTATTTACCCCTTGCAGCGTTAGCCATGATGTGGCAATTTTTTTATTTTTTATTTCAGCCTGCCAAAACAAAACTTTTTTTTTTTTAATATGTTCACAATGGAGTTTTTTTCAGCTCCATAAAGCCACCTGAAAAAGCGATCAGGAAACACTGGAAAGAAAGGACACATTCATTTCTATGTAAAAATGGCATGCTGTGTTCAGGTTTTTGAGTGTTAACAGGTTGAAAGTTTCCAAAGACACCAAGAGGTTAAATGAAGTGACGTGCTTCAGAAATCCTCCACTGTGAAGACGCACTATACCTTACTATAGGAAGGCTCAAAAGATGCCTGGAAAATTCTCAGGGGGTCTTTTTGAGTACTTTTGTCAAGTTTTTGCTTCCTTGCTACTTTTGGATTATCGTTGAATAGATTAAAAAAAAACAAAAAAACAAAAAAACAGTTTTCTGAAGAATCCTCCAAGACGACTCAGTTTGCCAGACTGAAACATGTTATGGTGTGCAAATACCCTCAGGTTTTATTTTTTCGAGATGTGCTTTATTGTGTGTGCGCAATGATTTTATGCAAACTATGAATTTTTTTTTTTTACAGTGTTCACTATGGTCAGATAAATAATAAAACAATGTCACTATCAAAATTTATAAAAGTGCCAATTCTGGAGCTTAACCTCTTCTCTTCCCGACTGCAGCGCTGGAGTCCTGGGTTCAAATCCCGCCAAGGACAACATCTGCAAGGAGTTTCTATGTTCTCCCCGGGAATTCCCAGGGAATTTAGATTGTGAGCTTCATCGGGGACAGCGATGATAATGTATGTAAAACTGTAAAGTGCTGCAGAAAATGTTGGCGCTACATAAATAAAAAGTTTATTACGGTTTTGGGGTTGAGGTCAGCTTTGTAATGTCAGCTGACATCAAGCCTAGGGGTTAGTAATGGAGGAGTCCGTGAGACACCCCCATTACTAACTCCAAAGTCAAAATAAGCACAAGAAAAATTGTAAAAAGCACTCCCCGACAATTACCCTCTTTTACCATAGAAATAAAAAACATTAATGCAAAAGGTTCGCCGTAATCCATAATATGGGACTTCCCACGCCGATCTCACTCTGCCACATCCAGAGGCTGTGATGGGCGGTGGACATCAGTAACGTTACCGCTCACCACGACAGCCAGCACACACAGAGTAGCGTGTGAATGCGGCTGCTGTGACGAGAGGTGACACGAGTATGGTTATAGCAGGTCCCAGCCAATTAACTATGGCAACCTTACTGACGTCACCGCTCGAAGCATGAGAACCGGCAGCAAGTTCATATTTTTATAAATTATTTTGGGATCCCTCATTTTTAATAACCAGTAAAGGCTAAGCAGATAGCGATGAGCTAATATTACTAGACTGGGAAGATGCATGGATATTGGCCCCTTCTCAGCATAACACCAGCTGTCTGATTTCACTCAGCTGGTTAGTTAAAATAAGGGTGACCCCACGCCATTTTTTCTTTTATTTATTTGCTACAAACAAGGACACAAAAATACACATGCACTACATTGATTATCACTGACATATGCATAGAGTAGATATCTTCCTATCTATCCCGTTGGTTCAAGGTGTGAATTTATTGTACTTGGCTGATGAGATGTGTGCTTATGGCACATGCATGGTCCGTGTGCCGTGCGATTTTTTTCGCACACCCACTGATTTGCATCAGCCATTTTACACGGCCATATGCAGCATGCTGCAATTTTTTTTTCCTTACCCCAATTCCAGGTGAGGAAAAACTCTCAGATGAACACACACCTAGTTGAATAACATTGGGACTAGTGCAATGTGATTCTTTTTTTCACATTGCACTTGAAGATTTTATGCGCAAGTGTGAGCTAACCGAATACTTATCCAATGACACACTGCTCAAAGTCATCCAATTGCTGCATCGCATCACTGGCTCCAGCTTCATGTCCCTGCACAGACCTCAACGTAGCTTGTTATGGGGATACAGGTGGAAGCATGTAGATAAATATTACTGAGGGTTTTTTGCGATCCTCTGGGACACTATTGCAGTTGCGGATGGGATGAAGTACTGTATATAGTTTAGCAATCAAACGATTGCATGTTCAAGTGAACAAAAAAAATTAGCAGGCACAGGTTTTATCAGCCGAACCCGTAATCACCTCATAGGAGCGCCAATGGAAGCATGGAACGACCGACCCCCCCCCAGCTGGAACATGTTAAATGCCACTGTCAGATTGACAGCTGGATTTAACTTATCAAGAGGCACATGATGGCTGAAAGGCAGGGACACGACACGACGTGCATGTTTATCACGTTGTGGAGGTGTTAATCACCCTTCACCCCTTTCAAAAAATAAAAAATTAATAACTATTCACAGTCATCATGTCCATACAAGTCCGACCAAATTGAAAAACAACTGTTATAACACTTCAATTTGTTTTGTTTCGGCATTTAACTCACTATTTTAAATTTTTATTTTAAGACACTGCACTTCCCCAAAATTGGTAAATGGTTCCAAGAAAATTAATGCTTTTGAGTTAATGGTTGTCTGAAAAAAAACGTTCTGCCACGGTGAATGCACTTGAAAATGTTCTCAATTGTAATCAAGTCCAGAGATACGTGCCATGGTAGCACATTTAAGGTACCTTCACACTAAACAACTTTCCAACGAGAACGACAACGATCCGTGACGTTGCAGCGTCCTGGATAGCGATCTCGTTGTGTTTGACACGCAGCAGCGATCTGGATCCCGCTGTGACATCGCTGGTCGGAGCTAGAAGTCCAGAACTTTATTTGGTCGTCAGATCGGCGTGTATCGTCGTGTTTGACAGCAAAAGCAACGATGCCAGCAATGTTTTACATGGAGCGAACTGGAGCGAACAACCAGCGAGAACGATAAGTACGTCACTGGATCGCTCCTGCATCGTTCTGCTGTTGCCGGTGTCTGACGTCTCCTAGCGACCTAAACAGCGATGCTGCAGCAATCGGCTCATTGTCTATATCGCTGCAGCGTCGCTTAATGTGACGGTACCTTTAGGCTATGCAAGCTGTTCACAGTAGCACGCGCAACATGCAGCCTAAGGTCGCATTGAAAAACAGCTCTTGGGACACTCACGTTTGTCTCTACATGGTGTAGCACACGTTGTCTCCAGACTAATCTCCAGCTCTCATTGCATCCAAGCTGGGACTTATCACAGAAAAGGATAGACCTGTTTTCCAGCCTGCATTGCAGTCTTCCTCAGCGCTATGATGGTTTGTGTAGACAATGTTTGACACTTTAGGATTAGTATCTGAGCTCTAATTTCACTTGCAGAAAAAAATCAATTGACTTTTTTTTTTTTTTAACCAACTAATGAATTATTTGAAAAAAGCAAACGTAATTTTCATACTCACAATTCATACTGAACTGATGGATCATATTGCCAGTTAAATTTTACTGCACAATGAATGTTATAAAAGCAAAACCCCATGAAGGGCAAATTGTGTTTTAAATTTTTTTTTCATCCACTTGAATTTGTTTCATTGTGACATTTTATGGTAAAATGAATTGTGCTATTGAAAATTTCAACTTGTCTCGCATAAAACAAGCTTTTATACAGCTATCGCTATTAAAAAAAAAAGGCAAGGAGAAATTAAAGTAAAAATGGCAAAAACGAAAAATACATTTTGGAAGGACAAGTTATACTTGTCATTACTGGGGAACATCCAGCTATTTTTTGGTAAATGGGGGAAATTTTGCACTCATCGTTAAATTATTTTAATCTTTATTGAAATGGACATATCACAGTAGTTATACATGGAACAGCTCGATGTTATGTTTTTATAAAAGTCATTACAGAGTCAGCAGGCGAATGAGCTTGTGGAGAATTCTGGTTGTCTTCCTGCAGCTGCACAGAAGACAGGTGGTTTATTACCATCCCTGCCTGTCTAATGCATGAGCGGTGTATACAGTGTAGGAAGAATATACATTGCCTTCTCCTGCGATGATCGCAAAGTGACAGGACAAAGCAGGAGTTGCTGGGTCTTAGCAGTCCCAGATCAGCAATGCAATGTTGCCACTAATTCCCTGCATGCGTTGCCGCTGTTCAAACAGCCGTGAGACATGCCGCCTGCCGCAAACAAATATTTCGAGCACGCTGAAGACACTTAGCACTTGAGCATGTTTGGGTAAGACCTCAACCAAGCACATTCACATTCCTCACTATTATAATATAAAGTTGTAATATTAATACATACATGCCCCTGACAAGACACATGATTTAATTATAGCAGGTGCAGGGGTGCAGTTGCACAAAGGCCTTGAAGGAGTGTAGTGGGGGGTTCAAAAGGTCCCTTGGACCCGTATAAGACGACCAAATCTATGAAAGACCCATGATAGAAAAGGAAATAAAGGTCGTGACTTTTTAAAAAAAATATTTTCACAAGTTAGCTTTCACTCCTAAGCATTTTTTCATCTTCTGAACACTGTCACTTTATGAGGTCATAACTCGAACGCTTCAATGGATCCCGCTGTTTTCTCGTGACATTGTACATCATGATAGTAATACATTTTCTTTGATATGACTTGCATTTATTTGTGAAAAAAATGGAAATTTGGAGAAAATTTCACAATTTTCTAACTTAATTTTTACGCCCTTACAGGTCTACTTTACATTAGCAAAATTTTGGAAACAATTTTTTTTTTGTTAGGAAGTTATAAGGGTTAAAAGTTGATCAGTGATTTCTCATTTTTACAACAAAATTTGCAAAACAATTTTTTTTGTTTTAAAAGAACCACCTTACATTTGAAGTGACTGAGGGACCAATATGACAGAAAAGACCCAAAAGTGACACCATTATAAAAACTGCACCCTCAAGGTACTCAAAACCACATTCAAGAAGTTTAACAACCCTTCAGGTTCACAGGAATTTTAGGAATGTGGAAGGAAAATAAATATTTCTTTTTCTTTCACAAAAATTTTACTTTAGACCTTTTTTTTTTTTTTACTTTAGCAAGGGTAACATGAGAAAGTGGACCATACAATTTGTTGTGTAACTTCTACTGAGCATACCATACCGATACTCCGTATGTGGGTGAAATCTACTGTTTGGCCACACAGCAGGATTCAAAAGGGAAGGAGCGCCATTTCACTTTTTGAATGTAAAATCCGCTGAATAATTAGCGTACGCCTTGTCTCATTTGAAGAGCCCCAGATGTGCCTAAATAGTGGAAATCTCTAACAAGTGACACCATTTTGGAAACTAGACCCCTTTGGGACCTTATCTAAATGTGAAACATTGAACCCCCAGGTGCTTCACAGAAGTTTATAACGTTAAGCCATGAAAATAAAAACCAAACTCATTTTTCCCGCAAAAATAAATTTTAGCTCCAACTTTTGTATTTCCACAAGGGTAACAGGAGAAAATGGACCCCAACATTTGTGGTACAATTTCTCTTGAATTCACCGATACCCCAGATGTCCTCGAAAACTACCGTATTTTCTGGTGTATAAGATGACTGGGCGTAAGACGACCGCCAACTTTTCCATATAAAATATGGAGTTTGAGATATACTCGCCGTATAAGACGCGGGTCATCTTATACCCCCAGTCATCTTATACGGCGTGTGCGGTGCGGATGGTTCCCAGGGTCTTGAGGAGAGGAGACTCTCCTTCAGGCCCTGGGATCCATATTCATGTAAAAAAAAGAATAAAAATAAAAACTATGGGATATACTTACCCTCCGACGGCCCGCGGCTCTCAGCAGTGCAAGCGGCGGCCTCCGTTCCTAAGGATGCATTAAGCTAAGGACCTTCGATGACGTCGCGGTCACGTGACCGTGACGTCATCGAAGGTCCTTCGCTCAATGCATCCTTAGGAACGGAGGCCGCCGCTTGCACCGCTGAGAGCTGCAGGCCGTCGAAGGGTAAGTATATCCCATAGTTTTTATTTTTATTCTTTTTATTTTACATGAATATGGATCCCAGGTCCTGAAGGAGAGTCTCCTCGCCTCCAGATCCTGGGAACCATACAGGACCGCTCCCTGCACACGCCGTACCCGGCGTATAAGACGACCCCCGACTTTTGAGATGATTTTCGGGGGTTAAAAAGTCGTCTTATACGCCGGAAAATACGGTACTTTTGAGGCACAGTGCAAAGCTCAGAAGGGAAGAATCTTCAGAAGGGAAGAATCATATTAACGTGCAGATTTTGCTGCACTTCTTTGAGGGTGCCATGTTAAACTGGCAGAGCCTCTGAGGTGCCAACACAGCAGAACCCCCCATAAGTGACCCCATTTTACAAACTAAACCTCTCAATGAATTCATCTAGGGGTGCAGTGATTATATTGACACCACAGGTGTGAATCTTTTATACCATTGGGCAGCAAGATAAAATAATTTACATTTTTACCACCAAGATTGTAAGCACAGAGCGTAGGATAAATGTGCATCAAGCCTTACTGCGATCTTTGGGAGGCAGAATGAAAAAAATCAACAGCATGTGAAGAATTTGTTTTATTTATTTTTTACGCCATTCCTCGTGAGGCATAAGTGATACGGCAGCTTTATTCTTCGGATCGGTTCTATTACAGCGATACCAGATTTATCTCGGGTTTTTATGTTTGGCTGCTGTCACACTAAATGACACTTTATTGCAAAACAGTAATTACATCACCATATTTTGATAGCTATAATTTTTACATATTTTGGCCGACAGTCATGTTATGGCTCGCATTGCTTTACTCTGAGAGCTGTAACTTATTTTTCTGCTGATGAAGCTTTATAGCGGCTTGTTTCTTTGCAGGAAAAGATGGCGTTTCCAGCGGTACCATTTTTATTTGCATTAGTCTTTTTGATTGCGGTTTATTGCACTTTTTGTTCGGTGGCATGATAAAGCATTGTTTTTTCACTTGTTTCTTTATTTTTATGGTGTCGTACATATACTGCTGTTTGTGGGAAAGCAGCTCCCACAGAGCAGTGTATGTATGGTGCATGTCGGGAAGGGGTTAAAAAAAATTGAAATGATAAATTTGAGCATCTGAACAAGCAATAGGGTTTTGCTTTTTAGAGCTCTTAAAACCACATAAAATGCAAAAAAAAAATAAAAATCAAATGTTCTTCGTCATTAAGAGCCTTTTGTACGGAGTAAAAAAAAAACAAATGGGTAGGAGCTTTGTCCTGTAATGAAGACTAGGAGAAAGATTTTCTAAGTACAAATATTCAATCATTTTACTGGGAGCTTAAATATCCTAAAACTGCCGCTGATGTGGGAAAACTATAAAGTGGAAGGCTAAGCCTGCCCATATTAAAAAGCCTTAGGATCAAGGCCTGTTACGCAGATGCAAAGGTGCAAACCTTCCAAAATTCTAGTAGCGGTCTCACATTCTTGCATAGCACCAGAGCCCATGAGAGCACCACGTAGAAAGGAAACCTACAGATAAAAAGGACCGTACTCGCATTAGTTGGTTTACAGAGCATAGGAGGACCTTCAGGTTATTGTCAAAAGATTAAAGGGAACCTGTCACCACGTTTTTGGAAGATGGGATAAAAATAGCGTTAAATAGGGGCAGAGGTGGGCGTTACATTAGTGTGTTTGTTATGCGTTTATTACCCACCTAAGTTGCCGAAATACCTTTGCAAAGTCTCCGTTTTCGCCTGTCAATCAGGCTGGTCTGGTCAAAAGGGCGTGTTGTCTTCCCCCAGATTTTGCGTAGTTTTCCGTTGGTGGCGTAGTGGTGTGCGCATGCCCAAGGTCCCGAATCCTCTGCCAGGGGATTTAAAAGAGCGCGCTGTTCGTTATTTCATTGGTGATCGGTGGGCGCGGCCATCTTCCTTTGGCCGCGCGTGCGCAGAAGCGGCGCTCTGCTGGCCGCGGCTTCAGGAAAATGGCCGCGGGATGCCGCGCGTGCGCAGATGGATATCGCGGCCATTTTCCTGAAGCCGCGGCCAGCAGAGCGCCGCTTCTGCGCACGCGCGGCCAAAGGAAGATGGCCGCGCCCACCGATCACCAATGAAATAACGAACAGCGCGCTCTTTTAAATCCCCTGGCAGAGGATTCGGGACCTTGGGCATGCGCACACCACTACGCCACCAACTGAAAACTACGCAAAATCTGGGGGAAGACAACACGCCCTTTTGACCAGACCAGCCTGATTGACAGGCGAAAACGGAGACTTTGCAAAGGTATTTCGGCAACTTAGGTGGGTAATAAACGCATAACAAACACACTAATGTAACGCCCACCTCTGCCCCTATTTAACGCTATTTGTATCCCATCTTCCAAAAACGTGGTGACAGGTTCCCTTTAAACATTTTTATCATAATACTTATAAGTAACACTCCGTGTCTATACATAAATCACAACACAAAAATGAAAGCATGCTCACCACACGTGACAGGAGGGAATACAAGGGTGCTGTAATGGGCTCTGAGAAATCAAGTTACGGGTAAGTAACTGTCTTTCTCCTTCCCCTCATGACATCACCACAGAGAGAAATACAGAGAATTGTATCTTACCACAGCCTGTAGAACCCTTCTCCCAAAGGTTAGATCAGAAGAGGCTAGGTCCAGCCGATAGTGTTTAAAAAAAAAAAAGGTAGAAGGTGATGACCAAATGGCAGCCTTACGGATCTGCTCTATTGCTACCTCCCGACCTTTTTGCCCAAGTTGCCACTGCTCTCGTGGAATGAGCTCTCAAACTCTCCGGGGCGACATTCCCACTAGATGAGTAGGGGCAATGAGATCGCATCTCTTATCCATCTTGTCAACGTACTTTTTGAGCTCTCAAGTCCTTTCCTAGGCCCCTGAAAGCATGCAAAACAGAGATCCATCCTTTCTACACCCCTGGGTGGATGCTAGGTACAGAACCAAACACCTTTTTACGTCTAATGTGTGGAATTGCTCTTTTGTATTTTTGGGGTTGGAGCAAAAGTAAGGAAGGACTACGTCTTGGGACCTGTGGAACCGAAATGCTACCTTAGGCAAATAAGCAGGGTTAGGTTTAAAATAAATCTGCCTTCTAGGATCCTAGCGAATGGACGGCCTGCAGATAAAGCCTGTATGTCGCTCACTCTACGGGCTGATGTTAGAGCCACTAGAAGGACCGTTTTAAGGGATAGAACCTTGAGTGGGGAGTATCTAAGGGTTCAAAGGAAGGGCCTGTTAGGGCTGATAGGACCAAGTTTAGATTCCAATTTTTGGCCGATAATGGGTCTAGATCTTGCGGAGGCGCTAATAAATCTTGCTACCTTATGGATTGCCTGCTACATCATGATTGTATGAGACCCCCCAGAGTAGCCACTTGAACCTTTAGGGTGCTAGTAGCCAGGCCTTGTTCCAACCCTTTTTGTAAGAACTCCAGGATTGCCGTAATTAGGACTCCATCCTGAACTCTCACCCCCTAGGTTAATAGGAATTTTTTTCAGGTTTTACCGTAGGTTTTAGTAGTGACAATTTTTCTACTCTGAAGTAGGGTGGAAACCAAGTTTGGGGAAAAACCTCTGTCCCTCAAAAATGCCCTTTCAAATTCCACGCCGTTAAGTGTAAGTTCGTTGCCTGAGGGTGATACACCAGTCCCTGAGAATGTCCGGGATTTCCGATAGTACCCAAGGATCGGTGATGGACATCATCCTCAGCCAGGAGAACCAAGTTCTTCTTGGCCAAAAGGGGGCTCTCAGTATCACTCTTTCCCGGTCCTCCCTGATCTTCCTTAGAACTGCTGGGATGAGGATGACCGGGTGGAGGCACAGGCCAGGCTCTGATCCCAC
The DNA here is from genome assembly GCF_051348905.1 of Ranitomeya variabilis. NCBI lineage: Eukaryota > Metazoa > Chordata > Amphibia > Anura > Dendrobatidae > Ranitomeya > Ranitomeya variabilis. Next base: position 978,285,972 of record NC_135233.1, on the reverse strand, counting down.
AGAATCATAAAGGCATCTATAGCGCCTGAGGGTTCCCTCTGGGATCTATACAGCAAAAAGAGTCTACCTTGTTGTCGATGCTAGCAAAGATCTATGACCGGGAGACCCCACATTTCCACAATCTGATTGAAAATAGACTCTTAGCACTCACTCTTTCTGTTTTCACTGTGTGCGGCTCAAAAAGACTGCCTTGTGATTTTCTACTCCCCGAATGTGGAATGCCGTCAGGGAGAGGAGATTGCTTTCCGACAACTGGAAAATCTTGGTTGTTGTGTCCATCAAGGCCTGTGACCTGGTTTCCCCCTGTTGGCTCTGATTGTCTAAAAATATTTGCACGTGATGACCCCGAAGGGTATCTAAGAACTTTAACAGGGAATAACTGACTGCTAATAGCGCCTTTTGGTTTAGGATATAGCCAACTGATGACCGGTCCAGATGAGCCCCCCACCCCACGGGGCTTGCATCTGTGGTAACTACTTGAGACACTTTGGTTAGATTGCCCATCTCTCTCCACCAACTCAGGGAACAAATAGTTGCTGAAGATAGAGTCCTACGACCTTTTAAGTGACCCTTTAGGGAGACCGGGTTTTTTTTGTTTTGTTTTTTTAAGATGTCCCACTGGAGCCCCCTAGTTATTTGGGCCCACTGAACTGCTGGCAAACAAGAGGTTAGGGAACCTAACAGGGACATGGCTTTTCTCAAGGTCATGGATGGGTATTGTGATTCCCTCAACAAATGAGTCGCAAGCTTTTCCCTTTTGTCCTCTGGGAGGCGACACACTTGCTTCTGGGAGTCCAACATAATTCCTAGGAACTCCTGATCAGTCTGACTTGACTTTTTATTTTTTTTATTTTTTAGATTCAATAGCCAGCCTAGGTTTACTAAAGAGTTCATTACCCTGTCTAGTCGTGTTTTGCAATGCTGGACCGAGTTGCCTATCACAGAGAAGTCGTCCAAATAAAGGACGATCAAAATGTCCTGTTCCCTCAGGTGCGCCACTGCCTCCGAAACTAACTTTGTAAACACCCAAGGGGCTAGCGACAAGCTGTAAGGAAGGGCCTTGTATTGAAAAAAAATTGTTTCTCCTTTTATGGAGACCGCTACCCTGAGGAACTTTTGAGAACTTTTGAGATATGTGTCGCTCAGATCCAGGACCATCATGAAGCAGTTGGGAAACAATATTTTGATGGCTGATTTTATTGATTCCATCTTAAAAGTTTGGATTGTTACATACTTGTTCAATTTTTTTAAGTTTATAATTGTCCAAAAGGACCAGTCTGGTTTGTTTACCAGAAACAATGGGGAGTAGAATACTTCAATCTTTTCCCAAGGAGGGACCTCCTGGAGAACAGCTTTGCCCACTAGGTCCAACACCTCACACTCCAAGGCCCTTTGGTCTTCAGAGGATAGTAGCGGAGTTACAACAAAGTTCAGCGGAGGGAATGAACAAAAGTCTATCCTCAGGCCCGACCTGATTAGGTTTAGTATCCAGGGACTGTTGGAAATATTTTCCCAGGCCGGAAGGAAACGGGATAGTCTGCCCCCCACCTGGGAGAGACAGTCACTTGGAGGGCTTTCTATCGTGAGAGGAGCTTCCAAAGAGTAAACTTTTATGTTTTTTTTCCCCCCATCCCATCTACTCCATTCTCTCGGAGGCCTCCTACAGAAACATTTCCTACTCCGAAAGGACAGTTTGTATACGGGTGTGGCCAGGTTAGGGAACCCCTTTTTCTTATCCCCTGCCTTCTGAAGGATGTCATCCAATGTTTCTCCAAATTAAAACTTCCCTTCACAGGAAATAGAACACAGTTTTAATTTAGTTTGCAGGTCTCTCTACCAGCATTTAAGCCAAAGTGCTCTACGGGTTGCATTCGAGAGACCTGCAGACTTGGCCGCTAGCCTAACAGACTCGGCTGATGAATCCACAAAAAACACTGCAGCCCCCTGTATTACAAGAATGGACTAGAGCAGACGTGTCAAACCGCATTCCTCGAGTGCTGCCAACAGGTCATGTTTTCAGGATTTCCTTGTAATGCACAGGTGATAATTTAATCACCTGCACAGAATGATTCCAGCACCTTGTGGAATACTAAGGAAATCCTGAAAACATGACCTGTTGGCGGCCCTCGAGGAATGCAGTTTGATACCTCTGGACTAGAGTACTTTGTCCTTGGACACACTATCCCGGAGCTGCTTTTCCAATTGATCTAACCATATCATCAGGGATCTAGAGGTGCAGGCTGCTGCTATAGCAGGCCTAAAACTTCCCCTGATGCTTACCATGAGCCTTTAAGGAAAGAATCTGCCTATTTATCTAGCAGGTCTTTTAAGACTCCCATGTCCTCGAAGGGGAGGGCAAATTTATTGGAGGCCTATGCTACCGCTACATGCAGGGATATATATATATTTTTTTTTAAGGGACGGTATAGAAGAGTTTTTCCTATCCGTTTTCTCCCACTATTTTTAATCAGAGCTTGTATATTTTCATTCAGGGGAAATTACCTCCGTTTTTTCTGTGCAAATTTCCCAAACATTGTATCATATCATTATATCCTGCAGTTTTTCGGGCGAGGGTCCATTACTCCCATAGTGGATCTCACTTTAACCAGGCTTTCTACTTCTTGGCGCCTCCCTACTTCGTCATCGGAGGAAGCATCAATGAAAAGGAGTCTTTCTCCTTGGAGCTAGTGGACTCGATTGTGGGTGCTTGCTGGCCTTTTGTTCCCCGACAGTACCCCCTTGTGAGGGTTCTAAAGGTGCTTTCAACCTCCATTTTAATTACCGATCTTAATTTAATTTGGGGTCTCCTCACATAGCACCTGTTCTATGCACAAACGGCAAAGTCTTTTATCCCAGGTGACAGGTAACTCTTCCTTACACATGGGGGCACCTCCTGTGTTTGGTTTTAGCCAAACTAATTCCTCCCTGAAAAATTAAAGAGAAAGGGGACCCCAATTACAAGGTGAACTTTCACGAAGATCACTCACCAATCAGAGGCAGGAGCGGAAACAGGTTTTGGAGGAGAAATAGGGTCCATTGAAGGGCCGTTTGAGGCTGGAGACTTGTCCACTGTGCCGGAGCTTCTGCTGTGCTGGGTGGAATGACTGCTGGAACGTCCACTCCGCTTGCTTGAAGAATTATGCTGTCTTCTTTTTGGCTGTTGCAGCTGCTGCCTCTGGCGCTACTGCTGCTGCTCCTCCATCCTACAAGGGACAGCTGGCTGCAGGGAGCATCTCACCCCGTTCTCTTACATTTGAATTATCCGCCCGGCGTCCTCTGTACTACTTCCGATTTCATAGCAGAAGTTCCTCCTCAACATATGACCCCTGGCTGCATCATAGGAGGGGGTGGGGTCGACTTCACCACATCCCACGCATTCGCAGACCAGACGTCCGGAAAGCCCAGCACCGGAGTATGGTGTGGAGGCTGTGCTCCCCCCCGCTCATCCTGAAAGACCCCTTGGTCCCAGCGGTGGCGGCTTCAGACACCGCACCAGCCTGTACCGGTCTGGCCAGGCCTGGACACCATCTCTTCAGCCTTCTTATCTTCAGGTATGCCATACTGAAGGTTCCCTGACAGAGAAAGGAAACTAACTGATGTGAGGGAGAGGTACCACCTTTTTATCTGTGGGTTTCCTGGCATTCCAGGTCGGAGGTACATTACTGGTGGCGGACTCCAGGCCAAGATCCATATCACTGGTACTACGCTCCTATGTTGGGACAGTTAAGTGTGCAACCGACTAAGTTGGAATGAATTTCCATCAACGCAACATTGTTGCCACTTGACATTCCCAGTGTTTTATCTGACTGAGCAATGCCCCATGGATAGAGCAGAAGAGAAAGTGCTCCTCTATAGAAGAGGTGTGAAATGAAGCAAGGGAATGATATCGTCATTCATAACCGGCAAGACGTTGCCAACCCCTTTAATCAAACAATGCAAATTGACAACCAATATGGCAGGATATCCGTTGTAACAATAGATGCAAGTACATTTGTAAGATTACTCCCCCACCTTATAGGCCCAGTTTTCAATTTCTGGCTTTGTTTTTATCTATTTATTATGCATTGCTTATATAGCTATCTTATTCCGCAGCGCTTTACAGACATTATCATCACTGTTCTCATAGGGTCTCACAATCAAGATTCCCTATCAGTATGTCTGGAGTGTGGGAGGAAACCGGAGAACCCGATGGAAACCCAAGCAAACACGGGGAGAACAAACCCCCTGCAGATGTTCGTGGAGGGATTTGAACCCATTACTGCAAAGCAACAGGGCTAACCACTGAGCCACCGTGCTGTCCATATCAATTCCTTTGCTAAAAGCCATAACTATTTTTCTAATGGCATACCTACCGGTATATGTTGGCTATTTTTTTGTGGCTAAATGAGTTTTAGACTTGAATAATACCATTCTTTTCACTATTTAACCCCTTCCCGAATTAAGACACGAATTAACGTCTATTGGAAAGGGGTCCACATGTGTGGGCCCAGGGACTCAAAAGCTGCCCTCCCTTCCCACGTTGCTGACACTGGTTATATCACATAACCAGTATCCGTAACTTAAAGCCCCGACAGGAGCATAGTTCTGTCCAACGTTAACCATTTAAACGCTGTTGTCAACCTTCAACATCGGCATTTAAATGGATAAGTGCCGATGTTCGTATGATTTACCTCCCATGGGCCCGGGTGACACTGTGAACCAATGGGTTAATATGACAACCAGCGGCGCTTAAAGGGAGTCTGTCACCCCCAAAATCGTATATGAGCTGCGGCCACCGGCATCAGGGGCTTATCTACAGCATTCTGAAACTCAGCCTCTAATCTGTCATAATGGCATTTACCACATGTGCTAAATAAGGTTATTGAAAATGTAATTTGAACGGACTTGTATGGAAGACACAAATCAAAATATGCTTTTTTTCTTTATTTTTTTGGGGGGGAAATGAGGGGTGGTTTAAAATGATTATATCTTTTTATAACTTAGAAAACTTTTTTAATTCCTTTTAGAACTTTATCCTTACCCCTATGGGTGGGCCTGAATGCAATGGCAAACCTAAAAATGTTAGGGTCATTCCATGTCAAGTGAACCAATGATTTTTACCACTATATTTTTAATTCTTTTGAGATTTTGTTATTTGGTAATAGTGTGTCAGAGAATGCAAAATGTGAAGAAGAAAAAAATTCTAGATTTTTTTTTTTATTTTTTATTGATTTTCAAAGTTCGGAAAAAGTGCGAATTTCGGTGTTGCCTGCCTTTACATTTCTCCCCATAACTCAGGCTAGAAAAGAGATAGAGAAACAAAATAAACATCATTCTACTCAGAATTGTACAGGCTTTCAGATATGTCACAATAGTATCTTTGATAATATTTTACCTATGCGAATGCAAGCGCAAAACTTTAAAACGCATTTCCGAAAAAAAACGTTTAATTTAAAAATTTCAAAAACTGCACATTTGCCTGATATGCTCCTATTCACATCTGTACCAAAATACAAGCTGGGATCGTGATGGGATCATATTTTAAAAAATAAAACTATTACAGAGTCAGTTCAAAAATCTTGATTTCAGATCTGCTCAGCTTGTGGTCTAACAGTGTGAGGTCTGTATTTAGCACATAATCCATGATTGCTAGATATTACGGTATTATTTATTATGTTACAGAGTATT